>NC_141691.1:1059315464-1060000464 GCF_964263255.1 Lissotriton vulgaris | reverse complement strand
CCTCCTCGAGGGTTCAACTGCACGTCTCGCAGATGGACGGTATTGATTGAAATGTAGATTTAACATCCGTCCGATCCTACTTTTGCCATGCCGGACAACCTTAACCCTTGCCTTCTACTCTCTATCCCCTCGCTCACCCTACCACTATGCTTAAGGACCAGTACTACAACTGAACATATAGCTTTTCTGCCCCCACCATCTCCAGTATTCCCCTCATCACCCTTGCCATCTGCAAAAGAGTGCAGTGCCCTTGCCTTCTCTGCCAGGGATCTTCTTGAGAAAGGAGGTGCCCTGTCCTTCTCCATCATCTCTTGCTCCAACTAGACAGCCACTCCCTACAGGATATCTTCATTGCTTGTGTTGGGGTGCATGTGCCCTTCACACAAGAATTTTCAATTGTCTGTATGCCTGGAGGCTGCCTTATCCCTGGTCTGTGCATATGGGGGCTCCTGCCTCCACTACTACCTTCTGCTCCTCTCAGTGGTTTCCACCATCCAACTGTGCCCTCCACTGGTCTGTGCCATTGATACACTCCCTTGGAGCACTCTTTTGCCTCAAAAACCAGTCCCGAGGTCCCTCTACAAGTCCCTGAATGCCTGTGCTCATTCCCTCATGAGTTGTGCCCTCCTCCTGCCTCAGAAAGATTTACCTCACGAGCGTGCCACTTCCAATGCCCCCTTTTCCTGTCCTTCTTCTCTGGCTGGTGCTGTTGTCCCTTGCTGGTCGCAGTCTGCTCCACCTGTCTGAGGGGGTGGCACCCTCTGTGAATTTCTAGGGGGAAGTCCGCAATTCCTGGACCTTACCTTTTAAAGAGGCCTCCAGGGTGGCGCAACTGTGCCTCAACCGCAGACAGGTCTACAGTGGGGCCCTCCTGTTCCCTGCCTGCAGACTCCTTACTGACCTGCAGACTCCAAAGAAGGTGGGGGGAGATACCAGGATTGTGGCTGCTATGCTCCTGCGGGATGAAACACAGGCACTGACTGTCCCAGAAACACTAGATGAAACAGCCCTCCCTCTTTGGCCTACCTCTAGGCTTCGGCTGCTCAGTTAAAGGTGTCTTGTCTCCGGCATGTTTCCCACCCCTTGCAGCGTTGCGATGGTGGCCTGCATTACTTGGGATGAAATGCTAGTCAAGTCCATTGTTCTTGTTTCCTCCAGAGGAACTACTCTGCAGTGAAGAGGGAAGCTAATGACGCAATCACGGCGGCCACTACATTATGGCTTCTGCGCCTTCCTCAACTATAGCCAGACTCTGCCCGGGACCCTTCTTCCCACTAAACACAAGGACCCAGGAAAGGAACCCTTTGAAAATTTGCTTTGCTCCTACTATTTATACCAGCATATGAATATTGCAGTGCTGTGCGCTCACCCCTGTATTGTTCAGGTTTACAAGATTTGTTATCTCCACAGTCGAATGTGGTATAATATTAAGACTAGTTGCTCATTTACCAAAAAACAATACTGTCATGTTCGGAGTCTTCTTTTTATTATTTTACTTTTATTGGTTGATGGTCAGAGTCTTGATCATTGGCCCACTTTTGATCGAGGGTAATTTAATGTAAGGGCTGTATTTTAAACCCATGGAAATGTGCACTTAAAATTGCCATTGATAAATACAGTTATAAATACAATACATTTGACCTGAGAAAACTTAAACTGCATTTCTGATGAAGGGACTAATAAATGTTTGAAGTGTAAATAATTCAAATCTGCGACATATTCAAAATAATCACATATAAGAAGTAATGTATATATAGGACATTGCAGTGTTCGAAGCATTATGGAGGCTCTGCATTTGTTACAAAAAATAAGCAGTTACCTTTAAGTAGCACGGGTTAAATCAGTTCAGTGAATCTTTATAAAATACTTTAACATATTTGACACAAATAGATGTTTCAAGTATTTAGTATCGGTTGTTTGTTTCCCCCTACAGGCTCCGATGCGTGTACGGCTCCAGGATGGGTTCTTTCTAACGGCAAGAGAGTCTGCTTAGTTAGCAACATGGTTTAAGATTGAAGAAATCATCCTGACACATTCATGAAAATTCTGAAGACGTGTAACTCATCAGCCATCATTCAACTTCATATGTTTAGCTTGGCTATTTGTAGTGCATTCTCTTGAGTTTGTGTGGTGGCAAATGCATGTGCATCTTAATAAAAATGCAATTCTTTAATAAAAACGTATTCATTCTCGTAAATCTTCTGGTGACCATGCAGGTATAATAGTCAACTCTTCTGATTAGCATATATGCAACAAACACTTTCAAATATGTTTACCACATGGACCAGATTACAGAGTGCACAATTAGGGGACTGCAATTTGCTACCGATTGAGCAGTGCAAATACAACTTTTGGAATCACTATCCGATGTAAAATTACATTTTTTGAACCAGTTTTCACTTTGTAATTTGCCGTCTTCTAAACGTTCTAGAGTATATTATTTAATCCAACTTGGCTTTAACACGGCAAGTGGATTTGTTTTGATGAATACATATATCCAGTGCCATGCTTACGGTGGGCGGAACATGTTGGGGAAGGCTCCGGAGGGAGCAAGGGCTCAGAGTTATAACTGAGCACCCCATGTAAGTGAAGTGGCTTCTCTAACATTGGATGTGCCCACTACAAGTGTCCTAGATCCCCTTCTGGTGCTACAGGCCCTCATACACACGTGTGTGACTTACCTTGTGGTCATGCCCTGATCCTCTGGTGGTCCTAGTAGTAGTGCGCTCCACAAATGTTCTGATTGATTGATTCTCACAATCTTCCTAACACACATTTTTTCAGGTTCTCTAGTGCTAAGAGTGGAAATGCAGTACAAAAACAGATCTCACCTGGCTGGACCAGTCTTTGTATAGAATGTGCTATGTCTTGGCCAAAAAGCAGTCACCTTGGATTTTTCGGACTCATTCTTCCAGAGCTTAGGCAAGTACTGTGGCCTTGGTGAGGAGAGTTCCGGTGCTAGACCTCTACCAGGTGGCTGCATGGGCTTCCACCCACATCTCCTCCAGCCATTGCTGCCTTGACTTTTGGGTCTGCAGGGATGGCCATTTTTGTCTGCTCTGCCCTGCAGGATTTCCTGTTTTGAAGTGCACTCCTCAGACTATCCACCTGTTGGGAGCTAAAGCTTTGGTATCCTTACAAAAAATGAAGAATCTCCAATTCGAAGTATGCACTGCGTTGTGTGAAAGGGAGGCAGCAAAAATATGCCATATCAACTAAGATATGGCACATTTCTGCTGTCTTCTAGTGCTGCCACACTGTGTGTTGCCTGGCGCCAACGCAATAAAGATACTTCTCCTTCTTACGCCTGCTTCAGGTAGGCATAGAATTTTGGGATATTCCCGCGTTTACAAGTCTTAATAAATCTGGGCATGCGCCAAAATCCATTAGTGGATACGTGACAACTGCCATGCTCCACCCATGGACTGCCTCCCTAATGCAAAATAACGCAAGGCAGCACTATGCGCTGTGTGCATTACTTTTTGGGAAAAATCCACGCAAGTCTGATTTGCATGGCTTTTAAAATCAGAAATAACATTTTGAGCTCCAAAAAAGTGGCGCACACACCACAGAAAATGTTAGTAAATCTGTCCCTGTTTCCAGATTAGATTTTGTTCACTGTCACAGTCCTCAAGTTGTTACTGATGATCCACATCTAAGGGCCTGGAATGCTTTGTTGTAAACGAGGTCAACATGTATGCCTATATATATAGGTCTTCTGCCATCAGTTCAGGAGGCCAAGTGAGACTGATGAAGAGTTGTATGGCACCACCTACTGAAACATAGCATGAGTTGATGGAAAAAGATTACAAATCCTTTCTGGTGCTTGGAGGGATTTCAGAAGGATAAGAATCTGCAGTCAGAAGTATCTATCAGAATTGTTTTTGTGCCTTACCACTTCCAAATTGTTATACTGCATGAAAGGGCTGACACAGATCCATCTCAGATCCATCTCAGCCCTCATTAGATCTTGCCTGCAGGCAGTGTGCATGCGCTGTCGCTATGGCAACAAGCTCTTGTCCTTTAAAAAAACCTCTAAAAGGGGGCTTTTAGCCCGCCAATTACTTACCATTTGCTGACATCATTATTACTCTTCCTGCTGCCTTGTAATTCAGAAGCGCCAATGACTGGTAACTTTCTGCATCACTTCCTGTTCTTTGTGTTGCGCACTGTCGTGTCCTGCTGGTGGGGCAGTCGGCACACCAAACACAGGACAACAGGTTAGTGTGGAAACACTTCTTTATTTCTTATCTGGGAGCATGTCGCAGCACGTCAGCCCTCTGGTCAGTCCTGGCTTCTCTGTCCCCTTCCTGTCCCTAACCGGATGTGGTGTCCGGTGACCTGGTCACCTCCCTCATGACCCACAGGGTCCTAGTGTCCTCCTGTTCTATTGTCCTGTGTGTCGGGTCACAACATCTCCCCCTTTGTTGCAAACAAATGTTCATGGTACAGTTCTACTGGTCATTTCACCCCTTCACCCCTTTACAGCATTTACTCATTGTTGTGGTGAGAGAGAGAGAGAGAGATGTCCATAGGTCTGGTCGACCCGTCTCCCCAGTCTCTGACTCCTGCATTTCATCACTTAGTCTCTTTGTCCCTTTGCATTCCTCCCTCGGTCGCTGTTCTTTGCCATCAGCTTTTGCTTCTTTTTGTCGGTTGTCCTCCTTCTGCTCTCCGCTTGCCAGCCTCTCTTCATCTGCCATCGTCTTTTGCTTCTGTTTGTCGGTTGTCCTCCTTCTGCTCTCCGCTTGCCAGCCTCTCTTCGTCTTCTTCTAGCGCCTTGCCGTGTGCCCAATGTCGTGGGCCATCTGACACTATCTCCATTGGCTCCTCTCTTTCTATGGCCGCCCCTTGTTTTGTTTGTTCCCTCAGTGATTCTTTTTCGTTCTCTTCCTCTTTCTCTGGCCCCTGCGTCTTCCCTTTGCTTGCTCTCAGTGTGTCTTTCATTTTTTTTTGTCATATGTCATAGTTATGAGACCCATTGTTTGGGTGGTGCTGTTGCTCAGCAGGCATGGTCCTGGGACTTCGCCTTTCAGCACATGGATGTCGTCTGTGTTCTTTTTGTCTTTATACCTCAGTTCCTCTGTGAACTTTCCCAGGTTTGTTACCTGTTTCTTTGACCCCCAGGTGAAGATCTTTACCTTGGACGCTCTCAGTGTCGGCTTGGCTTCCATCTTCTCGTACTCTGATGCACACATGACATTGCATGTTGCACCACTGTCCAGTACAAATTCCGCTTCATGTGCTCCTACTCCTATCATTGCCAAGTCCATCTTTTCTTGGGTGCTTTTGCCTGTACAGTGTGTTGTTTCTCCTTTTTCATCTCCCCCACTCAGTTCTGTGTGAACCTCCGACATGTGGTATAGTCTTTCCACTTTCTCTTCTTCCTTTTCTTCGCCTGACCCTCGTGATGAACTTCTCCTTTCTCTGTCGACATACCTGACGTGTCTTGTTGTCGACTCTTGCTGTCTTCCTGTTCTTCCTCTGTCATCTCTGAATTGCATGCCTTGGCACATACTGGCGTAGTGATTTCTTCCATTACATCTTTTGCACGTCTGGCCAAACGCTGGGCAAGGGCCTCTGTGTGGAAATTCCATTCCGCACCTGTAGCATGTTCCTTCAGGTTGTCTGCTCTCTTTTTGTTCCCTCCAGTCATTCTTCCACCGGCCTGTGCGATATTTGTTTGTCATGAGGTGTGCGTTTTCAATTTCGATTTCCTTGCCATGTTCCGTTGCTCTCGCCTCTGCTCTCGCTAGTGACAGGATGTTCTCCAATGAGGTCGGTTCTTTTAGTATTCTTGCCCTGAATCCTGTGTCACGACAGCCTTCTATGATCCGTAGCCTTATTGCTTGTTCGTTATCGAATTTGTCGAACTCACAATGTGTCACCAGTTTCCTCAGCCTTTTCGCGAAGTCATCTAGCGTTTCGTCTACTTGTTGACACGCAATAGTAAATGTATATCGTTCGAAGTCAACATTCCGTTGTGGGTCAAATTTGGCGGTTAGGCATTTCTTTAATTTCTCATATGTCTTTGTTTCTTCGTTAGGCATTGTCACCAGAAGTTCTTCGACATCATCCCCTGCTAAATTCAGTAGTAATCCTAATCTCTTTCCGTCTGTTACATCTGTCGCTTCCATATATCTCTCAAACCGTCTGATACACTTTTCCCACCTGATTCCTATTTGTGGCTCCGATAAGCTGAACGGCAGAGGCCTTCTGTATTGTGCGCTGGGCTTTGGGTCTGCCATTCTTGCCTTCTTGCGTTCCTATGCTCTTTTCTCTTTTTTTTGTTCTGTCACTTCTTTGTGTGTTGTTTTCCTATTCTTTTTGTTGTCTTTCCTTTTAGATTCTTCTTTTCCTTCACTTTTGCCTTTGTGGGGTCTTTTTCTCTCCTTTCCTTGTTGTTCCGCTTTTCTTTGTCTTTTCCTCTTTATTCTATTACTGTCTCTTTTCTTTCTTTTCACTTCTTTTTGCCTTTGTCTTCTTTTCTCTTTTGTGGACTTTTGTCCCTTTTCTTCTTTTTATTCCTTTGTTTATTTTTCTTTTTTTTCTTTGTTTAGCCTCTTCTGGGCTTTCTTGGTCCTTTTCCTTTTATTCTCTTCTTTTTCCTTGTATTTTGTTGTCTCTATTCTTTCACCATTCTTTGACTCTTTAGCGGTCTTTATTTGCTCTTTATTTCTTCATTTTCCTTTAATCCACTCTTTACACTCACTTTTGTTGTGTTTGCCAGTGTTTTCTTCACTTTTTGGGCAAGTTTCCTTCTTCTTCGCGCTGTGCCTGGCCTCAAAATGGCCGCCGCGCTCGTTCTTGGCTCTTATTGGCTTAAAAGCCTGACTCTAAGTTGGCTGCCAGCACACAGAGGAGTACAAAGTTCCCCGGGGATCGTGATACAGTGTGGAGAAGAGAGTGAATGCAAAGAGTCAAGGAACTAGGGAGGTTCCCTTGTCGGAACTAGAGAGCCTCACACACCCAGAGCGTTGGGTGTGAAACACACCCTGACTGAAGGATGTCCAGTATCATCATCGGCTCACTGCCCCTCGTCAGACCGGCACTGCAATGTCTGACGGAGTGCCCGAGGGCACTCTTTTGGCGGAGTTCTTTTGTTCCTTGCCGATGGTGAGTGTGAGTGAGGATGGAAAAGAGTGTAGTCAGTGCAAAGTGAGTGAATGTTAAAAAGGGTGATCAGTCCACAATAAGTTTTATTGACGTGGCTGATTCCCTAATTAAAAGGGGTGGGAGGGGAGCTAGTGGCTGTGGGCGTGTACAGACATCTAACTCAACCCCCTGGTGTGGTCAACATGTTTCTCGCCAACCGGCGATTCGTCAGGACCTAAAGCAAGGTACTACACAGGAAAAGAAACGATTAAATGCTCATGCACAAAGTAAAAAGCAAATACAACCTCTCAGGGTCGGGTGCAAAGAGGGCCACGAGGTCCTACTCTAATTAGGCGACCTAGAGGTAGGGGAAAAAAGGGGTTAAAAGAAAGCGAGTCAAGTCATAGCTTAATTAAGTGACTGTATAGTCGGAAGACGTCGAGTGACTTGAGTGAATGCTCTCCACACTGTGAGGGGTGAAGGGGACGTGAAGGGAAACTGATCATACCGGACACTGGGTGCAATTTCCCTGCATAATCGGTCTAATGATGGCGCGATTATTATCTCTATTTAGAGAAAGCGAAGTACAGATAAAATACTAATCTGAAGTGTGCAGCCAAATCTTTCAAAGCGACACCCATTCCTAGGAGAACAACAGGAAGATTCTTACCCTAAGGGAAAGTAACACAGGCCTCGCAGCATACTCCCGTGAGGCCAGCACTGTCTGGTGGGTAAACCTGTAGGGTATCGAAGGGAGGGATTGACAAGTGTATGCCACCTCAAGGAGGGGGATGGTGTATTGTTGTAGTGCTGATGCATGGTGGTGGAGGCAGTGTAACATGTGGCCTGCAGGGTAAAACAGGGGCTCCTGTGGCTCCTCATAGAGTAGGAGGAGGGGGGGGGGGGGCGGAGCACAACCAAACTATCCACATTATTACTAAAAAAATCAAGGGGGCCCCAGGACGGAGCCCAGTATTGAAATACTAGAGCACACTGCCAAATCATGTTGGCAGGCCTAAGGCATTCTTAGAACCGGCGTAATTGTGTTCAGGGTCACTGCGCTGTTGGATGCCTCAAAGGTGTGGGCAACGTTGAGTTAGTAAGGTCGGGGGCAGGGGGGCTCTCCCCATGTTCGCCCTACTAATGGCCGTAATAAGTGTCGGTTAGTTGTGGGGTTCGGAGCAATCTCGGTCTTGGTCCGGACCATGGGGCAGCAAGGTTGTGTGTAACCGGCAGCAGGTAACCGGCAGCAGGTAACTCTCACAAATGGACATAGGTCCAAGGCGGGGGTAGGAGCAGTAACCTTTAAAGCCATAAGGGCTGGGCTGCATGAATTGGGAAGAGCCTCGGGGAGTCAGGGAATAGAAACGAAGCTTACCTCAATCCAAGCGCTGGCAAGGCGGGACACCTACCCCTCACGCTCACGGCACCTGGTCAGGGTGCGGAGCAGCTTGTGAGGGTTCACGGAGGGGTACATCATTAAGTAGGTTGCTTGGTGATCAGACAATGCGCCGTCGGTAGCGTCGCGCATGTCACGCATCATGCGCATGCGCGGTAACAATGCGCTGACTAGACCTGTATTCTGGACGCGATGGCAAGGCATCGCGGCCATGTTGGAAAGGTCGGAAAGGCCACGGTTCACAGTCTCAAGGGGTTGGTGATGCTCCGGGTGGCTCCCAGTTACCGAGACTCGTTTCGGTATCAATCTGGAGAACGCCTCATGACAGGGTGGTGCTCGGGCGGCTTATGTCTGGAGAGTTGCGGTAAGGCAGTGGTGTTGGGGAGTGAGGCGGGGGGGGGGGGTTTGGGGGTTTCAATCGAGTACCATACAGAAGTTGGAGAGAAGGGCTTGTGCCAATATGAGGCCCTGGAAAGAATGTAGGAAGTCCTACAGTGGTCGGATTGCAAAGCTCATCCCAAGGAAGACAAGGGTCAGGTAGGTACTCATGGGCCATGAGGTCGAGAATGCCTCATTCGTGAAGGGTCAAAAAATGAACATGCCATGGGTCCTCTGAGGTGGAAAGACATAATCCAAGGAAAGCAAGGGGGACTTAGGTTTCTAGGCTGGGGCGTGAATCTTATTGGGAGACGGCAGCCCAGGGGAATAAATTGTGAGTCCCTATGTCATGCTCATAAATCTTGGTGGTGGGAAGACCTATGCCTAGCTAGCATGTGTGTAGTGATGACCAGGTAAATGGGCTGGCTAGGGAATGTTATCTGGAGACGGTGGCCCAGGGAATGGCATCATTTAGCCCAACTACATCAAGCTGAAGGCGATGTATCCACCTTTGTTCAAGTATGAACAGTGCCTGTTTTGTCATAGCTGGTTGGGACTCAAGCACTAACCATTGAATGCTGTCTGCGGAGTGATTGTGTAAAAGATAGTGTTCATACAATCTGGTGTGAGTCTTGGAGCACCGTATGTTGCTTTTGTGCTCCGTTATTCTGAGCTTAACCTGTCTCATGGTCATTCCTACGTAAAATTTGTCGCAGGGACAGATTAAGAGGTAGATACATTTAGTACTGTGGCAGTTTGTGTGTCTGTTGAGTTTCCACGTGAAGGAATCGGTGAGCTTGATTTCTTTACATTGTCTAGACTGAGGACACACAGCACATCCACCACACGGGTAGTGTCCAACAACAGGGGGGAGGTGCCACAGTGTCCGTTGTCCACCCCCGGGTTGTCTCTTAGGTCGTGTATGTATCAGGGAGTCTTTAAGGTTGGCCGTGCGTTTAAAAGCAAACCTAGGTTTTGGTAACTCAGTGCCTCCTGAGTTGAGGATACCCCAGTGCTTATTCACAGTTTTTTTAATGAAGTTGGAGTTGCTAGTAAAGCTTGTGACGCACGTAATTAGGTCATCACGTTGCTTTTGTTGTACTTCAAGGAGGGCCTCCCTATGGTTGTTAAGGGCTCTCTTGCTGGAGTCACGTATCAGTTTGGTAGGGTATCCTTGTAGGAGAGTAGGGTCTGCAATCCTATGATCACCCAGATTTTTCGCTTTTGTTTCACTGGTTTACGACTTTCTCTGGCTGTGGGCCTGCTAACCAGACCCACAGCCTGGCTGATCTCTTTCTAAATTACGATATGTACCCTAGGTGCATTTACCAATTGGTACTGGGCCACCTTATCAGACCCTGTAACTCAGGGCATAGGTGTACCCAGGGCCGCCAGGGGCTGCAGCATGTATTATGCCACCCCTGGCTGGCCTCCTAAATTTGACACAACTGGCTGCATGACAGCTGGGGCGAAGTCGTGTAATCACATTTTGCTTTAGATATAGTAGCCCTATATCTAACCATACAATGGACACTCGAGTTCCTATCAGTCACTCCTATGGCAGGCCTTGACAATCCTGAAGGCAGAGTGCATGGGCTCGTGTGAACTAGGCTCTGGCCCGAGCCGAGCCCGGTTGCAGCTTGCGGAATCAAGACCCAATGGCTGTTCCATGATAACGCGTACCACATCGGTAACTTCGGTGTCGCGTTATCAAGACATGTCGAGTAAGGTGTCATACGAATCGGGATGCTGCCCTCTCACCAACTCTGGCGACGAGGTTAGTATTCCGCCCTTCTAGAGGGACACGACATGTACATAACTGTGAACCCCGGTTAAAGTTAACTAAAGCCTCAGCTCCACAAAATGGATGCTGCCACCACAGACACGAGTCTGACCTCCTGCTGCTGGGAGTCCTTCCAGCGAGGAGGGCTTGGACAAAGGGTTTCCTGTCGAGGGCGGTGTTCGCACCGTCCCAGACAGGGTTTGTGTATTCTGGGTAGGTAGGGCTTTTGCGAGAAGGTGACTGCGGAGTGGCACCCCGGTGCTCACTACACATCTGCCGGTTAGAACCAGTTCCAGGGGCGACAGCCCTGGCCTGGGGAAAATCCGGCAGGGGAGAGGGGTGTAACTACCCCCCTTCCTGGTCCCACCCTTAGGGCAGGACCTAGTCATGTACCCACCCCTTTCTTTAGAATAAAGGCCGGAGCGGGGACCCTTCCAAATTAGATCATCTTTGAATCAAGAATACTTTCTACGAAAGGACTTCGAGACTCTTCTCAAGATTTCTCCCTTGTGACTAAGGAGTAGTCACCCTGCATCAGCGGGCACCATCTAAGAACTCTGCGGTTTGCTGCAAGTCCTTCCTCAAGGATCCGACGGCCCAGCTCGACGAGAACCGGCTTCCCTGGCACCTCTGACCTCTACCCACGTCATCAGCTCAGCTGTGATCTGTGGGTGCGACGAGACCTCGAGGGACCGGCCATCATCAGAACCTGCACGCTCTTAACCAGCACGACCATCAAAGCGATTCCCTGGTGAGTGCTCTGGGGTCCGAGAAGCCCCGACCCTGAGCCGCTCCAGCACCGAAGTGCAGTCTCCCAGCATCTCCACGATCTGCGTGGGGCCCTTCTGCTCGCTGCTCAGCCCGTTGTCTGGTCACTAGCCGCTGGCTTGTGCCCTTCTGTGACGACATCCGACACATCAACACTGCTGGTCTGGTTGCTCCAGACTGGCCCTTGCTTCCATCTTTGCGAGAAGCACCCCGGACCCTCCTGGTCCACTCAAGACGCCATCTTAGGCCCACCACGTGGCCCTGAGATCTGCCAAGGCTTGTTGCCCCATCCTGGGTCCAGCGACGCCGACAGCATCATCCTTCGTGGGACAGCTCGCACCTCCGCCGTGGTCGCCGACAACGCCTCCTGGTCCGTGAGACTGCAGAGCCTAGCGTCGCCCACTCACCTGGTCGAGGTGACGGCCAACCGGTGCCATCCTGGTACCCTCTGACTACTGGCTAGTGTACGAACTTGGTCCCCTCTGCTTTCAGGTATCAACAATCTCTGATCCAGGCTTGGATCTCTACGAACTATTCATCACTGGTCGCCGGCCAGCAACTCCTTTTCTTCCGGCTCCTGGCTCGTCAGCGAAGACCCCGACGCCTGTAAGACTTGTGCAGCCGCAGCCCTCGTGGCTAGGTAACTCGGCATTTCGGTGCCTGCATAGCCTCTTTACTCTAGGGTCCCGAGTCCCTCGCTTCCGACTTGCCTTATCGGGTCCGCCCGAGACCTTAAACTTTCCGTGTCCTCGGACACTTGTTTTAATTGTGCACTTGAAGTATTTTCCTAAGAGATTTGGTTTGTGCTTAGTACCCTGTCCTCATAAAGAGTCCAGGGCTGTTGTGAATCTTAATAAATATCTTGTTTATTTTCATAACACTTGTGTGGTGTCCTTTCACTGGGTGTTCAAGGGGTACATGTGTGGTAAACAGCTGGCTTAACGCGCCCTCTCGAGTCTTTAGCCTTAGACTGCTCGTATCCACGCTACTAGGATAGCTGGTCTATAGGTTGACTTACAACCAAACACCATAAGGGTCGTTGGAACGATACATAGCGGTCGCTAGAATAGCGAACGTTGCATATCGGGCCAACTTCTCACATTGGTGAGCAGCGGTTGGGATTTGAGCTTGCTGTTGTTTTACCACACGTATCCTAAGAATATCTTGTTGAAAGATCGCATAAGTACTGTTAGTACATATAACTAAAGCTTAGAATACTCTGAGTTCTACTGAACCAGCTGTTGCAGCTCCTCAAGGCTTAGCACACCTTGGCTGCAACTCTTAGCAAGGGAACAGTAGGTAAACACGTAGTGTAGGTAGGTGCATCACTTACACCACACTAGAAACAGTATGTCGGACAAAGGAGGAAACTCTGAGTCTCCCCTTGTGTCAGTTGACCCTCCACAGGTCATCCCTTCAAGATATACTGTGCTGAGCTTCAAGGAGTTAAGACAGGTGTGTCACTCCCGGAAGATCAAGCAGGGGTCTAACCCCACCACGTCCTTTCTGATTGGTCTCTTAGAGACTTATGATGCCAGAAAAGCTGAGACCCGTCTTAGCTCTTCTAATCCAGAAGGAGACATGCCTCCCCTCGAGGGAACCAGAGACGATCCTGACCTCATCCACCTCGCAACTGAGAACGAAGATGTGGTGGATGATGAGGATGAGGATCCCTCTGGGGATGAGGCAGATAGGGGACAGGTAGAAGTCGTTAGACTAAGCAGGTCCAACTTAAGCAAACATGATAGTGGTACTGGGGGACCCCCAGCGCTACTGTCAGGTCCGCTTAACATTGGGAATGGACGAGCCCGATCTCTGTCGAGAGACTCTGGCAGATCCCTTCAAACCAATGGCTCTCACAACTCTTCTCAAAGAGGGATGACGTCCCCTCAGAGGAGAGTGTACGAAGCTAAGGAAAGGGCAGCTAATCTGAGGATCGAAAGGGAAGAACTTGCCCTGGCCAAAGAAAGGCTTGCCTTTGCGAGAGAGCAACAGTTAAGTGGGGTAGTCCCCACTGGTGGCAGCAATGTACCTAGCAATAGGGAAAAGAGTTTCGATACGAAACACCTTGGTAAGATAGTGCCCCCCTTTAAACAAGGGGACAACATCCACAAATGGATTACTGCTTTGGAGAGGGCCTGCACGGTGCAAGGTGTTCCCCAGAGTCAGTGGGCAGCTATCTTGTGGCTCTCCTTTGAAGGTAAAGGTAGAGACAAGCTCCTCGCCACAAGGGTGGAGGATGCGAACGATTACCAAGTCTTGAAAAATACACTCGTTGAAGGGTTCGGCCTAACCACTGAGCAGTACAGGGTGCTGTTCAGGGATACCCAGAAAACGCAGTCTCAAGATTGGTCTGACTTTGTCGATTGTGCCACTAAGGCTTTTGAGGGCTGGTTGCTGGGCAGTAAGGTTACTGATTACAAAGGATTGTATAATTTGATGATGAGAGAACAAATTTTAAACAATTGTCAGAACCAGTTGTTGCATCAGCATCTTGTCGACTCGGATCTGACCTCTCCCCAAGAATTGGGAAAGAAGGCAGACAGATGGGTTCGTACGAGAGTTAAACAGAACCAGGGCCAGAATCAAGGTGGTCAGAAGAAAGCAGACCAGAAGGGTAAAGATTCTAAGGGGGAACAAAATGACCAGAAGTCTTCGACAGGTCCCCAACAACCCAAAGAGGGAGGGGGTCAGGCTCCCCAAAAGAAGAAAGAAGGCCAATCCAAAAGATGGTGCCAGTACTGTAAAAGTAAATCTCACTGGTTTAGTGAGTGCACCAAGAAAGGAGGAGGGCAGACTCCTGCCACTGCAGCCCCTAAGGCACCTGTGCCCCCTAGTACAGTCAGCAGTGGTAGTGCGCCTCCCAAGGGTTTAGTAGGGTTAACCCTGGGTTCTGAGGGGCGTGACAACTTAGTTGGCACACTCACTCAGGCTGTCCTTGTCAGTACAGGGGACGCGGACGTGTCCCCTGACATAAGTCCCAATACCTTGGGCAAATACAGACAGACGCCTTTCATAAATGGAAAGATGGCTCAGGCCTATAGGGACACTTGTGCCAGCGTCACCATGGTGACGCCTAACTTTGTGGACCCTGGACAGATCATGCCAGGTACAGAATTCCTGGTGACCAATGCAAGCAATGTCACTACCAATCACAGTATGGCAATTGTAGCTTTCTCCTGGGGAGGGGTAACTGGCCAAAAGAAGGTTGTAGTTAGTCCAGACCTCCCAGTGGATTGTTTGTTGGGCAATGATTTGGAGTCATCACAATGGTCAGAAGTGGAGCACCGGACTCACATGGAAATGTTAGGTTTGCCAGCACATGTGTTCGCTGTGACCAGGTCACAGGTCAGGAAATGCCCCACTGAACAGGTGCTGGATCCTGGAACAACGGACCAGACACCTCCCAAGAAAAAGAGCAGTAGGGTTAAGGCTGCGCCTTCCCCCTTGCCCCAGGTCGTGGATCAAGTCTCAGAGGAGGCTGACCTACAGGAATTGAGGGAAACTGAGCCTAGGGAGTTCGAACTTGATCAAGTTGAATTCTTGGGTTCAGGGGGACCCTCAAGGGAAGACCTGGGGAAGGACCAGTTAGACTGCCCTTCTCTTGAACCCCTCAGACAGCAGGCTGCTGCTGAGGCTGCTGGGAACGCCACAGGTACCCACAAGGTATACTGGGAAGATGGACTCCTGTACACTGAGTCAAGAGACCCCAAGCCTGGCATGACCAGGAGGCTGGTTGTACCCTTGTCTCAGCGTGGTTTCCTACTTACCTTGGCCCACGAGATTCCCTTAGCAGGTCACTTAGGCCAGACGAAAACGTGGGACAGGCTTGTCTCACACTTTCACTGGCCTCATATGAACGAAGATACCAAGGAGTTTTGCCGCTCCTGTGTCACTTGCCAAGCCAGTGGTAAGTCAGGTGGCACGACAAAGGCCCCCCTTATACCAATGCCTGTGGTGGGGGTGCCCTTTGAACGGGTGGGGATCGACATCGTCGGTCCCATGGAACCACCAACAGCATCAGGGCACAAGTTTATACTGGTGGTAGTGGATCATGCCACCAGGTATCCTGAAGCTATTCCCCTTAGGACCACTACAGCACCTGTTGTGGCAAGAGCCCTAGTTGGAGTATTCTCCAGAGTGGGCTTCCCTAAGGAGGTCGTCTCCGACAGAGGTGCAAACTTTATGTCGAGCTACTTAACTGCTATGTGGAAGGAATGTGGTGTCAACTACAAGTTCACTACACCCTATCATCCACAATGCAATGGGCTTGTTGAGAGATTCAACAGGACCCTTAAAGGGATGATTCATGGACTACCTGAAAAGCTTCGGCGTAGATGGGACGTCCTGATCCCCTGCCTCTTGTTCGCCTACAGAGAAGTCCCACAGAAGGGGGTTGGCTACAGCCCTTTTGAACTTTTGTACGGGCATCCTGTAAGAGGACCCCTGTGTTTGGTGAAGGAAGGATGGGAGAGACCTCTCAAAAAGCCTGCAGCCAACATAGTGGACTATGTGCTTGGCCTCCGCTCGCGGATGGCTGAATACATGGAGAAGGCATCTGAAACCCTTAAGGCCAGCCAAGAACTCCAGAAAGCTTGGCATGACCAAAAGGCTGTCTTGACTGTTTACCAGCCCAGACAGAAGGTGTGGGTGTTGGAGCCAGTGGCCCCAGCAGCACTCAAGGACAAATGGTCCGGGCCCTACACCATCCTGGAGAAAAAGGGAGAGGTCACCTACCTGGTCGACCTGGGAACTCCCCGGAGCCCCCACAGGGTGCTTCATGTCAACAGGCTCAAGGCATATGTCGACAGGAAGGACATGAGTTTGCTCATGGCCCTAGATGAGGGACAGGAAGAAGAGAGTGACCCTCTCCCCGACCTGCTCACTCAGAATCCTGACGATGGATCAGTAGATGGTGTTGTCTTTTGTGGCAGCCTCTCCGAACATCAACAGAGCGACTGTAAACAGGTTCTTCAGTCGTTCAGACATATGTTTTCTCTAACACCCAGCCAGACCGATTGGTGCACCCATGAGGTTGACACTGGTGACAGCTTGCCCGTTAAGAGTAAAATCTACCGGCAGCCTGATCACGTTAGAGACTGCATCAAGAGTGAAGTGCAGAAAATGTTGGAGCTGGGAGTCATTGAACCCTCGGATAGCCCTTGGGCTAGTCCCGTAGTTCTAGTGCCGAAACCTCACACCCAGGGTGGTAAGAGAGAGATGAGGTTTTGCGTAGACTACCGGGGTCTCAATGCAGTCACTAAGACTGACGCCCACCCAATACCGAGGGCAGACGAGCTTATCGATAGATTGGCCTCGGCCAACTACTTAAGTACGTTTGACCTGACAGCTGGGTATTGGCAAATCAGGTTAGCTGAGGACGCCAAGCCTAAAACCGCATTTTCAACCCCTGGTGGGCATTATCAGTTCGTGGTGATGCCCTTTGGTCTGAAAAATGCACCTGCCACCTTCCAAAGGTTGGTGAATCAAGTCCTTACTGGGCTGGATGACTTCTGTGCGGCGTATCTTGACGATATTGCTGTCTTTAGCTCCACTTGGGAGGATCACCTGGTCCACCTGCGGAAAGCGTTAGAGGCTCTGCAGGCAGCAGGCCTCACTATCAAGGCCACCAAGTGCCAGATAGGGCAGACACAGGTTGTATACCTGGGCCACCTTGTAGGTGGAGGCCAGGTTCAGCCACTGGAGAGCAAGATACAGTCAATCAGGGACTGGGCTCCTCCAACCACCCAGACTCAGGTTCGAGCTTTCTTGGGCCTGACTGGATACTACCGGAAGTTTGTCAGGAACTATGGTTCCATCGTGACACCATTAAACGAACTGACAAGCAAGAAAATGCCAAAAAAGGTTCAGTGGACAGCGAGCTGTCAAAAAGCATTCGATGACCTAAAGCAGGCCATGTGCACGGCGCCTATCCTCAAGAGTCCGGACTACTCCAAACCATTCATTGTCCAAACAGATGCTTCTGAGTTGGGTGTGGGAGCTGTTCTTTCTCAACTGAATTTTGATGGTCAAGACCAGCCCATTGCTTTTATAAGCAGAAGGCTGACCCCTAGAGAGAAGAATTGGTCAGCTATTGAGAGGGAGGCCTTTGCTGTGGTTTGGGCCCTGAAGAAGCTGAGGCCATACTTGTTTGGCACTCACTTCAAGATTCAGACCGACCATAAGCCCCTCTTGTGGCTAAATCAGATGAAGGGTGAAAACCCCAAACTGCTAAGGTGGTCCATTTCCCTACAGGAGATGGACTTTACAGTGGAACATAGACCTGGTACTGATCATGGCAATGCCGATGGGCTCTCCAGATATTTCCACTTAGAACAAGAAGACTCACCTGGTCAAGGTTAGCTTATTGTTCCGACGTTTGGGGGGGGGTCATGTAGGAGAGTAGGGTCTGCAATCCTATGATCACCCAGATTTTTCGCTTTTGTTTCACTGGTTTACGACTTTCTCTGGCTGTGGGCCTGCTAACCAGACCCACAGCCTGGCTGATCTCTTTCTAAATTACGATATGTACCCTAGGTGCATTTACCAATTGGTACTGGGCCACCTTATCAGACCCTGTAACTCAGGGCATAGGTGTACCCAGGGCCGCCAGGGGCTGCAGCATGTATTATGCCACCCCTGGCTGGCCTCCTAAATTTGACACAACTGGCTGCATGACAGCTGGGGCGAAGTCGTGTAATCACATTTTGCTTTAGATATAGTAGCCCTATATCTAACCATACAATGGACACTCGAGTTCCTATCAGTCACTCCTATGGCAGGCCTTGACAATCCTGAAGGCAGAGTGCATGGGCTCGTGTGAACTAGGCTCTGGCCCGAGCCGAGCCCGGTTGCAGCTTGCGGAATCAAGACCCAATGGCTGTTCCATGATAACGCGTACCACATCGGTAACTTCGGTGTCGCGTTATAAAGACATGTCGAGTAAGGTGTCATACGAATCGGGATGCTGCCCTCTCACCAACTCTGGCGACGAGGTTAGTATTCCGCCCTTCTAGAGGGACACGACATGTACATAACTGTGAACCCCGGTTAAAGTTAACTAAAGCCTCAGCTCCACAAAATGGATGCTGCCACCACAGACACGAGTCTGACCTCCTGCTGCTGGGAGTCCTTCCAGCGAGGAGGGCTTGGACAAAGGGTTTCCTGTCGAGGGCGGTGTTCGCACCGTCCCAGACAGGGTTTGTGTATTCTGGGTAGGTAGGGCTTTTGCGAGAAGGTGACTGCGGAGTGGCACCCCGGTGCTCACTACGCATCTGCCGGTTAGAACCAGTTCCAGGGGCGACAGCCCTGGCCTGGGGAAAATCCGGCAGGGGAGAGGGGTGTAACTACCCCCCTTCCTGGTCCCACCCTTAGGGCAGGACCTAGTCATGTACCCACCCCTTTCTTTAGAATAAAGGCCGGAGCGGGGACCCTTCCAAATTAGATCATCTTTGAATCAAGAATACTTTCTACGAAAGGACTTCGAGACTCTTCTCAAGATTTCTCCCTTGTGACTAAGGAGTAGTCACCCTGCATCAGCGGGCACCATCTAAGAACTCTGCGGTTTGCTGCAAGTCCTTCCTCAAGGATCCGACGGCCCAGCTCGACGAGAACCGGCTTCCCTGGCACCTCTGACCTCTACCCACGTCATCAGCTCAGCTGTGATCTGTGGGTGCGACGAGACCTCGAGGGACCGGCCATCATCAGAACCTGCACGCTCTTAACCAGCACGACCATCGAAGCGATTCCCTGGTGAGTGCTCTGGGGTCCGAGAAGCCCCGACCCTGAGCCGCTCCAGCACCGAAGTGCAGTCTCCCAGCATCTCCACGATCTGCGTGGGGCCCTTCTGCTCGCTGCTCAGCCCATTGTCTGGTCACTAGCCGCTGGCTTGTGCCCTTCTGTGACGACATCCGACACATCAACACTGCTGGTCTGGTTGCTCCAGACTGGCCCTTGCTTCCATCTTTGCGAGAAGCACCCCGGACCCTCCTGGTCCACTCAAGACGCCATCTTAGGCCCACCACGTGGCCCTGAGATCTGCCAAGGCTTGTTGCCCCATCCTGGGCCCAGCGACGCCGACAGCATCATCCTTCGTGGGACAGCTCGCACCTCCGCCGTGGTCGCCGACAACGCCTCCTGGTCCGTGAGACTGCAGAGCCTAGCGTCGCCCACTCACCTGGTCGAGGTGACGGCCAACCGGTGCCATCCTGGTACCCTCTGACTACTGGCTAGTAGTACGAACTTGGTCCCCTCTGCTTTCAGGTATCAACAATCTCTGATCCAGGCTTGGATCTCTACGAACTATTCATCACTGGTCGCCGGCCAGCAACTCCTTTTCTTCCGGCTCCTGGCTCGTCAGCGAAGACCCCGACGCCTGTAAGACTTGTGCAGCCGCAGCCCTCGTGGCTAGGTAACTCGGCATTTCGGTGCCTGCATAGCCTCTTTACTCTAGGGTCCCGAGTCCCTCGCTTCCGACTTGCCTTATCGGGTCCGCCCGAGACCTTAAACTTTCCGTGTCCTCGGACACTTGTTTTAATTGTGCACTTGAAGTATTTTCCTAAGAGATTTGGTTTGTGCTTAGTACCCTGTCCTCATAAAGAGTCCAGGGCTGTTGTGAATCTTAATAAATATCTTGTTTATTTTCATAACACTTGTGTGGTGTCCTTTCACTGGGTGTTCAAGGGGTACATGTGTGGTAAACAGCTGGCTTAACGCGCCCTCTCGATTCTTTAGCCTTAGACTGCTCGTATCCACGCTACTAGGATAGCTGGTCTATAGGTTGACTTACAACCAAACACCATAAGGGTCGTTGGAACGATACATAGCGGTCGCTAGAATAGCGAACGTTGCATATCGGGCCAACTTCTCACAATCCTCTCTCTTGAAGTTTATGTTGAGGGTATTGGCTTCTTGCCTATAGTCTACCCTTGAGGAGCAGTTACTGCGTACCCTCAGAAATTGGCCAAAGGGGAGGTTTTCGCATAATGCTCTCGGGTGGTGACTACTGAACAAGAGCAGGCTGTTTCTGTCCGTGTCCTTGCGGAACAGGGTAGTACTCAGACCGGCTGGGCCCAGCCGTATCGTGAGGTCAAGGAAGGTCAGGGCTGTCTCGGACATAGAACCTGTAAATTTCAGATACGAGTTCTGTTGGTTGATCCAAGTGCAAAATTGGGTGCAACTGTCACGGTCACCCTTCCATAGTATCAAAATGTCGTCAATATAACGACGCCATAGAGTCAGATGTTGACTGAAGGGGTTGGATTCTGGGTAGATAAACTGGTTCTCAAAGGCTGCCATGTAGATACAGGCTATGCTAGGAGCAAAAGTAGAACCCATTGAGGTACCCCTGATTTGATGGTACATCTGTGGTCCATATTGGAAGAAGTTTTCCGTTAAGGCAATACTCGCACAGGCCATGATGAATGGTATAGGGGTAGGTGAAGACCATTCCTCCTGCATCAGGGCAGATTCTACGGCTTCTAGTGTGGCTGCTTGAGGAATGTTAGTATATAAAGCTTCCACATCAAGCGTGAGGAGGAGATCCACTCCTTCTCTGCCTTCGATGGAATCTATGAGGCGTAGGACATCCCTTGTGTCCTGCAGGAAGGAGGGTGTTTTCTTTACTATGGGCTGGAGGAATACGTCACAGAACTTGGACAGTGGCTCCAATAATGAGCCAATTCCCGAGACGATGGGTCTTCCTGGGACTGGACTGGTACCTTTATGGTTCTTAGGCAAGGTATAGAAATACGGGACCACTGGGTCCGTTGTCAGGAGAAATTCTGCCTCATGTTTCGTGATCCAGCCATTGGTCTCACCTTCAATGATAAGGCTGGACATGTCTGTGCTTAGCCTGTAGGTTGGATCCGCCGGGAGTGGTCTATAGTGGGTAGTGTTGGCTAATTGGCGCTTACACTCTGTATCGTAGTCAATGGCGTCTTGTATGACAGTAGCTCCCCCTTTGTCGGCTTGTTTAATGACGATGGAGGTGTCATTACCCAGAGACAAGACTGCCTGTCTTTCAGCTCATCTCAGGTTATTAAAACTGTTGGTATGGGGTTTATTCTGCAAGGATTTTAATACAGCCCTCTCAAAAGTCAGCACCTCTGGAGGGACCATCCCATCCGTTGGGGTGAAGGTAGAGGGATTGTGTAGCCCTGTATCAATCTTTGCGGTTGCTGGTTGGTCTTGGAAGTAGGCCCTGAGGCGTACTTTGCGAAACAGCTGTTTTATCTCGCACATTTCTGTGAAGTTGTCCGGGGTGGGGGTAGGGACAAAGCCTAAGCCTTTCTCAAGGACAGCCATTTCAGTAGGGGTGAGTATTCGCCTAGAGAGATTGACTACTAGGCTCTCCTCCCCCTCGTTGCACTCCTGGTTTCCATCGGCGTGGATGTCGATGGTTGGTCTTGCCAGTGCACCCCTCTTACGCCGCCCCGCTTGCGCCCTTTTCCTCTGCCCCAACCTCTGTCGTGAAAAGGGGGGTTCTGGGGATAGAATTGTGGGGGTCCCTGCGGGTAGAAAGGGTATTGTCAAGGGTGCAGCATTTGGGGTGGACCTTGGAAAAGGGTCCTTGATGGTAACCTCGGTTCCAGTTTGAGCGACCTTGGTGGCGGTTGTTGTTGGATGTAGTACTTCCACCGGAGTCACTGCTGGATGACCCTCTACGACTGTCAATGCCAGAATTCTCGTCGGAAGAGTACCCAGTTTTCTTATTGGTATAGCCTTCCTTGAGGTAGGGATAGACTTTCTCCTTATCAAACCTTGCCACTTCTTTTTCAAGTTTGGCAAGTTTCTGTTTGAGGAGATACTCTTGATTATCAGCAATCTCCTGGTTTTACCCTGCAGGCCACATGTTACACTGCCTCCACCACCATGCATCAGCACTACAACAATACACCATCCCCCTCCTTGAGGTGGCATACACTTATCAATCCCTCCCTTCGATACCCTACAGGTTTACCCACCAGACAGTGCTGGCCTCACGGGAGTATGCTGCGAGGCCTGTGTTACTTTCCCTTAGGGTAAGAATCTTCCTGTTGTTCTCCTAGGAATGGGTGTCGCTTTGAAAGATTTGGCTGCACACTTCAGATTAGTATTTTATCTGTACTTCGCTTTCTCTAAATAGAGATAATAATCGCGCCATCATTAGACCGATTATGCAGGGAAATTGCACCCAGTGTCCGGTATGATCAGTTTCCCTTCATGTCCCCCTTCACCCCTCATAGTGTGGAGAGCATTCACTCAAGTCACTCGACGTCTTCCGACTATACAGTCACTTAATTAAGCTATGACTTGACTTGCTTTCTTTTAACCCCTTTTTTCCCCTACCTCTAGGTCGCCTAATTAGAGTAGGACCTCGTGGCCCTCTTTGCACCCGACCCTGAGAGGTTGTATTTGCTTTTTACTTTGTGCATGAGCATTTAATCGTTTCTTTTCCTGTGTAGTACCTTGCTTTAGGTCCTGACGAATCGCCGGTTGGCGAGAAACATGTTGACCACACCAGGGGGTTGAGTTAGATGTCTGTACACGCCCACAGCCACTAGCTCCCCTCCCACCCCTTTTAATTAGGGAATCAGCCACGTCAATAAAACTTATTGTGGACTGATCACCCTTTTTAACATTCACTCACTTTGCACTGACTACACTCTTTTCCATCCTCACTCACACTCACCATCGGCAAGGAACAAAAGAACTCCGCCAAAAGAGTGCCCTCGGGCACTCCGTCAGACATTGCAGTGCCGGTCTGACGAGGGGCAGTGAGCCGATGATGATACTGGACATCCTTCAGTCAGGGTGTGTTTCACACCTAACGCTCTGGGTGTGTGAGGCTCTCTAGTTCCGACAAGGGAACCTCCCTAGTTCCTTGACTCTTTGCATTCACTCTCTTCTCCACACTGTATCACGATCCCCGGGGAACTTTGTACTCCTCTGTGTGCTATTAGACTAGGACATGTACACTGGACCCCATTAAATATCGTCCTCCTTTTGTTCCCCTCGTTGTTAAAAATCTAAGTTGGCTGCCGTCTTCTCGCGGGACTTTGCGGCCAATCGCAATGCAGCCTGACTTCAAGATGGCCGCCGCGCTGATTCTTTGTTCCTATTGGCCCTGGCGCCTGGCCCCAATATGGCCACCGAGACTCTTGCGAGAGCTCATGCTGGCTTTTTAATTCTTCGAAGTTCGCGCTCTTTGGCTGGCGCTTACCGGCTTCGTTGCTTCTTCGTTCGCGGCGGTCGGGGTGGGCTCCCACGTCGCTGCTTACTTCTCGATGGCGCTTCACTCTTCCCTCTTCCTCTTGACCACGACGTGATCCAGGGTGGGCTCCTGGTTTTCAAATCGCGATTCCTGCACACTGGATTTGGATCCCGCCTTCGTCGCCAGATGTCGTGTCCTGCTGGTGGGGCAGTCGGCACACCAAACACAGGACAACAGGTTAGTGTGGAAACACTTCTTTATTTCTTATCTGGGAGCATGTAGCAGCACGTCCGCCCTCTGGTCAGTCCTGGCTTCTCTGTCCCCTTCCTGTCCCTAACCGGATGTGGTGTCTGGTGACCTGGTCACCTCCCTCATGACCCACAGGGTCCTAGTGTCCTCCAGTTCTATTGTCCTGTCTGTCCGGTCACGACACGCAGGTACTAAATACAGATTGATTAAACGTAATTTATGTCCATTCGCTCCTCGCTCTGTGATAGAGGCACTATTTCCTTTTTTTCCCCCATTTGATATATCGGGACCATGATCCAACACGAGTGTATCATATTACACAAGTGCACACTATTTTTTAGACATGGGAGATTAAGTAATTTGACCAGAATCACAGAATGTTGAGCTGATGTGTTTTTTTGTGAGAGGGTATAGAGTTGCCCTTGTGCAGGCATTGGTTGGTTAACCCGTACTCAAACAAGGACGTTCTTGGATGGGTATCACTTAATTTAGTATGTATCAGTGGCCGCCAGACAATTTGTTTTTCATTTCAAATGTTCATTAGCATTCCTGCACAAGGTAGGACTTTACTAAAATGGCCACTGGAGGGCACGATAGTACCACAGACATGGCCCATAAAGATATTATGAAACTAAGCAATGGGCTGTGGTAGACTAGGAGGAAGAGTGGAATTTAAGCACTGGCAAAGCCAACAGGTCTCTCCAACGCAAGAGCTACTGGCTTTGTCAATATTTTGGGGCAAAGATACAACAGAATGGAGAAGCATGACGTTAAGCAAACATTGCTAATGCCACACTTCTCCATTCTGAAAATGCAAGGATGCGCCGTATTCACAAGAAATGTGGCACAACCATGCGTTTCACCTGGCGCTGGTGCTCAGTTCAGCTGGCTAGCACAAATGCAGGCACCCTTGCACCATAGGTCTCCCTTCCTGCATAAAAACAATCATTCATGGTGTTTTAAGAATTCTATATGTGCTGCTAAATGCAGCACACATAGAAGTTGTAAAACGTAATTTTTTTGTTGATTGTTTATGTGCAGGAAGGGTTCCCTTTCTACACATAATCAATGGCAATTTGCTATCACTTAGGCAAGACATATTGGCTTTGCTGATGCTTGTTTGTAGGTCTGGCTTGATGATGCAGCAGTCTGCAAAACATATTATTTCCAATTCTGTGAACTACACATAGAGTGATCTTTTGCTGTGCCCAGAGAGTACCTCTCTCTCATCTCATGCTGTTGGCTGTTGGTTGTTTGGTGCATCATTTTCCTCCCTTGAGTTTTATATCTAAAAAGTACATTCGTCATTATTCTTTACATTTTTTATGTCCTACATGCATTGTCATTTGATAACTTTATTTCGGTCATTGACCATAAAAGTGCAGATAAAATACATACAAGCACACTAATAAAATCCATAAATACAAGCGGTTAAAAAGTTATTAAACAACAAGTTATCAAAAAGGGAAAAAAAAATAAAGGGGAATCGAAATTTGCCTAGCTTATGTAACGGTAAGTTTCAATTCTATTAAGGACACGGAGGCGAGGATTATGCTATATCTTCCTTCGCTTTATTAACATAAAGACTCCACAGCAGCTTAGGAAAATATATATAACAGTGAACAAAAAATGCTTTAAGGGCTAAAGCATTTGACGGAACGTTTAACAGATCAAAAACAACAACTCCCAAGAGTCTCTTGTGTATTGCCAGTCCATAGTCCTTCCACTCTGTCCATCACCGCTATAAAACTGGCCTTCTCTTCCTCTTCCTCCTCTTTTTTCGCGCAGATCACGCATACACCTCATTGATCCTGCTTAGCACCCTTGTTGCCTGTCGAAAAAAAGGGGACAGCGTAAGCGAGGTGGCCCAGGAATGCAACAATAAGGCGAGGAGCATTTAGTGACTATTACAGTACAGACAATGTAAAGGAAAACGCTTTACTTACTGCCATACGGGTGGGTAGAGAAACCACTGTGTAGCCTGGGTGGGATAATCCTCGCCTCCGTGTCCTTAATAGAATTGAAACTTACCGTTACATAAGCTAGGCAAATTTCGATTCTATGTCAGGACCGGAGGCTTCAGATTATGCTAGTTCAAAGCTTACTTACCACCAACTGGGCCAAATCCACCACGGGCTTAAAATAAAACCTCTTAAAGGTGGAATCCGAGGACCAATCCGCAGCTCGCATTAGATCCTCCAAGCGAGCACCCACCGAAAACGCCTTAGAGGCCATGGCTCCTCTGGCAGAGTGTGCTCCAAAAAGAGTCGTATTGATGCCCGCTTCTTGCATGACCCAACGCACCCACCGAGCAATAGTGGGGGAGGAGACAGCTTTGTGTGGCTTCCGCAGGGCAATCAACAACTGACGTTCGCCCGGGGGGCGCAATTCCAAGGTCAGGTCTTCGTATGCTTTGAGGCAGTGCACAACACACAACTTAGGAGTGTCTAGAAAAGCTGGATAGGAAATGGATCGCGATGACGTTTTGGTGCGTCGGCCCACTGTAAAAGTAACCCCATCCGGGGAAAAAATGCGTGCAGATATATCCAGCGAGCGCACGTCAGATACGCGTCTACAAGAAACCAAACATAACAACATGGCCAACTTTGCCGAGAGTTCCTTTAGCGACAAGTAGGAATTGGCCGGCCAGGACAGGAACAGGTTGAGAACCAAATTGACGTCCCAAAGGACGGAGTACCTGGGTTCAGGGGGCAAGGCGAGGCGAGTAGCCCGCAGAAGCCGACAAACAAAAGGATGTTCCCCTACCGGGTGGCCATCGATGTTATCATGGCCTGCCGAAATTGCCGATCGAATCGCATTGATCGTTCTGTAGGACAAGCCCTTGTCGGCTAGATGCGCCAGGAAATTCAGCACGGGAACGAGGCCCGCGACCAAGGGATCCAAACCCCTTCGTAGACACCAACGCATCCACTTAAGTCAAGCGGATCTGTAGCGCTTCGTCGTACTATCGGCCCATGCTTTGGAGAGCAAGTGCTCAGCAGACCCCGAAAGGCCTGGGAGCGACCAGCGTCTCCTGAGAGCCTCCATGCCATGAGGCGGAGAGAGCTCTGCGTGATGAGAGGATGCGGTTCCCGATCCTGATTTGTCAGGAGCAGAGGAAACAGGGGGAGTAGGATTGGAAAATCCCAAGAAAGTTCCAGAAGAACCGGAAACCACACTTGAGACCTCCAGAGCGGTGTAACCAACACCAACTCCGCTCCTTGGCGGCATACTTGGGCCGCCGTCCGCACTATCATGGAGAACGGGGGAAACGCAAACGGTCTTTCCTGATTCCAGTCCTGTAGAAAGGCGTCCGTGGCTTCCGCCAGAGGGTCCGGCCTCCAGCTGAAAAAACGCGGCAGCTGGTGGTCGAGACGGGACGCAAACAGGTCCACCGAAAAAGGACCCCAGAGTGTTTGTAACCACCGGAAGACCTCCGGATCCAGTTTCCACTGACTGGCATCCCTGAGGTGCCTGGAATGCCAATCCGCTACTTGATTGGCCTGACCCGGCAGGTACTCCGCCGTCACCGCAATATGTCTCGACAGGCAGTAGTCCCAGAAGTCCTTCGCCAAATCCACCAGAGCGCGGGAACGAGGACCCCCTAGATGGTTCACATAACGAACCGCCGAAACGTTGTCCATCCGCAGTAGGACACAGGCTTTGACCGAATCCTTGGTCCAACAACGGACTGCGAAGGAGCCCGCCAGGAGTTCCAAACAGTTGATATGCAATTGTTGTTCTTCTGAAGACCAGGCGCCGCCGGTGGAGAAATCCCCGCACTGGGCGCCCCAGCCCGACCTGCTGACATCGGACTCTATGACTAGATCCGGGGACGATCCGAAGATCGCCCGACCATTCCACGCCTCCATGTGAGACAGCCACCAAGACATTTCCTCCTTCACTTCGTCCGTGAGAGGAACCCACTGATCGTAGCTCATCCCACGTCGTAAATGCTGAGCCTTGAGACGTTGGAGCGCCCTGTAGTGCAGGGGCCCCGGAAAAATCGCTTGGATGGAGGACGACAGAAGCCCTACCACCTTGGCGATATGGCGCAAAGAAGTGCGATCTTTGGAGATCGTCTGCCGAAGCAGGTGTCATATTTTCGCGACTTTCCGACCCGGCAGGCTCAAGACCGCCTGTACCGAGTCCACCACGAAACCCAGGAAGGTAATCTTCTGAGTGGGAACCAAAACCGATTTGGAGCCGTTGATCACGAACCCCAGTTTCTGAAGAAGGTGCACGGCCTGCCGAAGCTGGCCCGCCAACACCTCCGGGCACTGCCCCATGAGGAGGATGTCGTCCAAGTACACCAACATCCGAACCCCCTGACCCCTGAGAAACTCCACCACCGGATGGAGCACCTTCGTAAAGCACCAGGGGGCCGACGACAGACCGAACGGCAGTGCGGTGAACTCGAACACCCTGTCGTTCCATAGGAACTGTAGGAAACGACGATGCGGCGGGTGGATGGGGACGACCAGATAGGCGTCCTTGAGATCCAGTCTCACCATCCAATCCTGAGGGAGGAGTACGTCTCGAAGGAGGTGGATACCCTCCATCTTGAAATGTCGATAGATCAACCACCCGTTGAATTCTTTGAGATTGATCACAGGTCTCTTGGCCCCATCTGTCTTGTCCACTAAGAAGACATTGCTGAGGAAACCGTCGGGATGGCGCGTCGATAGGCGGATGGCCCCTTTGGGGAGCAGTTCCGAGACCTCTCCGTCTATCAACCGCGCGTCGGACTCTGAAAACACCATTGGACTTGGGGGCCCCGCTTGCGTGGGTTGGTCGTAGAACTCTATGTGGAACCCACGTACGGTTTGCAAGACCCAAGCGTCGGCAGTGAGCAACTCCCACTCCCCGTAAAAGGTTGCCAACCTCCCTCCAATCGGAACTTGATCTAAACAAAGTACACTCACCGGAGGCATTTCCTTGTCCAGAATTCTTCTTGAACCCTCTGCCGCCGAAGCGTTGCCCTCTGGTGGGGTAGAAGTTATTACAGTTTGCCGAGGTCTGGTACTGGACTCTGCCGGAGCCTTGTCCCTTATTGTTGGCTTGCTGGCCACGGCCGGTCGCGCGGCCCCTACCGCGACCGGCCCCTCCGGAGAAACGTTGGTGAAACACCCGTTTAATGCTGGACTGCGCCTTGTCCAGCGACGTGAACGTGTTCACGAACTTGCCCAGCTCCCTGATAAAGGGCTCGCCGAAGAGGCCTCCCTGGGCCACTGCACCCGCCTCCGACGGGGCCAGATTCCCCAACTTCGGGTCCAATTTAATCAGAAGGGAACACCGCCGTTCAGTAGATAGGGCGCAATTGGCGTTGCCTAGGAATACAATAACCCTTTGGGCCCAATTGGGAAGCACCTCCGGGGAAATGACGGTGCCATTAGCCTTCGCCTCCTCCGCCATGTCGAGGATCTTCGTGGCAGGCCCCACTGCATCCAGCAGCTTGTCCTGGCAGGATCGCCAGGACCGATCGATACCTTTCCTGGGATCTTTCATAAACTTCGTCAAGAAGGTGGCCATTTTTGTGTCCAACTCGGGAGTCATGGCCACCTTACCCTCCAAAGTTGGTCGAGGGCACTCTCCACGCAGGCAACCTCTTGCCTCCTTCTCCAACGGCTTGCGTAGCCGACCTGCTACGAATTTCGCCACCGTCTCCCCCGGTGTCCAAGCCGCGGAGCGTGGGTGGACGATCTCGTCCGGATCTAACATGCCCGACTCATCCCGTGGCAGTTCCTTGGCCGAGGACGACGGGAGCCAAGAGCAGACCGACTCCCCGTCGTCATCAGTGTCCGGTGAGTCGTATACAGGGGAAGCGGGGGCTGTCGAGACGTCCCCCGAAGCACCAGGGTCCGCCAAGGGGGCAGGGGGCACAGCCGTTGCCTTCGCCAAAAAGGTGTCCCGGAGACGCTCAAGCGCGCCCCTGTCCACTCCTTGGGCCTCCGAGGACGGGCCTTCCCTGCAGGGCTTTTTCAATGCGGGCGGCAATCCCCTTGATGTCCCCGGGAGTTCGGGAGCCGGAGGCACATGCGCGGACGCAAGCTTCGCGCATTCCTCCACAATGCGGGCGGAGAGGCGGTCCTCCATAGGCCCTACCACCTCCGTCACGCAGCGGTAAATGGAGCTATCCACCGCCTGGTAGAATCCGTCGTCCTGTAGGTAGGAATAGGGTTCTTCCTCGTACTCTCCTTCCATTCTGAAGCACAGGAGTAGCTCTAAAGGCACCTAGGAGGGTGTTAATCGAGATATTCCTCGAGTATGGGCAGGCCAACTGACTGCGATCACTTTGTGGGCCAACGGACGTGGCAGGTAGGGCTTCACCGACCCCCCCAGCGCGGACTCTCCTCGCCGGGACCGAGTCTCCGTACCCCTCAAGCGCGCCAAGCCACACACAACCAAGGAGGTGCACAAAATGCGCCCGAAGGCGTTTCACGCGGTCAGCGCCGCAATACAGACCCCAGCGGGGCGTCAGAAATAGGGATTACAGACCCGGAGCACCAGGTGTCAGAGGGGTACGCGAAGGCTTGCTCCAGCGCAGGCAGACTCCTCAGCGCGGCTCCTGTAACTGCGGAGGCGCGCCGAAGAGTCGGCGAGACGTGTGGGCGCCCCCTGGCGGCTTTTTTAGTCACCGCACACAAATGGGGAAGAAATATCGCGTAGGAACGGTAGAACGTTCCCGCGACCGGGGACTCTGAAATGGAAACAAACCATGGGGCGAGTCCCCAACGATCATACATACAATACAACCAGTAAATCTCATAAAGGAAACATGAAAAGCACTTATCTGGCTGCGGGAGCAGCGAAGAAAGAGGAGGAAGAGGAAGAGAAGGCCGGTTTTATAGCGGTGATGGACAGAGTGGAAGGACTATGGACTGGCAATATACAAGAGACTCTTGGGAGTTGTTGTTTTTGATCTGTTAAACTTTCCGTCAAATGCTTTAGGCCTTAAAGCATTTTTTGTTCACTGTTATATATATTTTCCTAAGCTGCTGTGGAGTCTTTATGTTAATAAAGCGAAGGAAGATATAGCATAATCTGAAGCCTCCAGTCCTGACATAGAATTACTCCAGTTAGATCCTTACTAGAAAGGTGGTCCTTCTGCGCCACATACCATGTAGGAAGCGGGAAAACGCAAAAACAATAGGAGGGGAGGTATCATATGTTAAAACTCTACGAGGCTGTGCACAATGTCTGAGTCCCAAGTTTCTGCACAGTGTGGCCAACCAGCATTTCCGTATTTTGCTATACGCCGGGCCGAAGAACAGGACATGCACAATATCTTCTATGCTTTTATTACAGGCTGGGCAGGTTCCCTCATTTGAGATAGTCCATTTAGAGGTTAGCACCCTAATGGGCAAGCAACCATGTCTCAATTGAGTATATAGTTTTCTCGCAAAAGGAGGCTGCACTAAATCTAGAAATTCCTCCCTCTTGGGTGCAATTTTCACCTGCAGAAATTCAGTTGATAGCCTACCCAGAGTTGTCGAGCAGTGTAACATGTTAAGGCTATAGTTTCTCAAAATAGCCAACAGCTCTGACCTCTGTAACCTTGGGCAGCTCTCCCCCGGGGACTCCCACAGTTGAGGCAAGCCAATTTGGTAGAGGAGAACCTTGATGTGGGATAGCCAGGGTATATTTTTGTTCTTGACCTGCCCCCAGACTGCTGAAAATTCCGGTCTGTAATCAACAAGCTCCGGTACAGTCCAGAGCCTTCTCCAGTAGAGCAGGGGTTGTGCGGCTATCAGATCTTTAATGGACTCAAGGGCCGTATCTAGCCGCAACGGTGTGAGAGGGGTGCTTTGAGGTAGGCCTACCAGATTCCTCATAAAAGCTTGCTCAACCTTTAGAAGACTCAGTGCGTTCTTATGTCCCCAAAGTTCTGCACCGTACATAGCTGCTGACCTGGTCTGGGTTCTATAGGTTTCAAGAACAGGGGTAACTGGTTTAAATTGTGGAGTTTTGTGAAATTTCCCAATCCCCCCTGTAATCTGTGAAAGTCTCAGGGCAGATCTAGACGCCTGATGACCCGTCAAAATCTCCGGTTAGCTTGACACCGAGGTAAACAAAGGTTTTCACCTGCTCAAGCGGGGTGCCATTCAAGACAGGGTTCGGGCGGGTGTGCCTTGGAGGATTGAAAACCATGAACTTGGTTTTATCCAAGTTTACCTCCAATCCCCTTGAGGTACAGAAGGTTGAAAACCCATCCAGAACCCGCTGGATGCCCGTTGATGTTCGGGATAACAGCAAAGTGTCATCCGCGAACATCAGAGCGGGCACCCGTCCAATAGCCGATCTCGGGGCATCATTATCCCTGACTCCATCCAATTCATCTACCAAGCCATTAACGGAAAGGCTAAAGAGTGTAGGGGCCAGGGCGCAACCCTGGCGAACACCCCTGGTTACTGGGAAGCAGGCCGAAAGTTCTCCATTCCTTCCGCACCTGACCTGGGCAAAATTCCACGCATGGAGTCAGATCAAGACATCTAATAAGTAGGACGGGAGGCCTAGTTCTTCCAGTACCCCCATAATTTCTCCTTGGGCACAAGATCAAAGGCGGCACGCAGGTCCACAAAAACAAGGTAGAGGCTGTCACCCTCTACTCTTGCAGTTTTCCAGAAAAGGACCTGCAGCCTAAAAATCAGGTCCAGGGTCAAGATGCCACATCTAAATCCGGCTTGGAGGGTGGTCAGTATTTTATGTTCCTTTATCCATCCCAATATTCTGTCCAGTAAGATCCGGCCCATTTGTTTTTGCGTAGTGTCTAAAAGACTAATGGGCCTGTAGTTGGACGGAGATAACGGGCAGCCCTTCTTGCAAATGGGGACGATCTCAGCTCCCAACCAGGTTTCCGGTAACTTGGAACCCCCGAGGATCGCATTAAAGAAGACTACAAGATACGGGGTCCAAATTTTGGGCTGGGAGCGAAAGAGGTCGCCAGGTAATTTATCAAGGCCTGGGGCCGAAAGTTCTCCATTCCTTCCGCACCTCACCTGGGCGAAATTCCACGCATGGAGTCAGATCAAAATGATTCAGAAAAGGGGGTGGTGATGAACCGAGTGTCTGAATTAAGCAGACCACTCTTACCCAGTCCAAAGATCAGGGCTTGATCCATCACCGTTTTTTAGCTCACTGCACCATCCCAGCTCAGAACCTGGCTACATGCAAATTAGTCTGTCCCTGGCCCAGTGCACCATGGGAACAGGGCAGACCAGACTACCAAGCCAATTCTTATACTGGAAAGGAAACAAGCTTCCGGGGACCGGTTTCTGGCATTTCAGCCGTCTTGCCAGAAACCGGTCCCCGGAAGCTTATCTCCTTTCCAGTGAAGAATTGGCTTAGTAGTCTGGTCTGCCCTGTTCCCATGATGCACTGGGCCAGGGACAGACTAATTTGCATGTAGCCAGGATGGTGCAGTGAGCTAAAAAATGGTGATGGATCAAGCCCTGATCTTTGGACTAGGTAAGAGTGGTCTGCTTAATTCAGACACTCTGTTCATCACCACCCCTTTTCTGAATCGTGGAGTCAGATCAAGACATCTAATAAGTAGGACGGGAGGCCTAGTTCTTCCAGTACCCCCCATAATTTCTACTTGGGCACAAGATCGAAGGCGGCCCGCAGGTCCACAAAAACAAGGTAGAGGCTGTCACCCTCCACTCTTGCAGTTTTCCAGAAAAGGACCTGCAGCCTAAAAATCAGGTCCAGGGTCGAGATGCCAGATTTAAATCCGGCTTGGAGGGTGGTCAGTATTTTATGTTCCTCTATCCATCCCAATATTCTGTCCAGTAAGATCCGGCCCATTCGTTTTTGCGTAGTGTCTAAAAGACTAATGGGCCATTAGTTGGACAGAGATAACGGGCAGCCCTTCTTGTAAATGGGGACGATCTCAGCTCCCAACCAGGTTTCCGGTAACTTGGAACCCCCGAGGATCACATTAAACAAGACTACAAGATACGGGGTCCAAATTTTGGGCTGGGAGCGAAAGAGGTCGCCAGGTAATTTATCAAGGCCTGGGGCTTTATTTGGGAGCAATCTTTCAATAGCAGACTCCACTTCCTTGAGAAAGTGGATTGTATGCATAGAGCAATCACAACCTTTTTTGTTATTTATTTACTTAAATAAGTCTTTTTTATTCTAGTTTTTAGGTCGAGCTACAGCACGCATGCACTGTCTGCAAGACCTGCTATAATAGATATTCCGACTTTTTACTGCCTGCTACTTACCATTGGCTCATTTCCACTGTCCTTTTTCTTTGCTGCCTCCTGATTCTTTGTGTTTGCCGAAAAGTCACTTCCCTTCAGGCTGAGGCACACCGGTAAAGTACGCTTTGTTTCTTCAGCTCTTGTGGTTGAGAACTCTGTTTTTTATTTTGACTTTCTTGCTAGTCGTTTTCTTTTCAGAGCACTTTACGCACTTTCAGTTTTATTTTAATTGATTACAATGGTGCCGGTGGGTGCCACACACACCACTCACGGGCCGCTGCCCTTGAGCAATGGCGGGCACTTCTCGTGTTCATTTTCTGCACAGTGCCCACATACAATTTTATTTTTAATTGTTTACTAAAGCAGTGGTGGGTGCCACACACACCACTCGCGGGACACTGCCCTTGACCAATGGTGGGCGCTTCTCGTGTTTATTATCTGCATGGTGCACACTTGAAGTTTTGTTCTTAATGCTTTTCAGTGGCGCGGTGGGCGCCACACACTCACAGGATGCTGACCTTGAGCAATGGCAGACGCTTCTCATGTTCATTTCCTGGGCTTTCATTTTTATTTTAGTCGCAATGGCAACGGTGGCCGCCACACACATCACTCATGAGAGGCTCTCTGAGATAGTGAACGGTCTTCTTCTAAAATGCACTTATCAGGTTTATTTTCTGCGCGCCATGCATGCTTCCACTTTTAGTTTTTGGTCCCAATGGCAGGCGCCACCACACAGATCACTTGTGGTAGGTGCTCTGCGTGGGTGAATAGTCTTCTTCTAAAATGCACTTCTCATGTTCATTTTGTGCGTGCCATGCGTGCTTTCACTTTTATTTTTTGGACACAATGTTGGAGGTGGCCTCTGCACACATCACACGCGGGAGGCGCTGTGAGGATGTGAACTATCTTCTTCTGAATGCACTAAACCTCATTTGTGGAGCAAATTAGTGCAGTGATTAGTCAGCTGAAGGTGATTTGTGGTGGCTGGTCTGTTGGCTCGAGAGCCTACATAATAAGGGGAAGACAACTCCTGGTTGCCCCGCCTGACTGATGGCTTTTATATGATCATCTTTGGAGTACTGAAGCAGACTCTGCCAGGCTGAACCTAAACTGTTGCTGAGGCGGATATCAGGCTTTCAGTCTTGGCTTGTTTCAGTGCAAACAGCCTTTTATTTACTAGCCATATTTATGGTCTTCTCCTCATGCAGGGTTGCTGTGGCAAGAATGGTGAGTATTTACCATTTGTACATTTCGTCGGATGACGGCACACTTAACGATATGTGTACTAACTGGTTGTACTCACAGTTTGTAGCCAGTAATGAAATGTAAAACTGCAATGAGAAAACCCTAGTGCCATATTTGTGCCAGGTGTTTTAGGTGTTTTTGGAGGGGGATTTACATGTAGGGGCAAAAAAGGACAATTATGCACACTAAACATTTTTTATTCATGATTTAAATGCGTTTCTACCGCAATTAAACAGTGTTATATTCACTGTTACCATCAACGAAGCACTGGTGCCCACAGCAACTGCAGGCACAAGCAAATGTGCACTCTCCTCAAACTATGAGCTAGTGCAGATGTAACTATCATTTGTGTCAATTTTTTTTTTACAATTGCACAGGGGCTAATATATTCAGTTTGTGTCCTGTTAGATAATGGTTGTTTATAATATCAATTATATCAGCACAGGTACAAAGGCAGCTAGTGTTTTGCTTGTTTTTGCACTAATGGCAGAGTCTGAACAATGTGCTGTGGTTATAAAAAGTGCTTTAAATAGGCTGGTGCTTAGTACCAGCACCTTTTAGGTCGAGCCTAGGCAGCGCTGCTCTTCTCAGCAGCATGCTCTATTGAAGTATGAAATAGAAGCCCTGCCCACTCATAATTGTCATTGGCTTGTGTCATTGGCCTTTGCAAATGCTGGCTTCTGATTAGTTAAAAGGCTTGTTAGCCCATCCTTAGTACCGCCTTGTCTTCATTTATAACCTCTAATGAGGACTGGCCCTTTTACTTCGGTTGTTACACAGTATGTCTTCTTTAGTCTGGAAGCACTATTTTCCTTAATGAGTTTCTCCTACTGCAGACACAACATGCTTTCCTACAATTTTCAGTGTGCCATGCATGCTTTCACTTTCCGAGCTGCCAGGGACAATAGCGGCCCCTTTTTCGAATAAATCTCGCATTTACAAGAGCTTGAGCTTTTGGCATTGTAAATAACAATGTCGTTTATTCATGTGTTAATTAGCAAAACAGAAAAATAAAAGGCATTGTCATTTACAATACCAATAGCTTAAACTCTCGCAAATGCGAGACCTATTGCATTGCAAATGTTTGTTAGGTCTATGCCAGGACTCATGTTACACTGAGCCTAACATGGTGCCTACTGGTTTTTTTTTCAGCTTGCCCATCTTTTGGTCAGATGCAGATAATAATGACAATGCAAACGCTTAAATGTTTTTTACTAGGCCCACCCTCTATTCCTCTTTGGTCTGGGGACAAATATTTTCTTTTTTAATTTCAGCTCCTGATGAATTTTCTTCACTCCTGGCGGGTAGTTTCTTTTATAAATGTAAGCTTCCGTTAACTTCTTAACGCTGCCACTGATGCCCATGTTCCCCCCTTTTTTATTGCCATTGCTATTGTAAAGATTAAGGGAGTCAGAAGGTTAGATGGTTAATTATCTTGCCATACTGCTCATCAACATAACTGCAGGGGGCATACAGAGGGCATGTCAGGGCTAGACATTTTCCCAGACAACAGACCCGGAGCTGATCCGGACCAGAGCATGGCACATTAGAAAGTGGTCTAGTGTAAAAGCTGAATTGAAGAAGTCTCCAAAGAATGGGGGAGTCAGTCATGGGGAATCTCCAGTATCAGTTATTTGACACCCCCTGAGCATTCGTTATGCGACTAGTGCTGCTAGGCATATTACACAAAGTTGAAATGTATTACATTAATGTGTAACTGATGCTAATTGGGAGCAAGGAAGGAGGTTAGTGAGTGGATAGCAGCCAGCAGAGCTTTCCCCGCCTATTGCATTAGGTGCCGGAGCGTCCGAAAGCAGCCAAGAAGCCAAGTGGAAAAGGAATGGGTGAGAAGGAGAAGAAGGATGTGGCGCTACGGCCAGAGCTGCCAGCTTCAGAACTGGAGAACCAACAGCTAGATTCATCAAGCATTTTTGCGAGCGCAAACGGTGCGAATTGCTAAATTCGGCTGTTTGCGCCCGCAAAAATGGCATTTGGAATTCATCAATGGGTCATGAACTCGCAATTTGAAAAATCGCAAATAATTGCGATTTTTCAAATTGCGATCGCATTTAAGGAATCTCAATTTGAGATTCCTTAAATGCTATTCATGAACCTTTAAAAAATTGCGAATTCGCTATTTTTTGCCGCTATTTACCGCAAAGTCTGACTACGTGGTAAATAGCGAAAACTGAGAAAAATGCTCTTTTGTGCATTTTTCTAAGCTGTATGTTACACACACACATGTCCTTTGGACATGTATGTGCGCAACATCAGTGTACATTTTCATTTCAGGGGTGCTACAGGGTGTCCTTTGGACACCCCTGGCACCCTTGAAATCGCATCCTTATTTGCGATTAGCAAATTGCTAATCGCAAATAAGGCATAACTCCCCATTCATTCTTATAGGAATCCCGTTTTGCAAGTCCTTAATAGCGATTTCTTAATAATCGCTATTAAGGACTCGCAAAACAGGACAATGATGAATCTGGCTGGATATTCGACTCTTGTCATCGGATTAACGTCTATGATCATGGGGAAATGACTTAGAATGAAAATAATTACCAGTTACATCACACAAGTTAAGTAATGTAATTGCTGTTCAAATAAAGTGCTTCAATACTTTTGAGTTTGGTCGGTACTACGCTATATAATAACCAGTGGTAAGGCAGTTATTGGTCTGATTCTGTTTTGCTACTATGCAGCAGGTGAGCAGCATTGCCTCTCCCTGCGAGTGAGCAGTGCCTTGCTATGTTGTTTCAAATTGGTTACTATACTGCAATGGGGTTAGAAGTGCCAGTCATGGTGGCTGAGCAGTACTTGTCTTGGTGCTGAAGTGCTGTGTTCTGTTAGGGGTCTATAGCAGCACCTGTCTGGTTCCAGATACAGCTCTGACATTGTGTTGCAGGTAAACAGCAGTGCCTGCTATGGCAGCTCTACGGTTTCAGGTAGCTCCCGTAACTTATCCCACTCCAGGTCCTCGTTGTTTCCATCTCCTTGCCTTATTTGATAATTCATCTGAAGATCCTTGGCTAGTATTGACAAAGTGAATATTTTCAGCTGTTTCTGTTCCATAGAAATTGAGGAAAACATTGTGTGCCCTGTCGCCTGAACAAGCACAGACAGGACACGGGAGGCTGTTAATTCCGACATCTGGAAGACCAGAATGTAAACTATCAGCAAAAAGCACATGCCATCTGGAAAAAAAACGATGAAATGCCCATTCATTCTATGGCCAAGTTTGGCTAAGTTCAGAAGTTAATTATTGTGTATGATTACGAATAAAAGACACCCCGTCCCTTTCACACTGCGCTATCACAAGGAATACACTTTCCATGCAGTGCTCCCTTCTGTATCAACAACGCTGCATGTAATAAGAAGAAAAACAAGCACCCTCGGAAGACAGCACCTCACATTTGACTTTGATCGTTGAATGCACCAGTCAATGTGACGAGATGTGGCTGTTGCTTGAACAGGGTCACCCCCTTCAACCAGCAACTCAATTTTTTACATTGCTATTAAGCGGTGTGGAGCAAGACTTTAATTTGGGCAGTACCCTACAGTGATTTGTGCAACATAAGAATCCTATATAAATAATTTGACACCAGAGTTGACCTCTTTTTAAATTTTTTGACACCCTCAACAGAATTGAGCTGCTGAGACTCTGGAAAGAGAAAGGCTGAGGGCAGATAGGAAGGCTACCATAATGGATCTCCAGGTAGCTCTTAGAACCTTTAAGGAGGCACAGAGGCTGCAGGCTAACCCAGAGTAGGATGACCCAGATGAGATGGGGCAAACTTGACTAATAAGGAGATTTAAGACCCAGACCTGGGTCCAGAGAAGCAAGATGAGCACCATTCACCCCATAGGATACCCAGTACGTCAAGGATGGAGTAGGGAGCAGTATGTCTGCCAGGGGTCTTTTCCCCAGAGGAGCTGCAGAATATGAAGGCAGAGAAGTGACTCAATCTGCAACTGACCTAGAAGATGATGAAATCAGAAAAGAGGAGGCCTGAGGCAGAGAGAGACTTGGCCAGAGAGAAGGCTGAGGCATAAAGAGCCTTGACTGTGAAGAAATGTTTGCTGGCACATGAGATGGGCCTGAAAGAGTTGGAGCTCAGAGCCAGGCAGACCCCAGAGTCCAGCAGCAATGGTGACAGCAATACTCCAGTGTCCACTGGAGAAAGGAGGGTCCCCATCGGAAAGGATCTGGTGCCTAACTTTGTTGTGGAGGATAACATAGGTAATTGGGTTGAGGTGTATGAGGTTACCCTGGAGTTGAATATGTGTCCTGAGGAAGATTGGGGGGCCAGCCTCTGGAGGCATATTCCCAGTAAAGAGAGTGATGCCCTGTTAGCCCTAGGGAAATGGGACAGGATTTAGTATCCTCTCAGGAAAGAGGCCCTGACCAGAAAATCTGGTCTTGCCCCAGGCAGCTATTTAGACACCGCCCTTGCGCATTGACGTCAGTTCTTTCTTTATCCGCGCCAGCAAGCGTAGATCCGGAGACAGCGGCACCCCCAGTCACTTTTTAACAGAGTTTTTCGAGGCCTTTTTGTCTCTCCTTTTCAAGTCGATCGACTCCTGGTGCCGTAGGGATGCCCGGTTTCATCGAATGATGTCGATGACGGACCCGCACCGCGTGTGTCTCTACTGCCTTGGGCGCGACCACGACCCCAAGTTGTGCCCCAACTGCTGGGCCATGGTGCCGAAGCCTTTGCGGGAGCGGTCCCACAAGTTGCCGGAAGTCCAGCAGTTGGCTCCATGCCGCTGAAGGTTCCGGTCCTGTGGGAGGTCGAGGGAGCAATCGCGAACCCATCACCATCGATCTTCAGGATCAAATTCTTCGCACTCGGGGTCATGCAAGGCGTAGCATCACAAGAAGTCGAAGAAGCGCCATCGCTCACCGACTTCCCCGAGCCTGTCGCGCGACACGGCTGAAGGTATGGGTGGTGCCTCCCCCGCGGCTCCGGCGGAGCCTACGGTGTCGCTGCCGGCCGACCTATCCTTCCAGGGTCCGTCGGCGACTCCGGCCCAGCTGCAAGAATTTCTGTTCGCCAAGGCCTGCCTCTTTGGGCCATCGGGCCCCGCCGGCCTGCTTTCGGGTCCGCGGACTCAACTGGGGGTTCTCGCCCTTCACGGCGGTGGGTTCGGTTCCGGCCTCGCTGTCGGCTCCAGCGCTGCAGGGCCCCCAAGGATCCAGGCCTGGATCCCGTTCGACGCCGGTTGACCTAGTAACACCTCCACCAACGTCCACCCCACCAGCACCACTCCAGACGTCACCAATGCCCCCGGACGCCGCCGACCCCGGTTTCCGCCCTGATCTGGACACGGTGCCGGAACACCGATGGGGCCTTTCTACTCCTATGTCCAGGCTCCGTATTTTCAGCCTGTTTCCGCAGCGTTCGGAGGAAGGGGACGACTGGGAGGGGTCTGAGGAGCCTCTCAAAGCACAGTGTGAGTTTGACCCGGACTGGGTTGAGGAATTGGGGGATGCTAGCGGTCTTGACACTTCTCCTGACCTTGGCATGCTAACTCCTCCTACTGTGGCTAAGTAGGAGGGTTCAAGTTATGCAGTGGTATTGCGTAAGGCGGTCGAGGCTCTCCACCTAGAACGCCCTACAGTGGCCGTCAGGACTAATTTCTTGACAGAAGTGCTTCAGCCGGCGGCTACCTCTGCGGAGCCACTGCTGCCTTTTAATGATGCATTTTCGGACGTTCTTTTGAGCAACTGGTCCAGGCCCAACAACATGGGCTCCTGTGGATAGGAACATGGTCCAACGCCATCGCCCGGCCCCGGGTGACCCCCTCTTCCTCTCCCAACACCCCACCCCTGAAAGCTTGTTTGTTCAAGCCTCTACGTCCCAAAGCGCCTTCCCTACTGCACGCCTGGATAGGAAATCCAAGAGACTGGAGCAATTTGGGAAGAAGATTTTTTCTTCCGCCAGTTCAGGGCTGCGGTCTGTGAACGCCGCATGCCTCTTGGGCTGTTATTCCCATCTGTGTGGGATACGGTGGCGCAGGTGCTGCCTTAGAGTCCGGAGGAGGCCCCCGACAGTGCTCTCTAAGGCTATTGCCGAAGGGAGAGATGCATCAAAGTACACAATACGCGGTGGCCTTGACACCGCCAACTCGCTGGGCAGGGCGATTTCCACGACAGTGGCGCTCCACCGTCACGCCTAGCTGAGGACTACTGGCTTCTCGGGTGATGTCCAGAACACCCCGATGGACATGCCCTTTGATGGCATTCATCGTTTTGGCAACAAGGCAGATAGTACGTTGGGCTACGACCATGTCCTTGGGCCTTCCGGCCACGCGCCCTTCTCCGCCTTCTGCTTTTCGCTCCTTTTGTGGCCACGGAAGGGGTGCCCCAACACGTTCGCTCCAGAACCACAGGCTGCAGCAGCAGCAATCTCATCGCGGCCGCAGATGTGTGACCCACAGAGGCGGGTCAGGGGGCCAGCTGGTGGGTCAGTCCGACTCCACCCCGGCCACCACTGCCTCCAAACCTTCCTAGTCCGGTCTTTCATGCCCATCGAATGCCAGTGGGTGGCAGGATTCGCCATCACCTCCCACACTGGTGCACGATCACTACGGACAGGTGTGTTTTAAAGATAGTCCAGAGGGGCTAAACCCTCCCATTCGCGACCACCCCTCCAGGCATGCCACCCCAGTACCACCGCATGTCAGGGGATCACTTGACACTTCTTCAACAGGAAGTTGTGGCCCTCTTGGCCAAGGGGGCAATCAAGCCCGTTCCTGCGCCAGAAGTAGGTTGTGGTTGTTATTTACACTACTTTCTGGTGCCCAAGAAGGATAAGGGCCTGCGTCCTATCTTAGACCTCCAGAATGTCAATCGCTTCCTCCGGAAGGAGAAGTTCAAGATGTTAACTCTGACTCATGTCTTGTCTGCCCTGGAGACTGCATGGTAGCGTTGGATCTGCAGGACACATATTTCCATATTCCTGTCCTGCCGGCCCACCAGCGATACCTGCAGTTTAAAGTAGGCCACAAGCACTTTCAGTTTACCGTGTTCCCCTTTGGCCTTACCAGCGCCCCTTGGGTGTTCACGAAAGTGATGGAGGTGGTCGCAGCTCATCTGCACAGATCAGGGGTTCTAGTCTTCCTCTAGCTTGATGACTGGCTGTTGAAGGCGGGCTCACCCCAGGCAGTTGTCTGCCACCTCCAGACTACTGTCGACCTCCTGCATTTGCTGGGGTTCTCCATCAATGTGCCAAAGTCGCACCAAATTCCCTCTCGGAAGCTCCTTTTCATCTGAGTGGTTCTGGATACGTTGTTCTTTTGGGTCTATCTTTGCGAACGGCGAGTCCAGGATATTCAGGCTATGGTTCCGATCTTTCGGCCATTATCTGAGGCTGCTTGGCTTCATGGCCTCCTGCATCCTGCTGGTCGATCATGCCAGATGGCATATGCGTGCTCAGCAGTGGGACCTGAAGTTCCAGTGGGTGCAGCACCAGGGGAACCTGTCCGAGTCCGTCCAGATCTCTGAGGGCACTGCAAGACAGTTGCAGTGGTGGCTCACAAACCGGCATTGGGTCAATGGCAGATCCCTTTTCCTTCCCCAACCGGAGCACATAGTGGTGACGGATGCATCTCTCCTGGGATGGGGCAGCCACATGGGAGAGGCGGAGATCAGAGGCCTCTGGTCTTCGGCGGAGTTTCAGCTCCATATCAACCTTCTGGAGCTTCGTGATCCGACTTGCACTGACAGCATTCCTTCCCTCTGTCCGGGGATGAGTAGTGCAGCTGTTTACGGACTACTCCACTGCCATGTGGAACTGCAACAAATAGGGTGGGGTGGGGTCGTGGACCGTATGTTAGGAGGCTCTGCACCTCTGGACATGGCTGGAACATCAGGGCATTTCCCTGGTGGTTCAACACCTGGCAGGTTCACTGAACGCCAGGGCGGATAAACTCAGCTGCAGGTGCATGACAGATCACGAATGGCGTCTTCACTCGGATGTGGTGCAAGGACTCTTTCGGCAGTGGGGAGAGCCTTGGTTAGATCTATTCGACACCGAAGAGAACGCGCAATGTCAGCAGGTCTGTGCGCTGGAATTTCCAAGGCGGCACTCGCTAGGCGACGCTTTTCATCGCAAGGGGAGTTGCGGTCTTTTGTACGCCTTTCCACCTATACCACTTCTACCCAGAGTGCTGAAGAGGATCAGGCGTGACTGGGCCCATGTCATTCTTGTGGCTCCGTACTGGGCTGAAAGAGTATGGTATCCCGAGCTACTCAGTATGACCATCGATCCCCCGATCCTACTACCTCTTTGGGAGGATCTTCTGTCGCAGCAGCAGTGGACGGTCCTCCACCCGAACCTGTCCAGTCTCCACCTCCTTGCGTGGAGATTGAGCGGCAGCGGTTGATTCCTTTTGACTTGCCTCCTGAAGTTTGTAATCGTATTCTGGCGGCCAGGCGGCCCTCCACTAAGTTGCGATACACCTGCAGGTGGAACAAATTTGTGGCATGGTGCACAGCAAAGGCTGTGGATCCCCTTTCTGCCCCTCTTTCAGAATTCCTTTTCTTTCTTCTTTCTCTGGCCCAGCAGGGCTCTGCTCTGGGCGCTCTCAAGGGCGACCTTTCTGCTATTTCGGCCTTTCTCATGCTCCCTAATCAGCCCTCTCACTTCAAGTCCCCTGTTGTAAATAGATTCCTCAAAGGCATTACTCACCTTTTCCCTCCTATTCCTTTTGTGATGTAACAGTGGGACTTGAATCTGGTTCTTACATACTTGATGTGCGCTCCCTTTGAGCCTCTTCACAACTGTCCTCTACGACTCTTAACTCTAAAGACTGCTTTCCTGGTTGCCATCACCTCCGATAGGCAAGTGAGTGAGCTCCAGGCTCTTTCTTTTAAACCTCCTTTTCTGTCCGTCCATCCGGACAAAGTTGTGCTTAGAACACGCCCATCCTTTCCGCCAGAAGTTGTCACTGCTTTTCACATCTCGCAGACCATCACTTTGCCCACCTTCTTTCTGCCTCTGCATCATTCTGTTGAGGAAGAGAGGCTCCACCATCTTGACCCAAAATGTGCGCTCTCCATTTACCTGAATCGCACACAACAGTTCCGGGTGGATGACCAGCTCTTTGTTGGCTATGTTGGCGCCAAGAAAGGTCGGGCGTACCCAAGCGGACTATGTCCTGTTGGGTCACCTTTGGTATTAAAGCCTGTTACTCTTTGGCAAAAAAGGCGCCTCCGTTGGGGCTACGCGCCCATTCCACCAGGGCGACGGCTGCCACTATGGCGTTGGGACGTGGTGTCCCCTTATAAGACATCTGTCAGGCAGCTACGTGGGGATCGCTGCACACTTCCACTAAGTATTACTGCCTAGACAGCCAAGTCCGGTGAGATGGCTTCTTTGGCCGTTCTGTTCTCCGAGACTTCCTGGTGTGATCTTGGTTCGCAGACCCACCACAAGGGTTGGTATTGCTGGGGTATCTATTCTAAGGTAAAGAATCTATCACTATGTGTTTCCTTCAGATGAACAAGTTACTTACCTTCGTTAACGACATATCTGTAAGAAACATTAGTAGTGATAGATTCCTTACCGCCCCACCCATCCTCCCCGTTCTGGGAACTGATTTCAAGGGTTATGGTCATCCCTTTCAGGGCCCTAGTTTCAAGGCCCCAGTGGTCAGTACCTTGCATGGCTGCGTTTCTGGGGCAAAAGTCTTGTACAGAACTGACGTCAGCGCACTAGGGCGGCGTCTAAGCAGCTGCCGCAATGTCATCTTGGCGACCACTACGCTAACGAAGGACGCGGAGCCATACCACACCACCTTCAGACCCACAGGGGTACTGCTGACGAAAACTTTCCGGATCCAGTCTGGCACCTGGGGGTAATTCTAAGGTAGGGAATATATCACTAATTGCGTAGGTAAGTAACGTGTTCTTTAGGGGCATTCAGAAACTGCCCCAACAGACCTTGGTGGATTGTATGGATCATGTGTGCAAGTCACTGTATTGGTCGGTGAAGGGCAGTCACGTGAGTGATTACAAAGGTTTGCATAACTTGGTTGCTAGAGGGCACATGTTCAGTCTTTGTTTTACAGAGCTGCACCAACACCTTATGGGTAGTACATTCACTGACCACAGTAAGCTTGCTAAGGAGGCAGAGCACTGGATCATCCCCAGGGTCAAAAATAAGGTATCCTGGAGGGGACTGCCAGCCAGAAGGTGGTCAGGGTTCCTCCTGGAAGAAGGAGGGGGAGAGAAATACAAGAAAGAGTTCTCTCAAGGCCCCTAAAATGGTTCACAAGGGAAAGGTCTTATTCACAATCTGGCCATCAGAAGAAAGGTTTTGTTAAAAAGAACACTGGTAAATTTGTACCCAAGTGTTATGAGTTTTAGCAGTATGGGCACACCAAAGGTGATCCCAAGTGCCACAAAAGGACACAGCCCTTGAGTGTTGGGCAGACCCAGGTGTTGACTAGAGTAGTGCTTGTGGAGGAGATGGCCCCATTTAGTGTGGTGGGAGAGACAGCTGAGGTCACTCTAGTGTTCCTAGGTGGCAGATATATGGTGCCCAAAGCCCACATGCCTTCTGCTAGTTCTAAGTTCAGGCATTGGGTCACCATCAACAATCAGAGGGTGGAGGATCTGAGGGACACAGGAAATAGTATGACTGCTGTCAGGTGTCATTTGATGTCATAGGAGCAAGTGGTGCCCACACATTCCACCAGGCTGTGGTAGAGACACAGAGGAGTGGAACTCCTGGTTGTCTACTGATTGCCATGGGGAGAGGGCTCAGGTCTTCTTAAAGTAGCTGAGAGTCCTCCCATGCCAGTAGACTGTTTGATATGGAATGACCTGGAGCGCACTGCCTGGAAGGAAGTGGAGCTCAGGTCACACCTGGAAATGTTGGGGTTGTCTGAATGAGTCTGTGTGACCACCAGGTCCATGGCTGCCCAGGAGGGGATCAGGGAGGTCTGGAGTCTAGAAGAATGGCCCAGACAGCTGTCAAAAAGTGAAGGTCAAGTAAAACCAGTCTCTGAATGTTCCATTGTACAGGTGGATGAGGACCCAGAGGAGGCCACCCCTGAGCCTACCGGGGAGGACGTTGCCTCTCTTGATGACCTGCTGCAACTTGCTGGATGGCAGACAGAGGGGGCTCCCCAGGGAGGACCTTTGTAAGGCACAGAAAGAATGCAATGAAACCATCTCTGAATGCTAAAACATGTGGGAGTGATGGTCTACCCTCTGAAGTGTACACATTATTTATGCATCAACTAAGCAAATTCCTGTTTCCTTTTTAATGGAATTTTCGAGGGTAAGGCTCCCCCACTCTTTTACTGAGACAGTTATTGGAAGTTTTTTAACAAAGGAAAAGCCTGCAGAAAATCCCGGCTCTTGTTGTCCTATTAGCCTCCTCAATTGTGACTATAACATTTTCATAGACATAATAGCAAATAGATTGACCCCCACTAGCACAAATGATGGTTCATCAACATTAAATAGCTTTCTGCCAACAAGACTGATATCAACAAATACCAATTATTTAGTTCAAGCCATAGATTGTCATTCTGTAGTGTAGTTCCTATTTTCCCAATAGGCTCTGTGCATTGGAATAACATAAACAGCAGTGTAGACGTAGGACTGAGGTCATCTAGGTCTCTACTGACTATGTTAAACTTAATTTAGGTTTGTGCCAGCTAGCTCAGAAGTCACTGGAAACTTTCTTGAATGAATAGGGAGGGACAAGCTCCCCTGGCTCAGACAAGAAGAGATTCAGTTTTCGACAACCGCATAAACATGACAACTTTGCTCCCTCAGAATAAGAGTTATCTCTAGAGTCGTGTGAAAACAATAGACAGCTATTTCACTCAGTCAGCAGTGCATACTTAGTTTCACCAGAAGACAGAGAAATAGAGAGACGGGTGTTTTCAATAAAAGGTGTTATTTATTGAGCAGTCTTCCTTCTCATGCAAGAGAAATTAATTGCCACAATTGCAATACTTAAAGTAAAGTAAAGTGCGTACAGTAAAAGTAGTATTAGGAAATAATACTGTAAAAGCATTGATATGGTTTCTTAGCCATATGATACTGTAAAAATGGATAAAATATATTCATACATAAATACATTGACTAACGTACTCAACTGGTGCTTCTAACCAAGCCTACCCCGGTGTACCTGACCTAAGCATAATACTTGGGAAGGGATGAGTAAGTAGCAGTTTAAGTTAAGTTGGTTAAGATTATTTTGCCAAGAATCTGCATCAAGAATTCTCTTAAGGGTTTAGTCAGCTCCGTACCTTGGTAATAGAATGTGGGAGGTCTGGTATCTCTTTCCTCAGGACTCGATATCCCAGCAACCCGCAAGGGTAGGCTGGAAACACCGGAGCTGGATTTTCTCGGCTGGAGAAAAAGACAGCGTCTCTCTCAGTGCGTCAAATGGGAGGGGCGGCTTCCGTGGGCTCTCGCATCAGCTGGGCTCTCGGGCAAGTAGATGGCCGCTCTGCTCCAAACCACCGTGAGTTTGATTAAGGCAACTGTTGGTATTTTATACCTGAAAGGTGCCGGGTTTGACGTAAGGTTGGACATAAGACGTCACTAAGAACTAACAGTTCTTGCTGGACTCCAGGAGTTCTTGTTCAAATCAAAACAAAAGCAGGGGAGGAATTTCCCGGGCTGCAGGAGGCTTGGTTTGTTTAAAGAACGCGTTGTGCTTTCTAGGAGGCGATGGGAGTAGCCGAGCTGTGCTTTGGACTGCATGGGCTATTACTGAATTTGGATCAGATTCTTATGCCTTTATCAGGATATTATTGATTATAACCTCTTATAACCTCACAAGGGCATGAATCAGGAATATCGAATTAGGGTCCTAGATTTAAACACGACACCCACTCCACGGATTGATGTCCATCATTACTAAAAACTAAGCAATAGTAAACATTCAACGATGCATGTGTGTTTTCCGACCCACCCCAAAATACATATTTCACATTTGAAATGGTATAAGGTAACTACACGAAATTTAGTGATAGTACTGTACGCTTTCAAGCAGTGTCTTCCTTCAGATAAACGCATATATATCAGCTGAATGAATTGCGAAAATTACACATGAAATGGCTTTAAATACAGAAAAGAAGGTCGAGACCATTTCATCACATATTTATACAAATTGCTGTACATGTGCTAGAGGCTGAGGTAAAATATTGTCTCTAGTATCCTAAAAATAGAAGCCCTGTTCTCTAAGAATAGTTCTACTTTAAGCAGAGTACCATATGCCAAAAGGAGATCGCCATGTCCGAACGCCGTCTTTCCGAGGTCTATCTCCCTTCCAGACGCTCATCATTAGGGGTTGTAGCACAGGCCTTGACACCGGCTTGTGAGTGGGTCCAATCTCCCTCCCATATTGTCCCGGGCTGCCCTTTAGACCCCCCCCCCAGTTGCTAGAAATAGGGCAAAATATAGACAGGTTGGAACATTTAGCCGCGCTTCTTCCTAGTGGCGTTGTGGAAGAGGGTGGCTCAAGTACATCACTCCTACCTGCACCATCTACGCCCCTAAATAAAGCTACAACTCAGCCACCATTGCCAACACCGCCCGCCCTCATCACAGTAAACCTAGATGGGGCGCCATCTGTACATGACTCAAGTAGGCAGAATAAAAGGGCCAAAAACAAAAAGGCAGCTAACCCTAATAAGGGCAAGCTGGTGAGACAAGCCGCACTCTATAAATGAACAAGGAAGTCTTTTGGGCAGGGAGGGAAAGTCTCAAAGGGGCCGGTCCCAGAGGATAAGGCTGAGATGGAGGGGGATTCTGGGGACTCACATATGGGTTTAAATAACTGCCCGTCCTCTATTTATAGTGCTGATAATGTCCCCACATTTATCGACCCCATGACTATTGACACCATTCTGGAGAGGGTAAATAGCCTCTTGATGCCCTTGCTGACTCAGGTTAAGGGCCTGGGGGCTAGAATAGATAAATTAGTGAAATCTACCCTCAACGGTTTATTCACACTTAAAACTTCAATCAAACAGTTAAAAATATTGAGCGAGAACCAGGACATGGGACCAAAGGGGAGTGTGCCCCCAGTAGCTTCCTTGCCAACACAGGCAGACTCTATTCCTCCAAACAGGTCAAATAAGGTTGAAACTAGCAGAGTGCAAGCTCCAGTACCTAAAATCCCTACCGCACCCAAAGTAGGGCCCCAACCTAAGGGAACGACAATACCCACAGAGGTTGCTAAAACCACACCTAAGCCAACTCCACAAGTGCAGCCCCTGGCAAACAGAGGTAAAGCTAAAGCTAGCCAAGACAAAGCCAAGGGAACAGCGACAGGAATGGTCGCCAAAACTGCCCCTCAACCCATAACCCCAGTTGTTACCACAGTGGCCCCCCGTAATTTCCCACGGCGGAATCCGCCTGTTAACCTCCCTCCAGATTGCCAACCTTTTGTCGCCGTTTTAGTAAATGTTCCCCCACTGAAGGAAGGCCAGTTGGAGAACCACCAGTCTCTTAAGAACAAATGTATCCACTGGCTAAAGTCAAATAAGCCAATTCCGACTGGTGTGGATGGGCTTATTTTAAGTGTCCGCAGAATAGGGTGGGTAGGGCAAGGGAAAAAAACACAGGAGGGGGACTGTGTAATAATAAACTTCAAAGATCCCAGAGTAGTGAGCTCCATCTGTGGCCCTATAAAAAGCATGGATTCAGTAGGGGTTAAAGTAGTGGACTTAACCTTTTTTACCCCAGGCAAATTGCTACGCCGCCTTGGGAAGGTCCTAGTACATTTGGCTTAGGCCAAAACTGGGACCTACGCAGGGCTGGGGGTCTTGGGCTTAACGGGCTGAACCCCCTGTGGGGTCCAGGGAGTTGCTGACTGGAGGGGGGCGACACGAGGGAAATTGCCGTTACAGATATGGTAACAGTCAATAGAATAGGCTCAATGGTAGCATCATCACCCCGAACAACTTCACCCTCAACTACAAGCGACAGTGGGTTGGTAGTCTCTCTGTCTATTCCTTTAGATTGTAACTTACATGTTCCTCCTGTGAGGTCTGCGGACACTAGTGTCCTCGCGACCAGCGACACATCAGCTGTGATGGACCGAGTCTTTAAGGTTTTCAGCTGGAATGTCGCAGGGATCGCAAGAAAGTTGGCCCTCCCAGATTGGAATGCCTTGGTAGATGAGCACGACATATGCATCTTCCAAGAGACCTGGAGTTTGGAGCCGGTACATAGGGTGGGATTCTCTTCCTACTATGTGCCTGCGCTAATCTCGGAATCAGGGAGTGGATGCCCCTCGGGTGGCCTGCTCATATGGGTAGCAGCTTACCTAGACTGCAGAATAGAGGAGTCACAGACAGGCTGTCCGGATATCCAAAACATTCTTTTTAGAGACCCCAGGGGACGAACAATACTGAATGCCTATAATGTGTACGCCAGAGGGACTAAGGGCGGGAGGAAGTCCTCTGTATTATCTATCCTAGAGACCCTTTTGAGCACAACTCCACACAAGTCGTGTATCCTGGTCACAGGTGACATGAACTGTACGTTCGAGTCCTTGGGCTCGGATGTTGCCCTTGACCAGGATGAGGAGGATGCTAGGTCAGGGATCCCAGTTTTGGAGATTCCTCCCATTAGGAGATGGTCAGAGGTGGCGTTACAGCTATACTCCCTGAGCCTTGAATTAAATCTAAGGGCAGTGAATGGGAGGACAACTTCAGATAGGGGGGGGCTCATACATATAATAGACCAGGACACACCTCTAGAATCGACTATATCTTATTAGATGTATGTCTCTGGAGCCAAGTGAGGGATATGGTTGTGGTCCCGACGATTGAAAGTGATCACAACCCCCTTTCCTTGACCATGGCACAGTGGTGGTGTTTTCCTAAAAAGGGCCCCATTAACTCCAAAGTAGCTCCCCCTGATGAGTCTGTAGTCTCTCTCTGTGGAAGGCGCCTAAAATGGGCTAAATTGGTCCTCTCAGAGGAAAGGGTTGGAGAAATCTCAACCCTCTTAAATCAAGCAGTATCAAATCTGGGGTCTCTTCCGGAAGGGGTGGGTATGGCTAGTGGGGTCTTTGTCTCTTTAGTAGAGGATCTGACAAATGTGTTTACCATCCCCTCTAGAAAGCCAGGAAGCAAAAGAGGTGTAAAGCAAGGTCATGGTTGGTACACACAAATATGTAGGGTACACAAATCAAGACTTGTAGAGGCAGTGAAACACAAATCCCACAGTGATATACTGGAAGCAAGGAAGGCTTACAATAGAACCCTTAAAATTGCTAGGATGGAGTGGGAAGAGAAATTTTGGGAGGACCTACTCCTTGCTAGCAAAAGTAAAGACTCAAGGGGCTTTTGGAACCTTGTAGGCTCCCGGAACAGGCCCGACAAAGCTATGAGACCCTGTAATATTCCCCCACAAAGCTGGGTAAAACACTTTGGGGCTTTATACCTCCCGGCGGATGGGGATCTAAATGTCAGGGTGATCCCCCACTAGTATCTGAACCCCATGCCTATAATCCCTTTACACCTTTAGAGATCGAAAAGGTAATTGGGTGGGTAGCCCCCCGCAAGGCAGCAGGTCCAGATGGCCTACCGGGGGATCTCATGCAGGCACATCCAGTGGCGTGGGGAAGGGTTATTGCAGCTCTCCTTAATGGCATTATGATGGGAGGGCCAGTGCCCGATTCCTGGAAGGGGGCGGTGGTGGTCCTGATTTATAAAAAAGGATGCAGAGAAATCCCGGGGAACTACCGCCCCATAAGCCTTATCGACTCCACCCAAAAGATAGCAGGTAAAGCTATACTTGGTAGGATTCTCCATTGGGTGGAGGAAAATAAAATATTATCAGACTTCCAGGCAGGTTGTCGGGCAGGAATGGGGACGATAGAGCAGGTGTTTAGGTTGGCACTTCTTGGGTGGAAGGTAGTGGAGCTAGGCAAGGGCAGTCTATATCTGGCCTTTATAGACCTGAGGACTGCCTTTGACCTAGTTCCCCGAGAGGAGTTATGGAGGGTGCTTTATGGGTTGGGTTTGCCTCCCTACATCTTGTCCCTCCTCATTAGCCTTCATGCCCACACCTTTGCCCAGGTCCGCTGGGGAAGAAATGGAGAGCTAACAGAGAAAATCCCAGTGTCTAGGGGTGTGAGACAGGGATGCGTCCTAGCGCCCACCCTCTTCTCACTATATGTGAATGAGGTGGTGGAATATCTCCAGCAAGAACCAGCCGACGCCCCCTGTCTCGGAGGAGTGCGGATCCCTACCCTGCTTTTTGCGGACGACACGCTCTTGATTTCTAAGACTCCGTAAGGCCTCCAGAAATTGCTAACCCGTTTTCAAAACTTCTGTGTTGCAAGGGGCTTAGTAATCAACGTGGATAAAACTAAGTTTTTAGTCCTAAATCCTCCAAGGAAACTGGGCTGCCCTCCTATTCTCAATTCTGTTGCCTTGGAGAAAGTATCTGAATTTGATTACCTTGGAATCCGGATCACGATAGCATGAACTGGACACCCCACATTGCCAAGATGGTCCTGAACCATAAGAGAGTAGGAGGTGCCCTTCTGAGGGAATTCCGGGCATCACCGAGGAGGTTGCTAGCCCCAGTAATTGACATCTACAAGGCTAAGGTAGTAACATCAGCCTTGTACGGGGCTGAACTGTGGGGGCATTGCTGTCTGGACTCCTTGGCAACAGCAGAGAGCAAGCTCTTGAAATCCTTAATCGCCATCCCTCCGAGCACTCCAACAGTGCCTGTGCTGTTGGACACAGGATGTAAAAATATTAAAGACCAAGCCCGGCTTCGCCCACTCCTCCTATGGACACGTATTTGAAGGGGTGAAGAGTTAAAATCGTATGCTGAAGGGTTGGCTGAGATAATGAGCCTGGGCGGTTGGGCGAAGATTAAGTGGTTGAGAGATACCAAAAAACTCTTGGAGGAACTTGGACTGGGGGACTGTTGGGTATTAAGATCGGCTCCACCAAAAGAGGTTCTGAAAAGACTATACTGGAATTGGGTTGCGGATCAGTTAGCTAAAAACACTGGACATTGTAAATCTACAGCTGCCTTTTTAATAGTAAAAGATGCAGTAGTTTACGAGCCTTATCTGGACCTAATAACCCTTCCAGTTGATCGAGCATTGTATTTTAAATTCAGAGTGGGCTCCCTGCCAGTTGGGGCTCTGGTGTCAAAGTGGAAATCAGGTGCTCACACGTCCCCTTTTTGTGCATGTTGTTCCACTAGGATAGAGTCCATTACGCATATCTTGTTCGAATGTCCGGACTATGCTAAACCCAGGAGTTTTTGGCTTAAACCCCTCTGTCGCAATATGGGCACGCGTAGCTATTTAGTCGCCCTGCGCATCCTAATGACGGACACTTCCCCCCCCCCCCATTGTTTGTGGTGTAGTTAAATTTTTAAAACAATTTTGGTTGATCCGATGCAAGAGATTGTCATTAGCGGTTTAATTCATTTTTAGCTAATTTATTCTGACATTATATGTCCTTTTATCCTTCTTAAATGTGAATTTAATACTGCTTTTTAATATAATGCTTTTTTCTAGTTTTGTAAATTGCTGTATTTTGTGTACACTTACAAGATATCTTGCATATCGAATAAAAGCTTCAATCATCATCATCATCATCATCATATGCCAAAAAAGGTAAATATTTTGAAAAATGGGCAAAAATAATTTTGCTTTCAGGGGAAAATGAGTTCCAAATATTTTCTGTAGCTTTGTTTATCAAAAAACTGAAGGCCGAATTCAGAGTTCAGGGAACGCTGTGTGCTCATTGTTTTTATTAAGAGTTATTCTCGTTGATTGGAGAGAACATTATTTCAGACAGACCCGCAAAAAATTGGTCTACCACATCAGGGGAAAGTTCGACCAAGTTCGAAAATACTGCAACTGTGCAGTTCTCTGCGTGATTGCTATCATCGATGGTTGGATCAGCAATGCTCACAGAAGGCTGTACCTGTTTGGTGCTGCTTTCCTCTCGTACTTCACCGCCACCTATCCGTAGTGATGAAGTCTCAACGAATGCCGTCATCAGAATTGGTAGCCGCTGGGGACAACACGATGCATGAGCTGTTACAGGACCTAGCAAAGTATCGATATCCATTGGTACTGCTGATTGTAGTGTAAGACAGTCGTCCAACACGCATTCTTCTCCGCATAGCAGACATCGAGGCACAGGTATGATGCAATCTTGCCAGATCGGTCTGAATGAAAGAAACCAGGTTGTACTCATCTCTTAGCCGGGCCAATTCGAGGACCTTAGTGATACGGTCTCGGTATTGTTTTGCTAGGATCGTTTCTTCCATCGTTGCTAGAGTCTTGTCTGTGGATTGGCTTGCCATATCGGTGCAGAAGAAGCAAAAATAAAATTCCTGCCACGAGTCCCAAGATTAAGGGTAGGCTGCCAAAGACGGAATGGACAAAATTCGGGAAGATGCCCAGAACTGTTTCAAAGGGTGCTAACAGTCCCGATAAAATTGTCTTAAATACATGTGCGATGCCACTGGTATCAGACATGTTTAAGATTTGGCTTAGTATTTCTACGAAATACACGGGGCAATTTGTCGATAAAAGAGAATGTATCTCTGCCGATGTCCTTGCCACTTGCAGATCATACATTTCGGCACAGTTGTCTGTAAAAGAATAGACTTCATTCTGCTTAAAGTATCAATTCGAATAGAAGAGATATTCAACCGAGGCCATAACGCAGCCCCCATTTCTGGATTTCTGTGTGGATACAATACTTGCATACAGCAAATGGCCCTGGAAGTTACAGTTGTCAGATAGGCTTTTCCTGGCAGCATGCCAGAACAGCTGTGATCACTTATTAAAACGTAACTGCTGTTAGAAAGTGGTCTAAAAAATGGCTCTATCTGTTTTGCAGGCGTGCCATGCAGGTGACATGAAAGGTTATTTGAAGACCCTTCGCAGGCTTCATGCAAATTAATACCTTGACACAGAAGTGTACCGCTTAGTGATTTTTTACAATTTTTACCACTAAGAAATACCTCCTTGTTCCCTTCACTATAACATCTGTGTGTATAAGGTAAATCCCAGGTTGATTTGATGTATTCTTTACCCAACCTTTCATACTGGCCTACAGGTATATACTCTTGACAGTATTTAAACTGGAAAGTTGTTATCGGAATTGTAATCGTTCCATGTATTATTCATTCAATGACAGGTCTCTCTGACATTGTCAATGGTAATCTCTCGAGTTTTTCAATGCTCAGAATCGTATAATCTGCTCCTTTTTGTGCCAAACTGATTTGTTTATCAGCAAGGTTAAATATACCGAATAATGACGTTGTGTTGATTAAACGCCATGGTACGTAGCCTGAACGCAGATTTTGCAACGTCCAACCAAGCTGTACAATAGAACGTATTTGAGACTGACCATGTTGTAACATTAGTAAGTCCTGCTCTATTATATCAAAAGCAGATGATACAATGCTGTCCAGTGAATATATTCTGGAGGACAGAGTCGTTAACCCATTGTCCACAACAGAAAGTGAGTTTTCCAAATTTATACAATCAATTTCTCGCATTTTTTCTGCTGTCTCAATTTGCATTATTTTCCTTGCTTCGTTGTACGCAGCGTATATACCGCCCGCTATGAAACGTTTTTGACGCTGTTTGCGTGGTCCCACTATGAAATCACGCAAGTCAGCACCGTCTTTAAGTAAAGTCAAGTGTTGCTTAATTTCAGCCAGTGTGGATTTCTCTAGCCACTCAAGGCATAGTTTCTCTACACTGTATGTTGTAACTATCCTTGGATGTTGTCTCTGGGAGTATCTAGGGTCTGGTCTGGTCATTTTGAACCCCTGTGTTTTGTTCAGGAATCTATCTTGACAGTTATTTGTGTCTGTTGGCCAGATCAACCACTTTTTCCAATCAGGATGTGTTCTGTTTTGGTGAAAAATATGGGATACGTCTATCTCCACATCGGTAGTGCTGTCACTATCAGTTATGGGTTTCGGAATAGACGGTGTATTTAAATGTTTTATCTTAGCTAGGCCAAGACAAGTAGTTTGTTGAATTGTGTCATTCCAGAATATTACTTGTTCTGGGATCATGCAGTCCCTAAATAGTGCTTCTAGGCCTTGTACTTGCCAATCTTTGGAACCCGAGATCGTTTTTGTTTCAATGGTGTTTTTCCAAAATTCGAAACCAGATGTAGACATTTTGTCATAACATTTTTCAGAATAAATCAGTTTAGTATTTGTCAACATTGTTTCCATTCCTGTCCTACTTAACATTTTGAAATAAAATGTTTCTGGATCACTGTTATTAAGCCCTGAGAAGTATTTACATTTCTCATAAAATGTTTTCGAACTGCCTTTTGGTGGAGTTGGACAGTGTTCCCACTGGTTATAAGATAAAACATTTCTAGGCTGAGCAGTTTTATGCAAATAATGATCACCATAATGGTTGTAACAGTATAACTCTTCATAATTTGATGAACACTGCAAATAATCATGTTCTGTAAACTTGGCTGGCATTACTGAATCTGACATCATATTATTAATGTTTTCAAAGTCCCAGTCATCAGAGAAGGTACTTGGTGTCACAAAGTCACTTAATGAAACCTTGAACTGGTGTGGATACTTCAAGAGCTCAACTGGGCCAAAAATGTCATAATCAGTTCTGTCCCATGCTGCCCTACCGGGTATTAGTTTGGCTGAGATGTTTACAGATGTCAGTTCTCTTTTCTCGATGTGAGAGGATGTGTGAGGCTTTAGGACCAAGTTAATTTCTGACTTACTGTGTCCATTGTACTATATTTTCCATCAATGAATTTTCCCAAAAAGAGAACCATGATGAGCCAAAGCAGGAGAGTAAGTACACCTAACACAATCCAAACTTCAATCCATGGTGAAATCAGATATGTTTCTTTTAGTTGGTGAAAAAGTTCAATTGCTTTGTCTTTGAAAGTTTTTGTTGGAGGCGTTTCTTCATGCTCGCTTGGATCTTCAGAGAAGTCATCGAAGTTGATGAAGTAGCCAGATGCAGTTCTGTCAATTGTTGGGATTTTTCCCGGATTTTCATTTGCTTTTGCATTTTTCTTTGTTTCATTAGAATAGTCAGAGGCTACATCATTGTAGATTGGTGTTCCTTGACGAACTGTTGTTATTTGGGTTTCAAGAGGCACTAGTTCCATGGTATTATTGCATAGTCCTTTGTTATTCACTGCAGGTTTATCAAATGTGATTAGTCTCTCAGTAGGAGCCTCTTGGATTGTAGCAAATGTCGGTATTCTGCTATTTCTTGGGAGTCCACTTGGCCTACTACTTATTATTGGCCACATGATTTTGGTTTTACCAGGTCGATGGATACAACTCTGTTCTCCCTTTTACCAGCAAGGGGCGGTAGTACAACTGATCTTGTTCCGCTGATAGCTAAGACAGCTACTGCTTTTCTGTAAGAAGGCCCAAATTCCTTCTTTACCGCGATCTTTTCTCTGACCAGATCCCCAATCTTTGGAATCCAGACAGGTCTTGCTGGGACAGGTGGTTTTTCTTCAGTGGCTGTCGGCTGTAGTTTCAACTTTATGTTACTCAGGTTTTTTTTTCTTGTTTCATTTAAATCCTGTAAAACAGCCAAACGATCTTTGATATCAAAGGATTTTTCTTCTACCACTGAAGTATGACTATCAAGATCCTGAATAAGCATTCTAGTCCCGAACAATAGTTCGTATGGAGTGAGACCTTTTAGAGAATTTCTTGGCAGATTATTAAGACTACGTTGGACACTTGTTAAATGTTTGACCCACCCATCACCCGAACCTAATACCCTCGCCGTTATAGATTGCTTTATGTCCCGGTTTTTTCTTTCCACAACCGCATTTCCCTCAGGATGGAAGGGAGAAGAGTACCGCAATGCGATGCCCATGCTGTTCATGGCTTCTTTGGAAGCTCGAGAGCTAAACGCAGGACCCTGATCAGAATGTAACATGCCAATTGCGTATGTGCCGATAAAGACTCGCAAATCTTTTATAACAGTTCTGGCGTCAGCCGAATGCTGGGGCAACATCCAAATGAATCTCGTACAGGAATCCACTGCGACCATGATATATTTATAGTTGTTATCCCTTTGTAAGGGACCACAGTGGTCCAGGTAAACACATGCTAATGGTTTATCTGAGATTAGAAGGGGCGTCTGTGCTGGTCGTTTTACTGTTGATACTTTCATTCTTTGGCATATTTTGCATTCTAGAACATAGTTCTTAGTTTGCTTCCTAATACCTGGCCACCAATATCTCTGTTTTAATAATGATGTTGTGGCAGAAATACCAGCATGTGCAGAAGCTAACCCTTCGTGTGCCGCTGAAATGAGTCCTAATCTGTGTTCCATGTTTGGAATTGCTCTATCCCCCACTCCAGGAATTCGAGCAAATGGAACATTGTTCGCATCAGTTATGTATGAGTACTTTACTGGAAAGCCTTTCGGGAGTGTTTTTCTGTCATCTTTTACTGACGCACTGACAGCTTGTTGAATGTCGCTGTCTATTTTTGTTTTTGACCGGGTGATTGCAGCTACGGAAGCCGTTTGCACAGCTTCCTTCGCGGCTTCATCAGCCAATGAATTCCCTACAACGTGAACGCCATCACGTTGATGACTCAGTGTGTGTATCACGTGAGACTTTTGTAGTTCTTTCTGTAAAAGAACTATGTGTTCCCAAAGCGTTTTATGCTTTATTTTGCCGCCTTTTGCATCTTTTTTTTTTTTTGGAAGACCTTTATTGCACATGTTATATATACACAGCAGTGTGCCTACAACCCACTGACAGGGCCGGCCGCAATCAGTGCACCAGCCGAGACAGACGAGTCCAGTAATAGGTGTTACAAGCAATAGGACGCACATTATGAATACCCAACTCGTGAAGGCACAACAGGTGGTCTTTGAAAATTTATACGAAGTACACCATAAGACTGTGGCCGTAGCGCCCTAATGGAATCTCGGTCTCATTTTACATTTTGAAACACCAAACTCAAACAACCGAAAACCCAATCCACCCCCAACCCCCCTATCCTGGTCTTCGTGAGCAGTCCGAGCCTGTAAGGTACATTGTCCGTAATGTCCTCATCCTCGTTGACAATAGGTGAGTAGTAACCCATGCAGGCAGTCATAAAAAGACCTATATACATACAGTGAGGCAAAGGACAACTGTAAGCAACAATACAAACAATGGAGCTACTGTCTAATGACGGCGTTGCAGGACCCCAATAATACCCGTAACTCAAAGTCAATGTGCAGGACAGCCGGCACACTCTTCCTCAGTCATAACTCATTCGGATTCTACACCTCCTTCAGATGAGGCAGCCCTCACACTCCTCTCGCTGTCAGAATCATCTAGGGAGAGCATATAGAGCGTAAATGAAGTCCATATATCCCGTGGTCTTGCCGTCCCAGGGAACCCCTCATAGTAACAATTCAGCTGATCTCTACAGTAAGCTATGTCATTCAGCCACAGTCGTACGTCAGGCGCTCTCCTCCCACCCCAACTCAGCACCACTCTTCTTTTGGCCAGCTGAAGCGCCAATACTACAAATCTTCTAGACTTGACCGACACACCAGAAGCAATGCCCAGGAGGCAAAGGCGCACATCCAACGCAACTGCAGTCGTCGTCATAGCAGTAAGGGTCTCAGTCACCGCCTTCCAAAACTCATACACACGCGAACAGCCCCAGGCCAGGTGCACAAAGTCAGCGTCTTCCTCTCCACATCTAACGCAGCAGGCAGATTCGCGTAGACCAAACCTAGCCAGTCGGACCGGTGTGTAGTACCACTGATGTATGTATTTAAAATGCAGAAGTCTAAAGTTACCATTAATCATGTACCCCCCTGTTAAAGCACAACACTCAGTCCAATCATCATCACTTAAAGGTTCGGGGAGACTTCTATCCCATCTGGCTCTAGCCTGGACCGCGCCCCCTCCCTCATCTTCCTGTGCCGCTCGGTACAGTCTAGATAGCAACTTAGCCCTATCCGTGGTAGTGTATAGCAATTGTAAAGCCCCAAGTGTCAGTGGCTCCTCCGGGTACGTCGGGTATAGGGTATGCACCGCAGCCCTAAGTCTAACATATATAAAGGTAGACATAGTGGTGTTAGTGGAGCGGTCCGTCATAGCCTGCAGGGGAAGAAACAATGCACCAGGGAAGAGGTCTCCCATAGTTTGAAGCCCAGCGTCCCTCAGAACCTGTAGTCCCCCTATCTCACTAGACACCGAAATGCCCGAGTGATACAGCAGCGGCATAGCCGGCGCATACAATGGCAACCTGTCTGCCCGTCTGCCCAATTCCTCCCAGGCCTTCGCCGTAATTCCTACAGTGTCAATATCCCCCTTCTCGAACACCGAATGTTCATTGACAATCCTGGCCCTCAGTGGATACGGTAAGACAGCACTGGCTTCAAGCGCCACATGCGGCGTGTACGGCGGAGCACACAGCCAGTAAATCGCAAAATGTGCCTGCGCACAGAGATAATAAAGCTTCATGTCCGGCACGGCAAACCCCCCCAGTGCATATGGTTTGGTCATTACCTCCCATGTCACGCGTGGCTTTTTACCTGCCCATGTGAGAGTTATCAGCAGTGACCGCAGTCTGGCAAAGAAGTGCGACTTCAGGGGGACCGGAATATTGACAAAAAGATAAAGAAATTTCGGCAGCACTACCATTTTTATTAAAGACACTCTATCTGCCAATGTCAGAGGGAGACGGATCCAGCATGCCACCTGATCTTCCAGCTTAGATACAGCCACTCCATAATTAGCCCTTATAATTTCTTGGGAATCCCTGTGAACCCAGACGCCGAGATATCGAACCGATTCAGTAGCCCATTCCAAGGGGAACTCCAGCGGGATCTGGCGCGTAACGTCTGTAAGAGGCAGCTCGTATGATTTGTCCCAATTAATGGTCAGGCCAGAGTGGCGACCAAACCTAATGAATTCCCGGAGTATGTTTTCGAGGTGGATCGCAGGCTCGCGGACGTAGAGAACCATATCGTCAGCGTACATTGACACTGCCAAAGACCTAAGAGGGAACTTCAACGCCGCCTCCGCATATTTCTGCCGCAGAATACAGGCCAGTGGTTCCATCATGATAGCAAAAAGTAAGGGCGAGAGCGGGCAGCCCTGCCTTGTCCCCCGCTGTATCGGAAACGAGGAGGATACATGACCATTAACCTTCACTCTCGCCGTGGGCTCAGTATATAAGAGTGCAACCAGCGAAGTGAAGAAATATGGTACCCCCATCGGTGCAGAACTGCCAACATATACCTCCATGCCACCGAATCAAAGGCCTTGGCAGCGTCAAGCATGACCGCCACCGCAGCCAACTCCGGTTTAAGCAGATGGAGCACGGCGAACAGCGCCCTCAGATTATGTGTAGTCGACCTGAGAGGGACAAACCCGGACTGATCCGGCAATACCATGACAGGGAGGAGCAATCGCAATCTTGTGGCTAAGACTTTGGCAATGATTTTCACATCGGTGTTCATGAGAGATAGAGGCCGATACGAGTCACATTTATTCAGGGGTTTCCCTGGTTTAGGCAACGCCACCAGCAGTGCCTCTCGCATAGTCGCCGGCAGCCGGCCACATTCCTTCGCTTCCTCCAAGACCATTGCTAGCGGTGGGATCAGTAAATCAGCATATTCTTTATAAAATTCGGAGGACAAGCCATCCGTGCCCGGCGCCTTCCCGTTCGGCAGAGCAGCAATCGCCTCCCTAAACTCAGCCTCAGTGATATGATGCATCAGGAATTCCTGCTGTCCTCTGGACAACCACACCAGAGCTATGTCCTCAAAATATCTATTCACTTCCTCCTCGTCTGCCGTGTCCCTGTGCTCATAAAGTTGTGCGTAGTGTTTCGCGAAGCAATTTAGAACGCCATCCGAGCTTGTCACCACCTCCCCCTGATCGTCAATCTCTTGCACCGAACAGTGCCGCGCCCAGGGTTCCTTGATCCTGTCCGCTAGGCCCCTCCCCATAGTATCTAGCCGTGGAGTGCTTGGATAGAAATTTCACCTCTTGGTCTGCCAGTTCATTGTATTCAGTGACTTTTGACCTGACCTCAGCTAACAACATGGCCTCCGCCCTGAGCTCCAGTCGACGCTCCAGAGCCACCAACTCTTTTTCCAGTCGGGCCATAGAATCTCGTAGTGACGTCAGCACGCCAGATCTCAGGCCAATACATGCCCCCCGCACCGTCACCTTGAAGGCCTCCCATACAGTACTCATATTGTCAACAGACCCCACATTGTGCACAAAGAACTCCTCAATAATCTGACGCAATCTCTCACGCAGTACTTGATCGGACAACACACCAGGGGAGAAACGCCACGTGAAAGGAGCAGGCGCAAGCGTAGGCAGTTGCATCACCAGCTTCACAGGCGCATGGTCAGAGATAGTGCGAGGAAGGTGTTCAACACACGACACCCAACCATGCACATCACGTGTTACCAGCCAGTAGTCCAATCTCGACCACGTATCGTGCGCAGACGTGTAACATGTTCCCTCTCGTCTGTTCGGATACTTCATTCTCCAAGCATCCAACAACTGCAGGCCTTGCATACCCTCGCACACCGCATCAGCCGCCTTCTTACGCACACACGGCCTGTCCTGTTTTTTGTCCAATTCAGTATCCAGCGTGACATTCAAGTCACCACCACAGATGATAGCCGAAGGGGGAAGCGTATACAGTTTGTTCCAAAGGTTCACATAAAATTCAGGATCATCGACATTAGGTCCATACACATTGAGAAGGGTGATCAGCGTACCACACAATTTACCCTGCACAAGAATATATCTGCCCTCCCGGTCAACTTCCTCATGGTGTATTTCAAACGGGACATTTTTTTTAACCAGAATCATGACTCCCCGGGCATATGAGGAAAAGGACGTGGCTAGTCGGACCCCCGCCCAGTGCTTACCCACTATTTCAGCCGCCCTTCCCCGGAGATGAGTCTCCTGTAGAAAAACAACCTGAGCACCGTGCCTATTCAGAAAAGCAAGCATCTGTTGTGTCTTTTGCGGCCGATTGAGTCCCCGCACATTCCATGTGACACACGTAAGTTTACCCCCCGATCCATATCGCCAACCACTCAAGCAGCCCATTAACCAATATGCCCCCTTCCGCGCCCACCCATCAATCCAACTGTCACCACCCAGAGACCCGGCGTGGTCACGAGCACTCCTGCAAGGTACCTCAAGCAAAGGCCAACAAGGACCAACACAGTCCCCAGATAATTCAGAACCCCAACTACCGACCAGGATACGGAACATCTCCCCAACAAACTCCAGGAACCCTGTCCCCAACCCCCCACCCACTTCAGCAGCCCCAATTTGCCAAAGCCATCCCACACCCCCCCCCTAACGCAACCCCAAACCATGCAACCAACTGTGTGTGGGGATCTCCCATATCCAGGGGCGCAGTGGCGCACAACTCCCGCCAGTAAACTGACGAGAGCAAGACCAGTATCAATGAACAAAAACCCAACCCTCGTCACCCCCATCAGCTGAGAGTCTGAAACAGGTAAAGCATCAGGAAAGCATCAACGTAGAAGTATATGATACCCATTAAGACTGTCCAGTAGCAGCAAAAATGTCAACAGAGGTGCACATCGCCAAAGCTATCCACATAAAAGGCTCTCATGCCCTCCCTCAACCACAGCATCGAGCCAGCCCCCGCTCAGCCCCATCAGTACACATGAGCAATACAGCCGTTCAAATGGTATGACTGGGGCTAAGCATGGGCGAATTTTGCGAATCTCGCGTTCGCGAATTTTGCGGATTTGCGAACTCGCAATCTGCAAAATCCGCGAATTCTCGCGAATTTGCGGATATTTTTTTTTTGTGTGTTCGCGCGGGTTTCTGCCAGTTCGCGAGGGTTTTGTACAATTTCGCAAACGCGAACTTACCTGTCGGGTCGCAAGTTTTGCGAACTTGTTGTTTCTACGTGTCCAGCCTGTTTGGGACACTCTTCTTCATCACTGCCACTCTCTGTCACCACTGCCACTCTCTGACTACTCATGCCACCCTCTGGCCCACCCATGCCACCCTCTGTTTCATCACAGCACCCTCTGGTGTACATTATTGTGGCAAAGCAAAGCACACCTTCCCTGCCTCAAGTGACCTGAATTAATTTGGGGCTGATTAATGTGTCACAGAATATTTTTTTAGCTGCCACCTGCTTCCTTAGTGCTTCCTGATTAGTGATCTTTTGCACTTGCTAAGTGCTTTCATTGTTGCAAAATTAGTTACAACACCTGCCCTGCCCCAACTGACAATAATGAATTAGGGGCTGATTAATGTGTCACTGGATTTGAACTTCCTGCCTGGCTCCTGCTTGTCTGCCTTAGCTGTAATTCAGGACCTTTGTGTAACTATTCTGAGGGTCAGAGCAGGGTCACATAATAGTTGCAAGTAGGCAACTGAACTCTGGAGGGGCCCCTCAGGAAGCACTACAGGAAATGGCTACTAATGATGAGCTTGAACTTTTAAACCTGGTAAGTAGTTTCAGTTTTGCTAAGATCGTATTTCTGCAATTTAGCGCTTATTCGCAGGGCGCGAAGTTGAACTGGGAAGCCGCGAACTCACGCGAACAGTGCGAGCAAGCCATAAAATCCGCTGCTCGCGGATTTGCGGATTTTGCGGGAAATTCGCGAATCTCGCGGATTGCGAATTTACCGAAAATCCGCAAAATCCGCGAGCGGAACGGATTTTCCGCCCATACTTAACTGGGGCATTGGGACGTAGCTCAGTCCTTCCGTCCCCAGCATCAGTCGCGGGAACCATTCGAGATAAGCCCAACACTCGAGGTCTGCGGGAGCGGGAACAACCGCCCTCAGCACAAATCCAAAAAAGGCATCATGCAGCACCGCTCAACTGTGCACCCCCCGCACCACAATGCTCACAAAGAATTAGGCTACTTAATCCTGCTGTCTGTCCTCGCCGTCCTGAAGCCCTTCAGATGCCCTTTTACGTTTCTTCTGTTGTTTGGCGTAGTCCATAGCCGCCTTGGGAGAGGAGAAGATCTTGTGATCCGACGGCGGCCCTATCCGGAGGCGAGCAGGATATAGCATGGCATAAGGTACTTCTTCAACGCGCAAAAGCTGTTTCACTGTGGCAAATTCTTTGCGTGCTGCCTGTACCGCCACAGTGAAGTCCGGATAAAACTGAAGCTTGTTTCCCTGATATTCAATGGATCCTTTCTCCCTCGCGAGGCGCAGAATGGTGTCCCAGTCCCTATAATTCAAAATTTTGGCTACTATCGGACGCGGCGGCGCCCCAGGTGGAGGGCGTTTTGCCAGGGAGCGATGAGCACGTTCCACTATGAAGACGCTAGATAATTGGTCCGCTCCAAAGATGTCCACAAGCATACGTTCCATAAAGTCCTCCATGCGACCTACATTCGTGGATTCTGGCAGGCCCGTGACGCGGACGTTGCTCCTCCTGGACCTCCCTTCCAACTCCTCATTCTTTGCCTGTATGACCGCCAGAACCCTCTCCATGTTGAAGACCTTAGTTGAGACCGTCGCAAGGCCATCTTCGGTAGCGGACACCCTCTGTTCCACCTCCACCATTCGTTCATTTTGACGATCAAATTGCGTCGCCATTTGATCCAGGCGGTGATTGACAGACTCCATAGTGCCCTCGATCGACTGGAGGGTCTTCTGCATAGCTATCAGCGTGGATTCCAAATTCGGAGTGCCCCCCGCCGCCCCCCCCCCCCCCCCCTGTTCGTTGTTAGATGGCTTCTGTGAGGACGTGTGCGCCGTCTTTTTGGCCTCAAATGTGATCTTCGGTTGGTTCTTCTCCGGCCTGCCCATGGTGGCGATCTGTGTGACTCAGGCCCGGGGTGTAGTCTGTGCGCTACCCAGTTCAGGATAGAGTAGGAGGTAGCCGGTCCACACCAGGGAGAAGGCCCACGCCTCCACCACTATATCCGGCAAGTGAAAGTGCGCCAAAATGTCGCGCCGTCAGTCTCCCAGCTCTCGCAACTTATGGCAGCACAGCAGTGCCCACAGTCAACTTAGTCGCTTTAGCCCCAGGACCTTAGACTGCGTTTGATCCACCCAGCGACGCTGCACCATGGACAATGTTCTCCCTGTGGCGCCCCTTTCCCGGCCACCGGTTCTTCCAGGATGTCTCAAAATGGCGGGCGCAGAATGCCCCTCTTCGCAGCAGCATCCAGCCCGGCCTCGCTGTGCAACAGGCAATCTGTCTCTATGCTGCGCACTTCAGCTATGCCGCCCGGGCCTTACCACCTCCCAGCAGGCCGCCTCCTCGCACCCCCCACCAGCTACGGCTTGCATGGCACGGCCCAGCGCGGCCCGGCACCACCTCCGCAGCCCCGGGCTTGCGCAGCGCCCCGCCCCACTCACCGCAACCGGCAAGGCCAGGACAGGCCCACCGTCGTTCCGGGTCCTCCCAGAGGCTTCCACGCCCGGCAGCACCGCCTCGTACACCGAGCACAGCGTCCCGCAGGCACTCCTCGCCGGGAGTAGGAGGATCCACAGCCTGGACCACAGCGTGCTGACTCCTCTGCTCGGGCCGAGGTTCCGCCGGCAGCAACCCGGCAAGGGGTCGATCAGTCCGGAGGACGCCCACCGCAGTGGCTGCCCGGCTGTAAACAGCACCAGTGATTCCCCGATGTCAGCGGAGATGGCACCGCACAATTACGGGGCTTAAGAGGTAGGGTAAACAGGATAAATTAGCAAATATTAGCTGGTCTCGGCGGAGCCTCACGCAGGTGCGGCCATCTCGCTCGGCGCCCTCTAGCGCCCCCCCGCCTTTTGCATCTTTGAAGCCATTTTGAACCCAGTTCTGCAAGTATTCATTATAAGACTGAACGCAGTAATATGAATCGCACACTATTAGTGTGGGGAATTTGCGATCGGTATTTTCAAGCGCCATCTTAAATGCTAGTAATTCAGCTCGCTGAGCTGTACAATCTCCTAGAGATAGAGTTTTAGTGACCGTTGGTCTAAATTTCCCTTCATGCCATCGACCTTTAACGATCGCGCATGCAGCACTATAAGCTTGTTTACCCCCAACTGCGGGTTGTGCTGATCCGTCTGTATATATTATACAACCGTAATGATCCAGAGGCAGGATTTCAGCTGGCAGAGGACATTCATATTCATATTGCAGAAATTCTTGTGTTTTTAAATTAGGATCAAATTTGTATACTTCGTCTGTAGCAGCAAGAGAATTAACCCACTGTATCCATCTCGGATGTTGTGCTTTGGCATTTGGAATGCTTGATTTTGTCACTGCTTCTAAGGCAGGTATCGGTGTAACGATTATTATTCGTTTACCTTGTGCTAGGGCTCTTTCTTTTGATACAGCAGTTTGAACAGCAGTTACAATTTTCTCTGTAGAGCTTAATTTCATTTCAGCTTTAGTGTACAAATGTGATTTGTAAGCTATAGGTACAGTTTCTCCCTCATTAGAGGTCAGGTATGTGAATCTGCATCTTCCTGGGATGACTCGGATTACAAGATTGCTTGTGTTTTCACGTGTTTGCAATTTTGTTTTAGTTAACATGTCTGTTTGTAGTGATCTCAAAATCTCTGTGTGTTTCTGAGTCCAATTGGTTTGTTTGAAATCTGGTCTTATTAATTCATAGAGAGGTTTAACCCTCTCTGCATAATTTAGAATGTATGTTCTTCCGAAATTCAGGAAACCTAATATTGATTGCAAATTCTTCAGTGTTTTTGGTGCTTGGAGTACAGCACATTTCTCTAAGAAATTGTCTGCCAGGCTTTTGCCTTCACTTGATAATTAATATCCTAAAAATAGGACAGTAAGGTGGGCAATTCGTGACTTTTTAAAGTTGAATTTGTAACCCTCTGAAGCGAACCCAAGTGTTATGGTGTTCACTCTTTTCAAATGAGTCTCCAGGTCATCATCTGTGAGATAGATGTCATCGACATAGGGTAATGCCTCATCGTCGTATATTTGTAGTAACTCTGTTACCCTTGCTGAGAATAATCCTGGGCTATTCTTGAATCCCTGTGGTAGTCGACAGAAGTGTTTTTGTGACCCCATTATTGAGAAAGCGGTCAAATACCTGCTTTCAGGTGCAATGTTTTAACAAAAGAATGCATTAGAGATGTCTAATGTCGTTTTATATTTTTTGCGTACAATGTTATTCATTAGTGCAGCACTGTGTGAGTTTTATACTGCAAATGTTTTACAACAGGAGTTAAGATGTCTGTAGTCCAAAACTAGACGTTATGAATCGTCTGGCTTGGAGACAGGAAACAAAGGATTGTTCATTTGAGAGGTGCATGTTTCGATCACCCCTTGATATTCAAGTTGATCTAAGATCTCCCTGACTTGCTTTTTAGCTTCTTGTTTAACTGGGTACTGCCTTTGTGCAGTGGGCTGATTTTTTAACTGGATTTTGTGGTGAGGTGAATCCTCATCCCATCCTACATGATTTTTGTATAAAGCAGGAGCTTGGCCCACTGCCCATTTTCTTGCCAATGTGTATTTTTTATGAATCGGGATATGATTCGAGAAGGCAGGCATAATCATTTCTTCGCCATGAGGGCACTCCCTGACAAACTCTGGTGGCCAGTCTTTCTCAGCTAACAGAATGTCATAGCCTTTTGAAAGTTTTTCCCAAAAGAGATCTTTTATCTTCCTTGTTTTATATCCCTCTATATGAATGTTATTTCATATACTTTATGGGGCACACTAACTCGTGTGTCTGCAGTTTCCACCCGAATGTACTCATTCGTGTCCACTGTTGTAGTGTAGTTCCTAGTTTCCCACTAGGCCCTGCGCATTGGAATAACATAGACAGTAGTATCGACGTGGAACTGCGGATATTCCAGGCCTCCACTGACTATGCTAAACTTAATTGGGTTGTGTTACCAACTAGCTCAGAGGTCACTGGAAACTTTCTTCTCTGCATAGGAAGTGATCAGCTTCCTTGGCACAGACAAGAAGGGATTCAGCTTTCCAACAACCGTGCAACATGACAACTTTGCTCCTCAGATCAAGAGTCAATCTCTAGGGTCGTGTGAAACAATAGACATGTATTTCACTCAGTCAGTCTAGTGCAGTTTACTTTCACGAGATGTAGAGAATAGAGAGACGGGCGTTTGTCAATAAAGGGTTAACATTTATTGAACAGTCTTTCTTCTCGTACAAGAGAAATGTATTGCCACAATTGCAATAATTGTTATTATAAAAAGTACGTACAGTAAGATAAGTATTGCGAAATAGAACTGTAAAAGCATTGATATGGTTTCTTAGCCATACAATGGTTTAAAAGTAATAAAACATATATACAGTCATATATACATTAGGCTAACATACTCAACTGGTGCTTCTAACTAAGCCTACCCCAGTGTGCCTGACCTAAGCCTAACACGTGAAAGGGGAGTAAGTAAGTAGCTTTAAGTTAAGTTGGTTTTGCCAAGGTTTGTTTCAAGAATTCTCGTCTAAGGGTTTAGTCAACACCATACCTCTGAATAGAATGATGGAGGATTGGTATCTCCTTCAGGGGTCTCTCGATATCCCAGTCACCCGCGAGGGTAAACCGGAAACGCCGTGGCTGGATTTCTCTGCACGAGAAAGGCAGCGGGTCTCTTCAGCGCGTCGAGGAAGGAGGGGGGACAGCGTCCGCGGGTAGCTAGAATCTGCTGGATGTCTTCGCAGAGGGACGGCTGTTCAGCTCCTTAAGCGTACTGCACCATAGTTCGCGCTTTAGCGGTGATAATGGTATCAGCAGTTTCACCACCACAGGATAGCAGGCTGCAGCGACAGAGTGCTAGATTTACCAACACAGGGTCGTGCAGGCAGCTGGCTTCAGTAGCTCGTACAACAGGCATTGCTTAAGGCAACGTTGGTAATATTTATACCTGACAGGTGCCGGGTTTGACGCAAGTTTGCTGGACATAAGACGTCAATTAAAGATGTCACTAGGAAGTGATAGTTATCAGTTGCTCATTAGAGTTCTATTACTAATCAAAACATAGCAAGCGGGGATTTCCAGGTTTGCTGAGTTTTTATCTTGTTGAAGAACTCGGAGTGTTATCTAGGAATATCAGATAGTGACTACTGCTCTGTCATCGCACTAATTGGTCGCAAAGGAAGTGGCAGAGGGAACTATGCTGGAATGTGGCTCTGTTCGTGTGAGGCCAGAGATGACTTTTCAGAAAATCGCACTTGAACGGTTATGCCAATATAGGGAATAAATGGATTTATAGCCGAATAGGGGCATAAGGTCACAGTATCGATCAGGAACCTAGATAAACACGCAGCATACCTGGCTGCCAAAACATGGAACTCACTCCCCGCTTACCTTCGCCTCACCCAGAATCACCTAGAGTTCAGAAAGCAGCTTAAAACGTGGATATTTGACAAATAATCCACCTCCCCTTCCTAAGCGCCTTGAAACCCTCTGGGTATGTAGTGCGCTATATAAATGTTTTGACTTGACTTGACTTGACTCCAGAAGATTCATCAGGATCTTGCGAGCTATGCTCACTTCTGCTGCGCTGTCTAGCATTGTCTGGGTCCACTCTCTGTTTTTCAGTTGTGTCCTCAGAATTCTCTGCATGTTTAATCTTAATACTTGCTACCTTCTTTCTGGGAAATTGTAATTTTTTACTTTGATGAGCAGGTTCCTTGCCTTTGGACTTGACGTGCTCTTCTCTGTGTTTTGATCGTCCTCTTCTTTCCGATTTCTGTGAGGAAGATCAAGAAAGATTGAGTGAGAAGGATCGAGAGGGACGTGTATCAACATCTTGATATCTGTCTGGTTTTCTTATTTTATCCCTATCTCTAAGGTTATATCTTTTTCAGAGGGCTCCCTTTGGGGAGAATTGTCTTCTCGGCCTGGAGATCTCTCTTTACGCTGAGGAGACCTTCCTCTGGACTGGAAATGCTTTTCCCTGGGAGTGGATTGCTTATTACCATCCCAACTCTTTTTTGGATTTAAATGTTTTTTTCAGGATTTTCAGTTAGTTGGGGTTTTACCGGTTTCCCACTCAAACTATCTCTTCCTAGCTCTTCATAGGGATTTTTCTATGATTCTGGCAAGTTCCAATGGTTGGTCTGTTATATCTGTTTCCTTTAATTTTTGGAGGTTCTTTATAAAATCCCTTGCCAATTGAACTAATTCTCTATATGCCTTTGTTAATTCTTTTAGTTTAACTAGGAGCTGTTTGCTCGACATTATTTCGTAGTCTGGGTGTGTTGCATATTTGCATAGGACCGGCCCGTTGCTTCTGGTCTACCTAGTGGACCGAGCCTGGTGATGTGATCATTATGTTTTAGGGCGCCATTGTACCAGAGCAGGTGCTCTTGGTAATTTAGTGGGATTTCCACGTCCTCGAAAGGAGTGTATATATCCGGAGGTTCCTCCATTTTTTTTTATAATAGTGGAATTCTTTTGTTATAGCATTTGCTGCTGGAAAGTGTATCCATGAATAGAATACCTCTGTCTGCCGATATTCATGGGCCTCTACCACGAATATGACTGTACCACTACGTGATGTCAGTCCATTTTTTTTAAAGTTTAAGAGTTATAGTTCTCCTTACGTTGAACGGAATGAGTATAACACTCAGGTCATTTTCTTGGATGGTTGTGTCATCCTCCATGAGTTGCGCTGCTATTCTAGCTCTCTCTGTTTCATCGTCACTTTCCACCATTCTTACTGACAGAAAGCTTTTTGTTACAGATTGGGTTTCAAGGAAACAAAGATTAGGTGCACAATATTTTGGAACACTGTATCCTTCAACATTGATCAAACCAAAAACTAATACATAGGATTCTCATCCTACTAAGTTCCGGCGGATATTAACCTTTCACCCACTCCAGACGTCTATTGGAGTTTTTACGGGAAAAAGGGGTCTGTGTGAAAAAGCACGACTGAGTTACTCTAGTGTCTTGCGTTAGATTATCGCCTTACCAAACGTTGGGCGCCATGTAGTGTAGTTCCTATTTTCCCAATAGGCTCTGCGCATTGGAATAACATAAACAGCAGTGTAGACGTAGGACTGAGGTCATCTAGGTCTCTACTGACTCTGTTAAACTTAATTTAGGTTTGCGCCAGCTAGCTCAGAGGTCACTGGAAACTTTCTTGAATGAATAGGGAGGGACAAGCTCCCCTGGCTCAGACAAGAAGGGATTCAGTTTCTGACAACCACATAAACATGACAACTTTGCTCCCTCAGGATAAGAGTGTATCTCTAGAGTCGTGTGAAAACAATAGACAGCTATTTCACTCAGTCAGCAGTGCATACTTAGTTTCACCAGAATGCAGAGAAATAGAGAGACGGGCGTTTTCAATAAAAGGTGTTATTTATTGAGCAGTCTTCCTTCTCATGCAAGAGAAATGAATTGCCATAATTGCAATACTTAAAGTAAAGTAAAGTGTGTACAGTAAAAGTAGTATTAGGAAATAATACTGTAAAAGCATTGATATGGTTTCTTAGCCATATGATACTTTAAAATGGATAAAATATATACATACATAAATACATTGACTAACGTACTCAACTGGTGCTTCTAATCAAGCCTACCCCGGTGTACCTGACCTAAGCATAATACTTGGGAAGGGATGAATAAGTAGCAGTTTAAGTTAAGTTGGTTAAGATTATTTTGCCAAGAATCTGCATCAAGAATTCTCTTAAGGGTTTAGTCAGCTCCGTACCTTGGTAATAGAATGTGGGAGGTCTGGTATCTCTTTCCTCAGGACTCGATATCCCAGCAACCCGCAAGGGTAGGCTGGAAACAGCGGAGCTGGATTTTCTCGGCTGGAGAAAAAGACAGCGTCTCTCTGTGAGTCAAACGGGAGGGGCGGCTTCCGTGGGCTCTCGCATCAGCTGTGCTCTCGGGCGAGTAGATGGTCGCTCTGCTCCAAACCACCGTGTGTTTGCTTAAGGCAACTGTTGGTATTTTATACCTGAAAGGTGCCGGGTTTGACGTAAGGTTGGACATAAGACGTCACTCAGAACTAACAGTTCTTGCTGGACTCCAGGAGTTCTTGTTCAAATCAAAACAAAAGCAGGGGGGGAATTTCCCGGGCTGCTGGAGGCTTGGTTTGTTTACAGAACGCGTTGTGCTTTCTAGGAGTCGATAGGAGTAGCCGTGCTGTGCTTTGGACTGCATGGGCTATTACTGAATATGGATCTGATTCTTATGCCTTTATCAGGATATTATTGATTATAACCTCACAAGGGCATGAATCGGGAATATCGAATTAGGGTCCTAGATATAAACACGACAATTCAGTCAATAAGCCCAAGGCAGATATCATTATGTCTGGTACAGAAAAAGCATTCAATTTGGTTCATTGGGAGGTGCTTTTCAGTTTCCATCTAAGTTTGTCGATCTGCTGCGTAGTCTATATTACAAAGCCAAAGCTAAAATTATAATCAATTCTAAAGTAGTGGGCCCTATCACTAATAGGCATAGGACCGCCGCAGGATAGTTCGATGTCCAAAGTTCTCTTTGAGCTTTGTATTGAGCCTTTGGCCTGTGTTCTTTGGCAAGACCTTAGGATTCTACCGCCGAATGATTGTGCAGCAAAATTCAAACTATTCACAGACGATATGATACTATATCTGGTGCCAGTTAAAGTAATTTGCAAAATGCGTTAGCCAGAATTGAAGATTTTACACCTATTGGTAGTTACAAAGTTAATAACTCTAAATCGGAAGCTCTACTGTTCAAAAGTTCTTCATCTATTCTGCCAATCAAAATACTGGAGCACTATTCTGTGGATATTATCAGATACTTGGGGATCCATGATACAGCTAATCCTACCGATCTATTCAGATTAAACTATACCTGAACTTTGACCAAAGTGAGTGGGTTATTGAACCAGTGGCATCCATTATGCCTCCTTCCCATTAGTCGGTCGCTTTAATCAAAATGATTATTCTTCCTCTGTTTATATTTATCTTTTCTAGTGTATTATCAAAGTCCAGCAGGCTTTCTTTATGGCAGGGAATGAAACCTTGATCAAACCTAAAGACATTACAATTAGATATAGAAGAGGGAGACTTGGAACTTCCAAAAATTAACTTTTACTCCCTATCAACCCTGCTCAATTGGATTACTCGAATCACGACCACTAGTAATTTCTCCAGTTGTATTTATCTAAGCATGATGCTTTGAGAAGTTACTCTTGAGCCCTATATATTTTTAAAAATACCTAGTCTGCCGAAACATTCCAGGTACAAAGCACCCCAGATTCCAGCTAACAGATTTAAAAAAAAAAGTTTTTATTAAAGTTCTGCATGTTACATAAAAACATTGTAAATTACTTTAGTCAATTAACCAGACATAACAACACTTGCCATTAAATAGGTACAGTAGTGCATACATTCTGATAGCTCATTATACATAAAGTGCAAAGTAGTAATTGTGGTGAGCCATTACATCACAGTATAACTATGCATCAGAGTCAAGTGGTGCTACATTGTGATGTGAGCGAAGGCATTGCAGTAGAGGTTCCCAAATGTCCTTTGGCCTAGACGTAGTTGGCAGTTCTTCAGCATACAAAGCCAGGGTCTCCAGACAATATATCATAATATAACCACTTGGAAGTGGAGGGACACACACAACTCTCCCAGGACATGGCCACCCTGTGCTTGGCTAGCAATATCGCTATTTTAACAAATCTGCACAGCATTCTTTTCAAATACGTAACCAGACCCAATAGACATACATGCAGGAAGCATTCCAAATCAAGGTCGGTCATATCTTGTAGCATAGCGATCACAGCCATCCAAAATTCTGCCACATTCCGATGCTAGGTGCCAGAAGTCCGCCCGAAGCACTGCACCGCTTGCATCTGCCATGGTCTCTAAGACCGCATTTGAAGAGTTTATGTGGTGTATGGTAAGCTTGTTTTTTGTACTTAAAGTGGATTATCCGTACGTTTCCATTCAATGTGAGTGCCTGGGTCAACTGGCAGCAGTATTCCCAGTCCTTCTGTGTAAGTAGCGGATCCTTTTTTCTATTCCATTGTTCCACACTCTTGTTTTGAGTCAACAGAGTAACATGTCTAGCAGCTCAATATAGTTTAGTCACCAGTTTATGTCTTGTGGGGCTGACAAGCAGTGTATGTAGGTGTTGTAGTGTCGGGTGTTCTGTCAGGAACAATGGATAGTGTGATTGTAATACCTTCTGAAGCCTATGCATGGTAAAAATGAATAGATGCGCTTGGTTGAGTACGTAGTTGAGATCAGCCTCCTTCAAAAAACTACCATCCGGAAAGAGGTCCTGCATTTTATCAATGCCAGCTAGTGTTAAAATTTGCATGACACCCTTCTCATATGTGACTGATAGAGCCACATGTTGTGCCAGAGGCATAAGTGGGGAGTATAACAGGAGTTTTCGCGGACCACCACCTCACGGTCACAATTGACCCACACGCCGAGGTATTGTACGGGCTCCTCTGACCACAGTAGCGGAAATTCCAGCGTGTGGGGAGATGTGGAAACAGTAAGCGGGACAACTAATGCTTTAGACCAGTTGATAGTGAGGCCAGAAAATTGTCCAAATCGTATGTATTCTCTCAGTATCTGAGACGGGACAGTCTGTGGCTCTCTTACAAAGAGAAGCATATTGTCTGCATAGAGTGATATGATCACAGGGCGGTGTGCAAACTGCAAGGCTGCTGTCCTATGATGCTGTCGAATAATACAGGCGTGTGACTCTAGCGTTATCGCAAATAGGAGCGGTGAGAGGGGACAACCCTGCTGCGTGCCCCTACAGATCAAATGGGGTCCAATGTGACACCCTCTAAGGGTACGCGCACCGATGGGTTAGTGTACAACAGTCGTATCCAGTTGACAAATAGTGATGGAAAACCCATATGCTGAAGGTTACTAAAAAGGTAACTCCACTCTATGGAATCAAAGGCCTTGGCTGCATCCAGCATCACAGCCGCTGCTTATAGGTCAGAGTCTAGAACATGATACATGGCCAGCAATATCCGCAGGTTATGTGATGTGGACCTTTCGGGAATGTATCCAGACTGGTCCGGTAGGACTAGCTTGGGCATCAACGGTGCCAATCTAGTCGCAAGTATTGTGGCCAATAATTTGGCGTCTAAATTTATAAGGGAAAGCAGGCGATAGAAATCACATTGGTTTGGTGGTTTATCTTTTTTGAGCAGAGTGATGATGAGGGCCTCCAGAAGTGTCTGAGGGAGCGAGCCCCCCTCGTAGGCTTCTGCGTACACTTCAAGAAGTTAAGGAGTCAACTTTTCTGCAAACTCTTTATAAAACTCGAAAGTGAGTCCGTCAGGGCCTGGAGCTTTTTTATTCGGGAGGGACTTTATTGCTGTTTATAGGTTGGCAAAGATACTCCCTGTGGGCATCTGAGAGCCATGCAAGCGCAATAACTGATAAATATTCGTCTAAGTCTGATGATGATGCACTAGCCTGTGAGGTGTACATATCTGTATAAGTTGTTGGAATTGTGAGACAATGGCTTTCGTAGAGTAATGATCTACCTCAGAGGTGTCTGTTGTTTTAGTGATGGTGTGCGTTCCTTCCCTTGCTTTAATTTTATTTGCTTATGTAAACCCTGGTCTGCCCCCTCTCTGTATGTACGGGCAATATGACGCCTGGATAGATATCGAATTTCATCATCTGCTAACTTGTAATATGCCATAAGTGAGTCCTTGATTTGGGACAGAAGCACTGTTCTAGGGGAACCCTCATATTCCTGCTCTAGGCGCTGCAAAGTATGTTTGGTCTTTTCTAGTTGGCCTCTTATGTCTTTTAGGATTCCTGCTGTCGTACTAATGCACACTCCATGAATTGTAGCTTTGAAAGCTTCCCAGAGAACTGCGGCACTGTCCACAGACCCCTTATTGTGCGCAAAGTATTGTGCGATCGCCTCCCTAATGGTGTGGTTATATAGGGGATCAAGTAGTGCCTCAGAACGGAAGCGACAGGTAAACTGTTGGGAAATCGTTTGTGGGACGTGTAGTTCTAACCTAACTGGGTTATGGTCGGACAGCATTCTAGGGAGCACCTCTATATCCGAGACCCAGGTTCTGCTGCTAGCGCTCATAAACCAGTAGTCCAGCCGGGACCAGCTAGTATGTACTGTGGAGACATGATTGCCTATAAGCTTATACGGCTTGCACAGGTGCAAACATCCACAAAGGCAAGCTCCTCAATACCCTCGTTGATACCCTGGTAGATCTAGCAAAATGCCCCACCATCCCACTTGACTTGTCCATACTCGGGTCCAGATGGGTATTCAGATCTCCGCCCCATAGTATAGTAGCATCCGGCCATTCGCTCAGTATTGAAAGTATGTGTTCGTAGAAAGTGGGGTCTTCTACATTAGGACCATACACATTTATCAAAGTGATTAGAGTTCCCGCCAGCATACCATGGGCTATGGCATACCGTCCTGTGTCGTCTATGCAACTCAGAAGAAATGGCAAATTTCTCTTTATCAGGGTGAGCACCCCCCTGGCATATGACGAATACGAGGAGGCCTGTCTATAGTCCGCAAATTTGGCCCCAATCTGCGCCTCAGTATGCCGTGTGAGGTGCGTTTCTTGAATGAGTGCGATTTTTATATCATGGCGATCTAAGTAGGCCAGTGCCTGCTGTATGTTTTGGGGAGAGTTAAGGCCCCTCACATTCCATGTTAAACAAACAATTTTTTCATGAAGCATCAAATACCTTCACATATAGCAAATGAAATGCACCATTAAGCATCTTTTCAGGGTCACTGCCCTTCGTAGTACTCTATCACAGTACCTTTTAGCCACAACAAAAAATCCCCTCTTCCCCCCTCCCACCAAAACCCCCCACCAACTTCAGCAACGGGTATGCCCAGACGTTGGTCACTTGCTCACTCTACCACTGGATTCAAGATAGCCTGGCTGATGAGGATTATGAATCTGAAACAGGTCCCAGGATACTTGTTTCCGGTCCAGGGAAGGCATGGCTTGGCAGTTCGGGCTGGACTGTTCCCATGAGGCACAGGGTCAGACTGACTTGCATATGGCCATGTCTAAACTGGGGAGGTGGAGTGAGCTAAAGAATGGTGATGGATTAAACCCAGATCAGTTGACTGGGGGTGGGTGTTTGATTTGCTCAAACGCTTCGTCCATCATCCCCTTTGGTATCGCTTTGTTCGCCCTAAGTTGGCAGGGTATGCCCAGACGTGGGTTCCTTGCTCACTCTACCACTGGATTCAAGATAGCCTGGCTAATGAGGATTATGAATCCGAAACCGGTCCCAGGATGTTTGTTTCCAGTCCAGGGAAGACATGGTTTGGCAGTTCGGGCTGTACTGTTCCCATGAGGCACAGGGTCAGACTGATTTGCATATGGCCATGTCTGAACTGGGGTGGCGGAGTGAGCTAAAGAATGGTGATTGATTAAACTCAGATCAGTTGACTGGGGTGAGTGTTTGATTTTCTTAAATGTTCATAGAGCTGATGTTTAGCTCCTACCTGTTTGTTCTTTTCTGTCACCAAAAACGCAAAGCTATACACAAAGTTCCATGCCACACAATTCAGCTCCACACATTTCCAACCCACACCACATAATTTAACATCAAGCCACATAATACAACTCAACAACACAATGACACAACACCACATCCATCCAATTCACACCACACATTTCCACATCGTGCCGCAAAATTCAACTGCACACCACATAATTAAACTGTACAAGTTACCACTCCACACAATCCCACTACACATAATGCCTAAAAATTGCTAACCATATATTTCCACAGCATGAGGGGCATGGCCAGCTACTGAACATGGCGGACACGTATTGAGGTAGCTCCGGAGCCCGAGCTCAAACATCCTGACATATCAAGCATTCTGATCTGTAATCGGTACAGAACTGACCGTAAGTGCAGTGCAGCGAGTGAACGGAGCACCGGTGCCCGAAACAGTGTCAGCCTTAGCAATCGGAGGCTGTGCAGGCAAGATCGGAGAGATGGCTGCTGCGGGAGAAAGGGCCGAAGCACTATGTGTATTGTCCTGGCCCTATACTTACACTATAATTGTGCCCCCACCGCGTTTTGGACGGAGTTACTCACCTTCTTGTTGCCTGCTCGTGGCGCCGGTCGCCATCTTGGGGGTGACTATTGAATCACGCGCCACTTGCCTGAGCGTTCTAGCGCTTTGCAGGAGTTCAGGTGAGCTCCTATTTAAGGCGAGCACTTCTGTTGCTCTGCCTTTGGTAAGGTGCCATTAGGTGCATTGTTGCTGTTGGAACTGCAGCGCGCTGCGCTTGTCTTATTTTAAAAAAATCCCGTTTTTGCATTTCTGTTAAAATTATTTAGTATTGCCTTGTTTTTAATCTGCATCTTGTCCTGGCCCTATACTTACACTATAATTGTGCCCCCACCGCGTTTTGGACGGAGTTACTCACCTTCTTGTTGCCTGCTCGTGGCGCCGGTCGCCATCTTGGGGGTGACTATTGAATCACGCGCCACTTGCCTGAGCGTTCTAGCGCTTTGCAGGAGTTCAGGTGAGCTCCTATTTAAAGCTCACACAACTCGCGCAGCGGTGACGCGCAGCGGTGGCGCCTGACTCGCGCCGGAGTCAAGCCAGAGTCCTGCCCGTCTGCGCCCGTCCGCGTCCCGGCGGCGTCTCGGTGGCGGGCGGGGCTCTGTTCTCCTAGAATGAGTAATTCTGGCGCACTCTCGGTGCAGTACTCATCTGTGGAGTTGCGATCTCTGAATCATAGGGAGAGCTGCTGTTGTTCTGTCTTTCCAGGCCGCCACAGGGGTAAGTCGCGTTGCCCGGGTTGTGGCTGGCGTCCTAACCGGGTCCTGTCATCAGCCCCGCTTATTAACATAGCTGGCGCAGAGTATGCCTGCATGCTGCTAAACACCAGATCAGCGTGCAGTCATGCGCAAGACATCTTTGAGCTTCTCGAGACAGAGAAGCCACTCTGCTTAATGTTGATGGAGACTTGGTGGGGAGAATCCTCTAACCCCGATGTGGCTATGGCCATTCCGCCCGATTATAACATCTTCAGGAAGGACAGAGTGAAGGGCAGGGGCGGTGGGGTCGCACTGGTGGTGAAGAAGGGCACGTTCTGCACCATCTTGCCTACAGAGGATATTCGTGGCTCGGAATCGCTGGCTTTTTCAATCTTGCTAGCGCCGCACCAATCAGTGAAGGGACTGTTGGTCTATCGTCCCCCTGGCCCGCTTGGAACGTTCTTTGCAGACCTTGACTCGGTGCTGTTGGGTCTAGCCCTGAGAGCAGAACATTGCTTAGCGGCGGGGGACTTTAACATCCGGATGGATGATCCGTCTGACCCCGCTGCTATTAAGATTTTGGAGGCCATGACTCCGCTGGGTCTTACCCCGCATTTGCAGGGGCCGACCCATGCTAAGGGGCATACTCTTGACCAGGTCTTCTCGACCTCCCCTTTGGTGGTGAAAGAGATTCTCCCGGTCTTGTGGTCGGATCACTGGCTTGCCAAATTTGTAATCAGAGGCATCGTCAGGGCGTCTATCCCTGTCCCACAGCAACGGGGACGAGCCTTTAGAGCATTTAGCAGAGTGACCCCGGAGATGTTGGCTCAGGCCGCTTCGATTCACCCCTGTCCTCTGTCAGGTGAGCTGGAGAGAGACTTGGAGTCCCTGCAGGAATGGCTGACGGAGAGGCTTAATGACCTGGCCCCGATGTTGCCCCCCCGCCTGACACCAAAGCGGGTCTCGGCCCCCTGGTTTACTACTGCACTGTGGGCTTTGCGGCAGCAGTGCAAGGTAGCCGAAAGGGCCTGGCGGGCACACTATGATAGCTCGGACAGGTCTGCCTATAAGGCTGTGGTTAAAGCTTACCACCGGGACATCCGCCTCGAAAAGAAAGCCTATCTCGCGGGGAGAATCGAAGCGGCCTCGAACTCTAGTAAGGAGATTTTTACCATTGTACGAGAATTCATTTCCCCTCGGACTATTGCATCGGAAGAGGGGCCCTTAGAATCCTGGGCGGCGGATCTTGCTTGTTTTTTTACAGGCAAGATTAAACTCATCCAGGACTCTTTTCCATCTGGTGTACCTGCTAGACCGCCGATGTCCGAGGTTGGTACGTCTCCCCCAGTTGTGCAGGGCGCCATATTGGCCGAGTTTCCATCTTTGCCAGCCCCCGCCTCCTTAGCGCTTATGGGCAATTTAAAATCTGGGTCTCCGCTTGACCCCTGCCCTGCTAAGCTCTTGGGTAAATTGGCGGAGGTGGTTAATCCACTGGCGCACCCTCTTCTCAACCTTTCGTTGAGTCTGGGAGTGGTTCCGCCAGTGTGGAAGCAGGCAATGGTTATCCCGTTGCTGAAAAAGCCGGGACTTGACCCGAAAGCTCCAGCCAATTACAGGCCAATTTCGCTGCTGCCGGCCCTTGTAAAAATCTTGAAGAAGCACGTTCAGTCGGTGCTCTCCAATTTTCTGGAGTCCCATGAGATCTTACATGACTCCCAGTCGGGCTTCCGTTCAAATCGTAGCACCGAGACCGCGCTCCTTGAGGTTTCTGAAACCATCAAAGGGGTGTTGGATACCGGGGGCAAAGTCATGTTGGTGTTGTTGGATTTGTCGGCGGCTTTTGACACCGTCCCCCATGAGGGCCTGCTCGCAAGACTCTTTGAGATTGGTCTTCGGGGGACGGTGCTCAGATGGTTTTCGTCTTTTTTAGCCGGCCGCCGGCAAACGGTCTGGACATCATCTGACACCGCTGTGATGCCGCCTTTGGGAGTTGGGGTCCCTCAGGGCTCTATATTGAGCCCGACCCTTTTTAACATCTTTATGACCCCTTTGGCGGCGGTGGCGGAGTCGTTTGGTGCCCGGATCGTGTCGTATGCCGACGACACCCAGCTCCTCTTCTCTTGCGAGAGAGGGGCTGACTTTGACGGGGAAAGTATCCGGAATTGCCTTGGGGCTGTGTTCACAGGGTTCCAACTGAACAGCCTCAAGTGCAATTCCGACAAATCTGAGGTACTCTTCTTCGGGTGCGATTCGGAGCCTAGCTGGCAGGCCTGGTGGCCCATCGACATGTTCCCTCCGTCCGGTTCTTCCCCCATGGCTAAAAACTTGGGGGTCAAGATGGACAAGGGGCTGAGGATGAAAGCCCAGATCCTGGGGGTGACCGGCACCTGCTTCGGCCTTTTAAAAATGTTGCGGAGGTTTCTGCCTCTCTTGTCGGAGGAGCACAGGAGGCTGACTGTGCAGGCTCTGATAGGCTCCAGGTTGGATTATGCCAACATTCTTTACCTGGGCCTGCCAGAGTACCTGTTGCAGCGGCTCCAAGTTGCGCAGAACGCGGCGGCCAGGGCCATCTTTGGCCTAAATAGACGTACCAGCGTATCCGGGTTATTGGTGACGCTGCACTGGCTACCCATCCGCAAACGGATCGCCTTTAAGGCTATGACTTTGGCCTACAAGGCGCTCCATGCCGTGGGAGCAAAACATCTCCAAAAAAGACTGGCCTTTTATCACCCGGCCCGCTCGCTGAGGTCTGAATCTCTACTTTTGGCCGCCGTTCCGCGTGTTAAGAGGGCTCGCCTGGGCGGCCGCTCCTTCAGTTTGTTGGCTCCACAGATGTGGAATTCACTACCGCTCCCACTGCGGGGGGCGACTACTCTCCTTGATTTTAGAAGAGGTCTTAAAACTTGGCTGTTTACCCAATAGGTTTGCTAGCAGTTCCTCTCTTTTTATCTGTTTGCTTTTCAACCTTTTTAACTGTGTTGTGTTATTCAGAAATCAGTTCCCCTTACCTAAAGCGCCGGGACACTCTTTTTGAGTAACCGTTGCGCTATACAAAAGAATAAATAACATAACATAACATAACATAACATAACATATGCCCAGCGCCAGCGGCTGGAGTGCCGGTGAGGTGAAACAGGCTGCAGGCCATTGTGAGGCAGCCCCCCCCCTGGGCCGACTGAACTAAGGAAGAGCGGAATTCCCAGCAACACAGCGACGCTGCGCCGTAGGGCAGCTGAGACTGGCCTCTACCCTGGGGTGTTGCTGCCTCTGACGGTGCGAGGATCACCGGGCCAGCTCCAGCACCTATGGTCTGATTTGGAAGGCTGGTACCCTTATGTACCGTGCATGAGAGGCCTATATCGACTGTCTTGTGGATGGTGCGTAGCTGTGGGGACCCCTTTTTTTTTACCAGGCAAGCAGGCATCACGAGTAAGGGAAAGGAACTTTGCTTACGAGGATGGACATGTGGCGTCTCCCTTCCTCCCCCGCTCCCCCATCATTGACTCTGGCATAACTTGCGCAACAGTGACTCCATGACCGCGGCTATTGGCGGAAGTGGTCACACTGAGTAGTGCAGTCAACAGGGCGCATTGTGTCGGTGGTTGTGAGCCTTCTACTCTATGTTATCTGCCCTGCATGGAACTCGCAGTGGGAGCGGAGAACCTGTACATTGGCATAGGTTATAGCATGAAGCCTAAGAGTGAATGCCTAGCTGAGCCCGTTACGCTTTTTGTACTCCTATCTTCTAGATTGCGTTGGAGCACTGCTAGATACAAATTACAGAGGACCGGGAGACGCCAGCTTGGCCACTGCACTTGTACTGGCCTATCGGACGCCCAGATCTGCTACTCGGATGGCGCGCAGTCCAACAACCTGAAGTGGAGCGGTGGGCTGCCAGCGGGGCAAAACTCAAGAGGTAGCGGCCACTAACTCCCAGGAACTGAATGATGGAGACACGCCTACGAGCACGGAATCACTCAACACGATCCCCCCCACAGAGGACGTGGAAGAGTAGGATAAACTGGACTTGATACTGAACGAAGTTAGAGAATCCAGGAGAGCTATCAAATAGCAAGTAGGCACCCTCACCACCGGTTTCACCCTCCTAAAAGCGGACCATAATAAATTGGCTGACAAGGTGAAAGATCATGGCTCCATACTGGAAGACCTGGTGCCCCAGCACAAGGACCATGCGAATCATCTCCAGTCCCTTCGGAAGCAGGTCAAGGGGCAGATGGACAGGGTTGAAGACGCAGAGGGCAGGGCACGACGCAATAACATTTGCATTATAGGGCTGCCAGAACGAAGTGAAGGGACTGAAGCGCTGACCTACATGGAACATTGGTTCCGCATGCATGTGGCCCCAGAGGGCCTCTCCAACGTCTTTTGTGTTGAAAGGGCGCATCGGATCCCCCGGGAAGGCCGAGAGTTGGAGCTCCGCCAAGACCCTTAATTGTGAAAATCCTTGACTACAGGGACCGTGATATACTGCTGCAAAAAGCACGTGTGACGCAACAGATCCAGTTTGAGAACTGCCAAGTATCACTCTATCCTCATTACACACTTCTGGTACAACGGCAAAAACAACAGGTGATGGACAGAATGCAGAACAATGTCATACATTCACCCCAGTACAGAGATCTGGGACTAAATCCATCGTTTTTTTGCTCACCATGCCATTCCAGTTTGAACCCAGCCATATGCAAATCAGTTTTGACCATGTGCCCCATGAGTACAGTCCAGCCCGAATTGCAAAGCCAGGTCCTCCCTGGACTGGAAATAAGAATCCAAGGACCGGTTTCGGGCTTTCAGCCCTCATCAGCCTGGATAGCTTGATTCCAGTGCATGGAGAGCACGGGACTCACGTCTGAGCATACCCGTCCCACTAGGGGTGACAAATGCAAAAACACAGGTGAAGGACAGAATGCAGAACAATGTCATACATTCACCCCAGTACAGAGATATGGGCCTAAATCCATCGTTTTTTTGCTCACCATGCCATTCCAGTTTGAACCCAGCCATATGCAAATCAGTCTTGACCCTGTGCCCCATGGGTACAGTCCAGTCCGAACTGCCAAGCCAGGTCCTCCCTGGACTGGAAACAAGCATCCAAGGACCGGTTATGGGCTTTCAGCCCTCATCAGCCTGGATAGCTTGATTCCAGTGGCATGGAGAGCACTGGACTCACGTCTGAGCATACACGTCCCACTCGGGTGACAAATGCAAAAACAACAGGTGATGCACAGAATGCAGAATAATGTCATACATTCACCTCAGTACAGAGTCCTGGGCCTAAATCCATAGTTTTTTTGCTCACCATGCCATTTCAGTTTGAACCCAGCCATATGCAAATCAGTCCTGACCCTGTGCCCCATGGGTACAGTCCAGCCCGAACTGCCAAGCCAGGTCCCCCCTGGACTGGAAACAAGCATCCAAGGACCGGTTTCAGGCTTTCAGCCCTCATCAGCCTGATTAGCTTGAATCCAGTGGCATGGAGAGCACGGAACTCTCGTCTGAGCATACCCGTCCCACTCGGGGTGACAAATGCAAAACCAACAGGTGGTGGACAGAATGCAGAACAATGTCATACATTCACCCCTGTACCGCTTCGTCGCCATAAGTTGGCAGGGTATGCTCAGACGTGAGTCCCTTGCTCACTTTGCCACTGGATTCAAGCAAGCCTGGCTGAAGTCGGCTGGAATGCCAGAAACCGGTCCTAGGAAGCTTGATTCCGGTCCAGGGAAGGCATGGCTTGGCAGTTTGGGCTGGACTGTTCCCATGAGGCACAGGGTCAGACTGATTTGCATATGGCCTTGTCTGAATTGGGGTGGCAGAGTGGGCTAAAGAACGGTGATGGATTAAACCCAGATCTGGTGACTGGGTGTGAGTGTTTGATTGGTTCAGATGCTCCGTCTATCACCACCCCCTTATGTACCGCTTTGTCACCATAGGTTGGCAGGGTATGCTCAGACGTGAGTCTCTTGCTCACTTTGCCACTGGATTCAAGCAAGCCTGGCTGAAGACGGCTGGAACGCCAGAAACCGTTCCTAGGAAGCTTGATTCCGGTCCAGGGAAGGCATGGCTTGGCAGTTCGGACTGGACTGTTCCCATGAGGCACAGGGTCAGACTGATTTGTATATGGCCTTGTCTTAACTGGGGTGGCAGAGTGGTGATGGATTAAACCCAGATCTGGTGACTGGGTGTGAGTGTTTGATTGGTTCAGATGCTCCGTCCATCACCACCCCCTTTTGTACCGCTCTGGTACAACGGCGGCGCTCTGCCTTTCAAGATGTAAACAGGAAACTACGCACCATGAACCTCAAATATGCCCTATTGTTCCCCGCACGTTTGAAGATAATTTACGACCAGAAGACATACTTCTTTGAAAGTCCAGAAGACGTCAAAGAATGGCTGGAAGTTATGGAACCCACACAACTTTCAGGGCGGTCCCCTCCTAGACCACGTGGGCCTGGAAACGCAAGACACTGGCGATCATAACGAGTGACTGAGTCCAAGAGCATGAAGCCCTTTTCTGGTCCTACACAGAAGCAAGCCCAGACAAGTAAGGAGACGGCCCTGGCAGCAGCGAACACCTTCAGGGACAGCTCCTCCTGCAGACTGTCAGAATCATCAGAGCACAGCTCGGTCCGCTCAGACTCTGAGGGCAGCTTAACACTCTTTCCTTCTGTGACGCCTCAAACGGCAGATGGACTACTGGGATAGCAGCTTAATTGCTGTGGTTTCGCTGCTACAAACTGTCGTTGGTGTGTGCACTGTGGGTGCGCTGCTCCCCTGCACCTTGTTTATCCTTTTTCACTGTTTCTATATCTGGTATTATGACAAATGTAATATTCTATGATACGCTCTGGCTCTAGGGAGCTCCTGGTTAAGTACTACATTACATAATGGCTTTGGATGCCAGTCCCCACTTTGCAATTGCTACAGTTTATTGTGTATTGGTTTATTGTTCATCCTGTTTGGTCTGGCCTGTTTTAGGTTGTAGGCGTGACCTGTTATTATGTTTAGGTTAGGGAGTATGTGGCTCTGGCAGAATAATAGCGTTAGGTCTCCCACGATTGTATGATCCACTGAACAGTAGAAGAATCAGGTGGTTGTATGGCACAGCATATGCTAGACAAATATACATTTGTTACATGGATGTCCGGGGGTTAGGCTCCATACATAAGCGGCACAGAGTACATGCATTTTTGTTACGCCGAGGGGCACAGGTGGTCTACCTCCAACTATCGCACTTAATGGAAGTGGAGGCTACCAACATGAGAAAGAAATGGAGAGGTCAAGTCATATCCCCCAATTACTCTGCCTTTGCCTGGAGGGTGACGATCTGGATAAGGGGGTGAGTGCCATTTGTTGTGTTGGACAAACGAAAAGACACGCAGGGCTGGTACATATTCCTGCGCAGTACACTAGACGGAATACCGATTGTACTAGGAAACATTTGCGCTCCAAATTATGACCAACACAAATATTTCATGAGACTAAATTGAATACTGGTGGGTGAGAATCGTATCCATGGCTCAAAGGGGGAGACTGTAATGCAGTGATGGACGTCACCCTGGATCGATCACACCCTCCCCTGCGGGACGAGTCAGCTGTCAAGCAGGCAGAAGCCTGTTGCGAGTGGGTACAGGGTTGGTCTCTATGTGACACGTGGCGACTGAGGAACCCGCTGCACAAGGAATACTCCTTCTCCATGGTAAACCAGTTGCACACCAGGATAGACAGGATTATGTGTTCCACGTCCATAGCGGACCAAATTACAGACACCACACACTTAGCTAAGACATTTTTGGATCATAACCCACTGGAGACGGTTTTTAGTTGCAGTCTAATACCCTCCCTAGGCCCCCTTGGCGGTTATGGCCTCAAACGTTTGAGGATTCAGCGTTTCATGGCGTGCTCTCCATGGCACTACAAAACTACTTTAGAGAAAATCACAACACTGCTTCCACAATACTGGTTGAGTGGGATGCTGTGAAGGCAGTCGTTAGGGGTGCAGCAATTAGCGCCACGTGGGAGCTAGACAAGAGGTACATAGAAAACTTAAAGACACAGACACATACATTTACATTGCGATACATTACATTGCGGTTTTTACAAGGCAAGTCGTTACATCGACTTGCGTTGGAGGGGGCTGGACTTAGGAGTAGTATAATTTACTATTCCAACTCCAGTCTACGTACAGTAGGGAAGGTGTTGGATAGTAAATTATACTATTCCTTGACCTAGAGCGCCATCTAGCGCAAGTCGTTCGTTGTGAAAACCGCGATGTAATAGCAACGCGATGTAATCCCGCGTTGTAAACGATGTTCCCCTACAAGAGACATGCATTCAACATGCAGAACTGCTCGAAACGCTGATACTGATAGATTATAGATCTTACATACAAACACACCATTCGGATGCCGATAAGTCAGGTACCCTCTTAGCTAAACTGATTAGAAATGCCCCTCCCATTACTTTTCTCAGCTGCATTACACTACCTGGGGGAGAGACTGCGACCAAACAGTGTGAAATTAGTGATGCCTTCAGTGACTACTACGAAGGGCTGTACAGAGCACCACACTTTTTGGGGGAGTCTTCCATTGACGATTTTCTCGTGGACCTACCGACAAGCATGCAGAAGGACCTAGAAGGACCTATTACCAGGGCAGAGATAAAAGCAGCCATAGGAGGACACCGACGCAACAAAACACCGGGCCCGGATGGGCTACCGGTGGAATTCTTTGACACATACTCTGAGATATTAATACCACCACTGGAAGAGTTATCTAAGAAACAGCTCAAGATGGGGCGCCTTCCTTGCACCACCGCCCAGGCACTGGTGGTGTCATTGCCCAAACCAGGTAGGGATCCAGCAGACATGTCCGGCTATCACCCCCTGTCACTGCTATGTACGGAATACAACATTTTAAGCAAAGTACTGGCTTAAAGAATTCAGCCATACCTCCACAAGTTGATCCATATGGAAAACTGTGAGTTTATACCAGCTAGGAGCCCTTCATTAAACCTACGGAGACTACACCAGATCATGTCGGCTGATCTCACACAATATCCAAACGTTGGCTGCATATCCGTGGACATGAGACAAGCATTTGATACTTTGTCGAGGGAATACATGTTCAGGGCCATTGCACGCTTTGGTCTACCCCCGAATACTTAAAATGGGTGAAGCTACTATACGCAGCACCCACTGCAAGAGTCCAAACTGGTAAGCTTATCTCCAGGGAATATGGTATCCGCAGGGGTACACGACAAGGTTGCCCTCTGTCCCCGATATTATTTGTTTTAGCACTGGAGCCATTGGCACTCCGTATACGGCCAGAGGCCACATGGTGCAATATCCCTATAGGCACCTTAACACATCTTGTATCAGCATATGCATATGATCTTATCTTATATGTGATGGACCTGTTGGAGGAACTGGGCTCGCTCCCCCATATCTTTGCTGAGTTCGAACTGATATCAGGCTTATCCATCAATGAATCGAAATCCAATGCCTTTTTCTTTCACGACAAACACACCCAGACTATATTGCTTTCGAAGAACTCCAGCTGCCAGTGGCTCCACAGACCTTCAAATACCTGGGCATTAATATGTATCGTTCGCAGGCAGACATGTTGGAGGGCAACCTGGGTAAGGCCATTTGGGGCATACGCTCGCAAGTAGCTTTCTGGACTACGTTACCAATATCGGCTATAGGACGCGTGGCATTATCTAAGATGGTGGTCCTTCCCCGTCTTTTGTATTATTTCACGAACCTACCATTGTTAATACCCGCAACGATTTTTAATACACTAGACACCATCCTGATAGATGTAATATGGGGGACGGGCCGCGGCCAAATAAGTCTTAAGAAACTACAAATCAATACTCAGGAAGGCGGGCTGGGGACACCAGACTTCTGGGCTTATTATTACACCTGTCAAGTACAGAGGCTGTCCTAATGGACAGCGGGACGCAATTTACAGGAATTGATTACAGTCCCAGGCACGTCCAGAAGGGAATGCTCCATGCTCTTCTATTTCCCCACGGCAGACCACGCCAGGCTCTACCGGGCCTCCTCCGGATGCTGGGGAAGGCGCTACGATATACCTCTGAAGGCGGCAGATATGCCACTAACATTTCATTGGTAGGAATATCGTTGGCAAACAGCACACTAATGCAGGGAGTACTTGGACCCTGGACGGATGTGGGTATGGAGACCATTGGTGCTTTTTATGGGAATGGGACATTTATGGACCACAACACTTTCATACAAGCCACAGGAGCTCCTGCCACACTCTACATGACACATGCCACCCTACTGCTGTATATTAAAAGACAATGAGCCCCACAGCGGGAGAAACCCCAGGCAAATGAATTTGTTAAATTTCTGTACTACATGGGACGTGGCAGCCACCTTAATAAATGGTTTTACCTCAGTATCCGGACACATGCCCAAATCCCGCTGGATGCTACGTAGGAACAGTGGGAGGCTGATGTGGGTCGGGACTTCACGGACAGGGAATGGGGGGACATATTGGAATAACCACAGAAAATACCACGCAATGCCAAATTCAAATTTATACAATGTATGTTTATACATAGAGCTTACTTGACGCTGCAAAGGCTGCACAGAATGTACCTGGAAACAGCACACTATTGCCCCAGATGCAAATTGCCTGAAGCAGATCTTCTCCATATGGTGCGGTCCTGTGTTTGCCTTGGTGAGTTTTGGAGAGGGGTTACACGTATGTTAGGAGACATCACACGACTGCCCATGGGGAACACGGCTGTAGAATGCATATTGGGTGTTCGCAAACGGAAGACGACATAAAAGGTTCAACTTCGCTTTCTAGACCTGGCGCTCATAGTTGCAAAAAGGTCCATCATCATGTGCTGGAAGTCAGCCAGAGCCCCCACCCTAGGTGTGTGGCATACTGAAATGCTTTGATGGGCGGGACCTGAAAGCGCGGTGCTGTGTAGAGAAGAGGCCCATGGTCTAAGGAAACATCCAATATCCTTGGACTGGGATACATTGGTGGAAGCATATAATAACATTAACCTGAATGCTGCTTCAGATGTTCCAAACACTCAATAGTAACTGCAGTCACACAATAATGTGCGTATTAACCCCTGTAGGTAATAGATGAAGTAGTGGGATCAGACATTAGACACAGAAAAATTCAACCACCTGGAGACGTTTAATAGATATACACGTTACATAGTTAGAGCCGGAGCTGGGAGGAGGGGCGGGTGTTAGTAGGGAGGTGGTCGTGGTTCTTGGGTTCTGATTTGTTAGGAATATTCTGATGAATGTGCTGTACATCCTGGAGGGAGAATTTATTGCACAGAAAGAAACAAATGTTGGCTAGAATCCCTAAGGATTATAACAATGATGGCTATATAACATACTGCATGCAGACCTAATATAGCACAGAACGCATGTGATGTATACGAAGATATGCGCAATATATTTGGTTTATTGCATGGTAAACAACAACAAGAAAACCCAATAAAGTTTGTTTAAAACATATATATTTCCAAAGCATACTATGCCACGTAATGCCACTACTCAAATCCACTCCACACCACACAACTACACTCCACACAATTACATAACTAACTAATCCAACCCAACCCACATAGTTCCACTACACACCACATACATACACTCCATAACACATAATTAAAATACATTGCCATTTACAATGCCAATAGCATCAACACAAACAAATGCTAGACGGATTGCATTTCCAATGTTTGTTATATGTAATGACTGTTATACTTAATAAATAAAATGATTAAAAAAAATAATAAAAAGAAACAGTGGCCCTTCTGAACTGGTCTTCTTACTCTAGTAATAATATAGTTATGCACTGGGATTCTGGTCTCTATGTTTTCCTTAGTCATGTATCTATTGAGTATTTAATTGCAATACAATAGTGCCTCACTGGCAAGACATTTGGGTTTAGATATGTTAAATGAACGAGCTCTTATTTGTTCATTCAATGTATGTATACAAGGGACCATCTGTATTGGATATCACTGCAATGTGGCAGGTGTTCTGTTACCCTTTCTGTCGGCTCTGGGATGGGTCCAGCAAAATACACACCATGTGCTCATTCATAAGAATTATGAAGTCGGTGATGTTGCGACTAAATGCCCTACAGAGGTAGGTCCATGTTTCCTCATTTTCGAGGGATTATACAAGGAAAAGTGGCTCAGAGTATTTTGCTAGTATATGCAGTCTGGCTCTGGTATCTATATCGTTCTATGCTATCCTCTTTGCCTTTCTAATTTATGACCACTTATTCTGTACTTGGTCGTGAGCTGCTTGGGCAAAATGTGGGGTTCTTTCCTGTGCCTCAGAATTCTGCTGGGTTGTAAGAACCAATCAGTACTCTGTAACATGTAATTGTGCTTTGGGTCTGTATTTGATTTTTCCTAGGGGATAGTGACCATTGTTTACATTTTAGCTTGTTCATGTATTGCTCGCTTGTTTCCACGTTTCTATTTCTTGTGAGAGAAGCGTGAATCTTGTGTTAGGCACAACTCTGCCTTGACTTATCCAACTGCATTTATACAAGTAATGTTTTAGTGCTCAGAGCACAATTGTGCGTTTGCACTGAGGCCTTCTTGTATGTGTAAAGGTACTGAAGACACATAGAGGGGCTCTATGATCTGGTGGGGTACACCAAGCAGGGTTTCGCCTAGGCTGCGCATGCGCTGTCTTGTTAGGTTTCGCCTAAGCAGCGCATGCGCTGTCTTGGGGAAAGATGCTGTATACACTATAGTGGGGGAAGCCCCGCCCACTTTCCATCTATCTTTTTAATTGGCTTGTGCATTTGTTGTTTTCTGAATGCTGCCTTCTGATTGGATTAGAGTCTGCTAGTCCCGCCTTATGGCAGCCATGTCTCCTTCCACGGCTATTGGCCCCATTACTGCATATTTGTAAGCACTACTTTGTGTTCCTGTCACCCCTCCCGCTGTCTGAGACTTCTCTCCCCCCCCACATCTCATGGTGAGACAGCATTCATGTCAGTTTCGCGCTTTGCGTGAGGCAATTTCTTCCCTTCCCTCCCACATACTTTCTTTCTCGCACGCTCGCATGCCCCACCCCCTCCCCAAATCAGCTTTTAAGTATTTTCGTTTGAAGAAGAACAAGCATTTACAATGCAATGGTCTCGGCATTATTAAAGGTAGAGCTATTGGCATTGCTCATGACATTTTTTTTTAAATCATAAATAAATGGCATTGTCATTTACATTGCCAATAGCTTAATCGCTAAATAAATGGCATTGTCATTTACAATGCCAATAGCTTAATAGCTCGCAAATGCATGACCTATTGCATTTACACCCGCACAGAGCCACACACACAAAGCCACTCACGCACACATACAGAGCCACCCACACAGAGCCACAGACACACACACAGAGCCACACACACAGCCACACACACACAGAGCCACACACACACAGAGCCTCACACACACAGCCCCACACACACACACAGCCCCCCACACACACAGAGCCCCACACACAAACAGAGCCCCACACACACAGAGCCCCACACACATAGTGCTAAACACTGAGTGTTGCCTTTTCTAAGCGCTAAATAACATTTGTTACTATTAGCTCCATTTTAAAGGTACTGGATTTAACAACCTCCTAAGGAATGAAGGCCGAGCTTACCATGGGGTGGGGGCAAACTCCTATAGCCGACGCCAGCGGCAAGGCTCGGCTCTAGTCATTAATTCTACACTCAGAAAAATATTCGTTTTTATGAGATTCTACGTCTTGCCACACGAAATCTTACTGGAAAAAAAAACACATTTTAAGCAGTGTCGTACCCCTTTATAATGCTGGGCAGTCCCAGTCGGTTTATTGAGACATGTACTCCATTTACACAAGCATGCACTATTCTTCAAACAGCAATGTTCTAGAATGGATTGAACGCTCAGAAAGGCAAACGTGGGATTTTAATCAAAGACCAGACAAACTGCAACTGAAAAGTAGGTGGTGGAGATGTAAGGACCCAGCCCCTCCAAGGACTAATAGCGTCTCCAGTATAACAATCCCGAATAGTTCGTGTTGGGGTAGGAAGGGGCGGGGTGTTATTTACCGTGTTTCACTCCTATGTTCCATGAAAGTGACAAGAGGCCAAATAAAGCGCAGAACGTAACCGCGCAAGCAACTTAATCCGGTTCAAATATAAAAGGAAATGGGTAAAACTTGTTAGAAGCCATTGTATGGGGCGCAGGCTGCTAGTGGGATGCGGTCAGTGAAGGAGCCCGCGGGGGCCACGTGGTGCGACCCTTGCAAGGTGTGCAGACGGTGGGCAGAGCCTTCAGTGAGCTCCCTTACTTCAATTCACACAAGGCCGACCCAGCTTCCCATCAAATAAAATGCTTCAATTACTTACAGGTAATTGCATTACTCTGCGTCCTACTCCCTTGCTTTCCTTACTTACACAATGAGGCATCCCTGCCTCACCAGACACCCATACCCACGTGATTTATCACGTGAGGACTATAAATAGTCCCCAGCCCCCACACACCTCCTGTAATACCACATAGAACGAAACCACACCAAAAGGTTGGCCTGGACCATCAGGGAGGGAGGGAGGGATGTAAGTAAGGGAAGCGAGGGAGTAGGACTCAGAGTAATGCAATTACAGGTAAGTAATTGAAGCATTACCTCAACGTCCCTTCCTCGCTTCCCTTCCTTACACAATGAGATGTACAAAGCCAAACAGGACAACCAAAGAAGGTATGAAAAAAAAACAGGTTTATTAAAAAACAAAGAAAACATTCAGGAATCATAGTGGAAAGAATCCTGTGTCCAAAGAATTCAGCACAGTCAACCTCCTGGCCAATCCTGTATCGAGAGGCAAAGGTCAACGGTGAAGCCCAGGTGGCAGCCCGGCAAATCTCAGAAATGGAAGCCCCTTGGACCTCCGTACAGGAAGCAGCCATGGAGCGAGTGGAACAACCCTGAACCCCCAAAGGAGAAAGGTGCCCCCTCCCTACTTGTACGCCAAAGAAACAAGCGAACGAACCCAACGACTCAAGGAAGGAGTAGAAGGACGTAAACCCCGATTCACAGGCCCAAAATTAACAAAAAGGGAATCCGAGAGACGGAAAGGAGCGACCCGCTCCAAATAGACCAGGAGAGCCCTCCTAGCATCCAAAGAGTGCAGCCGCACCAAAGACTCCAAGGACAGGGAATCAAAAAAGGAAGGAAGGACCAACTCATAATCCCTGTGGAATTGAGAGTCCACCTTAGGACGAAAGGAAAGAATCAACCGTAACACGATCCTGTCCTCATAAACCCGACAAAAAGGGTGTTTGGAAGAAAGAGCACCCAGTTCACCCAGGTGGCGAGCAGAGGAAATGGTCACCAAAAAGAAAGTCTTGAAGGACAACAGGCGCAGATCCACAGAAGGCAAGGGCTCAAAGGGAGAGGACATCAAAGCGTCCAAGACCAGAGACAGATCCCAGGTCAGAAAATGCCTCCGAGGGGTAGGAAGAACATTACCCAAACCCTTAAAAAGGCGACTAACCAACCCCTCAGAATCCGAGAGATTGCCCCAAGAGCTTCTAAACGCCTTAATCGCAGCCTATTGCAAACGAAGGGAAGAAACCTTCAAGCCCAAAGCAGAACCCTCCTGAAGAAACAGCATTACCTTAAACAAAGAAGAGGAAGTAGGGTCCAAACCCTTGACAAGACACTACCGACTGAAAGAACGCCAGTGCCGCAGGTAAGACTTGTTGGTCGATGCGCGCCTAGCCGCCTGCAGTGTAGAGGTCAAACCAGCCGGAACCCCTTGACACAGATGACCTAAGCGTTCAACCTCCAAGCCGCCAAGCGCATCCGGGCTAGAACATCCTGTTGTAATGCCGGGAAGATCAAAGGGGGCGGGGACAGAGGCAGTAACCGCCCAGACCGACCCCTCCCGACTGCGGGAGAAAAACCGGGTCACCAAGGCATTGCCCACATTCGCAAAGAGGTCCACCACCGGAACACCCCAACGTATTGTCAGATCCACAAACAACTGCTGACGAAGGCAGAAATCCACAGAGGACGGAATGGCCCTGCTGAGGGCTTCCGCAAGGGAATTGGACACCCCCTGAATATGGATAGCCGAGAGCGCCAACAGATGAGACTCCGCCCAAACAAACAACCGCCTCGCCAGAAAAGAGGACCTGGTCCCCCCTTGTCTGTTCACGTAAGCCATGGCAGTGATGTTGTCCGTCCTGATCAGGACAACGGAACCCTGCAGAAACCGGGAGAAGGCCAACAGAGCCAAACGGACTGCCTCCAACTCTCTCCAGTTTGATGACATCCTGTTCTGAGAGGGAGACCAGAACCCCCAGACAGGCCCCCCACCCCGAGAGGCTGGCATCCGTGATCACCACAACCGGAGCCGGAGGAGAGAGAGAGACACCCTTCAGCAGATGACCTCGAACCAGCCACCAACCCAGAGCCGTCCTGATCTGAGGGGAAACCGGGATCGGAGAAGAGAGAGGAAGGCAATGGGGAGACCAATGCGCCAGAACATGAGCCATCAGTGTGTGTAAATGAAACCTGGCCCATGGAACCAGAAAAACTGTGGCCGCCATATCCCCCTGAACTTGGAGCCAACGAGCTGCCACCTGCACCAGTTCGGACAGAAGAGATAGGATGTGAGAATGAATCTTGGCAACCCGAGCCTCGGGCAGAGTGACCACCCCTAAATCTGTCCGAAACCGAGCCCCAATGAAGAGACGATCTTGGGACGGAACAAGGAACGACTTTCTCAGATTGACAAGAAAGCTGTGCTCCCTCACAACGGCCAGAACCACCTCCACGTGATCGAGAGTCAACTGGAAAGAGGGAGCATGAATTAACCAATCATCCAGATAAGGATAAAGAAATAACCCTTGACAGTGGACCAGGGCCACAAAAGAAGCCAAAAGCTTGGTGAAGACTCGAGGAGCGGACTTCAGCCTGAATGGCAAAACCGCAAACTGGAAGTGAAAGTTGCCAATCGCAAAACGAAGAAACTGCTGATGAGTCTGAGCCACTGGAACGTGAAGGTAAGCGTCCTGTAAATCGATAGATGTCATTAAGTCCCGGACCCCCACCAACGGGATGATGGACTGCAAGGTCACCATTTTGAAGTGAATGGTCCGAACCCAACCATTCACCCTTTTTAGGTCCAGAACCATCGGAATCCCCCTGACACCTTCTGGACTAGAAACAAAATGGAATAACATCCCTGCCCCCGCTGTGCCAGAGGGACCGGAACTATCACCTTCTTTGACAGAAGATCCCGAACCCCCTCCAGAAGAGCCTCCCTCTTGGCCGGAGACCTGGGGATAGGAGTGAGGATAGTGCCCCAGCCGGGTGGAATGGCGACAAAGTCGATAAGATAACCTCTCCTGATAATAGTCAATGCCCAGAGATCCCTCACATCCAGCCACCTAGCTTCCAGGAAAGACAACAGCCTCCCGGCCACAGGACTTGCGGCTGAAACACAGTCGACGTCAGCACTTCCTCTTGAAGGAATCCGCTGGAGTCTTGGGACCAGCCAAGGCAGAAGACTTCTGGGCCGGAACTGGCGCTGACGAGCAGAAAAGTTTTTAGAGGACTGCCGGGAAGACTGAAATGACGAAGAGGAGGACGGAGCCGGATTCCAGAAACAGCGAGAACCAGAGGCAGACGCCTTGCTCTTGTAAGGCAGTGCATGCTTATGATCATTGAAAGCCTTAGTGATCATACTATCCAGCTGGTCACCAAAGAGCATCTTGCCATCAAAGGGGGTCTTAAGGAGCGAGAACTTCTCCGAAGAATCAGCTTTCCAGTCACGCATCCACAAATTCCGACGAGCCAAAACCAAGGAGCCATAGGCCATGGTCGAAGACTGAAGCACATCCGAAGAGACGTCAGCCAAGAGCTTAGCCTGTTGTTCCATGTGGACAAGCAAGCCAGAGCAGTCCGTCTCCTCCTGAATAGCCGTGGCCAGCTTCCCAAAGTCAGACACCAAGGATTGTGCTGCATACACAGAGTAAATGCCAGCTCGCAAAGACAAATTCCCATCGTAAATGGCCTTCTTCAGCGCACCATCCACCTTCTTATCCGTGGCATCAGTCGGAGAACAATCTTCTGGATTGATAGACCTACGACCAATCACAGTGGCCAACATGGCATCCACCTTTACAGAGTGAGGAAGAGAGACCTCCCCCTCCTCCAGGGAATAAAGTTTCTGAAAAAAGCGAGGAACTGAGGAGCGCTCCAGGTCCTACCACTCCCCCGAAATCAAGTCCTTGATGCATCCATGAAAGGGCATAGCGAGCACCGGAGGCTTAACATATTGTGAATATATATGTAAGGGGTCCCAGACCAAACACAAAATGATTTATAAATGATCACAATATTTTAGTTAAATTGATCCAAAACAAATCAGGGTGCATAGTGTTTTTATTTTCACTGCACCGTTATAACCATTCAATGATCCAGAAATCAATAAAAATATATACACAAGTTCAATGCGCCCACAGGGAAAGGGGAGAAAGTGCAGGGGAAAAGATACACCGTTTTTTGATAGTTATACATCACTAGTCAAAGTTTCTCATGTGCATAAATCTACAGATCAAAATCATGAAAGTCATAGATCCCCATACGAGGGGTCAAATGCAGTGTACAAACATCAAAAACGTTTCAGACAGAAGCTCCTAATCGGCTGTATACATCAGGCTATCCTTAGGAGTTCAAGTTTGTAGATAAAAGTCTACGTTTCGACCCAGAAAATGTAGGACAGTAGATCCTTACTACGCGGGTCTTCGTCAGGACGTGAGGGGAGGGTGGAGGGTATGGTGGGGCTGTTTCCTGGTGAGAAGTCAAAAGGCGGCCTGAAAAAGCGTGGTCCGTGACATTGCTGCTTTATTTGTAGCGATTGCTGTCCGTATCTCTGCATTAAAGCATGGTCGGATTCGAAGAGTCGATCTTTTTGTAGCTCCTCCGTCGTAACGGGGTTTTGTTTGATTCTTAAAGTGAGAGTATCACTTCAACATATCCGAAGGGATTATGTGGGTCGAGGAGCGTGCGAGCCAGCGTCTCTCCCCGTCAGCTAGAACCAGGAAGTGCTGGGGCAGCTAGTTCTGTTGTAGTACTGCTGGCAGTGTGGAGTACAGAGACATACTGGCATTTATTAGAGAATAAAGTCCCCAGAAGGCAATACTACTGGGGGTGGAGTATGAACGAATCCAGGTCCTGCACGGTGGACAGTGAAATGACTGCCCCGAACACGTATGCACCAGTAGACCGCATAATGTCCGTTAGGAGTGTTGGCTGTATGTGTATTTGAGGTAGACACATCTGCGCTCCTATTCAAATAAGCACACTGACCTTTCCCAAAAGTTGTGTAAATGACCTGGCTCTGGGCACGTCCTGGGGAGGGGGGGTGAGGGGAGCAGGCCCTGTGTTTGTATCGGATAGCTCTGCTGCTGTGACCCCGTCCGGGCCGCTGGTGGCCTCTATACAGAGGTCAGCGGCTCCGTACTTAGAGGGTGGACGGGCTTTCGTTTCTTCACGTACCCCAAGGCCGCTCAAATAACCCAACGCACTTTGATTTCAGAAGTGCTTCTCTGTGCTCATCTGACGTTTGGGCCTATATTCTACATGCATTGTCGGCTCGTTGGTTTTCTAGACAGCTGCAGGCGTCTATCACTTTCGTGCTCCTTTTACTAAAGGTGATTCACCCAGAAGGACATTGTGTACTTCACAATTTCTGTAATGAGTCCGCACTGTGAAAATACCACCTATGATTACCCATGTTTATAAATATCCCTCCCTGCTCTGTATGTGTTGTGTATGGGTAGAGCAGATTGTCGTGTGTGTATGCATATGTGTAAGTGCAGAAATTCCAAAAGCACCAACGTTACAAAATTAGCTTAGACAAAATATATCCAGGATTACAGCCACGTGCTTTTTTCTACTTTCCCCTTTAGAAACACATGCTTTGTAGTTTATCATGTTTCTAGAGCTCCCCGAATGCCACTTAAAACCAGAAAGCATTGTTACAGATATGGGCGTTTCTCTCAATGGCCATAGACGGCAGTGGCTCTGCACATGAAATATTAGTTCACATTGTAATGGCAGTTGCTGTTCGTGATGCCGTCTCATCGTGCCGCCACGGGAGGGACCTAGCCGACAACAGTCCGTGGAAGCAGAGACGGGTAGTGCGATTCTCCATATGCCATCATGGCAGCACATAGTAGGGGACCATTCTCTTCAGTACAATCGACGCCACAGATGCTCGCAGTACCAGAACAAGCCGAGCACCGAGGCACAGACACTCAGAGACCACCATGTTTCTCCGAGGCAAGGCAGGAATACCTCGGAGAAACCAGCGCCATTTTTGCATTGGGGGTGTGTTTTCTTTGTCTCCTCTTCCCATTGGCTGGAAGGTAAAATTCCAGCCAATGGGAAGAGGAGAGAAAGTAAATAGAAAGAAGCTTAAAAAAACACCCCCGAATCCGAAAAAGAAGGGGCTTGAACCGAGTGACACCCCTCTCCTCCAATGGCTGGCCTCCGTTTAGGAAGCCAGCCAATGGAGAAGAGGGGAGGGTTCCAACCCCCTCTAAGAAACATAAAATCTTCGGCTCGGCCCACTGCTGCGCAGTGCTACGGTCCTCGACCTAAAAAGGAAATGGGAGGTTCCTTTCCTTCAGTCACGCTCTGCCCACTTGCCCCGGCTTCGCTCCACGCTCTACCTCCATGCACTTTCCTAGCCTTAACCCGAGACATTGTTCCAACACGCTGATAGGCTACGATCTCTTGTAGAAGTTGGAAGGAGGCGGTTCTGTCCCACGTGGGGGCCTGGTTGTAAGTAGACTCCACCCTTTCCACACTTGGCGCGAGTGCTATTGGTGAGAAACAGTGAATACAGAACGGCAATTAACGTCCCATGTGTTGCCATTGGACTGGTCGGGTGCGGAAGTGGGACGTTAGGAAAGGAAGGGTCTGGTGTTGTCACGCTTTGCCCCCTGGGGCTGTAGTTTACTGTATGCTGGTACTCAACAGCAAAACCTTTCTGGCAGACTACATCTCCCAGGAAGAGAGCACAACTGAGCTCTCTGGCTGTGTGGCGCCGTATCACAATGTGAATGACTCTTTGCGTGCTCAAGGATCAGCTGGTGTTTTTTTGTAATTACATTTGTACATCTACAGTTGCGATCGCTGGTTTTTTAATTACATTACTGCATTTTTTAGCCGACACGACACTGAGGCTCGAACACTGATCTCCATCTCCCGAGTCCACAGCTTGCAGGGAGGTCACAGTGGAAAAGGGCTAACTGATTGGCTGTGCCCTCTCTCTGCCGTAATAGCGTCCCGCGGACCTCTGGACTGCTTTGTAGCAGATAATTTAACAGTTAGTTAAGAGGCCCTCATTTACCTAATCTTTCTATTAGAACAGGCAAAGTTAATCGGGTACACGCATCCCGGCTCAGCATGCAGCACAGAATTTGTGGGGTCTAAAAACACTTTGGGCCAGATGTTTGTTAGCAAGGCCATAGAGTTCCTGAACACACAAACAATTTAAAACTGAGGGTGCTATGGATCTGTTTGGGCAGTACAAGGAGCGGAGTCTCCTGGTGAGAGGAGGCTACAGCGGAGACATGGCAGACTGGAGCAAAGATCCCAGGCATGGCGGTCCCCACTACGTTCCTACCGCCGCTGCTGCTAAGTGAGATGGCTGCCGATGAGTTTCATCATACAGTGTCAATCGCACCCTACCCTCCTGCTCTGCATTCATGTCACCATCCCTGTTCTGTGTGCCTTTCATGTGTTAATCTGCCGAACTTCTTGTTCCTCACTTGTCTTCTGTGTTACTTACCTATGTTAAATTCTGCCGCCTCTGCCTGCTGTTCTTGCCTCCTTCATTTCCCCATATCTTACTTGCTGCGGGTGCCCACGCCTTGCCTGCTCTGTGTTGTGTGCCTAGAGCATAGTCATTACAAGCAGAGGGCTCCAACCCCACATGGCACTGCGCTGCCCTGGGTGTTCACTGTACACTCGCTGTTAAGTGGGCTGCACGAGATTCGTGTTACACTTGGGTGTTAGCACTCACTGTATATTGAGGCAGACTTAGACAAAAACCGGCACATAAAAACAGCCGCTTCCAGTACACATAGACACATACATGCAGTGTACACATGAATTCAGTCAAATACTGTACAATGACGCATAGACACTGTACAGCAGAATTCTTCAAACTTTGGGACACCCCCGCGCCGCACGGCCACCAGCTGCTGCGTGTGCCCCAGTGCCTGCCTTCTGCCTCAGCGCCGGCCTCGCTGCCGCCTTGAGCGCTCCCCTTGCTTTTAGCCGGTTTTTGACCGTAATTTGTGCTTGTTTTTCTTTGTATGCCGTATGATAGTTTGTTAACTGTTTTGCCTCCGTTTTGACCGTAATTTGTGCTCGTTTTTCTTTGTATGCCATATGAGAGTTTGTTAACTGTTTTGCCTCCGTTTTTGACCTGCATTGTTGCCTGTTTATTTTTGTATCGTTTCTTCTTCGTGTAGCCCTCCATTTGGGCATTTGTGCTTGTCTCCTTCCTGTTTGCCCGCCTACCTCGCCGCCCTCCGCTCTCCCTCCCCGCTCCCGCTTCCCGCCACCGCCACTAGCCCCGCCCCTTTCTCTTCTGTTCCCTCCCCGCTCCCGCCTCCCAGCTACTCCGCCCACCCGCGCACTTCGCCTTTAAATGGCGACCGTGCGAACGCGCAGCGGTCACGCGCAGCGGGCGCGCCGATTGTGCGCCGAAGGCGCGCCAAAGGTAAGCCCGTCTGCGCCCGTACGCGACCGGATCGCGCCCAGTGCCAGGACCCCTGGACCCCGAAGACCCCGACCGACCCGCCTGACGTACTCCGCCGCCACCCTCACCGCACTCAACACCGGCCGACTCCCAGAATGCCACCAAGCCACTCCACGACGTACCCACGGACCTTTCTGCTGCCACGCCTGCAAGTTCTCCTGCATCCGGACCAGCCTCGCACCAGCACCCGCCAAGTCGAACACCAGCAGCACCCACCTCAAGTGCATCCTGCTCAACACCGGCTCCGTCCACAGACACGCCATCGAACTCTGGAACCTTCTAGACGCCACAGCCCCTGACGTTGCCTTCCTCACGGAGACCTGGATGAACGCCTCCTCAGCTCCCGACATCACCATCGCTATCCGAGAGGGCTACAAGATCGTCCGGAGGGACCGAAACGCCAACCAGATGGGAGGAGGCATCGCCATCATCCACAGGAACACCATCCGTCTCACGACCAGCACCGACAACACCCTGACCAGCGCCGAACACCTGCATTTCCAGATCCACACCAACCCGAACACCACCCTCAGAGGCACCCTGATCTACCGACCCCCTGGACCACGCACACAATTCAGCGAGGACATCGCCGACTTCGTCAGCCCGCATGCCCTCCCCTCCGCTGACTACATCCTCCTGGGAGACCTCAACTTCCATCTAGAGAACAACAACGACCGCAACACCAGCACCCTGCTCGACAACCTCGCCAACCTGGGACTCAAGCAACTGGTGTCCACCCCCACCCACCTCGCCGGACACACACTCGATGCAGTCTTCTCTTCCAGCACAGACATCGACTTCAGCCACGCCACAGAGCTTCATTGGACGGACCACAGCTGCGTCCACTTCACCTTCAAGAGAACAACGACCCACCAACACCAGCAACAGGCCGCCCACAGAAGCTGGAACAAGATCACAGCAGACCAGCTCGCCACCTCCCTGAGCCAGCACCCTCCTGCCAGCTCAGCGAACCCCAGCCAGGCCGCCGACAACCTCACGAAGTGGATCAGCAACTGCACGGACGAACTCGCCCCACTGAGGACCCCGCCTAGCAGACCCGGCAGCAAGAAGGCTCCATGGTTCACCGACGAACTCAAGAGCTCCAAGAAGAACTGCCGAGCCCTCGAGAAAGTCTGGAGAAAGGAACCGACACCGGACAACAGGACCTCCTTCAAACTTGCCACCCGGAAACACCACCAGCTGATCCGCGCCGCCAAGAAAACAGCATTCAAGGACCGGCTGGACAACAACGCACACAACTGCAAGGAACTCTTCAACATCGTGAAAGAGCTCTCCAACCCCAGCGCAAGAAACAACGACATCACCCCATCGCAAGACCTCTGCAACTCCCTCGCCTCTTACTTCCACAACAAGATCGCGGACATACACAGCAGCTTCAACAACCAACCAACGCACACCATGACCGAACAACCACACCCCACCACCACCCTCCACGCCTGGACCCCGATCAGCACCGAAGACACCATCCGCACGATGAACTCCATCCACTCCGGATCACCGACCGACCCCTGCCCTCACCACGTCTTCAACAAGGCCGACGCTGTCATCGCACCCCACCTGCGAGACATCATCAACACATCCTTCGACACCACCATCTTCCCTGAGAGCTGGAAACACGCCGAACTCAGCGCTCTACTCAAGAAACCAACAGCGGACCCCACCGACCTCAAGAACTACCGCCCCATCTCGCTCCTCCCGTTTCCAGCCAAAGTCATCGAGAAGACCGTCAACAAGCAGATGGCCGCCTTCCTCGAGACGAACGGATCCCTCGACCCCTCAGAGTCCGGCTTCCGAGCCAATCACAGCACCGAGACCGCCCTCATCGCCGCCACCGATGACATCCGAGCCCTGATGGACAATGGAGAAACAGCGGCCCTCATCCTCCTAGACCTCTCCGCGGCATTCGACACGGTCTGCCACCGCACCCTAGTACGGCGCCTCAGCAACATCGGAATCCAGGACAAGGCGCTGGAATGGATCATCTCCTTCCTCGACGGAAGAACTCAGAGAGTCCGCCTACCACCGTACAAGTCAGAGGCCTCCGAAGTCATCTGCGGCGTCCCTCAAGGATCATCTCTGTGCCCCACCCTCTTCAACGTCTACATGAGCCCCCTCGCGGCCATCGTACGCAAACACAACCTCAGCATAATCTCCTACGCCGACGACACCCAGCTGATCCTCTCCCTGACCAACGACCCCACCGCCGCCAGAGCCAACCTGCACGAAGGGATGAAAGAGGTAGCCGAGTGGATGACGACCAGCCGCCTGAAACTGAACTCGGACAAGACGGAGGTCCTCATCCTGGGCCCCTCACCCTCCGCCTGGGACGACTCCTGGTGGCCTCCCGCCCTGGGCACCGCACCCAAACCGACAGACCATGCACGCAACCTGGGCTTCATCCTGGACTCCTCCCTCTCCATGACCAGGCAAGTCAACAACGTCTCCTCGGCGTGCTTCAACACCCTACGCATGCTACGGAAGATCTTCTGGTGGATCCCCACCGAGACCAGGAAGACCGTCACCCAGGCCCTCGTCACCAGCCGACTGGACTACGGCAACGCCCTCTACGCCGGTACCACCGCCAAGCTCCAGAAGAGACTCCAGCGGATCCAGAACGCCTCAGCCAGACTCATCCTCGACATCCCACGAATCAGCCACATCTCCGGACATCTGAGAGACCTTCACTGGCTCCCCGTCAACAAAAGAATCACCTTCCGCCTCCTCACCCACGCACACAAAGCCCTACACGACCAAGGCCCGAGCTACCTCAACTGCCGAGTCAACTTCTACGCTCCCAAACGCCACCTCCGATCAGCCAACCACGCCCTCGCCGCCGTCTCCCGCATCCGAAGAGCGACGACAGGAGGAAGGTCCTTCTCCTACCTGGCCGCCAAGACCTGGAACTCCCTCCCGACCGACCTGCGCCTGACCCAAGACCACCTCTCCTTCAGGAAAAAGCTGAAGACCTGGCTGTTCGAGCAGTAGCGGCGCCCCCCCCCCCCCCCCCCCCCAGCGCCTTGAGACCCAACGGGTATGTAGCGCGCTTTACAAGTGTCATTAATTGATTGATTGATTGATTGGGGCGTGCACCCCCAGGGGGGCATGACACCATCTCAGGGGGACGCGCACTCCACGCAAAAATCTTACCTTTGTTGTCTTTCACTAGAGAACTCTGGTAGAGGGGAGGGAGGGGAAATCATCGGGCCGACCAGCCCATGCTTCTGTCTGTTAATCACCGTCCCAGGAGGGGGTTAATTGTTCGAGCTGAAGCTTCAGCTGCAGTGGGAGGCAGGAAGTCTCCTCTGCTAAAACCGAAAGCAAAGGAAGAGACAGTCCTGTTCCTTCGCCTTCGGTTTCAGAGGAGACTCCTTGCCTCCCACTGCAGCTGAAGCATTTCAGTTCAAGCCCTGCCCGGTTCAAAATTTGTTATCAATCAAGCCTCATGTCTGCGCCGCCTCACAGCCTTTCAGATTATTATTCGAACGGGGCCCTGGCTGCAGCCCCCACGCTGATCTGGTGGTATCTAGCTTTCTGTGTAAAAGCTGGCAAGGCACCCCAGTCACTACTATGCACTAGTAGTGTAGACATTCCAGGCGAAAACGGGCCATTTTTTTTTTACCAGGCTGCCTTACTAAGGCTGCCCCTGCTTTTAAACTTGAGTGGTGTTGGCATGATGTTTTTCCCCTTACTGTTGCAATTACCAAAGGGCCTCCTGGCAGTTGATGGAACGCTCCCTCCAGCCCTCAAACACAATTTCGGTTCCAGGCTGCCGGTGTGACTCAGAGAGCAGATCATTGTCCACGGAGGCCAGTCCACTCTGCAGCAAAACCAGCAGAGTGGCTACTGTGACTGGCAGTGGAAGTTCTCTAAGAGTGCTAAACGATTGCTTAAGAAAACCTAGCACCCTATTAGAAGGCAATCCACAACACCCACGTTGCGCCAGCTTACATTTCAGATGGTTTACTCTATATTGCATTCCTGAAGACTATTCTATTTCGTTTTACCAACTGTTATGTTTCTGTAGAGTTTTACAACAGTTAGACATGACGTGCTTATGGATACATTCAGAGACATGTTGAGAGAGAAAGAATGAAAGTGTACAAAATGAGAAAATGCAGAAGACAGTATGAAGGAAAAAAACGTGATAGATTGAAGCACTCCGAAGACTGCTTCCCTTCCACGCACCTTAGTAATGTTTAAATCATAGTCTAACAATTTTAGAATTCCATCATTTTGAACTCTAATTCACAACAAAATATGTATTAATCACTCATTCACCTTGTACTACCAACAAGCATAAGTTACACCAACAGGACTGGCATGTTTTAGGGTATGTTGGTTATTGTGTTGTATATCTGGCTATAGTAATTGTTCTCTGGGGTGGGAGAGATGCAGGAGGGATATGGTTGTGAGGGTAGTTTCAATAACAAGCTGACCAATGCTATAAAATGTGCTTTTTAGGCTAGTGCGTGGTCATGAATGATTAGATCATCTTTTGAGCAGTAAGTGCCTGCCTGTCCTTGGTTACTGAGAACTTCAGTCACGCAGTGTGTTTCAGATTAGCATTGTTCCATTTCTGGTGCTTTCCAGCAGTTGTAAGATCTTCTTAGAGTTTATTGTTGCTCAAAAGGATGTAATTTCTGATATTTATATGTTTCTCTCATCTTCATTGCTTGATTTTTGCTCCCGAGAAAATGTCACTCTCAGTCGTTGAAATGTCACTCATAATTAAACTCAAATTATGAAAATGTCACACATAGCAATCTGAAACCATGGCAGCTATGAGCTCTACCAATTTAACCCCGTCCTGGGAGGCTTAGCTCTTAGCAGAAAGTGTGACAAAGTTTCTTTTAAAAGTACACAGGCAGGCACACAACGCCCAGAGGACGTTGTGTTGTTTAAACAGCCTATAAATTGCTGGTCCTGACACTAAATATGGGTATAAATAAAGAAGTATGTCTCCATTTGTAATGTGACTTTTTTGCCTTTGTTCCCTTTTATCATCAATCATGGATCATTCAGGAAACCATAGAACACAAGCAAAAGTGCTTTCTATTTATATTTGAGGTTCAAAGTATGCACAGACAAGTGCTGGCAATGCATCTTTAGGTGACTGCTCATTTTTGTACCGCCTGGGACATCAAAATAATAAGCTGGCAACCCTAACCATAAAACTGGAAGTTTATTGTAAGATCAGCACATTTATTTCCTCGACCCTGGTCCCTGGTTAATGCCATTATAACAAAAGTTTAACTTATATCTGAAACCATACGCCGCCGTCCACAGCACGCTGAGTTACTTCAAGTGTCTGGGAATGCATCCTGCATTCAGGACAACTCGCTCCCCATTCTCGCCCTTCACTTTCACGCTCACCCTGCACACACAGAGATCACAATGCCCTCATACTAATCCCGGTGCACTGACACTATTCACTATTGTTAATGCTTTGTAAAGAAGAATTGTTTCTCGTGACTGAGCTAGGGAGTGCTCGAAAAATCTGATAACACTGTCTGCCTTACAATCACCGTTTTGGCTGAAAATGTCTGCAGAGTATTCAGCTTTGAGAGAAACTGCTATCAAAACTCTCTTGGCTTTCAGCTCGTCCTATTTATGTGAGATTGGGTTCTCAGCACTTGCGGTATTAAAGACTGAGTACAGTTTAAGACTAGATGTGGAACACAACCTGAGGATGGCAGTGGCAAAAATCCATCCACAGATTGACCGTCAGTGGTGAAAAACATGCACACCCGTCATATTTATGTTGGTGGTGTTATTATTAATCTATGTCATGTGTGGAACAAAGCATCCTAGTAAAACCAATTTGCACACATTTTATCTTGGAAATTTGTGTTTTGAACTGTATAATAAGCCTCTGTCATTTCACCACACCCACTCACAAACCTGTAGTTTACTAAACATTCTTGTTGTGTAAAACATTATTTGACGGTTATGGCTCGTGATATGCACATGGCAGTCGATTATGTAGTGTCCCAGATTCCAGAAATTTTTGTCAGGTGGTGGGGGGGGGGGGGGGGGGGGGCCCAGCATCTAAAAAAATTCAGCTGGGGGGGCTCAACCTACAAAAGTTTGAAGACCTCTGCTGTACAGAGACAAGGGGACCACTATACACCGGGGTACTGGCAAAAAATGTGCTCAAAGGCTCTGGCACTCAGTACACAGGGGCACAGGCACTCATTGCACACACAGGTGTGGACTCCCACCCTACACAAATACATTGTAAACAACGGGCACTCACTCCTCTCACGCTTCCCTCCCATTCTCCAAGATCACCTCAGATTCTTCACTTTATTCTTAACCTATTTAATGTTTTTCCATCTGCCCTTCTGTCTCTCTCCTTTAAATGTGCTCCTTCTTTCCAGTTCTTTGCTTGTTTTTATTGGGTGTCCCGCTTTTCATTTCCTTTATCTACCACTGGCTGTGCATGTGGAAGGGCGGGGGCAATGGGTCACAGCAATGGGGGGTTTCACCATGCAGAAGGGCCTCCTTCCATCAAGCCAGCATGCTCTCCGTGGTATCGGACCGCTGTACATTTCTTCAGCACCAGTCTACAAGGTAATGCTATTTTTAGGCACAGGGAGATGTAGTGAGTTGCACGGATTCACAGGATGTTGAGCCAACTTTGGGACACGAACCTTCATTTCTGCTGCCTCGCCTCGTTTCTCCCCCCACTCTGAGTTGCACTGTTCCTGTACTGTTAAATGTCCTTTCCGGTGAAGCATGAGGCATTGTAGCCCCTCATGCTCCCCCATTCTAAGCATGGTGAGGGCTTCAGGGGTTGATGAGGGGGCTGCATGCTTTTCTTATTTTCTACATGAGCCTGCTTTCATCTTGCTCCCCCGCCCACCGGTCGCTGCCATGTGCCCTCACTGCATATTTGTGTAGGTTTATGTGACTTTATATAATGCAGCCCTGGCCGCTGCACCACCCAATACCAGCACAGGAGGAGTATGTAATAGTCCCCCACCAAGTAGCTTCCTTTCCTTTCTTATCTAGTCCTGCCACAAGCCCTTCCGAGACCCTTCCCCATTCAGTCAATCACATTTACGTCCTATCATCAATCCCCATGAAAAAAAAAATACTGTGTGGAATTCTGCTTGGTAAAAAACAGATCTGCACAGTTGTTCCCCATTCTGCGGGAATTAACTCGTAATTGCATTTACTTGTGTAGTATTACGGCATTATACCAGTGTTTACGGGTGTACAGTTGCCAAACCACCAGCGCCGTAACCTTGTAAGAGGGCCTTAGTTGGGAGGAAGGGAGTGCTCTCCGGCAGCATCATAATAGGAGTAACAGGAGCGTGTTCTTGTTCAATCAAGTCAAGTCGGTAATTTATATAGCGCGCTACATACCCAGAGGGTCTCAAGGCGCTTGAGGAAGGGTGGGGAAATACTTGTCGAATATCCAGGTTTTAAGTAGCTTTCTGAATGCTAGATGGTTCTGAGTGAGGCGGAGGTGAATGGGAAGTGAGTTCCAGGTTTTAGCTGCCAGGTATGAGAAGGATCTTCCTCCCATGGTGGATTTGTTAATGCGAGAATGTAGAATGAAAGTCGTGTGTTGAGGCATTCGGGTCCAAGTTCGTAAAGTGCTTTGTGTGCGTGGGTTAGGAGGCGGAATGTTATCCTCTTATTGACGGGAAGCCAGTGAAGGTTTTTCAGGTGACCAGACATGTGGTCTTTACGCAGGATGTCTAGTATGAGTCTGGCTGATGCATTCTGGATGCGTTGGAGTTTTTTCTGGAGTTTTGTGGTGGTTCCGGCGTATAGGGTGTTACCGTAGTCCAGGCGGCTAGTAACCAATGCGTGGGTGACCATTTTTCTGGTTTCGGTGGGGATCCAGCGAAATGTTTTTTTGAGCATTCGAAGAATGTTGAAACAGGAGGATGAGACGGCATTGACCTGTCTGTTCATAGAGAGTGAGGAGTCCAGGATGACGCCCAGGTTCCGTGCGTGGTCCGTTGGAATGGGTGCTTTTCCAAGGGCCTCTGGCCACCAAGAGTCGTCCCAGGCGGAGGGGGGGGTACCTAAGATAAGGACTTCTGTTTTGTCTGAGTTCAGTTTCAGACGGCTGTGCTTCATCCACTCAGCTACTTCTTTCATTCCTTCATGTAGGTTGGTTTTGGCGGTGTTGGGGTCTTTGGTGAGCGAGAGGATTAGTTGAGTGTCATCAGCGTAGGAGATGATGTTGAGGTTGTGTTGGCGTACGATGTCCGCGAGGGGGCTCATGTATACGTTGAAGAGGGTGGGGCTGAGTGAAGATCCTTGTGGTACGCCACAAATGACTTCAGTGGCCTCCGACTTGAATGGTGGGAGGCGGACTCTCTGGGTTCTTCCGGCAAGGAACGAGGTGATCCATTCCAGTGCTTTTCCTTGGATTCCGATGTTTCTGAGGCGTTGTAGGAGGGTGCTATGGCAGACTGTGTCAAAGGCTGCGGAGAGGTCGAGTAGGATGAGGGCAACTGTGTCTCCATTGTCCAGTAGAGTTCGAATGTCGTCTGTTGCTGCGATGAGTGCGGTCTCAGTGCTGTGTTTGGCTCGGAAGCCGGACTGTGAGGAGTCGAGGGATTTGTTGGTTTCGAGGAAGGCGGCGAGCTGGTTGTTGACAGCTTTCTCGATGACTTTGACCGGGAGTGGAAGGAGCGAGATGGGGGCGGTAGTTTTTGAGTTCAGTGGGGTCCGCTGTGGGTTTTTTCAGAAGGGCGCTGAGTTCAGCATGTTTCCAGCTTTCCGGGAAGGTGGCGGAGTTGAAGGAGCAGTTGATGACATCTCGGAGGTGTGGTGCTATGATGGAGTCTGCTTTGTTGAAGATGTGGTGAGGGCATGGGTCTGTGGGGGATCCTGAGTGGATCGAGTTCATCAGGCGGATGGTGTCCTCAGTGGAGATTGGGTTCCAGTCATTAAGGGTGTTCAAGGGGGGTGGAGGTGCAGCCGAACTTTGTGTGGGTTGGACTCCGAGTTGGTTGTCGAAGCTGTTGTGGATGTCTGCGATTTTGTTGTGGAAGAACGAAGCTAGGGAGTCACAGAGGGTTTGAGATGGGGTGATGTCGTTGGAGTTGGCAGTGGGGTTGGTAAACTCTTTGACGATGTTGAATAATTCCTTGCTGTTGTGGGCGTTGTTGTCTAGTCGGTCCTTGAATGATGCTTTCTTGGCAGTCCGGATCAGTTGGTGGTGTATGCGGGTGGCGTTTTTGAAGGCGTCCCTTGTGCTGGTGTTTGGGTCTTTTTCCCAGGCCTTCTCAAAGGAGCGACAGAGTTTCTTGGAGTTCTTAAGATCATCGTTGAACCAGGGGGCGTTTTTGCTGCCTAGTTTGAATTTACGTTTTTTCAAAGGTGCTAGGTTGTCGGCGCTGTTGGTTAGCCATTGAGTGAGGTTAATGGCTGCTTGGTTGGGGTTCGAAGAGTAGGTCAAGAGAACTTGAAGTATGTGAGAGAAGAACACGCAGAGGAGCATCTCACAATGTCTGATGCAGCGACTGTTTCTTAGGAGCAGAGTGATTGTGAATAAGATGATCCACTTAACCATGAAGGTCCTGCATGTGTGATGGTTGTTGGTGTTCAACACATGCATGTAAAATTTTTAATTAGCAGAGGCGGCCCGTGCAGGTAAGAGCAGTGGCGGGGATGTGTCGACAGCGGACGACAAGAGAAACTTAAATTAACAAGCATTTGCAATGCAATAGGTCTCGCATTTACACGAGTTCGAGCTATTGACATTGCATATGATAATGCCTTTTATTATTGTTTTTAAAACATAAATAAAAGGCATTGTCATTTTTTTTACGTGGGCCTTCTGTCCATCTACCAGTTCATAGATGATTAGCAGTAGTGAGTCTCTAGTAACACACAGGCTGTTTATCTATCCCTGTAAGCAAGTGAGAAGCCTACCAGCCTTGCTCTCGAAGCCTCTGTTATGGTGCTGTGATTATTTTTTTAATTATTATTAAACGTTTCTCGATTTTACCTTCTTACAGCAGGTAAGGCACATTTGCAAACAAACTATTAAAATTACACACGAAATATAGCGCAGCTTTTTTAGACCTCATACATTGCACAAAGTGAGTTCATCAATTTCAGCTCATCAAGCAATAGGGTGAAACCTCTAGTCAATAGTATGGGTATCACGATTTGCAAGAGTCAATTTGTAGTGCCCGAGTGTCTGTTAAAGTGATCCTGCTTATCATAGCTGTAGCATGTGAGCAACAGTAAAACGATGGAGTCCTTTACGGACATCCTGAGTCTATGATATGTGGGCACGTGGGTATTATGACTGTTATTATGAGTCTGTATGGCGTCTGCTTTTCCCTGGTAAAACATGCCACATGACATATGTTGGGTAACTGCTTCTCAGACTATCAAAGTGACTATCAAAGTGCTGCTCGCAGTCGAACTGTTGAGGATTCTTTTCTTGCCCTGAAGCCTGCCTAACTGTGACTTTCCTGTGACTTGGGAGCCAGTGTGCTCTGTCACCCTTTGGAACAAGGAAACTACGTCCAGCGACCGGGAGCGGGACTGCGAGGACCAGGAGCGCTTGCAGCAACATCATTCCGCGCACCTGGTGCCTCTTCCCGCCCCCTCCTCCCTGTGAGCTCAAAACGACTCGCGGACCCCGCTTCACGAGAGCCGCTCGCAGTCGAACTGTTGAGGATTCTTTTCTTGCCCTGAAGCCTGACTAACTGTGACTTTCCTGTGACTTGGGAGCCCGTGTGCTCAGTCACCCTTTGGAACAAGGAAACTACATCCAGCGACCGGGAGCGGGACTGCGAGGACCAGGAGCGCTTGCAGCAACATCATTCCGCGCACCTGGTGCCTCTTCCCGCCCCCTCCTCCCTGTGAGCTCAAAACAACTCGCGGCCCCCGCTTCGCGGGCGCCGCTCACAGTCGAACTATTGAGGATTCTTTTCTTGCCCTGAAGCCTGCGTAACTGTGACTTTCCTGTGACTTGGGAGCCCGTGTGCTCAGTCACCCTTTGGAACAAGGAAACTACGTCCAGCGACCGGGAGCGGGACTGCGAGGACCAGGAGCGCTTGCAGCAACATCATTCCGCGCACCTGGTGCCTCTTCCCGCCCCCTACTCCCTGTGAGCTCAAAACGACTCGCGGCCCCCGCTTCGCGGGAGCCGCTCGCAGTCGAACTGTTGAGGATTCTTTTCTTGCCCTGAAGCCTGCCTAACTGTGACTTTCCTGTGACTTGGGAGCCCGTGTGCTCTGTCACCCTTTGGAACAAGGAAACTACGTCCAGCGACCGGGAGCGGGACTGCGAGGACCAGGAGCGCTTACAGCAACATCATTCCGCGCACCTGGTGCCTCTTCCCGCCCCCTCCTCCCTGTGAGCTCAAAACGACTCGCGGCCCCCGCTTCGCGGGAGCCGCTCGCAGTCGAACTGTTGAGGATTCTTTTCTTGCCCTGAAGCCTGCCTAACTGTGACTTTCCTGTGACTTGGGAGCCCGTGTGCTCAGTCACCCTTTGGAACAAGGAAACTACGTCCAGCGACCGGGAGCGGGACTGCGAGGACCAGGAGCGCTTGCAGCAACATCATTCCGCGCACCTGGTGCCTCTTCCCGCCCCCTCCTACTACTTAGCCCAGCCTCCTTACGCGAACGCGGGACGCGCGGACGGAGGCGCGGGCGAAGACCGGGCAAAGAGCGGGCCGTTTGAGGCCGTTCGAGTACGGCAGAGTCCGGTCCGGGCCCCCTCCCTTTTCATTGCTATAATCAGGACTCCTAACTACCAGAGCAATGAGCACTAGGGAAACTAGAAGCAAAGCTTCTTCTATAGCTGCGGCTGGAGCAGTAAAGGGCCCCATTGACACCTATTTTGCTAAAGCTGGATCCCTTTTGATTGAGGAAATCGAGGTTCTGGAGAGAAGAATCTCTCAGGAAATAGACTGGGTAAGGAGATCCTCAATGGGCCCAATGGCCCAAGCCAGAACTCCAGAAGGTAGACCCGGTTTTTCAAACAGCGAAAGGATTGACCTAGTACCGTGTCCACTCCCATGTACCACAACAACTGACCCTGAGCTTACTATTGAAGTCCCGAGTGAATTTGAGGACATGAGCCTAATGGCCCTACCTAATACCCAAATCCCCCAAACAATATTAGTTAACAATGCAGAGGCAGCTAACGACAAAGAGTCTAGCTTAGATAGAGATAGGGGGGTGAGGGAAGGGGCAATACAAAAAAAGAAGAGGGGGGTCCAAAATAAAGAAGATAATAGGACAAAGTCGTCAAAACCCAAACAGCCGAGAGGTAAAGGGAGGAAAGGAGCTATCACTGTTACCACTCTAGAGAAGTCGGGAATAACAACTCCCCCTAGAATCAACAATACAACGTCATTACCACTGCCTACTAACATCGCACTAGCGGATAACTCCTCCGATGAAATCACACTGGAGGACATAGGCACACTCCTTAGGTCCCTATTGAGCCTCCTCGAAGCTAGATTGATTAAGATTGAAGCTAGATTAGTCATCATTGAGAAATCTACTGTGCAACTCGCTGATTCGAGGAAACTCGACATCAGTGGAGCTAAAGCTGCAAAAGGGGGACCGGAACCAAAGTCCAACAAGGGTAACGGACCCCCCATAGCTCCAAAAAACAAGCCACCCCCCACAAACCTCAAAACTCCACAAGTCATTCCAAACAAAACATCGCAACCCCCGAACGCCAATAATGCCCCAACTACAATTCAGCACACAGTAACTGCCACTCCTAAAATAATTTCCCCTCCTAAAGATACTGCTCTGACTCTGATTGATTCTAAGGGCGATCCATCATCTACTGGAGAGAAATCAATCCCCACCCGTAAACAAAAACCTGTTAACCTCTCCCCAGAAGCAGCCCCCTACACCGTAGTCCTGGCGGGGGTTCCGGAATTAAAACCCTCTACATTTGAATCAACAACTTCACTTAGGAATAAAGTTATTAGCTGGCTCTCCATAAACAGACCACTCCCGAGAGGAATAACCAGCGATATCTCCATGGTCAGGCGTGCCACGTGGGTGGGTTACACCAGAAAATCTATAAGGGGAGACTGCATTCTGGTTACCTTTAGAGAGCAGAACACAGCTGCATATATTTGCGCCTGGGCTTCTGATGATCCCGGCAGTAATATTCAATCACTTCCTCTCTCATTTTTCTATCCATCAAGCCTTTACAACTTAGAGGACCAGAGATGGGGGCACCATCAAGAGCTGCTGGAGGATTGGGAAAGTTGCCATAGGGAGAGAAATGTTCTTCCCCACCATAGGGGACGACCAACAGACCATTTCTTACCGTATGGGGAGGAGGCTGGCTGGGAAACTGTCACAAGGAGGAGGGGTGGTGGTGGAGGATACATGAGAGGAATCCCAGGGCCCCACAGAATACATTATCCAGCCTATCTACCTACTTATAACAGATATAGTAGTTTGGAAATGGCAGATTGACAATCGGATGAAGAGGGGGGCGAACTCCCAGTATCTCCTAGGACTGAGATTAATGTACTTCCAGCACCCGTTATACAGACAAGGGTAAACAATATAGCGGAACCAAATTTAGCTACTGAACCAAGCATGGAGGATCCTATTGTGACCCCTAATAATATACTATCCGACATGAGCCATTCCCCCACAAGTCAATTGGCGCCCATGGAGCATAACGCTAACAATTCCGCCACTACAGGACCAGCCACTACCAAACTGCACCCTATAACCGTGATCTCATGGAACGTGGCAGGCCTAGCTAATAGAATTGACTCCACAGAGTGGGGCTCTTACATCAGCTCCAAAAACATATTACTTTTCCAGGAGACTTGGGCGCGCGAGGAATTATCATTCCAGGGTTATGCAGCCTTTTTCAAGCCCGCTAAGTGGGGGGGGGGGGAGGGGCAGGCCATCGGGAGGACTTACGACCTGGGTAGCAACGGACCTAGGCTGCCATGCTACCTGTCTAGAGACCGCCTCAGACGATATATTGGCTGTCCTACTAGAGTGGCCAAACTCCTCGAAGTTGTTAGTTGTTAACATATATTCAAGGCCGGTATCCATGCCAAAAGAATCTAGTACCATAGATGAACTTTCTGCGTTCCTAGAAGGCATTCCATGGGAACTTGCATGCCTGGTGGGTGGCAATTTAAATTCACAGTATGAACCACTACCTGGCCTACGTGATGGCCCCTCTTTTGAGGAAGATTCATGTTGGCTTGTCCCAGAGACGGTGGCCCCTCCCCTCAGGGCCTGGACCCCCCTGGCCTTGCAGATAACTGCCCTCACTCTAAATCAAGGCCTAAGGGCCTGCAATGGCTGCTGCAAATCAGACATTCCTAGCACTCATACCTATAATAAAATAGGCAGTGAATCGAGACTGGACTATATCCCCGTTAAATTGTTTATGTGGCCACAAAGAGTTGACTTTAAAGTCACTGAAAGAATGGATAGTGACCACAACGCCTTGGAATTGTCCTATTCCATACCGGGGCATGAGGCCACATCCTATGGAACGGACAAAGACAAGTCGGGGCTACTACTTGAAAACAATCGGAGGAAAGTCAAGTGGGAGAGATTGGCCAATAGCGCAGACAGAATACCACAGCTATACGCAAGGATTATCCCGTTTCTGGAGAGGGCCTTTCAGATAGGGAAGGAGGTGCAAGATGCTGATAACAGAGAAAAGCTTGCACAAACACATGCAGATATAATTAGTACCTTAGAGCTGGATCTGTTCTCATCGACAGGGAAAAGGAAAGGCCCCCCGGTTAAGACGACCTGGTACAACGACACCTGCAGGGAATCCAAGGCCCAATTGCTACTTGCAATAAAAGGACGCCATAGCAAGGAAGAAATACAAGCCAGGAGAAGATCCTACAAAAAGCTCCTGGAGAACGCGAGGGCGGAATGGGACCTAGATTATTGGGAAAACCTTGCTAGATCACTAACCAATAGAGTCTCTCGCAAATTTTGGCGCATAGTCTCTAATGGTACAGAGGACTTATCTTCAGCAATCGAGCCCAACATAGCCCCTATGATATGGCAGAGCCATTTCCAGGCGCTGTATTCTGAAGAAGAAGGGTTTCCCAATATAGCAGGCAGTACAAAGGCTCTTGATTCAACTGGGGTTCCCTTTACTGAAAAAGAGGTGAGGGAGGCCATTACCGGTCTAGCCGCAGGGAAAGCCCCTGGCCTCGATGGGGTGCCTGGGGATCTGTTTAAGCAGAAACCAGGGATATGGGCTCCTTATCCCACATTGATATTCAACGCCATCTTGGGGGGAATGGAGGTTCCTGATACTTGGTTGGGAGCAGAGGTGGTCCCAATTTATAAAAAGGGGTCCCCTCTGCTCCCAGCCAACTATCGTCCAATCAGTCTTATCGATATATCCCAAAAGCTTTTTGGAAGACTGATTTTGGACCGGCTACAGGCCTGGATAGATGAAATGGGTATCTTGTCCCCCTACCAGGCGGGCTTTAGACAGGGTGTATCGACAATAGACCAAATTTTTAGGCTGAATCTCCTTTATTGGCGAACAGCTGTAATTGAGGGCTGCACTTTGTATACTGTCTTCGTAGATCTACGCGCCGCCTTTGATTTGGTACCTAGAGCGAGGTTGTGGAGAGTCATGGAGGAGTTGAATGTCCCTGGAGACATCTTGGCAATCCTGATGAGACTACATCATAACAACTATGCCCGCGTGATGTGTGGCAGAGGTGGCAAATTAACCGAAAGGTTCCCCGTTCGCAGAGGGGTAAGACAGGGTTGTGTTCTTGCACCGACCCTGTTTTGCCTCTTTGTGAACGGGGTTGTTGCCCACCTGAACAGGATTGCCAACATTGATGCCCCAAAATTGACAGGCAGCAGGGTGCCTGCAATTATGTTTGCAGATGACACCCTGCTGCTGTCCAAATCCCCAATGGGCATTCAAAGTGTCCTGGACGGATTTTTACAGTTCTGCTCAGGGCGGGGACTTGAAATTAACCCACAGAAAACTAAATACATGATTCTTAATCCTAACCCCCATAACCGAGCCCCACCTAGGCTAGGCACAGTCCAACTAGAACGAGTGCATACTATTGAATACTTGGGGATCACTCTTAATGGACATTTAACGTGGTCGTCTCACCAGACAAAAGTGACCATCAAACTGGCTCAGTTGGCGGGTGGCACTATGAGACTGGCGAACAAATCTCCCTACCGGCCACTTACCCCAATTATTCATATTTACAAAACTCAAGCCCGGGCGGGTGTCATATACGGGGGCGAGCTGTGGGGACATATTCAATCGTCTAAATTACAATCAACTGAAAATAAATTCCTGAGACAGATTGTTGCCCTCCCTCAGAGCACTCCACTACTTCCTCTTAGATTGGACTTGGGCATCCGACCAATAACGGAGGAGCTGGGTCTTAAACCTCTGACATTCTGGAGGCGTCTATGGTGTAGCCCAGATCTTTTAAACTATAGAGCGGAGCTACAGGAATTCCTGCAGTTACACAACGCCAGGAGAATTCCGTGGATGACTTACATTAAGGGAATGCTGGAGGATATTGGTTTCCCGGAACTATGGTTGGACCCTCTAAACACCTGTTCAAAGATCCCAAAAAAGTTACTTGTGAGAGCTTATCAAGATCTGAAGCTCACCAGAGCCATCGATGGTACACGAGAAGGATCTTTGACCTACCTGTTCATAAAAGCTAAAGACTCCTATCATCTTGAAAGTGTTTTAGACGCCATGTCTCCTGTACTAACGAGGAAATTATTTTTCCAATGGAGATATGGAACTCTTCCCTTAGCAACATTCACTGCATCCTGGTCATGCCGCTCCTCCATAGAAACTTGCCCGGTATGCGCACATCCAAAGGAGAACGATGTTCATGTAGTCTTCTTCTGCAAGGGCTATGAGAGGAGCAGGAAATATTGGCTAGTTCCCTCACTCAGGAATTTGGGATTTAGATCTTTCCAAACCGCCTATAGAGTTTTAAAGACAGACCTATCCCCTATTGTAGTCTTTGCCCTGTCCAAATTTTTAACTTCTATGTGGTATGCTCGAAGCCGATGGGTAAAAAGGCTTGTATAAAAAGATTCGTCGACTTGAGATAGACTGAAATCGCGGCACTTTGTTTTATCATTGTTTTAATCATTGGATCACTACTGTTGTTTAATACGCTTTTAAATTTTGTATAAATGTAATGCATCTTTTATGATCTTGTGATCGAAATAAAGATTTCTTGAAAGGAAATGAATTGCTGACATTCCTGAAGCTTTGTTGAAGCCCCAGACATTAAGGTTTGGGAGGATGGAAATAGGGCCCCCTATAAAAATGTAGCCATAGTCTGCCCAATTAGTCCTTTCTGAGCAGTCCTAATAGGATAGATGGACGGTTTAGGAAGGTGAAAGCAGCAGGTCTCCATTGAGGTGCAAGGTGAACCTTCCTTTTTGGTCTGCATTTTTCTATAACACAAGGCAGATGGCCACCACAAGCAGGGACTTCACTCCTTATTAGGCTCTTGTTTGGGGTATTCTCCCAGGACACACATCGTATCATCCCTTCTGTATCTGCTTTACAGAGGAGGGATACAAACACTGAGAGCATACCTCAGACCGGTTCCTGACAGCTTAAGTGTATTGCTCATTCTCTATCTGGAAAAATATTATAAGAGAAAGCTTGACATTTCCTCGGATGGTTCCAGTATTACCTACTGACTAAAAGGTTACACTCTAGGGAATTTCAGGGAAACTCTTGAGCTCCAGGCATACTGCCATTGACAGTCGTTCTTTCAGAGGTAAGGGGATATCACCTGAAAGTCTGTAGCTAATTATTGGAACAGAGCTCTGTCTGCCTTGGAAAGGAGGCTACCTGGCTGGCTGAGAGAGGGAAACGGAGGACACCCTTCCAGGACGAATTCTGCCCAGAGGAGAAGCTCAGCTACAATGACCTGAAAAAGGGAACTGCCCAGGAGAGCATGTATCAGGAGTTGAACTGAGTGCTGGAGTGGGCTTCCATGCATCCCTCCTGTTTGAACTTGGTGCACTGTTTGAGTTTGGCGCACTGCCCTGATAATTCTAAGCGTGACAGCTGCCCGTGATCACACCCGACCAGGAGAGGTGTTCTAGGAGCCGATCCACGTACCAGAATGGGTTGCCCTGCACCCCCCATTTGAACCTGGCATGCTGTACCATAGATTTCCTTGCTCACTTTGCCACTGGATTCAAGCAAGCCGGGCTGAAGACGGCTGGAATGCCAGAAACCAGTCCTCGGAAGCTTGTTTCCGGTCCAGGGAAGACATGGCTTGGCAGTTCGGGCTGGACTGTTCCCATGAGGCACAGGGTAAGACTGATTTGCATATAGCCATGTCTGAACTGGGGTGGCAGAGTGGGCTAAAGAATGGTGATCGATTAAACCCAGATCTTTTGACTGGGTGTGAGTGTTTGATTGATTCAGATGCTCCGTCCATCACCACCCCCTTTTGTACCGCTTTTGGTCGCCATAAGTGTGGCAGGGTATGCTCAGACGTGAGTCCCTTGCTCACTTTGCCAAAGGATTCAACCATTTTGGCTGTGGCCCAATAACTCCTGTGCATCTCAGGATCCCCCAACTGTTCTCACATGGTACATCTATTCTTTGGAAGATATGCTGCTCTTCTGCAGAGTTTATTGTCTCTCAAAAGAAACAGTTTGGAAAAAAGGAATTTGGATAGGGGAAAACAGCCTGGGTCACAGATACCTAATAACTAAAATCTATGAACCCTATTCACGAGGTTAAATTTATACATGTAGATTTACTCAAGTGTAAATGTTCGCTTACACTTTGAATGATGAATAACCAAAAGCAGTAAAGTTACTACAAACTAGAAAGGGGAGCCAAATGTATGAGCGTAAAGTTACTACTAGCAGCTTTTCAGACATTGGTGAAGGGCTCCATCACTGGAGCGAAGATCTCACTTTGGGAAATACAGGGAAACGGAAAAATGTTTATTAAACTTTTAAAAACTTTGTGCAATTATTTTAATGTTAAATATAATTGTAAAATAGTTTTATATATTGCTTTATACCTAGAATCAAAAAAGTTATATCATGTTATATTAAAAGTATATAAAATGTTTACTTTAAAAAAAATGTTTATAAAAAGTATCTCACTTGCAATCAAATGTTTATTTTTATTTAATATGTATGACAAATGACTATAAGTTAAGTATAGAATTAATTTTAATTACATTAAATAAAAAATAAAAATGTTACATTTTAAAATGTTAAAACGTTTCTTCAATAAATGAAACCAACATACTTCAATTTGTTAAGATGATTTCTTATTGGGTTTGAATTTAAACCCCTGCTTCCATTATTTTCTATGGAAGGCCGTTGCAATTCCAGTGGTTGGCCATGTGTGGCACTGAACTTACTCCTGGTCTGGGGTGGAGTACATTTATGACTGGTTTGAGAATATAGAGGAGTAGTTTGTGGATAGTCATGAGCTTGTCCCTACCTAGACCCATCCTTAAGCCTCCCTTAACCCCTTCTTTTCATCTCCCCCACCCCTCCCACATTTACTAATAAAACTTAGTCTTACATATGCGGAGATCTCTACAATCAGGGTGGAGGTCTCCAGATAGAAAAGATAGGAGAGGCGTAGGTCTTCATATGCAAGTTTGGTACCAGCATTTCGTAGTATGTTAGTACTATTGTAGTACTAAGAAATGTAGTTTGTGAATGGGCACCTTCATGATTATCCATGAAACAAGCAATGTGTGGTAAGAGGAACTGGGCACTAAATGGAAGAGCCAATCTGCAGTCTCCCACAATGATCATGGACAGAGGGATATGGGACAGTTGTAATTGTATTTATATAATGTTTACTACCCCCGACAAGGTGTTGAACTCAAAATGAATTAGTGTAAGGAAATATAATATGTTAATTTGAGTAGTGGACATGTGAGTCTTTTAGTTGGATTCAATAGGATAAAGGAGGGATAGAGGAGAGAAGAGTCTGGAAAGTATTTTTGGGACATAGTAGTAAAACGAGGGTTGGGGTGAGTCAACGGAGGTATAGAGGAGGGAAGTGTCTAGAAAGGGTTCATTTGGGATATCATAGTAGTAAAATTAGGTATGGGATGAGTCACAGGAGGGATAGAGGAGGGAAGTATCTACAAAGGGTTATTTGGGAGTTCAGAATAGTATAATGATGTTTGGAATGAGTCAAAGTGGAGGTAGAGGATATATTGAGAGAGGTGTAGGATGAGAAAAGAAAAGAGGGAGGAATTGTGCCTAAATGGTCCAACTTAACCAAACACGCACCCACACACACACGCACACACACACACCCATCACCACCTTGGCCATGAATACTATAAAGGTACTTAACTAATGAGAGAACAAATATATATTGACAATGACATAAGTCATAAAGCTACAACATCATTACAGAGTGTTAGGCCCCACGGCCAACATGTGAACAAAGGTTGAAAGAACTTTTAGTCTATGCCATTTGGTGAGATGCTCTCATGTAGATCAAACATCGATGCAGAAAATGTTTTAGAAGTCGTGAAAGATTATTTTTTTTACAAATATCTTGTCATTGGCAGTTAGGTTACACAATCCGTTCATTTCGAAGATTGACATAAACAGTAATATTTGACATATGATGCTGCATTTTCATTGAATGTACTGTATTTTTTTGTAATGTAACCCTGGATTGCCACCTAACTCCCACCTTACGCCCCCCACAATAACTGTGAACATGCAGTGTGCCCCCACCCATTTCTCCATACAATTGTGCAGCACTTGGCCTGCTGCTGGTTCATCTCACTCTTCTTATTACTGTCATAGGGTAAGGCACGATCACACCCTCATCGTGGATCAAGAGACTTGAGCAAGAGCAGTGACTTTGCATATCAAGACTGCACAGAATCATAGAAACCAATGCGAGCATGATAATTCAGGGACAAGGTCTAAGGAGAACGTGCACCAACCACCTTTAGCAAAAAGTCTACATGCTCTACTAATGAGTTCCAGTACTGTTTCTTCTAACCTGCCCTCACCATTTATGCACGTGTGTATTTTCAGATGAAAGCCATGGAAGTAAGTAAAAGTACAACCATGCCTCACCTACCCACTGTGGGTGAGATTGAGCCACGTTATCATCATATTTCTCTGGGTCAGCAGCAAAGCTGGATCTATGAATTCAGGAGAGGCTCTGCCCATTCCTGGGCGGGGAAAGAGGCACGGGTGCCAACACATCCAGTGAATTACCTAGTGTTTGACCCATCACTTGGGATGAAAGATCCATGACCTCGATCCAGTAACAGGAAAGAGAGCCACATGACCAGAGCATTTGGGACAGATCCGTATCGGGAGCATGGCAGCAGGGGCTAATGGTGAATTTCCTACAGGGTTTATGTTGGCAACACAGTGTGGGCTCAGATAGGACCTAATAGGGATATTGAACTGAACATATTGAAAACACAAATTGCTGGAAACCTTATGCAGGTATTTTTATATATTTGCTGCCATGCCGCATCATGCAGTGGACGTGCCAAGTCCCCCTCCACTTTGTTTGGAGCAAGCTTCTATTTTTTTTAAGTTTGAGTTTATTAAAGAACAAAAAGGAAACAGAAAATGAAAAAACAGCCGAAAAGATAAACATATCAGTTATACAATAAAAAATGCATGGAATGATAAGAGCAGCCAAATGCATATGAAACACAGAAAAAAATCAATTTAAGCATGTGCGTAGGAAAAACAATGGAAGTATAGACAATATTTGAAAATAAAGACAATATACAATAATCCAATCAAAAAAATAAATGGTAGTCGACTAGAAAAAAAAATGGTGAAAGGCATGGGGGATCAAGGCGGTTTCTGTACCTCATCAGATCTAATGCGAGAGGTAGGGGTCGAGGAAGCAACTAAAGATAGCTAATTAGCCATAGGGAGCCAAAGGAGATCTCTTTTGATTGCTAGGGAAATGGGAGAAACATAATTAGTGTCAAGTCGGTGGTGGAAACAAACCGCATTCCACCATAAGCGAAAGGTGACATTAGTGGCTTGTTTCCAATTGGAGGTTATGAGATGAAAGGCTATAGCTATGAAAATATCCATAAGTATATAGTGATGTCAAGATTGAGGATAGATGGGAGAGAGGGAACCTAGAAAAATGTGTGTAATAGAAAAGGGAAAGTGAAATGTAATTTTTTTTGGGATTTGACACCAAACAAGTTTCCAAAACTGAAGTATATGGGGGCAGTCAAATAACATGTGTTTTAAATCAACAACAGGGTGTGAGCACGACCAACAAGAAGAGAGAGTGTCTGTAGAAAAGGTCGATAAAATCAATGAAGTAAATAAAATTGATTATAAATGAAAAAAGGGTTTGTGTAGTGTTAGCAACTTTAGAGGTTTTATTAAGTTTGGTCCAAATTTTGTCCCAAAATGGAACCGACTATTCCTGTGAAAAATCTTTTTCCCAGGCCAGCTCAATCTTAGATTTGGGCCTGTCCAAAGAAAGATGGAGAGATTTATAAAGAAGAGAAGCAGAAGGAGACTGAGTTAATGCAGAAGATATAGGTTGAGATATAGTGGGTATATCATTAGTGATAGGTATGGATCAAAGATATTGAATAAGAAGGGGATAAAGTAAGTTGTATTGCGGACGAGCAGAGGATGGTAAGGAAAATTGAGATTGAAGGTCAGAAAAGGAAAGAGGTTGATAATGGAAAATAAGTTGAGAAATCCAACGTAGGCCTTTGGAATGCCAAGTTTTCCAGAAAATTGAACGGTTACGGATCATGAGTTGTTTATTATGCTAAATAGGCTGGAGATGAGTGGAAGAGATAGAATGATAGGAGGAGGGAAGAAATGGGATAAGAAGAGTACAGGAGTGAGAGACAATAGGGTTACGAAGAGAGATCAAGTTGGATGTGAAGGATAAGATTTAACGGAAATCAAAGGGAGCGAGAAAGGAAGACTCTATTTTTAACCAAAGAGGAGGATGAAAAGGAAGATCGGTCGAAAACCATGGGAAGCCTGTTTCAAGGAGAAAGCATGATGATAAGATTTAAAATCGGGGAAGCGAAGTCCACCATTAGATATATCCTTTGTCAGGAAAGCAAGAGCTAAACGAGATTGTTTACCTTTCCACAAGAACTTAAGTAGAGTAGAATCAATCTTTTTAAAATAGTAGTAAGGAATACGAATAAGAATCACAGAAAGAGTGTATAATATGAGTGGCAATAACATCATTTGAATCGAATTCAGATGACCCCACCAAGATAGAAAAAGAGGATTCCAACAGGTAATGGCAGCAGTTTTTTGGCTATAAAATCAAAGTTTATTTTAAGAGTGTTAGATAAAAGAGGAGCAAACCAAATTCCTAAGTATTTGATCTCAAGAGGTTGTCAGGAAAACCAGAATGTTCGAAAAGATGTTTTTGGCAAAGAGGGTTTAAGGGCAAGATTTCGCACTTGTCAATATTAAGACGATATCCAGAAACTGCGGAAAAAGAAGAAACTTGCTGAAGGAAGAGAGGGACAGAGGATTGTGGATCAGAACAATGCAAAAGAATACCATCAGCATAAACCGAAAGTGTAACTTGTTGGGAACCAAAATGAAAACCAAAGATATTAACATCTTGTCGGATCTTGGTAAGAAAGGGTTCTAAGGCTAAAACAAATAGTAAAGGAGACAGTGGACAGCCTTGACGGACTAGTTGTTAGCTACCTTATCCACTCTAACGTGTATCTTAGCAATTGCTTGCTTCAGTAAAAAACAATCAGCCAAACTTCTATAAGGCACAAAAACATCATGTTACTAAACTCTAGCACAACCTTAGAACCAAAGCATCCACCATTCCTTTAACCCCCAAATACATACCGGTTCTATAAGTGATAGCGGGGAATAAGTGGGGGGGGGGCGGTGTTCCGTAATAGAGAGTCTTGAGATTTCAAACATATAAACAAAGTCTCGCTTCAAAATAGAATTCACAGCATTCTGGAACATCTTCTGATTTAACATCCGGAAAGTACAATTATACAGGGCCCATTTGTGGAGCTGTTCCCTCCAATATTACTCTCTAAACAAAACTGAAAATGAGGCTTTCCTACTGCTACCTCAGAGTGGCATTGACCTAAAGGTTATCCTCACCGCACAACAAATGGCTGTTCCTCTGTACACTCTGCAACCCGCAAATTGTTTGGGTAGCACAACCTGCTCAGTCCTGCATTCAGCGACTCTGCGGGAACCGGAATTCACGTGAGATCTATTGAGAGTAGTGTTGCATGGGCATGTATTCATCGTAAATTGTTCTTTGTCTTTTAGGTTCTTCTCCCTGCTGTTTCCATCCTACCCTTCCCTCACTTGGGGCCATATATAAGAAGCCAATTTGCGATCGCAAACACTGAAATTTGCAGAATTTCAGCGTTTGCGATCGCAAATTAGCAGTGTGCAATGTAGCACACAAAAACCCCCTCGCAAAATAAGGAATCTCAAATTTTGCGACTCCCTATTTTGTGATTGCATTTCAGGAATCGCAAATTGAGATTCCTTAAATGCAATGTAAGAAGCACATAAGAAAGTGCGATTTGGCCTTAAGGAATCACAAATTACCACCAACTTCAAGTTGGTGGTAAGTTGCGATTTCACTTAAAAATGCACTATTTTGCATTTTTTTTCTTTTTTCAAAACAGATTTTATTGATAGATCACATAGACAATCGCAGATCTCTGTACCCCAGAGGTATCCGCCAGATATCAGTACACATATAAAACAACGCAATCCATTATTACTTTTACATTCAGAACAGTGGGATCAATGCAAGTAACCAATTCCCCACCCTTCCCCTCTCACCCCCCCCAACTGGCCCCAATTCCATCCCACCCGGATCCCTCCCCTCCTGCATGGGGTCTGACAAATCCGACCATTTACGTACACACCTCCTACGGCAGAGCTCACTCAAACCTCCTGTTCCGGGACTTGTTCTGTTTGGAGCTCTAGCCAGATACCTCTGTAATCGGCCCACCTCTTCCAAATATTGTAATGTTTACCGTGCATTTTTTAAAGTGTCATGTGGCACACATATATGACCTTAGGGCATGTATGTGTGCCACATGTGCACAGAAGCACATTTTAGGGGTGCAACAGGGTGTCTCTGGCACCCTTGAAACTGCATCCTCAATTTGCGATTCTCTATTTGCTAATCGCAAATTGAGAATGTCTTCCCATTCATTCCTATGGCCTTCTTAGCCCATAGGAATGAATGGGAAGGTATTCCTTATTTGTGAATCTCAATTTGCGATTCGCAAATAAGGAATATGTGGGATTCACAAAAATATTAGCAAATCCCACATACATTGCATGTTGCATATTGCGATTCTCAAAATGCGATTCACTGAAAATCGCAATATGAAAATCGCAAAACACTATTTTCATACATATGGCCATGATCGCCCTAATACTCTGTAACGTTCAGTTGGGGTTGGGGATGTCAAGGGGTGGACCCATTTATTGCATCATCTGAACCCTGAGAAGTAAATGATCTCCAGGACCGAGATCCTTGCACCCATGGGCTGAAGCGTGTATTATGCCACCCGTGAGAGGCCATCCAAATTGACACGACAAGCCTGCTACAGCAGCCTGTGTAAGCTGGTGCTTGCACCACTTACTTAAGATATAGGTTTACTATATCTATCTAAATTACTGCATTTAAATACTGTTAGAAATGGGAATATCTGGTTGGCTAAGGCTTGCGCCAAAGCCAGGCAGACACCACCATTCTATGTCAGGGCAAGGAAGTCACCCGCCAAGATAACCCCTGCTCACCCCCTTTGGTAGCTTGGCACGAGCAGTCAGGCTTATCCCGGAGGCAATGTGTAAAGCGTTTGCGCGCGCACCCAGCAACTACACCCAAGGCCCACCACAAAGGAAACTCCACACAAGTTTATATATAAAAATAGCCTTTGTATTATACCAAACACATTAGATAATAAACACACAATTTACACTGTGCCACTGGCACTGGCAGAATTTACAGGGGATTATATACACAGGACAGGGCCACCTGGACCACTTTCAGGAATAAGCACTTGGTTGAACTAGCACTTTGTAAAAATAGCACTTAGAACATAGAATAATCGTAGCACCAAATAGCAAATGTAGAACACAACCAGTAACCACTGGTAAAAGGTGGGTACACGCTACGCAATCCTAAACACCTTAGGCAAATATCACGCTGGGAACCATGAACTCACTAGCATAACCTATACTAGGAAAAAAAACCTCCTAAGCATAAAAATACATTTAGAGGTATAGGCAAAAAGGCATTTCATATTATGCATAAATCACATTATGCAAGTAATCACATAACTGACCCCAGGCCCACTTGGCCTCTCAGGGGCTCACAGGCCCAGTGTCCAGAATGTCTGAGCTGGCTGCGCAGGCAGCCGAAAAAGAATGCGCAAGGGTTCCTGGCCTAAACGAAGGAGGTGCCCACTAAGTGCTGGGCAGCTGTGGAACTGCTTATGGGCACCAGCGTGCCTTCTGAGCCTCCTCTGGGCTTCTGAATAAACAACAATGCCCAAGAACAACGTGGGAGCCTTGCAGGCCCTAGATACAAAATGCCCCCAGGAGCCTCTCAGGCTCTTAATACAAAAATGCCCGCTGGAGCCTTGTGGGCTCGAAATGGACTATGCCCCAACATGTTGGAGCCTCTTGGGCTTTTGAAACAAAATGTGCCCGGGACACGTTGGAGCCTCGTGGGCTCCAAATCAAAGCGTTTGCCCCCGCATTGTTGAAGCCTCTCGGGCTCGAAATACAGTGCCAAGAAAAATGCCCCCGTGTTCTTGGTGGTACAAAAAATAGGGTCAACCCAAGAAGTCACTGGGATCTAGGTATTTAGTGGTATAGAAAGAAAGGAGTCCCAGAACATAAGGACAAATTTAAGAAAATATGCAAAAAACTTTTCTTGTCATTTTTGGGAACACAATGTTATTTAATCACATAGTGTTCAAGAACATCTTAATGTACATTATATTTATACAGTACTTTTTGAAGGTTATAGTGCCCAATGGTAGGATGGGGGATAGGGTAGTGAAGTGTTTGGAAGTAGTGAAGATAAGGAATGTGACAAAAAGCAAGCATACGTTATTGATATGCAAAGCAAAATTACTACTGGCTTCTAGGGGAGCCAGGCGAAAATACATCAAATGTTGCATTTATTTACATAGCCATTGTTAGAACCTGGGATGTCAGGTCACCTAGGGTAGCCTGGCCTAGGGCAAGACATGCATTTCAGAGGCACAAGTGTGAAGGTTGCAAACCACCCAATAGTAAAACCACGCAATAACACACAAAAATAACGCTACACCAAAATATGGAAAAATAAGTACTGCTTTATAAAAATATTATCCTCTGCTCTTTAGTTTCAAAATGTACAGTTTAGGCACTTCAGTTTGTCATGGAAGCATTAACTCCACTTTTAAGTTCTAAATCATATTAACAACCAGCATTTACAGTACATTACACATATAGTCAGATCTCTTAACCAAAACTGGCAGGTAACTCTTATACTTCTATAGCTCAGTTATGCATTTACTGTACTCTGCTTACTTTACAACATCTCTCATTTCAGCATTACTTTAAAAATTGGCAAGATCAGCACTCATATTAGATCAGGGTAACACTTTCCTTTACATAAATAACTTTACAGTTCTCCTTCTTATCTTGTTAAAGAGAAATTGGTTAAAAACCACTTAAATCAGCTTTCAATAGAACCCTGTCAGTGATTCCTCATGGACGCTGTACTCCCAGGGACAGAGTCTCGATCTATGACACCGGTTAATCTTGTGGAAGTCACTCCCCCACGTAACTACCTCCTTACTTGTAAGTGTTGTTGATGGGATCGTCCTGCACCAGTGGTAAGGGGGGGTAACAACCGTTCTGGCCAAGGAATCGAGTGGGCAAGGGCTCTCTCGCCTTTCCAAGCTCCCCTGCTCTCCCTCCCCACTCGGGCCAGCTCCTCTGCTTGGCGCTCGAGTGGAAGTTAGGCCGATTTCCCAATGCCCTCAGACCACTACCGGCCCTCTCAGCTCCCCCCTCCCTGCTCGGCCAGCTCCTCCGTGTGGCGCGCGAGCAGAGGGAGAAGGCGGGACACTCACTCGGGCTGCTGAGGCAGCCGGCGCTCCTTCGTGTTGCTCGACGGGGCCACTACCCTCGCGGACATGCGCGGTAGCGCTCGCGTTGATGCTGCTTCACTCTGCACCCGCTCACAGGAAGGACGCGTTACACACGGGCCTGCTCGATCCTAGGCCCCTCCTGCGCCAGGGATACTACAATGCTTGGGCATGCGCGCGGAAGCAGCGTCTCCACACTGGATATCGCGCACTCGCGTCAGCGCCTCCCCTCTCTCTCCTTACCCCCTGGGACCGGGGAAACCACCTCAGGGCTGCTCTTTCGTCTAGCGACGGCCTCGCTTCCTCACACCACCAGCGACCACAGCGCTAATCCAGCGCTACTCCACAGGTGCCGAATTGGGGGTTAAACTGCACAGCCTTCCTCCGCTTCCGCCCCAGCCAGTAAGTGATGAGCCTTGGAAGAGGGGGGAATGGTTCTGCCACTAGGAAAGTCACGGCAGCCAGAAGCAGGTTATAGTTGTCCACTGCACGAGGGGGCCACAAGGATTAACCCTGCCTCTTCTGAACACTGCTCAATAAGAGGCCTCTCTACTGGGCAGAGGACTGCACACTGCAGCACTACAGTCTCCTTCTCCTTCTCCCACCCCTGTATCTCTAGACTAGGGGCTAATCAGGCGCCCAGGGTCTCCAGTCATTCACCTCAGCGGGGTCAGGTCAAATAGCCCAAGGGAGGAGGGGTGGTGAAACAATAAGTTAACCCTCTGTCTATCCTACCCCCACCTTCAACTACAGCCTGTCCTCCAGCTGACTCTCTCAGGTAGACAAAATGGCTGCCTCGCATTCCGCCTTATATAGGCTGACCCTCAGTGGTCCAGAATGGACCAGAAGGTTCTGGAACGCACAATGCTAGCCTATGGGCAAGTTCTAGGTTTGACAGTTAGGGCAGTTGGTAGCCACCATTTTGTGGTTCCAACTTTTCCTGTCAGAACAGGCTTCTGGGCCTGAGGTGAAAAACTATGAGGGGGAAAAAGAAACCCTATCCCCTTGGCCAACACCTAGAAAAAGTCAGTGGACAAAAATTATTAAGGGTATGAGGGGCAAAAAGGGGACAAAATAAATAATAAATTGGAGGGACTACGCAAAAAGCCAGACAGGTCTAACACGCGTCCCCCCCAGCTGAAAGTGGGGAGAACTACCCAACCCCTTGGGAGTCCTCATCACTAAGGCGGAAATACCTGGAGAGACCGTCTGCATTGGCGTGGTCCACTCCAGGCCGATGTTCCACCCGGAAGTCCATTCCCTGTAGGGAGATGGACCACCTCAACAGCTTGGGATTTTCCCCCTTCATTTGCATCAGCCAACGAGGGGGGCGGTGGTCAGTCTGAACCAGGAAGTGCGAGCCAAAGAGATATGGCCGCAGCTTCTTCAGAGCCCACACCACCGCAAAAGCTTCCCTCTCAATTGCACTCCACTTCTGTTCCCGGGGAAGCAGTCTCCTGGATAAGAAGACTACAGGCTGATCCAGGCCCTCTTCATTTAGTTGCGATAACACTGCCCCAATGCCATGTTCTGATGCATCTGTTTGGACAATGAACTCCTTGGAGAAGTCTGGGGCCTTCAGGACCGGTGCCGCACACATTGCCTGCTTCAATTTCTCAAAAGCTTGCTGACAAGCTCCCGTCCAAACTACCCGTCGAGGTTGTTTCTTTGAGGTGAGCTCTGTGAGGGGCGCTACAATAGTGCCATACCCCTTCACAAAGCGACGGTAGTAGCCTGTGAGGCCCAGGAAAGCTCGGACCTCAGTCTGTGTCTTGGGGGGTTCCCAGGCCATGATTGCCTCAATCTTCGCCTGCAGGGGCTGCACAGTCCCCCTACCCACCAAGTGTCCAAGGTACACAACCGACCCCTGCCCAATCTGACATTTGCTGGCCTTGATTGTCAATCCAGCTTGTTTCAGGGCCTGGAGAACTGCTTGCAAATGCTGCAAATGGTCCTCCCAACTGCTACTGAAGATAGCAATGTCATCCAAGTAAGCAGCAGAGAAACTCTCCATTCCAGAGAGGACCTGGTTCACCAGCCGCTGAAATGTGGCAGGGGCGTTCTTGAGCCCAAAGGGCATCACACAGAACTGGAAGTGTCCCTCAGGCGTGGAGAAGGCTGACCTTTCCCTTGCTCCATCTGTCAAGGAGATCTGCCAGTACCCTGAAGTGAGGTCAAAGGTACTCAGATATTGGGCAGCTCCTAGCCGGTCAATTAATTAATCCGCCCTAGGGATCGGATGAGCATCAGTCTTTGTCACTGAGTTCAGTCCTCGGTAATCCACACAGAACCTCAGTTCGGGTGTGGTGCCTGGTGGTGCGGCTGTAGCAGGGTTTCCGTTCTCCCACAGAACTGTGCATAGAGATCTAGAACCTCAGTGAGTTAGGATGATCCAAAAACTCATCTCAGTGTCAGAAATCTCCTTACCTAGCTAGCTACAGTGTCTCATGGATCATTATGGAATGATCCATGTCTTAGACAAACCAGAACATGATCTTTAGAATACCTCAGGAGTCGTGGAACACATGAACACTCTTTCGTTATATAATCATTTCAAACCAAAACTGAGAGTCAAAGAACACAAGTGCAAGTTTGAAATATTTATTATTCAATGCAAAGTTCTCAAACGCAGTATCTTGTATAATACCAAAATGCAGATTATAAAAATCAGAGTCAGCAGCATAGTCACTAATCCATAGTAAGCAAAAGGTGCTAGCATGTTATAATGCAATTTCTATAGAAATCTATATCACCTATATTTCGCGCACCCTATCTAGCATATTATATTATATCTAAGAAGGTCTCATTCGGGCTTTAGCAGGGCGACCCCATACCTCTCAATGTCAGTAGGAGCAGTTCACATCAGCATCTACCAGCTCTCTTCATGCGCAGCACCAAGTGTCTGCGTTCATTACGTGTAACTCTATCTTAAACCCGCGTAGAGCCCAAAATGTTGGCATCAACATTATTTGTGTTATGTCTAATGTCTAATGTGGTGCGAGGATCAGACTTCCCAGCAACCTTGTGTTAGGTTAATCTTAGAGTGTGCAGCTCTCAGTGTGCAGACAGTTGTACCAAGTGTACAAGGCAAAGCTGATAGCATAGGAACAACATATTATTCTCAAATAAAACACCTCACCGCTTCTAGGGTGAAAGCTACAACAACAAGTACGTGTCGTGTGCAAAACTGAAGCCGAAGGCAAACCGGCTGTTTAAACATGTAATACACTCATGCTAACTTAACACAATATATGTAATGAAGTATCCATATGACACCCCCCCATTGGTCCGAGCACCGCCAATCATAAGGGAAAAGGCAATACTAAATCAGATACAAAATTTGAAAGCAAAATTCAATAATCTTGAGCTAAAATAAGCTAAAAATATGTATGAATGAATATGTATGAATGAATATGTATGAATGCCTACAGTGGCCTCAAATCTAAAAAATAACAAAAGTCTTGAACCAAAAGTCTTCTGCCAGGTCCAAAAATGATAAAATGTATAACCAGGTTGCATCCTTTCAAATGTTTGTAAGAGAAAAAACCAAGGCACTTATCCGATATCCAAAGTCATGTGCCACCTAGACGTTATCGCCAGCGACATCACGTGAGTGAACTCTCCATCAGCTGAACATAGTCCATCCCTCCAATTCAGCGAGGGGAAAGTTATTTTTCACAACAAAGCATTCCTTCCAGGCATCTCACGATTGGAAAGTATATGCAAAGAAAGTTGCAACAGCCTCCAGTATGAAATCACTGCCATCATCCGAAAATAGTTCAGCCATCCAATTTAGCAATGGGAAAGAACATACGTGCTCCTCCAGCATCGGATCCTCCTGCAACGTCAGAGGACAACTCGGTGGGTTCACCAGATCGCTGTGTGTCAGAAAGGCATTCGCCGCTGCAGAGATCTCCCATTGGCCCAAAACTCCATTTATCGCTGCCAAGGCCATAACTCTCTCGCCAGAACAGATCAGCTCGTGAGCCACAACGGGACGCATTAGCTGATCAAAATCGACGTCAGGAGCAGTCCTCAAGCATAGGCATAAATCAATCGCCCAATCGAACTCGCAGCTCAGGCAGTGAAACACAGGTTGGACACACGTGAAGTCGGTGAACCGAAATGACAATCTATAGGCCGTGCTTAATGCTGCAAGCGGCAATGTTCCATAGTAATTGAGCATCCGATTACGACACATGGTCAGGAGGCGTTGAACGGCGTCTTGCGCAGGATGGGCATCCATGTTTTATGAAGAAAAACACCAACAGAAAGCCTGCGGCCACAGCCAGCAATACAGGTATTCCACCAAACAAACTCCCAAAAATAGTGTGGAAAAACGTGGGAATGATACCAAAAACTTTTTCAAACGTAGTCACGAGGCCACTGCTTACTAGTTTAAAAAAATGTGCCAGCCCAGTCGTTGAAGAAGCATTAAAAATCTGGTGTACCAGCTCGCAGAAATGAAATGGCAAATCAGTGTTTAAAAGCGCCTGCACCTCTGTGCGGGTGTTAGCTATGTGAAGGACATAAGTTTCCCGGGCCGAACTCAGGGTCACTTGTTTTTGAGACAAAAGAGCCCTTATTCTGCTTAAACCATTGAATTTCGCTTCCAAGGTTGGGATCCGAGGCCAGATGGAGACATCTGAAGAGCCATGCGTGGGTGGGTATAGAACATTCTTGCAGCACACTACACGCTCTGATACAGTAACTATATAAGCCACACCAATTAATAAACCACAACATAATTCGTTGTTTAAAAGCAAATAACTACCATTAGCTAATAATGTAAATGTGGGCACTACTGCTGGAACTGGCGTGCCTTTTAAAACACATGCTAAATTCGGGCGGTCCTGATTACAAGAACCGTGTAACTGAATGTGTCTGCATATTAATGAATGGTCAGGTGACTGTGTGCATTCCTCACCATTAAGATTCACTTCTTTTCCATCTTTCAGACATCTGTATGTGTATGGTAATGACCATGCCTCATGTAGGAATGCATTGCCTAGTGGCTCATATCGTCCTATAGCAATATACCGCATACAGTTAGTAAATTTATATAAAGGAAATGGTAATGTAATTAAACCATGAATAAGCCACGTGGCAGTGGTGGTTTCAGCAACAGAAAAAGGTAAGGATTCTAGCTTCTCAATATGTAACATAGAAAACGATGCATCACGCATTGAAAGCATGCGCTGTTTATCAGTAAGATTAAAAGGGGCAAAAAGTGATGAAACGTTCAATGAGGTCCAGGGAACTCGACCAGCCTTAATTGTCTGTAGAGTCCAGGCAAACTGCATTACAGAACGTAATTGATTTTGACCATGGTATAACGTGGACACTTCATCATGTACAATATCAACAACAGAAGAAACAATATTATCCAATGTGTAAATTCTGGAAGAAAGCGTGTTAATACTATTATCGACCACTGCAAGCACTTTTTCCAAATTGGCTTGATCAATAGCCCTCAGGCGTTTAGCTGCTTCGACTCTTGAAAATTTCCAAATTTCATTGTAAATAGCATAAATAAAGCGTTTAGACCTACCCATAGTTGGGCCTTTTATAAAATCATTTAACTCTATGTTCTCATTCAACTGGGACAGATGCAGTTTAACTGCAGCCAAAGTGGAATGTTGTAACCAGTTCTGACACAATTTGCCTACTGAATAAGTTGTAACAGTGTGATCTTGGTCAAACCTGGGATCTGGCCTGATGCGTGTAAAACCCTCAGACAAACCCAAAAAACGACTTTGGCAAGAATCAGAGCTTCTTTGCCACAAAAGCCACCCATCCTGATCAAAACTGGAAATATTAAAGGAGGAATTCTGCAAAAGTGCTTGTATCTCACTTATGGACAATGTAGTGAAATTACTCCAACCTGAATATTCTTCCAAATCAGGGATAGTAGGGGTATTTAATTTTTTAGATGTAGCCAATCCAAAACATGTTGTTTGGGAAATAGTCGAATTTAAAAACAACATGTGATTCGGGATGAGACATGCACGATGCAAAGCCTCAGTGCCTTGTACCTGCCAATCTTTGGTACCCCAAATCGATTTAAGGTCAATAGCATCCTTCCATAACTCATAGCCATCCACAGATAACCTTTCTAGAAAGGACTTTGAATACAACAATTGTGTGTCAGTCAGTCTAACTTTTGGCATTGATTTCTGTTTCACCTTGAAGTAAAAAGATTCAGGATTTGATTGATTAAAATCTGTAAAGTAAGAGTATTTTCCCAGAAAAGTACTTGAGCTCCCCTGTAAAGGAGCAGGGCAATGTTCCCACTGAGTGTAATTCACAGGAACCCGCCTGGAACTTGTCTTGTGCAAGAAATGATTTCCATAATGTTGGTAACAAAATAAATCACCATAATTGACAGAATCTAAATACAAATCCTCATCATCAAAGGCCGCATAATATTTCAAATCAGAGAACAATGCTTCTACTGCCTGAAGATCCCAATCATCAGAACGAATATTTTGCTTAATCACATCTCCCATGTTTACTCTAAGCACATTAGGAACATTAATAACTTCTGTGGGGCCATGTATCTGAAACCTAACCGCATCCCACACAATCCCATCAAGGACAGGCCAAGCAGTAATTTGTACTGAATGTAAGTCTCTCTTTAGTCTGTGTGCTGAATGCGAGGAGGAGTGAGGGGCCAATGTTCCATTAAGGTACCGAATTCCTGTTCTTTCTTTCACATAATGGCCATCAATCAGGCGGAAAAAATAAAACACAAAACCAATTGACATAAAAAGATAAAACGAAAATAGTATCAGCCAAACGTATGTCCAAGGCGGAATTAAAAAATGTTTTTTAAACAACGTGGCATATTTTGCAATAGTTGATGGTTTCTTTGAAAGTTCCGAAACAGAGTCAAAAGAGAATCTGGACTGGTTAGCCAAACGTGCATGTAAATCGGACATGGATAAATCAGCAGGATCTGCATAGGTCACCTCATCAATGTTAGTAACAGGAATAGTATTTAATAAAGGTCTTGATATGGCAGGCATCTCGAGGGACACCTCCTGATCTGCACCAGATGTGATAGCCAGCACAGAGTGCCTCACCATGGAAGGACAGGATACAGCCGGTGTCATGCTATGAAGAATCGGCCACCCTGTGTGTCTTGACATTGTCAATAGAAATAAATCTGTTTTCTTTACGACCTGGAAGTGGTGGTAAAATGACTGTTCTTGTGCCCTTCACTCCAAGGACCCGAACTGGCGCTCGATATGAGGGACCAAACTCCTTTTTGTTATCGATCTTCTCTCGAACCAGTTCTCCAACTTGGGGTAGCCAGCCAACTACCGGGATCTGCAACGCATCATCCGACGTGGAGGGCAAGTGTTCCTTTGCAAGACTGTCTCTGGTCTTTTGTAGATCCTGTAAAACATTGCAATGTTCATCTACGTCAAAGGCCGCGGCCTGGGCCTCGCAGTCTGCACCATCAAGGTCAGGGACGTACATCTTGATACCAAAGAGCATTTCGTATGGGGTCCGCCCACCCAGAGACCTTCTAGGGAGATTATTAAGCGCACGCTGCACGCCATAGAGGTGGGTCAGCCAGTTTCTACCAGTGCCTATAACTCGGGCTGTCAAAGATTGCTTTAAGTCGCGGTTCATTCTTTCTACCACAGAATTGCCCTCAGGCCTGTAGGGGCTTGAAAACTTCACCTGTACTCCCAACGAAACCATAGCATCCTTATACGCCTTAGAGGCGAAAGCCGGACCCTGGTCCGAATGGAAAGCACCACAAGCAAAGATTCCCACAAAGACACGCAAATCCTTAATGACAGTCCGTGAATCAGCGCTGCGATGCGGCCATAACCACACAAAGCGTGTGCATGAGTCGACTGCTACTAAGATGTATTTATACGCAGTATCAGAAGAGAAAGGACCGCAGTGATCCAAATAAACACAACCAAGCGGTTTATTAGAAATGTACAACCTTGTCTGAGGCGGACGCGCAGCAGTAGAAGGCTTAATCTGCTGACAAATGTCACACATAAGGACATAATCGCGCGTCTGTTTGTACAGTCCCCGCCACCAGAACCTCTGTTGTAGCTGTGATACAGTGGCTGAGACGCCCGCATGCGCAGACGCCACACCTTCATGAGCCGCTGTAATCAGAGAAGCCCTGCGATCCGAGTTGGGAATCAGACGCTCTCCAACTTCAGGAATTTTCACATAAGGAACCTTATCGGGACTTAAGTGGTATGTGTACTTCGAAGGGAACCCCGCAGGATATTTACCTCCCTTCGCCGTGGCAGCAACAGCCGCCAAGATGTCGTCATCTATTTTGCTCTTGGACCTCGTGACCGCTGCAACTAAGTATTTTGATACCGCAGACTTCGCTGCCTCATCAGCAAGCGAATTGCCAACAGCGTGGACTCCCACGCGCTGGTGGCCGAGAGTATGAATCACAAACACGAGCGGCAGCTTTTCTTTAAGCTCCGCCACTCGGACCCAGATCATTTTATGTTTTATTGTACTACCTTTGGAATCACGAAAATCATTCTGAATCCAAAAGAACAAGTTCTCATTGTAAGACTGGACACAGTAGTAAGAATCACTTACGATTAAAGTTGTCACACTAGGATCTGCGTACTCCAATGCGAGCATAAGAGCACGGAGCTCTGCTAATTGTGCGGTGCAGTCTCCAAGCGTCTGCGTGTGCACGACACTGGACTTGAACTCATCGTTCACCATGGCACCGACCACAATGGCGCAAGCGGAAACGTAGGCATGTTTAGAGCCATGCGCAACCTGCGCCGAACCATCCGTGTAAATGATACAGTGGAAATCCTCCAACGGCCGCATTGCTAAAGGAGCAGGATGAACAAATTCATACTGTAAATACTCCTGCGACCGTAAAGCGGCGTCAAAAATAAACGTGACATCCTGAGATGTCAAGGATGTAGCCCACTGAATCCACCGAGGGTGCAAAGCTTTAGAATTCGGTACACTGGCTTTCGTGACCGCCTCTAGTGCAGGACACGGGGTAACAACCAACATGCGCTTTCCCTGCGACAGGGCACGTTCTTTAAGAATTGCCATCTGCACAGCCGTTAACACTTTCTCCACAGTGGAAAAACGCAGTTCAGCCGAAGTGTACAAGTGTGACTTGTAAGCAATAGGTACAGTATCCCCCTCATTAAAAGTCAGGTACGTGAAACCCACCGTCCCAGGGATGATTCTTATCACCAGGTTGGTCTGGTTATCACGGGTCTGTAAGTAGTCAGAAGTGAGCAAATCAGCCTGCAAGGACTGCAGAATGGCTGAATGCTCAGGCAGCCAGCATGATTTGGAAAAAGATGGTTGTACCAAGGCATATAAAGGCTTGATACGCTGGGCATATTCCGGAATGTATGTCCTCCCGAAATGTAAAAAACCCAGTAAAGACTGTAATTTTTTCAGTGTTGTCGGAGAGCGCAACTGCGCGCACTTCTCCAGGAAGTGAGGAGCCAATCCCTTTCCTTCATGGTTAAGTTCATAACCTAGAAACAACACTGTGTACTCCGCAATGTGTGATTTTGCAAAGTTTAACTTGTAACCCATGTCTGCAAAGTTACAAATTATGCTGTTTACTCGACACAGATGCACCCAAAGCTCGTCGTCTGTGAGATAAATGTCATCCACATACGAACATGCAACTGGATCGAAACTCTCCAAAAGAGAGACAATGCGGGCGGAAAACACTCCAGGACTATTTTTATATCCCATTGGGAGTCGTTTAAACATTTTTTGTACGCCGCCGCATGTAAAACTGGTCCATTGGGAACTTAGACCATCTAACCTATGTGCATAAAAACCATTGGAAATGTCAAGCGTGGTTTTGAACCGTTTACGCTCAAGACTATTCACTAGGGCAGAGCCGTGAGTATTCTGTACCGCACAGTTACGGCAATGCGAGTTCAAATGCCGGTAATCCAAAACTAGACGATAAGAGCCGTCCGGCTTGTTAACAGTAAAAAGGGGATTATTCATTGGTGACACACAAGTTTCAATTACACCTTGATATTCCAATTGTTCAAGGATAGCCGCGACCGAAGCTTTAGCTTCACGCCGTATGGGGTACTGGGGTTGTGGCTGAGGCTGTGACCGTAATGGAATCTCATGGCTAGGGGACAATTTATCCCAGCCACACTGATTTCGGTACACAGCCGGCGCAAGCGCCAGAGCCCACTCTTCTGCAAAATGCAGCGCTTCCACTCTCGATACAGTGTGCGCGAAACTGGGGAGGATTACCTCCTCCCCTCGCGGAGCTGCGAGAACAAAAGGTGGGGGCCAGTCAGCCTCCGAAAGCAAAATGTCATACGTATCTGAAAGATTTTCCCAAAATACCCCTTTTACAGTTCGCTGCATGTCACCTTCAATTAACAGGACAATTTCAAAAAGTCTTTCAGGGGGAGCAACATGTGTATCAGCTGTTTCGATTACAACATAAGTGTCAGTCGCTGTCACCTTCAACAGTGGACGGAGGGCCTCTCTCACTATGGTAATCTCCGCCGCGCTGTCCAGCAAGGTCAGAGCCCACGTCAGATTCCGAAGCCGCGTTCTCACTATCTGGGGCATATCGATGCGCCGTCAAGGCAGCGACTTTCTTCTTGGCAAACTGCGGTCTCTTTGGCGTAGAGTCGTCCCGCTTGTCCCCTTCACTTCGCGTGCGGGGCTGGCCACGTCCTTGCTGACCACCCCTGCCCCTGCCGCCCCCTCCACCACCGGTTGACGGAGCCGATGAGTCCTGAAAGGAACGAGGAGAGCGTTGGTCAGTTGCCTGATATCTGTCAGGCGATTTAATCGTAGCGCGATCGCGCAATTCATAAACTCGCTCAGACTGCGCAGGTTGCGAAGGTGCCGGACTAGAGACCTGTGTCTGTTGTTGCTGTTGCTTACCCCTATTCTGCTTTTTTGGCCAAGTTTGTTTTTTGGACTTGGGCTGTCCACCTGTTTCCGAAGACTGCCCCTGGGGTTGCTTCTTTTCTTTTTCAAGAAAAACCTTCGCACCCCTTGAATTGCGGCCAACCGTTTTATAAGCCGCCACAATAATTTTTGCCAGCTGACGGGGTTTCTCGGCATCGGGTACTAACGCCAAACCATTGGCCACCTGAAAGTTCATTGCATCCCCTTTTACATTGGCAAGGATAATACCGCAAACTGTCTCAAATGAACCGTTCAGGCGCATACCCAACTCAACCGCCGACTCAGGTCCGTGATCATCCTGAACACGCTTGAGGATCGCAGACAGGTTCGAAACTGACGGTGTGCCAAAGCACCTCGAGTAAACCGCTGCAAAAGTCTTACCCCATGTCTCACAGTCAGCAAGGTCCGGGGCTATTTCCTTCGGTAAACTAAGCGTAAGAATCCGGTGTTTTTCACTCGGAGTCGTATTAGGAAACACAGCCTCTAACTGGTCGAATTTCTCGGCAAGCCAGTAAGGAAATTCATCCGTACTATCTGGCTTTCTGCCCATAACGGAATTCACCAAGACAGGACTGATTTTCAAACCCGCCTGTTCTGCTCGAAGCTGCGCACCTGCGGGGGCTGCGCCTTGAATATTACGACTAATGTAATGAACAAGCGCTCTAATCACTCCAACCGAGACCTCATGAAGACGTCTCAGGTCGGCTACGTTACACGTGGCGCGATTAGGATGAGGAGTAAATCCACCCAAGGCGGGCCAATTTGTGCCCGGAATGGACAAAGGACCTAACCTCGTAGCGTTCAAAGAATGTGGTAGGGCGCCACCAAACCAAACACCGTGCTGCCAAGCGTCAATAGGTACTTCCAGTGCCCTGTACGGAGCATAAGCTGCCGGTACTGCTGAGGCAGTGTATGAATGATAGACACCCGAATTAGCGTCTACTTCCGGAAATGTCACCCAGGAATAAAACAATTCGTACGGGTACGCATGTTCCGCACTCACAACTAGAACCACAGCTAAGCCTTCCGCGGGTACATTATATCCCCGCAAGTGATCGCGAACCGCGACGCGGCTATGCTGCGCTATTTCCACTGCCATGTTAGCACAGGAAGAAGAAAAACCAGACAAAGAACTGTGTGTAGCACAACTGGGTAGTGATTCAAAGAAACCTTTTTAGAAGAATTCAAGCTTGAAAAGACCTAGTTCAAAAACAGGTAGGTTTTCCGACACCGCCGTTTACCGGAAACGGAAATGAAGGTGTCAAGGTATGAATGATATACTACTCGAGTGTCATGAAATACGGCCAACCAATCCGTTGGGCGCCATGTAGCAGGGTTTCCGTTCTCCCACAGAACTGTGCATAGAGATCTAGAACCTCAGTGAGTTAGGATGATCCAAAAACTCATCTCAGTGTCAGAAGTGAGGTCAAAGGTACTCAGATATTGGGCAGCTCCTAGCCGGTCAATTAATTAATCCGCCCTAGGGATCGGATGAGCATCAGTCTTTGTCACTGAGTTCAGTCCTCGGTAATCCACACAGAACCTCAGTTCGGGTGTGGTGCCTGGTGGTGCGGCTTTTGGCACGAGCACCACCGGACTGGACCAAGGGCTGTTGGAAGGTTCAATAACTCCCAGCTCTAGCATCTTGGCAACCTCTCCATGGATGCTAGCCTTCACCTTGTCGGACAGCCGGTAGGTCTTCGACTTCACTGGTGGGCTGTCCCCTGTGTCCACATCATGGGTACACAGGTGAGTCCTTCCCGGGACAAGGGAGAACAACGTAGAGTACTGCTCCAGGATCTGGCGGCAGTCCTCCCGTTGCTCAGGAGTTAGAGTGGGAGAGAGAATCACTCCCTCCACTGACCCATCCTTCTCTTGAGACGAAAATAGATCTGGGAGAGGTTCGCTTTCCGCTTCCTCTTCCCCGTCAGTCACCATCATCAACATGACTTCGGGCCTCTCATGGTGGGGCTTGAGACGGTTGGCATGCAGCACCCGTAGGGGCTGTCGAGGGGTCTTAAGGTCCACCAGGTATGTGGCCTTACCCTTCTTCTCCAACACTTCAAAGGGGCCTGTCCAGCGATCCTGGAGGGCACTAAGCTCTCCAGGCTCCATCACCCACACTTTCTGGCCAGGCTCCAATTCCACCTGGTGAGCATTGTGGTCATACCACTCCTTCATGACTGCCTGGCTGGCCTCCAAGTTGTCAGAAGCTTGCTTCCACAACTTCGCCATTTGGCTCCTGAAGGCCAGCATGTAGCTCACCACATCCTGGGGGGGTTTCCTGGGAGATTTCTCCCAACATTCCTTCACCAGGCTGAGAGGACCGCGTACAGGGTGCCCATACAGAAGCTCAAAGGGGCTGAAGCCCACTCCCTTCTGGGGCACTTCCCTGTAGGAAAAGAGCAAACAGGGTAGGAGGACGTCCCATTTCCTCCGCAGGCTTTCGGGCAGACTTCTGATCATGCCCTTCAAGGTCTTATTAAACCTCTCAACCAGTCCATTCGACTGGGGGTGATAAGGAGTGGTGAACCGGTAGGTCACTCCACACTCCTTCCACATTGCCCGCATGTAAGCTGACATGAAGTTGGTCCCCCTGTCGGACACAACTTCCTTGGGAAATCCCACTCGGGTAAAGATCCCCATTAGGGCTCTAGCCACTACAGGTGCAGTGACTGTCCTCAGAGGAATTGCCTCTGGGTACCGTGTGGCATGATCCACCAGAACCAGGATAAACCTGTGACCAGCTGTTGTTGGTGGATCCAAAGGCCCTACAATGTCGATGCCCACCCTCTCAAAGGGTGTGCTAACGACTAGAAGTGGTTCCAGGGGAGCCTTTAGCTTCACCCCTGTTTTCCCACTGGCCTGGCAGGTTACACATGTCCGACAGTAAGTGTTGGACGCCACTTTCATCTGAGGCCAGTAAAAGTGGAGGACAAGCCGTGCAAAGGTCTTGTCCTGGCCTAAGTGTCCTGCCAGGGGTATGGCATGAGCCAATTCCAAAAGAAAGGCTCTGTATCGTTGCGGGACTACCAAGGCCCTTGAGGAACCAGGTAAGGGTACCTTGGGTTCACTGTAGAGGAGTCCATCCTCCCAGTAAATATGGTAGTGTCCCGTAACATCACCTGCTGCTTGGGCTTCAGCCTGTCGCCTCAGTCCCTCAAGGGTGGGGCACTCCCTCTGCTCCTTACAGAATTCCTCTCTGGTAGGACCTCCCTCCACATGCCACTCAGCAGGGATGGGTAAATCCTCCAGAGAGTCTACTTCCCCCTCCACGGACTCCTGGTCCACCACCGCAGGTGGCCGATCTGTCACATGGGGTGTGGAAGCCGGAGCAGGCTCTCCCTGTCTCCGGGTCTGTCCCTTTTTAGCAGCGGGTTGGGCCATTGTTCCAGGCTCCAACCCAGGCGAACTCCCTCTCCGGGCAGTCGCAGACCGTGTGCTTGCACAGGCCCAATCAGGTGTACCCAGCATCGCAGAATGCGTCCGGTATTCCACCTCTCTCCAAGTGTTGTGTTCCATGTCATTCCCCAACAGACAATCGACTGGCACGGCAGGGCTTACGGCAACTCGAAGTGAACCTGCAACCCCCTCCCACTCAAAGGGAACCTCAGCCACTGGATAGTGGCCCATTCTGCCGTCAGCCATCGCGGCGGGGTGGAGTACATTAGGAACCACCTGCTCTGGAGACAGCAGTTGACTTCTCACCATAGTCATACTGGCTCCTGTATCTCTCAGAGCCTCCCCTCTCTGGCCATTGATGGTGACCCATTGCCCATACTTTGTAGTATTTGGGGGCACCTGGATCTTTGGAACCATCTCCCGCTCTCCCAGGGACACTAAGGTGACACCCGCCCACTCACCCCCCTTGTCTAAGGGCAACTCCTCCCCGAGCGCTACACTAGCTACTCCCGGTGACTTTCCTCCGGTGGGAGGGGGTGGTCTCTTTGGGCATCTGACATCCCCCTTATAATGTCCAACACCACCACATTCAAAACAGTGGAGAACCCTTGGCTGCTGGCTTTGGCCAGGATTAGGGTTTCTGGGCGGGTTTGCCCTAGGGGTGAAACCTGCTCCCTTCCCTTGGAAATTATTTTGGGGACCTTTAGAGAACTCCTTCTTTTTCTCTCCCCCCTCCTTCTTCTGAGGGGCGCCCTGTCCGGCTTTTTGAGAATCCCCTCCAGTCCCCTTTGAGGACACCCGGGTACTTGCCCAGATGTCCGCCTCCTCTGCAAGCTTCCGGGGATTGATCAGCTTGCTGTCCACCAGGTGTTGGCGCAGCTCGGGAAAACATTTCTCGAGGAGGTGTTCTTTCAAAAATAGATTGTACAGCCCCTCATAATCTTTCACCTCGCTGCCCTTGACCCAACCCTCTAAGGCCTTTCTGGCGTAGTCAAGGAAGTCCACCCAGTTCTGGGTGCTTAATTTGTGGCTCCCCCTGAACTTCTGACGGTACCTTTCTGGGGTAAGCCCAAACTTCCTTAACAACGCCAGCTTCATAGTGGGGTAGTTGGTTTGTTCCTCTGGTTCCAGGGCCAGCAAGGTGTCCCGACCAGCAGGAGGCATGTATTTATACAAACCACCCCCCCCCAGTGCTTTTCCTGCACCCCATGGGCTCTTAGGGAAACCTCATAAGCAGCCAGCCACTTAGCTATGTCATCCCCCTGACTGAAGCTAGCTGTAAGGTCTTTCGGCAAATAGGGTCTGGACTCCCTGGCTGTCTCTTTTGTCTCGCTGCCACCATTCATTTCAGGAGAGGACCCCCGTTGCAGGCTTCTGAGTTCTAATTCCTTCAGCCTGAACTCATGGGCCATCCTCCTCTCCTCCTTCTCCTGCTCCAACTTAGCCAACTCCCATCTCAACTGTCTTTTCTCCCTCCTATCAGTGAGTTTGGCTTCAGTTAAGCTTCCCCCAGAGGCGCTACTGCCCCTTCTGGAGTAGGACACTGGTCCTGGGAGTAAGTTTTCCCCCTCAGAGTGGAATAACCCATCTATCTCCACCACTGTGTCCTGGTCTACCCCTTCATCCTCCTCCTTCCTTTCTTGGTGTGCCTCCACCCAAGCCCTGAGACTGGTCTGGAGCTCCCCCTTCCTGGCACCATGCTTGAAAAATACCCCCATTTGCTGGCAGAACACTTTCAGCTGAGCCACAGAATAGACCTCTAGGTTTTCCAAGGCAAACTCCATTTTGAGATAGGCAAACCTAGATTACACACACCAGAAATTGTAGAGTTGCAAGGGCAACCTAAAGCTACCTCCACCCACCACCAGGAACAAATTTGGAAAAATAAAAAGACAAATTAGGAGGGCCGCAAGTAGAAAACTTCTGGTGTAGGTTTAGTGTATTACGTTGAATTACTATTGAGTAGCTGCAACCAAGTCAGGATCCCACCGCTAGGCACCAATCTGTTAGAACCTGGGATGTCAGGTCACCTAGGGTAGCCTGGCCTAGGGCAAGACATGCATTTCAGAGGCACAAGTGTGAAGGTTGCAAACCACCCAATAGTAAAACCACGCAATAACACACAAAAATAACGCTACACCAAAATATGGAAAAATAAGTACTGCTTTATAAAAATATTATCCTCTGCTCTTTAGTTTCAAAATGTACAGTTTAGGCACTTCAGTTTGTCATGGAAGCATTAACTCCACTTTTAAGTTCTAAATCATATTAACAACCAGCATTTACAGTACATTACACATATAGTCAGATCTCTTAACCAAAACTGGCAGGTAACTCTTATACTTCTATAGCTCAGTTATGCATTTACTGTACTCTGCTTACTTTACAACATCTCTCATTTCAGCATTACTTTAAAAATTGGCAAGATCAGCACTCATATTAGATCAGGGTAACACTTTCCTTTACATAAATAACTTTACAGTTCTCCTTCTTATCTTGTTAAAGAGAAATTGGTTAAAAACCACTTAAATCAGCTTTCAATAGAACCCTGTCAGGGATTCCTCATGGACGCTGTACTCCCAGGGACAGAGTCTCGATCTATGACACCGGTTAATCTTGTGGAAGTCACTCCCCCACGTAACTACCTCCTTACTTGTAAGTGTTGTTGATGGGATCGTCCTGCGCCAGTGGTAAGGGGGGGTAACAACCGTTCTGGCCAAGGAATCGAGTGGGCAAGGGCTCTCTCGCCTTTCCAAGCTCCCCTGCTCTCCCTCCCCACTCGGGCCAGCTCCTCTGCTTGGCGCTCGAGTGGAAGTTAGGCCGATTTCCCAATGCCCTCAGACCACTACCGGCCCTCTCAGCTCCCCCCTCCCTGCTCGGCCAGCTCCTCCGTGTGGCGCGCGAGCAGAGGGAGAAGGCGGGACACTCACTCGGGCTGCTGAGGCAGCCGGCGCTCCTTCGTGTTGTTCGACGGGGCCACTACCCTCGCGGACATGCGCGGTAGCGCTCGCGTTGATGCTGCTTCACTCTGCACCCGCTCACAGGAAGGGCGCGTTACACACGGGCCTGCTCGATCCTAGGCCCCTCCTGCGCCAGGGATACTACAATGCTTGGGCATGCGCGCGGAAGCAGCGTCTCCACACTGGAGATCGCGCTCTCGCGTCAGCGCCTCCCCTCTCTCTCCTTACCCCCTGGGACCGGGGAAACCACCTCAGGGCTGCTCTTTTGTCTAGCGACGGCCTCACTTCCTCACACCACCAGCGACCACAGCGCTAATCCAGCGCTACTCCACAGGTGCCGAATTGGGGGTTAAACTGCACAGCCTTCCTCCGCTTCCGCCCCAGCCAGTAAGTGATGAGCCTTGGAGGAGGGGGGAATGGTTCTGCCACTAGGAAAGTCACGGCAGCCAGAAGCAGGTTATAGTTGTCCACTGCACGAGGGGGCCACAAGGATTAACCCTGCCTCTTCTGAACACTGCTCAAAAGGAGGCCTCTCTACTGGGCAGAGGACTGCGCACTGCAGCACTACAGTCTCCTTCTCCTTCTCCCACCCCTGTATCTCTAGACTAGGGGCTAATCAGGCGCCCAGGGTCTCCAGTCATTCACCTCAGCGGGGTCAGGTCAAATAGCCCAAGGGAGGAGGGGTGGTGAAATAATAAGTTAACCCTCTGTCTATCCTACCTCCACCTTCAACTACAGCCTGTCCTCCAGCTGACTCTCTCAGGTAGACAAAATGGCTGCCTCGCATTCCGCCTTATATAGGCTGACTCTCAGTGGTCCAGAATGGACCAGAAGGTTCTGGAACGCCCTATGCTAGCCTATGGGCAAGTTCTAGGTTTGACAGTTAGGGCAGTTGGTAGCCACCATTTTGTGGTTCCAACTTTTCCTGTCAGAACAGGCCTCTGGGCCTGAGGTGAAAAACTATGAGGGGAAAAAGAACACCTATCCCCTTGGCCAACACCTAGAAAAAGTCAGTGGACAAAAATTATTAAGGGTATGAGGGGCAAAAAGGGGACAAAATAAATAATAAATTGGAGGGACTACGCAAAAAGCCAGACAGGTCTAACAGCCATACTTCTATAATTAGCGTTGTAAATCACACTTGTGTTAGAAGTTGGTGAAAGGGAAGTAGTCTACGTTTCCACCTAGAAGGTAGTAGGGTCAGTGTCTCTTACAAAGCGGGTCTTCTTCAGGACAGGGGGTTGGGGGGGATGGGCAACCTCCTAGAAGGAACAGGTATATAAACACATAGTTAGATAGGTCCCATCCAGGGATCCGTAACAACACGATAGGACAGGTGTGAGGAAGAGCAGGATATACACGCCGGAATACCTACATTGGAATGTCTATCCCGTCTCCTCTCATGTTATTGCAGAGTGTGCCTACGGGGAGCTGGCCCTTTAAGGCGACGGACTTTCCCGACTCAGAGAGGTCACGTGGGGCAGAGGACTTCAAATGGGAAGCCGCCGAGGATAACCGGTGTTCAGCTGGACCAACGGACGAAGAACGCCACGGGAGGACGCTTGCCCGAACGTACTCAGTCCAGCCGTCAGATCGAAGCCTGCACGAAGAGAAGACACCAGATTCGTCGGCTGGAGTGGAGAATCAAAGAACGGAACGAGAGGACGACACAGACGGGCAGCCAGACCCTACCTGGCAACGCGTCAACTCGAGCCACGGCCCAGGAGGGACGTGGCTCCACAAGGTACGGGGTCATATCTCCTCAGTTTGGAGTCGTGCACGGGAGGGATCCAAGGGCGGGGAATAAGCGGGAATCTGTATGAACCGCGACCGTCCTCAGTATACAGATAGTGCAAGCGAATCACTGGTGTTGGTAATGGTGACGATTCCCTCACTTCCCCACAGCTCCTGCATCAAAGTTATAAACTGAGAGCCCCCCTTACAGGACTCTTTTTGTTTCTTCTTTCCCTTTTGAGTATCGGCGAGAAACCGCCACCAGTCCTGACAAGATACCTACACCCTTAGAAGTACAAGAGAAGTGACGAAATCAACTACAAGTACCAGAAGGCTTTGCACCGGAAGAGTACCCTCCTTTGTTAAGTGACTGTTTTGACACAAAGACTATAGTATCACTCTGTTTACCAATAAACCCCTGAATCAGATACTCCTGCATCCTGGTCTGCTTCTCCACCACCCCACAACAGGGTAGAGGCTATATCAAGAAACACACTGTGTGCCACATTAGATTTGTAACAGTGGCACTAGCTAAATCTTTTAGCTGCGAAGACCATATAAGAACCTTTTTACACATAGTCTCAAATTACTACAAAAGCGCCGTAAGTAATACAGAAGAAAACTCACATGTGAATCAACTCCTCTAGAAATACAGAGGCCACATTTAGACAGCAGGGAGACTTAAGTGTAAGAACCAAACAGCTGGGCAAAATGGAATATGGAATTTACCTGGCATATTTATGGTCGGGCTCGGTTTGGGAAACCCGTCATTCATACCGCGTTGGCCTGTGGAGTGAAGGAGGGGATTTAGGTTAGGGTGCAGTTATCGTGCCTGGCGTTTTCCTTAAAAAACATACCCAGAGGTCAGTGGATGTCTGTTTACCTGATAATGCGGTAGAAATTTCCGACAAGGCTCCAAACTGCCGGCGTGTCAACTCCGTTACGAGTGACCCGGTAAAAGAGGAAGCTAAATCCTAGGATAGCGTCCTACGTCAGACGTAAAGGAAATGAAGAACAGACTGGTAATGGAGCCAGTCATTTCCATAGTTACTGGCAACAAAAAAAAAACTTAGAGCGTAGGGGAAAAACCTAATCCAGACGCTCTCAAAATGAACTACGTTTTGCACTTTCCGTCCGATTATAAACTAGGAGGCTCTAAAAATTAACATAGAAGTTTACAGAATGGAATGCGTTCATTGTTATGCCGTTATAAACGGGGGAGTTGTTCCCTCATGATGGTGTTAACCGGTGCATAGAAATCCAACGCGTAACTACCACACAGGGTGCTAAGGCGCTGCTACAAAAAGGATAATAACAATCAATTAAGATGTATTATGATCATCATCTTATGCCTGCATAGGGTGCGTAGCTACCACGCAGGGTGCTAAAGCTTTGCTGTTCGTATACGAGCATTGGATTGGGTGACAGTAAATGACAGGACAGGCCAGGGGGTCTTGACAATGGATAAAATGTCTACCTGCCTCACAGGGTGGTATAGACATTCGTGAGTTTAGGAAGGAAAGAAAAGGAAAAGGTAAGGGAGAGTTAGTCAGAGGACCCGTAGGTCTGTAGTTAGTCTGTCATGGGGGTGCCGGTCTCAGTTCTGGCATTTGTCAAGAAAAGTTGGTGAAGTGAGGGTTGACTTCACAGTACTGCGAATTGGGCAAAACTGCTGTCCAGTTCGTTCAGTCTGTTGTTAATGGAGTTAAAGTGTGTTATCCACTTGAGTTCACGTGTGTTGAGTAAAGGACCGATATTTCCAGCTCTGGGTCCAAGGGAAACTCATTCTAGGACAATCCACTTCAGGCTGTCTGGTGGTTGTCCCGCCAATTTGAAGTGTTCCACAAGTGGTGCCCCCATCAGTTCGCATCTAATCCGGCTGCAATGATGCAGAATTCTTGATTTTATCTTCTGTTGTGTTTGGCCAATGTAGATCAAATCACACGGGCATATGATGCAATAGATGACACCAGAGGTGTTGCCATTGGTGTGGGCTTTGAGTAAAAATCTTTGGTGTTTATTATGAAATTCCTTTGTTTGGATACTGCTCGCACAGGCTTTGCAATTCCCACATTTGTGGTGCCCCAGTATGGGTGGTAGCTTTCAAAGTGACGTTTCCTGAATAAGGTGGTACATAGGGCATCTCCTTCTGCATAGATAGAAAGGTCCAGGAAGTTGATAGTTTTGGAGTCTGATTGGGTCGTGAATTGAATATCTCGAGACCTCACATTAAGCCAAGTATGAAAGGCTGTCAATTGAGTTTGGGTGCCCGTCCATACCATTATGATGTAGTCAATGTAACGCATCCACAGGTCTATATTAGACCGAAAGGGGTTGGAATTGTTCAGTATGAGGTGGCGTTCAAAGGCTGCCATGAAGATGATCGCAAGGTATGGGGCAAAGGCCGCCCCCCCCCCCATGGCTACTCCCTTGGTCTGTAAATAAAAATTGTTCTGAAAAACTAAGAAATTACGCATCATGGCGATTTTGAGAAGTAGAATGATGAAGTTAGTTGGGACAGGGACTGGAGCCTCACGTTGGTCTAAGGCCGAAGAGATCACATCCAGTGCTGCCTCCTGGGGGATACTAGTGTACAGGGACACAATGTCACACGTGACATGTAGCTGGTTGCTTGAGTCAAAATGGATGCCATCTATGATGTTGATAGTATGGGTAGTATCGCGGAGATATGTTTCCGTTGCTTCCGCAATGGATTTTAAAAATAAGTCAATATAGCGACAGAGGGGTTCCAACAAGGACACACAGTATTATAAAGTAGTACTGTAAAAGCATGATATGGTTTCTAAGCCATAAAAGTGCATACAATGTATAAAATACATACAGTAATAAATAATGACTAAAAGTACTCAACTGGTGCTTCTAAAATACGCCTACCCTGGTGTACCTAACCTAAGTCTAGTACAAGGGAAGAAGTAAGTGAGGAGTAGCCTAAGTTTAGTAGTTCTCTGCCAGGAATCTATTCCAAGAATTCGCTAAGAGGTCTAATCAGCTCTGTACCTTGGTTTTAGAATGAAGGAGGTCTTGTATCTCTCTCTCAGAACTCGATTTCCCAGATACCCGCAAGGGTAAGCCGGAAACACTGGAGCTGGATTTCTCGGCAAGAGAAAAGACAGCGTCTCTCTCAGTGCGTCAGTAAGAGGGTCGGCTTCCTTCGGCACTTGCTGTTGCAGGACATCAGGCAACTAGATAGTCTATCTGCTCCAAACCACCGTGTGTCTATCTGGGCAAACCTAGGCAATTTTATACTTTGAAGGTGCCGAGTTTGACGCATGTTTGGACTTAATAACCTCACTCAAAGGCTAAATTCTTGTAAAACTCCAGGAGTTCTTGGAGAACTTAATATTCAAGCAGGGGGAAGTCCCTAGCTGCTGAAGGCAGGTTTTTCAAAGAAATTGTTGTTGATTCTCGAAACTTAGTGGAAGTAGCCATGCCGTATTTGGGCTGTATGCCTTAGGCCAAATATGGTAGTGATTTCTATGCCTATATAAGGATATGATAAAGTATACCTATATAAGGGCATGAATCGGGAAAATTACACTAGGGTCATAGATTCATTTACAACAGTAGTTACACGTTGGATTTCTCTGCATCGGTTAACATCATCATGAAGGAACAACTGCCCCGTTTATAACGTCATAAAAATGAACGCATTCCATTCTGTAAACTTCTATGTTAATTTTTAGAGCCTCCTAGTTTATAATCGGACGGAAAGTGCAACACATAGTTTATTTTAAGAACATCTGGATTAGATTTTTCCCCTACGCTCCCACGTTTTTTGTTGTTGCAAGTAACTATGGAAAAGACTGGCTCCATTACCAGTCTGTTCTTCATTTCCATTACGTCTGACGTATGACGTAGGACCCTATCCTAGGATTTAGCTTCCTCTTTTACCGGGTCACTCATAACGGACTTGACACGCCGGCAGTTTGGAGCCTTGTCGGAGGTTTCTACCCCATTATCAGGTAAACAGACATCTACGGACCTCTGGGCAAGTTTTTTAAGGATGACGCCAGGCATGATGACCGCACACTAACCTAAATCCCCTCCTTCACTCCACAGGCCAACGCGGTACAAATGACCGTTTTCCCAAACCTAGCCCGACCTTAAATATGCCAGGTAAATTCCATTTTCCGTTTTGCTCATCTGTTTGGTTCTTACACTTAAGTCTCCCTGCTTTCTAAATGTGGCCTCTGTATTTCTAGAGGAGTCCAACTCCCCCCAGGCCCTCAGCGTTTTTAATCAACACAACAACCTCGTGCATTGATTCACATGTGAGTTTCTTTCCGTATTACTTATGGCGCTTTTGTAGTAATTTGAGACTATGTGTAAAAAGGTTCTTATATGGTCTTCACAGCTAAAAGATTTAGCTAGTGCCACTGTTACAAATCTAATGTGGCACACAGTGTGTTTCTTGATATAGCCTCTACACTGTCCTATCGTGTTATTATGGATCCCTGGATGGGACCTATCTAACTATGTGTTTATATACCTGTTCCTTCTAGGAGGTTGCCCATCCCCCCAACCCCCTGTCCTGAAGAAGACCCGCTTTGTAAGGGATACTGACCCCACTACCTTCCGGGTCGAAACGTAGACTACTACCCTTTCACCAACTTCGAACACAAGTGTGATTTACAACGCTAATTATAGAAGTATGGTTATGTAAATAAACGCAGCATTTGATGTATTTTCGCCTGGCTCCAATGGGAAAGCCAGTAGTAATTTTGCTTTGCATATCAATAATGTATGCTTGCTTTTTGTCACATTCCTTATCTTCACTACTTCCAAACACTTCACTACCCTATCCCCCATCCTACCATTGGGCACTATAACCTTCAAAAAGTACTGTATAAATATAATGTACATTAAGATGTTCTTGAACACTATGTGATTAAATAATATTGTGTTCCCAAAAATGACAAGAAAAGTTTTTTGCATATTTTCTTAAATGTGTCCTTATGTTCTGGGACTCCTTTCTTTCTATACCACTAAATACCTAGATCCCAGTGACTTCTTGGGTTGACCCTATTTTTTGTACCACACCTGTGTTCGTGGGAACAGCCCGCTACCTTCCGGGGCCGCTCTCCAACTCGACTGGAACTTCCCTCATCCCGATGCGCCCGCACTCACCGGCTGCTGCTGGCGCGTCGGGACTCCGGTGGGCTTCCTCTGGCGGCGGCCGGGGGACTCCCTCACTGCAGGAGTCCCACTCACCGGCTAGCCGCTTCTACGAGAGCTCCCGCTCCTTGGGGCTCTCTCTGGACACGGCGCCTCTCCTATCACATCCCAGCGCAGGATAGGCACCCGCCTGGGTTCTCCGAAGACGGCGCTGCCTGGGACCGGCTTCCTTCTCCTCCAGGCACCGGAGCGCAAGGTGGGTTCCCGGCGGCTTCCAGCTTCCTCTCGGACCCGCCTATGTTGTCACACAGGTTGCCTGGCTTCCTGTGCCAGCCAGGCTGCGGAGGCAGTGATACACGTCGGACGAGGGGTAGGCTCCCTCTTAAATTTGAAATGTAAAACGGGGCAAAAGCAACTGCAGCAGTGGAGTTGGCACCCGCAAGAGATAATAAAAAGTCAGCAATATCACGGGGTGGGGACCCCCTAGGACGGCTCCCAATGCGGGCAAAATGCAGGGTGGGCACCTGCTTTGAAATAAAGCAAAAGGGGGGATCCCCAAGCCGGGGAATCCCTAGAGGTAGGGATCGCCGCACCAGCGGCGCAACACGCTATTTTGGAGGGGGAGGCCAGCACTCCCCAGGCGCTGGCAGGCCACAGAAGTCCCAGAAGTCCCAAAAGTCCAGGGACAAAGTCTAAAAAGGCAGGAAGGCAGGGGGGCAAAGGCTGGGCCCACGGGCCAGCTCATAGGCCCGCCAGGCAGGGAGGCATTCCCCAGTGGCGATCCTCCTGGCGCCCAGCAGCAGCAGCAGACCCCCCTCAAGTTAGGGTCAGGAAGAGAACACTTTTCATGGGGTCACAGCCCCATCTTATACATAGAAACCCTTTGTCTCAGGCTGCAGGGTTAAGGGAAAACCAGATGCAACTGGTTTTGGGAGCACTCTGTTGTGCTCAGCCCCTCTCCCCATTCACTGGCCAGGCTAGGGTCATCAGTCGCACCACAGGGGGCGGAGCCAGCATTGTGTAGGGAAAGCCCAGCCCTATTCAGGTCCCAGGTGCACTCCTCCCACCCATCAATATGCAGTTCTCTCCACTCACCACCGGGGCAGCCAGCTCCAGCCAATCACAAGCCAGACAGTCATTTCACATTTATTACACAGACATGCCAGCTTCTAGAAGTGGCACTTCCACTCTAGACACATGAACGTCACACACGTCATCGCGCAGCATTCACTCTCACAAGTTCGTACATACCAAACTCGACCCTGCACTCCCCACGCATCAGGAGCTTCCAGGGACACATACATTCCCCATGCATTCCTATGAGAGGGCAAGCCAATCTCACCACACACACTCAGAGTGCGCACGCACTTTACACTGGGATACAGTAGTTAAGTGCGCAGAAGCCAAAAACAACCAACACCAAGTCACATATCAAAGCAAAAAGTTTAGGGGTAAACCTGCCAGAAGGGCCAAGTCCAACAAATACCTATCAGTGACCCCTATGGCAGCCCTTAACAATCCTGAAGGCAGTGTGCTGGGTTTCACGTGAGAGGGTGCCCTTGCATGAGCAGAGCCCCTCTGCAGCCTTCAGAGGCCATTCTCCGGGGTTGTTTGTGATGCAGCCATATATGTCTAAGTGCATGATAACCTCGCGGTAAATGTTAACTTTAAAATGGATGCTTAGAAACATGTTGTGCTTGGTGTCAAATGCCTTGGACTCATACCTCTACACCAGTAACTAGTGTGGGAGGTATGAGTCCACCCTTCAAAAGGGATATATGTGGGTCACCGGTCTACCCGGTAGCAGCTTTCTCGATGGGCAGCACAAAATGGACGCTGCCAGCCACAGACACAATTCTGCTCTCCTGCTGCTGAGCCAAGCTTGAGCAGAGGAAGGCATGCCAATAGGCATCCTGTCACAGGATTTAGTGTATTGGGGCTGGGTGGGTGCACTCAGAGTGCCAGAAATTCTGCACTGGGGCATATTTGGTGTCCCTGTGCATAGTCGGCCTCAAACCAGTTCTGGGAGCCATTAGCTCCTGCTCTGGCGTGAAACTGGACAAAGGACATGGGTGCAGCCAACCCTCTGTCCTGTCCCTCCCCTAAGAGGGTCCACATAATCTTTCCAACCCCTTCTCATGGTTATAAAGTGGGTGACCTGGCTGCAGGACTTTAGATTTTACCTGGACAAGATTCTGCTAAGAAGAAACCAAATACTTTGACTGTCTGCACAACGCTGGATGACTGAAGAATCTCCCTTGGAGTAAAGGAGTTACTCCCCTGCAAAAGCAGGCACCTAAACACACCTAACCGGTTTGCTTCTCCCGAGCTCCTGAGGACTCTGAAGATTTCAGCAACACAGGAGGTAGTTTTCCGAAGGTCCCTGAGGTCGATCTGCCCTCTCAGCAATTCTGAGTCCAGTATCCCTTGTGGGTACCGTGCAACACGAACCCCTGTGCATCGCGTACTTTTGCAGTTACATATGCTTAGTGATGATTCCTGAGCTTGTGCATTGGACTCCATGTAGTCCTGACCCCGAGCAGTATTTGCAAGGAAGATATCCAGCTTCCACACCTCGAGTGTCCTGTGGGCTGGTACTTTGCAAACTTGGTTGAGGTCACCTCGCGATCCCTGGTCCATTGGCCTGTGGGTCCTGGCGAGGTTGACCTTTTTTGTTCTTGGGCTTACCTGGTTGCTCCAGATGTGCCCTGACTCTCTAATGTTTGGAGAGTCCCCTGGACCTTGTTGGTCTGCACCATGTTTCCTCTGACCGCGTGGGTTGAATTTGCCAAGGGTTGTTGGTGTTCCAGCCGGACGCCACCCCCACAGCTCTCGACATCCTTTGTTGGACAGCTCCACTTCAGACTCTAGTCTCCCTCGACATCTCCTGGTCCCTGTGGCTGTAGAGTCAATCAACCCTTCTTCACTCCTGAAGCACTTGACATTGCTGGGCATTCGACTTCCGAGCCCCTGGCCACTTGAAGTGACCCAGACTCTGCCCCTCTGCTTTCAGGTTCTTCTAACCTCGAATCCAGGCTTGGAATCCACCAGACATTCTTCGCCCTCTTGGCAGCAGTACTTCTTTGCAGCTCTCCAGTAAAAACGACGAAGGCTTGCGACAACACTTGACCCATATGCACCCGGCTCCTCAGGGATAGGTAACACGGGTACTTTGGTACTAACTGGTGGGTTGGCCTTAGAACCGCCTTTGTTCCAAAGGGTTAGCTCGAAGTCCGCTTAGACTTTCCCATAGAGTTGTGCCGAGCACAGGTTTGTGTTTCCACACTGCCCCCGTCCTCCGTGGGCTCCCTGTGTCACTCCTCTGGGTCGTTCCACGGGGTCCCAGCGATCCTACGGGCTCTACACACTGTGTCTAGTCAAATCATTGTTGTTATACCATTTTCTAAATATATGGTTAGGTCTCCCCTGCAGCCCGTTGTGTATTGTGCTATTTATGAATGTTTTATTGGTTCAGTATTGTGTGCTTTGTGCCCTAGTCTCGTCTAGAGACTAGTAGAGAGTGTTATATTAATAAATACATATTTTTATATAAACATTGTGTGGTTCTCCTTTCATTAAATCATTTAGGAGGTGATATTCTGATAAAACAAGCTGCTTTACATTCCTTCAAGATTAAGCCTGAAGGCTTCTCTCCATAGCTACCACTAGGATAGCTTTCAATAAAGTTATCTTTGACCTCATACATCATAAGGGACATGCGGACTGGTACAAGGAGCCCACTTTAATTAGTGGACAGCATATACCAGGCCACCTTCTCACACATACTAATGTGTTGGGCCACCTGAGATCACATTTCAGAAGCGAACCACCTAAATAGTGACTGCTGGGATATGAAATCATTCCTTTGCGTTTGTATGATTTCAGATTGCCTTACCATTGTGTTCCCCACCCACTCCCCTCAGCTCAATCCACCTTTTCTCTGGGTTAGCATTTTTGGCGTTTTAAGGTGCCCAAGAGTTTGCACAGTGAATGACTCACCATGTACCTTTCTATTGCGGCATTCAGCCCTTACAGATGAGAATCACTCCATTTTATAGAATTGTGCCTGTCTGTGATGTACTGGAGGAGGCAGTTTGTTCTTTGACAGTGGAACAACAACTTCATACTGTAGCAAGTGGGTGTAGATCATGAGTTGTTCTTTAGTAATGCATCGTGTTATTTATACATTCTGTTTTACCCATCGTGCTTTACTGGAACATGTTTGGAAATAATTATTGTAGCGAATTTCGACTGGCACCCATTTAGTCACCTCTTAAGTTGGGAGCCTGAGTTGACAATGACACGGCAAGCTACAGAAGGTGTGGCACATACACACACGTCTCTTTAACACTCTGTGCTTAATCCGAACACTATTAGATGCATCTGTACAGAGTTTCAAGTGCTAGACAAAGCTGTACATGGGATCCCCATGCGTACTCCTGTATAAGTGACCCCATGGAATGATGGGTCAGTAAAAAGATAGTTTACATTATAAAGATATAGGCTCTTTCACCTTTTTTAAGCAACGTTCTTTTTATCCAGATATGATCTTCTGGAAACATATTTGGGACTTCGGGGAGTCTTGCAGGCTTTATATGCTTAGCAGTTGGTAATACTATTCAATTAATTAAACTTCCCCTGCTACAGCCTGCCTGTGACCTGCAGGTCACATATTTTTTTAGGTTTAAAGCATTTTATTAAGGCATAACATAAGAAAAAGGACAAGGAGGGCATAGGGTTTGCAAAATACAAGAAAATACAAAGCATAAGCAGTCGAAGCGTAGCGGTAGACAATGGCAGTAGCATATAAAGTTCCTTTGAAGAGAGTTTTGGCGCGTCCGCCATTGTCAATAAAGCTGGAAGTCAAAAGAAAAGGCAAACAATAGATTGAACCCCTGTCCCTCCTTGAACCCCTCCCCTCCAACTCCCTCAACTTCCCCCCGAACTCCCCCCCAACTACCCCCGGTCCAGTGCTTGGGTTACCCTTACGCCCCGCCCCCCCTCCCCCACCCCACCCCTCGTGAGCCCCCCACTCAATGTCTGTTTAAGCAGTCGGGTCTATGGGAGGCGTTAGTCTCAGGAGTCTAAGGTATCTCGGACAGGTAAGTTCTCTAAATTCTGTGGTTAATAGCGCATGAAAAGGTTGCCACAACTCATCAAATTGTTCCACGTCCCCCGCCACCATAAGCGATAGTTTTTCCATGCCTAGGACATGCCAGAATCTGTGGAGCCAACCTGTGATGGAGGGGACTGTGGTGGTCAGTATATTTTGGACCGCCGAACCCAGTGCTATCGCTATTTGCCAACCCCTACGGGACTTCAGCGGGTACATTAGCCGATTCGGGAGGCCCAACAAAACGTACGCCGGGAAGCGCGGCAATTCTATGTCAAAGTGAGCGTCCACTTCATCAATAACCTCCTTCCAGTAATCCTTCAACAACGGGCAATCCCAAAGCACATGTGTGAGAGTCCCTATCTGCCCACAGTCCCTCCACCACACCTTCCCAATATTCCTATTCATTTCATGCAATCTCTCTGGGGTATAATACCAATATGTAGACACCTTTGTGAGTGTTTCGGTGAGCCCCGTGTAGTATGCCGAGTGTCTCGCGCGGTATGCAATCTGATCCCATTCCTTACGGCTGAGCGTCCTCCCAAACTCTCTATTCCAGCGCTCCCTGCCAGGATTATAAAAGTGAAATGGGGGAGGTTGCAGCAACTTATATAGGTCCGAGATCAACTTAGCATCTGAGGTGCGAGTCACCAACCACCTCTCATACGGCTTCAAACGACGGTCCGCTGTCTCGCGCACCTGCGGTTGAAGCGCCCAATGTCTAACCTGCATGTACCTCATCCTCTCCGTTTCGGCCAGTTGGTATTCCTGTCTAAGGTGCTTAAAGGGGACCACCCCCTCCGTATCATACATCTGGAAGAGCGCACGGCAGTCCGCCGCTCTCCAGTGCGTGAATGCGCCCGGTTCTAGACCCGGGGTGAAACCAGGGTTCTCTGCTATCGGCGTAAATGGAGAGGGGAACGTGGTGAGATCATGAACTTCATTAACAGCGTCCCACACTCTCATGGGAACTCACGTAACGAAGGACGCGTACAGATTGGGGGGGCGGTGGATCCGTCGCAGGAACGGTATCTCCTGTAAGGGACTCCCCGCCACCGCTTGGTCTTGAAAAAGCCAATGCTTGTCAGATTCCCATCTGCTCCATTCCACAAGGTAGCGCAACTGCGCCGCCTGAAAATATTTCCGGAGATCCGGGATGCCGAGGCCTCCCGCCTCCGGAGCCAGTGTAGAGGGAACCTTCTTCATTCTCGGCTTGCGGCCCTGCCAGACAAATCGTGCAATATCTGCTTGCGTCTGTCTGATCCACCCCGTGGGCGGCTGAAGTTGCAAGGCCTGAAAGAGATAAAAAATCTGGGGCAAGACCGTCATCTTGACCGCAGCTATTCTGCCGAGCCAAGACAGCATCCCTTTACTCCAGCGGCCCAACTCCTCCTTGATTTTCCTGCCCAGGGCTGCGTAATTAGCCACCACCATTGCCGGCAGCGTCGGTGCTAAGAGAATCCCCAGGTAAGGTACCAGGGTCGACGACCACTGCATGGGAAAAAGCCTCTGCAGGTCTCTTCTCATATCAGCCGCCAGGGACACATCCAGGGCCGCTGACTTGCCCATGTTCATCTTGAAGCCTGCCACTTTCGAGAAGTCATCCAGCTCCTTAATGCATGCAGGGAGGGCCCTCATCGGGTCATCCAGGGTCAATAGGACATCGTCCGCATAGAGACTAACCGTGTGGACATATTGTCCCATCTTCATCCCTATCGCATCCGGGTTCTGGCGAATCCTCTGGGCAAACGGCTCCATGTAAAGGGCAAAGAGAAGTGGGGAGAGCGGGCATCCTTGTCTAGTGCCCCTTTCTATCTCGAAGCTGCGGGAGCTACAGCCATTAACTCTAACCGTCGCCGATGGGGACTTATAGCAGTTAAAAATCATCGAGCAGAACTTCTCTCTGATACCCATCTTCCCCAGCACCTGTTCAAGATAGGGCCAATGAACGCGGTCAAATGCTTTCTCCGCGTCCACCGCTAGCAACATTCTCTCTCCGGGGATCCGTGAGGCTTTCTCCAAGACGTGCACCACCCTCTTGGTGTTATCGACTGTTTGTCTTCCTGGGACAAAACCAGCCTGGTCAGCCTCCACCAGGCCTGGCAGATGCAGAGCCAGTCTGGACGCCAAAATCCCTGTGTATAGCTTGAGGTCAACGTTCAGGAGGGAGATTGGCTTGAACGAGCCACACTGGGTCCGGTCCTTCCCTGGTTTAGGAATGACCGATACCGTAGCCCTCAGTAGGTCCGGCGGGATAGCCCCCGGTGCAGAGAAAGAGTTGAAAAGGCGGGCAAGGATAGGCCCCACAACCGGGCAAAAGGTCTTGTAACCGTCCGGGCCCGGGGCCTTCCCATGCTTGAGCCTGGAGATGGCGGTGATCACCTCCTCTACGTGAATATTACGTTCCAGGTGCTCCGCTTGTGCCGGGGTCAGGGCCGGAAGGGCCACTGACTCCAGGTAGTCCGCGGTGACCTGCGGCAAAGGGGGCTCCCCTGTGTAGAGGTCCTCATAGAACTTACGGAACACCTCAGCTACAGCTGCGTCCTCAGAGACAGCCACCCCACCAGAGTCCAGCAGTTCCTTGACCGAGTTCCGCTGATGCGCCACGCGAAGCTTATTTGCCAGGAGTTTGCCGCATCTGTCCCCCCCGTGTAGAACGCATGTCTCAGGTGCAGCGCCGCATATTCCGCCCTATCCATGTCTAACGCCGACAGGAGTTTCCTAGCTGCCTTCAGTTGTTTCCATATCCTAGGGGCTCCTGTACGGCGGTGTACGTGCTCCAGTTTTCTAACCTTGGAGGTCAACTCCTCCCTCTTGCGCGGTCTCTCCCTATTCTCAGCCGAGGAGATAGAAATAAACTCCCCTCTCAGGACCGCCTTCAACGCCGCCCACTGTGTCACTAACGATGTGTCCGGATTGCTGTTATGTGTTTGATACTCCCGGATCGACTCCTCAATGTGTTTCACTACAGATTTCTTGTGTAACAGGGTGTCCCTGAGACGCCAAACACCACGGGAGAGAGAGATCGGCGGCAACGTGAAGGTGCCCGAAACAGGCGCGTGGTCTGACAATGACAGGACCCCTATATCCGCCGTCGTGGCCAAGGCACACATTGGTCCTCTGACCAGCAGATGATCTAGCCTCGCATACGTCCGGTGCGCATGCGAAAAATAAGAATAGTCCCTATCCGTGGGGTGCAGTTTACGCCAAAGGTCATGCAGGTCCAGATCAGCGAGCTGAGCCTTCCCTGTCTGTGAATGTTCCCCAGTTTGCGGGTTTCTCTGCGCGGACCTATCTAGCGTAGAATCAAAAACCAGGTTCAGGTCTCCCCCTAAAACGATGTGTCTGTCCTGGGAGGCCGTCATATCCACCAGTGCCGAGCCTAGAAAAACGTTCCTGGTGTTCATTCGGACTGTACAAGGAGCCAATGGAAAACGTCATGCCCCCCAACTTGAGGCGGTATGCTAACAGCCTCCCTTTCTGTTCTGCGAGTTTGTACAGCACCTCTCCCCTGAAGGAACTCGATATCAATATGGCTACTCCCGCCTTTTTAGAAGTAGTGGAGGAGAATAACTGCGTAGGAAACTTGCGAGAGCGCAGCCTGTGACAGTCTTGTGCTAACAAGTGGGTCTCCTGCAATAGACAAATGTCCGCCTGTGTCCCCTCCAACAGAGACAGAATTGCCCTTCTTTTAACTGGATTGTTTAATCCCTTAACATTAAGGGTCGCCACCTTAAGCGTCGCCATGTTCGTGAAGGCCAGTGTGCGCTAAGCAGCAGGAACCCACTCGGGCAGGACAGGTCACGGGGTGGCAGCGCAAAGGTGCTCTAGTGGAAAAATGCAAGAATGTGTAAGGCACTGGACGGTATCCTCCCTTCCCCCCAACTTTCCCCGAACCAACCCCACGGCAACAGGCCAACGATCCCACCTCCCTCCCCCAACTAGTGCAACCCAATGTCCCAGTCATGTCCCAGAACGGACAAGTCCGTGGAAAGTACTTAAAGTGGACGTCCGGCCACTCGTTCTTCCCGCCTCCCCCCACCCCCCCTTCGACCCCAAACCTGCTATCTTCAGATGCTATGTCCTTCTCCCCCCCGCAGCGTTCCTACGCCGTCAGGGCCACGCCGTTCGTGGCAGCAGAGTCCTTGGCCGCCTCCCTCAATGCGTTGGCCATTTCGGCCCTGATGGTGGGTGAATCCGGCCTCCCGGCGCTAGCCACCGATCGCCTTCTCGCTGTTCTCCGCCATCCACCTCTGTCTGAGCGCCTCTGGCTCGGCGTCGCTCCATCTTCCTCCGTCGCTGTGAGTCCCAGGACCTCACATATCTCCTGCAGGGAACGCAGTTGGTGCATCGTGCCGTTCCAACGAAAGATGAGGCGGAAGGGATGCCCCCAAGTATACGGTGTTTCATGCTCCCTCAGGAAGTCCGTCGCAATCTTGAAGGCCCTGCGTTTTTGCAGCGTGATGGCAGACAAGTCCTGAAACAGCACGACGGAGACTCCTCTGAAGCTTAGCGGTTGCTTTTTGTGCGCCTCCGCCATTATGCGCTCCTTCACGGGGACATCAGGTAGGTAGGCCAAAATGTCCGGTGGAGGTGCCGTCGATTGTCGCTGACGGCCAACTCTGTGGGCCCTATCGATCCGGATTGGTAAGTCCGCCGACTCACCCAGGATTTCCCTGAACATGTCCCTCAGGTAGCCGGCAATATCAGTCCCCTCTTCGGCGGATGGGACCCCCCGAACCCGTATGTTATTCTGCCTCGACCTGTTCTCCAGGTCCTCATTATGCGCTTGGAGATCCACGTGTTGTTCCCGGAGGCGGAGTACCTCCTGCTGTAGGTGAACAATCTCCTCGTCCCTCCGTTGGGCTGCCATCTCCACCGTTTCCATGCGCTCACCCAGGCCCTCCACTTCTCTGCGTACCTCTCGCACCTCGCTGGCCACCTCCTGTTTCAACGTCTGGAAGTCCTCTTTGAGCGAGCTAAAAAGGGCCTCCATGAAAGATCTTGTGACTGGGGGCTCCCCCCCAGCTGGGTCTCCTGAACCTCTGGAGGAGCTCGGTGACGGCTGTGCTTTATCCCGTTGTTGTTGGGCTCTGCTGAGCATGTCCGGGAGCATACGATCCCCCTTCTTTCCGCCCCGACCGCTCCCCATCTGCCGTCCGTGGATTGTAGCTCACCACTCGATGAAAAGAGGGGTTCAAGACTTCCGATAGCAGGTACCGTGTCGCTGGGTCCCCACGTATGGGGCCGATGCGGCTAGGGTGAGGCTCCAATACCTCAGGGCCTCCGTCCGCCTCGTCCCCTCGAGGACAAAATGGCGGCCGGGCGTCGCCGTGTAGATCCTCCTTCTCCAATTTCCAATGTCCAAACAACTACACAGTCCCAAGGCTTCAGCAGTGAGTCCGCTTGGAGACTTCCCGGTCCTTATTAGTGCCAACCGTGCTGCACCCTTGATCCACACTCCTTCTTGAGCGTCATTCAGGGCCGGGGAGCGCGTAGCAGCTTGGGCCGCGACCTCAGGGCTTTGTCTCCTTCGTCTCCTCGGGGACAAAATGGTGGCCGGGCATCTCCAGGAAGACCCTCCTTCTCCAATGTCCACTGATCACGCTCCCACACAGTCTGAGGGCTCCGGCAGTGAATCCTCTTCGAGATCTCCCGGTTCTTTGTAGGGCCAACCACGCTGCCCCCTCGATCCGCACTTCTTCTCGAGTTTCAGTCGGGACCGGGAGGCACGTGGCCCCCCAGGCCGCAGCCGCGGTCCCGAGTGTCGCTACCCCCATCCAGCGACCACCTCTCTCCGTAGCGTCCCCTGCGGGCTCCTCGTCCTTGTCATCGGCTTCAAAGTCACAGAACCGCTACAGGGTTGCAAACAGACGTGTCGCTGTCCAGCTGAGGCCTCCGTGCCGGGGTTAGCTGTAGGGCTCCGTCCTCGGGTCCCCTCCTCCAGCTGCTTGCGCCTGCCTCGACTCAATGGCACTTCGCAGTCAATCCGCTATCGCCCAAATGGCCTCTTATATCAGCACCCGGGACCTAATTTTGTCACCCGTGCATGCACCAAGGCTTCCGCTACCCGTCCCGTGGCCGCTGTGCTCCAGCGGGGGGAGAGAAGCTGCCGAAAAAGGGCTCGGGCCTAGTCGGGCCGGAGGAGCTGCGGGAAGAAGCGTCTGCTCACTCCGCCATCTTGGCCACGCCCCCGCGCACACATATTTTTTTTAAGTTTAATAAGCTTTATTAGGTCATAAAGAAATCGATAACATACAGTAAATGCCTAATAAATAACAATGCATAGGGAATATTATAAACAAAGTTTAACAGGCAAGAATCGTAGTAGGAAGCTATTTATGTTTTTAGGTGAAGGAAAGAGAGGGGGGGGGAGATAAAATATATAAATATTCATAACACAAGCCACAAAATAAGTGTCAGTGTTATTTTCCTAAGAAGTATAGTTCGAAAAGGAAAAAAGAAAAACAAAGGGAAACAAGAACCTAGTGAGAGAAATTTCATTAAATATTTAGAGGGATAAGAACAATTGAAAAAAGAAAAGAGAGAAAGAAAGTTGATTTAAAGGGGTTGGAAATTTTCAAAACGACAGTGAGAGACATTATTTATTGAAACCTTATTTAAAAATGTAGTTAATGGTAACCAAAAAACATCTCTATTTACATTTGCAGAATACTCAGAGTCATAAGCAACATCTAACCTGTGATATTGACAAACAGTATTCCACCATGGCCGAAGTGAGAGTTTAGTCAAACATTTCCAATTAATCGTAATTTGTTGAAACGCTAGAGCCAACATAAGATCAAACAATCCTCGTTGATAAAAAGGTATGGAAAGGAGTTTAGACAAGCTTCCCATAATGAGAATTTCATTGAACATAGATGTATGTAACAGAAAATTGTTAGACAACAGGAGGTCATGAGAAAAAGAGATGGGAGAGATCTGCTGATGGAAAGTCACAGGACCAACATTTCTTGTTATCTGAGTGTGTGAAGTTAGCTATGGAGATGGGAATGAAGTATAATCTGTGATATAGAAAGAACGTAGACTGAGTGGTAGAAGCGGATCTTGAGATCCTCAGCGACCGGGCCCAAATCCCATTCCATATATCAATGCTCCATTGAGAACCGAAATCTGATTCCCAATCAAGTTCCACTTTAGTTTTGTCTCGTTCTGGATTAGTAGCATAAAAGAATTTATAAATTAGGGAAGCTTTTGGAATTAAAATTAATATTTTAAGGAGAGAATCTTGAGTAATAGGAGTTTCATCTGAAGGAAGGGAGTAAAAAATATTCAGAAGTAATTCCATTAGAATGGAAAATGTATGCAGAAAGGAAAGCGGACAGTTAAATATGGCCTGAAAATCAGGAAAAGAAGAGGGAGAAGATCCATTGAATAAATCAGTAACCGAAGTGATACCCTTAGCTCTCCATGAGGCCCAGTAGAGAGGTCTGTTATTTATAGTAATGAGATTATTATGCCATAAGGGAGAATGTAAAAAGGGGTTCCTGGTTATACATTTTGGTTGAAAAAAGGGTCGAAGTAAAGAGCAGGTGTGTTTAAATAATGGGAGAGATGTGAGGGTATTTTTTGCAGTGAAAGAATGAACTTTCTTAGTCGAGAAAGGAGTAAATAAATGTTGTTCGATAGTAACCCATATAGGAGTGAAGGGTAAGGATTCCGTGTGAAGCCAGTAAGATGCTTGCTTTAAGGTAAAAGCTTTATGATATAACCGAAAGTCTGGGAAGTTTACCCCACCTACAATCCTTGGCTTTCTAAGGTGAAATAAAGAAATTCTGGATTTTTTATTTTTCCACAAAAATTTGGCAAGGATTGAGTTCATTTAAAACAAAATAAGTAACAGGGATACATTATAGAATCATTGAGAAATAGTATAGTAAAATAGGAGTAATCCTCATCTTTATGGAGTCGATACGGCTCCACCCGGATAGAAAGAGAGGATTCCAGGAAGAAAGAAGCTTGGAAATACGGTCTAAAGCTATGTTCATGTTCAATTTAACCGAGTTAGAGATAGAGTTGGAGAACCAAATACCAAGATATTTAATTTTAGAGCTGTTCAAGAGGAAGCCAGTAGAGTCAAATTGCTGTTTAAGACAACATTTTGTTATTGGGAGAACTTCAGTTTTATCAGAATTGATCTTGTATCCTGATACCGTTGAGAAATCAGCAATTTCTTGTAATAATGAAGGAATAGAAGAGTCTGGATTTGAAATGAAAAGTAAGATATCGTCTGCATATGCAGATAGACAGTTAAAAACTTTTCTTTTTAATCTGCCCCACTAATCCCAGTTCGGCCCCTCTGCAGGTCCCTGGTTATTCTAGCGCTTGGACGCCTTCGGGCAGCAATTCGCGCTCTATAAATCCACATCCATTCCATTCCATTCCATTCCATTCCATGTTGATCTCCATATGGGAATCCAGAAATAGATGAATTTTGACGGATACATGAAAGAAAAGGTTCTAGAGAAAGAACAAACAGAAGGGGGGAAATGGACAACCCTGCCTAACTCCTCATGGAGTGAAAATACTGCGAGATTTGGCCGTTTACAATGGTAGAAGCAGAGGGAGTAGAATAGAGAAGAGAGATAAGGGAAATTAATTTAGTACCAAAACCATCCCATAAAAAGGACCAATCTACTCTATCAAAGGTCTTTTCTGCGTCAATGGAAATCGCCCCAAGAGGAAAGGATAAAGAAGAAGCTTTATTAAGTACATGAAAGAATGGACTCGAATTATCAGAAGTCAGCCTACCCTTTACAAATCCACATTGTTCAGGAGCTATTAAATGAGGGAGGAAAGATTCTAGACGGAGAGATAAAAGTTTAGCAAAAATGTTATAATCAACGTTTACCAGTGAGATGGGACAGTAATTTTTGCAGAGTTTGGGATCCTTGCCTTCCCAATGGATGAGACAAATGGAAGCTTCTAAATAGGTACCACTCGCTGCTCCGACAGAACAGAAATGTTGGAAAAGATTAAAAGGTTTTGGTAGTAGTAGTTTAGAAAAATTAAGATAAAATTCTACAGAGAAACCATCAGGGCCTGGAGATTTATTTTTCTTTAAAGAATTTAAGGAGGAAGAGATTTCCTGTGGTGAAAGATCCGTGTCTAAAGAGGCAAAATCTAAATCAGAGGCAGAAGGAGGGGGAACAGAACTAAGGTAGTCGTGTATAAGTGCGTCTATGGGAGGGGATTCAGGAGTATATAAAGTACTATAAAATTTTGTGAATTCAGTTAGTATATGTTTATCTTTAACCCCTTCGATGCTCATGACGAGCTCAGCTCGTCATGAGGCACGGTTGAGCTGTGCTTATGACGAGCTGAGCTCGTCATGAAACTATAGTATTCAAATAATGTCAGCACAGGAGGGGAAAAGTCACAGCAGCCAAGGTTTTAAAGAGGAGTTTGCCATAATTGTATTGAATGGAGTCAAACAATGTTTTGTCTTTTGTAGATTTTAAATAATTAGCAAGAAGTGAACCCGTTTTATTGCGACCCCCATAATATCTGGCACTGCTAAGAAGCATAGTAAAGGAAGCCTTATCCGTAGAGATTTTGTTTAATTCCATCTTAGCTTTAATTAGTTACTGAAGAGTAGTGTCTGAAGAAGAAGTGTAAAACCGATGCTCTAAAAGCTTAATGTAAGATAAAAGAGTTGTATGTTTTTTAGAGGATAATTTATTTTACTTGGATACAAAGTCTATAATAAACCCACGAGCAGTCGCTTTGAAATTATTCCAAACCAGAACAGGAGACACAGATGTATTTTTATTAATAGCAAAGAATTCTTCTGAGAAAGAAATGAAAGAAGAGGAGAATATTGGGTCTTATAAAAGATAATTGTTAAATCTCCATCTAGACATTTTGGAGTGAGTGTGAAGTAAGTCGAAGTCAACTATTACTGGAGCATGATCATAAATCAAAATGGGCTCGATCGAGGAGGATACAAGATTTTGAGCTAATGACTTAGAAAGAAATATATAATCAATCCGGGATAAAGAACCATGAGGTGGAGAAAAAAAGGAAAATTCTGACAGGTCTGGATTACACAATCTCCAGGCATTAACCAATTGAGTCTGTGTAATTGTGTTGAGGAATTGTTTGTGGGTTTTAAGCGGAATAAAACGTACTTGGGATATGCGATCGACAAAAGGGTCTAAGACTTGATTGCAATCCCCTCCAAGTATGAAACATTCATCTTTATTTTGAAAAAACTTGTCTGTAACCGTAGGCCAAAAAGAGGAATCTGGCTGAGTTGGACCATAAAGATTAAAGACAGTAAGAGGAATATTGTTGACTAAAAGTTTAACTAGAATCCACCTGCCATCTGAGTCAATATCTTGCGTAACAACAACACATTTCAATTTCTTGTGACATAGGATAACAACCCCATTCTTCTTTGTGTTGGTAGGGGAAACCAGTACTGAACCAACCAACTACGTTTAAGTTTGAGAGCTTCAGCCTCGAACAAATGTGTTTTTTTGCAATACAGCTAAATCTGTTTTATATGAGGCTAAGTGTGAAAGAATTCTCCGTCTCTTAATCAGATGTTATTTGACTGCCGCAGTTCTGCCAAAAGAGACTACATTTCTTGTATGCTTGTACGGAGGGTGCAGTGGGAATCAAATCAGAGCACACTTGGGGCATTTCCGGGTGAGCGGTCTAGTCGCTCAGGCCGCGCTCCAAAATCCCTATTTAAAACTGAAGCAGAGCGGACGCGGAGTCGGATGTTATTTGACTGCCGCAGTTCTGCCAAAAGAGATTACATTTCAGACACTGTGAATAGCAACAGCAGTAAGAGGCTAAAAGCAGTGATTATTTTTTAACAAATAAGGAAACTGATTTTAAACTGTGTAAATTTTCATTTCACTTTTTACCTGCTCATTTGTGCATGGTGCATCTCAGCTTTCCCTAGTCACCCCGGTCCGTCACGGCAAGTGCCGCTTGTACAGAGGGTGCGGTGGGAATCAAATCGGAGCACACTTCCGGTGCAGGGGCATTTCCGGCTGAGCGGTCTAGTCGCTCAGGCCGTGCTCCAAAATCCCTATTTAAACCATGACGGAACGGAAGCGCGCAGCGGGCACGCCGCAGGCACGCCGAAGGCGCACCAAAGGCAAGTCCGTCTGCGCCCGTCCGCGCATGGCCCATGCCTAGGGCCAGACTCCCTGCTCCAACCTACAAACAGGATGCCAGAATAAGGTACAATAGTAATGACATACTTAAACTGCGAGTTACAGAACACACAAGAGAGCAGACCAGATCTAGGGGGTGTGTACTAGCAGCGGTGACCGTGTGGCACCGTGGTGGATGCGTGAGAACATGATGTTGAAGACAAAGAGCTGTTGCAACTAAAGGCTAAGACAATTCCCATCAGACCACCCATGTGGTGGAGTTTACGTCATGTGGGACTTGCTAGTCTTACCTTCCCAAGTCCGACCATGTAGTGCCGGTGTGGGAATGAATATCAAAAGTATAATCATGATGTGCATCCTAAAGTGATGTGAAAAATGTGCAGTGCCCAAATAATAAACAGATGGATAAAATGAACTACCCTGACCTCAGAAAACGTTTCATAAAGAGGTCGGGTGTCAAGATTAAAAACACGCCCAGTAGCAGGACTACCTTATGGCGCTGTGCAGTATGGTCTGTAATGTGGTCGACATGTTTCAGCCGTTAGGGCAACTAACCCGGCTTTCTTCAGGACCTATTGATAACGATTGGCTACTGCAACTGTCTACTAAATATTTGTGTGAAGAGAATGACAATCACAAGAGTGTACTAGAAAAGTTACACTTATATCAGGAACTTGTATACTTAAGTGTCCACAGATGGGAAAGAGGTATATCTTCTTCCCAGCTTTGTGTGGGTGATGACCTCACCTCACCCGGCAACCGCTCGGGAGTATGAGGCCCCGCTCTATCCGTCGGTGCCCGGGAGTAGAACGAGCGGAAGTGGAGGCCAATAGGTCCTGAAGAAAGCCGGGTTAGTTGTTAGTCATGTTCTCACGCATCCACCACGGTGCCACACGGTCACCGCTGCTAGTACACACCCCCTAGACCTGGTCTGCTCTCTTGTGTGTTCTGTAACTTGCTGTAGGGGAGTGAGCAGACAGGTCATTAAACATTCCCCTTGACCCTCCACACACCCTTTTTGTTTCTCAATACTTAAACTGCGACCATCCTCACACTGCCCAAACCTAAATATGTAGACCGAAACTAAAATTTTCCCAAAAATGCTCACACCCTCTGAACACCACCCAGAATTGTGCTGCATCACAGCAAACTTCTCAGGACAGTCGAGAGAAAGACAAAGTTATAAAAGCTGCCTTGATTAATGCACGGTCCCTGGTGAAGCACAACTCAGACACGGCCATTTTAATCGAATCCCACGCTTTAGAAATACTATTTATCACGGAAACCTGGGCGGACGAAGCCTCCAGCATAGACCTGGCACTGGCTCTTCCAGGGGAATACTCTACAGTTCGGGCAGACGTAATAGGAAAAAGAGGGGGCGGGTTAGACATCATTTATAAAGATGAGCTTCAGGCAAGAGGATCAGCTTCGGGTAGCAACCTGGACTGCAAGACTCTATCCTTTAATATTGTGATCACTAGAAATTATGCCTTTAAGGCCTCCTGCTTTACAGACCCCAAAAAGCAAAAACCCTCCTGACACAGTTTCTCGATCCTTTCTTAGAGTCCAGCCTAAAAGAGGGGGACTACACCATACTGGGGGATTTTAATCTTCATCTAGAGAAAAACGCAGATAGAGATACCCTGCTTATCACTCAGACCATGGCCGGCTGCTCACTGACACAAAAGGTCCAATAGAGTACCCATTCCGCCGGACATACTCTGGATGGTGTATTTTCCTCCAACACTAATCTAACAATTGGGGAAATTATTCCAGTACCTTGGTTGGACCACAAAGTCATTAAGTTCTCCCTGACAATTAAGCAAGCCACAAGGTCAAGGCCTACGCAAACAATACAGTACACATACCAGGACTGGGACAAATTGAATATCCCCTATCTGCAGGAATAACTGGAGCAGACGACCCCCAAACTAAACATTGACTGTAACATAGCTAATGAGCAAATAAAAACCTGGATCAAATCCGCAGTCCAAAAAGCTGCCCCCATAAAAAAATCTAGCTCTAAAAGAAATAAGATCTCAGAACCCTGGTTCTCAGAGAAACTAAGACTACTAAAACAGACTTGTAGGAGGGCTGAAAGTAAATGGAGGGCCAACTACGGAGAAGGGGCTAAAAAAAATACCGGAGGACTCTAACCTCCTATTAAAAAATTGAACCTGGAAGAAAAATCTTCCTACTATGTAAAGAAAATTAATGATGCCAAAATTCCTGCAAAGAGCTGTTCTCTACAGTTAAAAAACTGACCAGATCAGAGGCCAATATCCAAATGGAGGAAAGTACAGTATTCTGTAACACATTGGGGCAATTCTTCGTTAACAAAGTAAAGTCAATTTATGAATCTGTTAGACCCACCAATATCGGCACTGCTTCACAATCAAGGATCCTCCCCTACCATTGTGGGTCAAGAGAAACCGTAGATTCAGGGTTCAGATTTACAACTCCATCAGTAGATCAGGTACCACAAATAATTCTGGAAACTAGGTCAGGGGGTATCACAGACCCGTGTCCACCAAAGATCTTCCATCTGTTCCCAGAGATCCTAAGCAAACAACTCCAGACACTTTTTGATAATATACTACAGGCAAGCATCTTCCCCGATGTATGGAAAATGGCATCTGTCACACCACTGTTGAAACAGCCTAATCTGGATCCCTCAGATCCAGCCAATTATAGGCCAATATCAAAAATACCATTCCCGGCAAAAGTACTGGAAAAGATTCTAAACTCACAATTCACAGGGTTCCTCAGGTCCTCTCACGCCCTAGACCATTCGCAGTATGGGTTTAGGGAAGAACGCGGGACCGAGACAGCATTGATCATGGCAGTAGAAGAGCTCAGGAGTGTGTTGGACGCAGGCGGGAAGGCTGCCTTGATTTTATTAGATCTGTCAGCAGCCTTCGACACTGTTAACCATGACACACTCCTGGCACGCCTCGCTGATCTAGGGGTTCATGGTTCTACCCTTGCTCTGACTGCATCCTTTCTCAAAGATTGAACCTTTACTGTCAAAATAGGGGAATGTACTTCCAAATCCTTTAAATCTCCATGGGGGGTACCACAGGGCTCCTCTTTGAGCTCGAACCTTTTTAACATTTACGTAGCCCCATTAGCCTCTATTATCCGAAACTGTGGGTTCCTTCCAGTCTCCTACGCCGACGACACCCAAATAGTGGTGTCCATCTCCAATAACACTGATGAAATGGCAGAGAGGTTTAGGAAATGCATGGAACTAGTCAGCGTCTGAATGCAACAAAATTGCTTAAAATTACACAGCGAAAAATCTGAGGTAATGCTATTTAGCATACAACCTAACAGCTGGTCGCAGAAATGGTGGCCGGACAGCCTGGGCTCATGCCCACTACCAGTGGATAAAGTCAAGAATCTGGGCTTCGTCCTTGACGATAAATTTACATTTCTAGCCCAGACAAACAAGTTGACTTCATCGGTGTGGTACACCTTAAAGATGATAAAAAATCTACTGCCGTTCTTTCCCGTAGAGACCCGTAAAGCCTTGGTAACCATGCTAGCCCTCTCAAGGCTGGACTACAGGAACGCCCTGTTTGCAGGGATGCAGAAGCAGTTAATGCTAAAACTTCAACAACTACAAAATACAGCAGCTAGGCTGATTTTGGACGTCCCAAATATGAACCAGTAGCCCACAGACTCAGGAGTCTGCACTGGCTCACAGTCGAGAAAAGGGTGCGTTTCAAATCAGCCTGCCTGGCATATAAGGCCCTTCATGGGATTGGTGTCCACTTTCTAAAACAGAACTTAAAACAGTATGAACCCATAAGGAATCTCAGATCTAGCAATGAAAACTAATCAAAATCCACAGATTTAAACAATTGAGATGGGGGGGGAGAAGTTTCCTGCAGCACGCAGCTAAGACCTAGAATCAGCTACCTCTTTCCGTAAAGAATAGTCCTTCACTTCTAGCGTTCAGAAAGGCTGTAAAACCCTGGCTCTTCTTGGAGTAGCCTCCCTTTCTAGCTTTGCAGGCTTCGACTCTGTACATCTGATCCAGCGCCAAGACGCCCCAGGGCATTCGTGCGCTCTGCAAGTCCTTAAATCAAAATCAAATCAATCTAAATCAAAAAAATCTTAATAGGGTTATTGAAACCCTTTACAGTCCATGTGATTATTCTGAATGAAATAAATACATATTAGATATACAACAATTTGATTTTACGCAGAAATGGAATTCAATATAAAATGATAAACAAGCATTCAGAAATTGAAAAAGAGTAAACATAAGGAATACATTGAGACAAGATAGAATGAGTAAAAGGAAGAAGATAGGTGTAGGATAAAGAAGAATTAAGAACATAGAAAATTCCTGCAATAATAAAAAGAGGAATTAAAAAAACAGTAAAGAAAGGGAAGATATGAGAGGAAATAAAAAGAATCAAGCAACAACAGGTAAGAGAAAAGTATGATTATAAGAGAATAAGAAGGAAAAGGAAGGAAATGGAAAGATAGAGGAAAGACAAGGAGAGACAGTACATATCCAAAAAGAATGACTGATAAAACATACCTGAGGGAATCAAAGGGAGATACAACGGGGCAAGAACGGCACATAACAAGACAAACCACCCAAACCAAAGACATCCGGATCGGGACGGGGAGGAAAAGGATAAGGACCTTACGGGTTGATAAGACAAACTAACCTATAGGGAAATACAAAGGAAATAATTAACACTGAGATGATATAAAGAAAATTGAGTATCAGATAAACACATGACAATATATATAAGAAACACGAACCACTAATGCGATTTAGCATGAATAACTTTCAGAGAAAAGAAATAACCACATAGTAAACAATTATTAGTCAATAATAAAGTCAACTAAGAACAAAACTATGACATGACTGTAAAAATGGCTAAGGAGTTAGAATATGAGGAATGCAGGAAAGTCAACCATCGGAAAGACCAGCAGTGTCCATGGCAGTTGCAGTATTAGAGTGAATACATTTCTTAAGTTCCGCTGGGTCTTGGAAGGACCTAGTCTGATTTTGGTATGTCACCTTGAAGATGCAGGGGTGAAAAAGACCATATCGAGCACCAAGAGATCATAGATGTTGCGCAATTACGAGAGTCACTCCAGTTGTTTCCTCTTGAAGCCGCAAACTCCCAACTCTCTAAGGGATCAGCCAACGCAGTCAGGATGAGCACTCTGACTATGTCAACTTTTCCACAAGGGAAAGGGGAAGTGGAGAGAGAAACAAACAAGCAACCACAAACACTGGTTCCAGCTGTTGTTTCTCTTGAAAGTGTTCTAGTCGATGTTTTGGTCTCACGTAATTCTGATTTCACGTAATCCAGTAGTACAGTGCACTAGATTAGCAATTCTCTTGTATTACAATACAATCTGTATTAATTAATGTTTTCATCACTTCTAATACTGACCATTATACATATCGGCCCTTGTTCACACTTTACTGAGCTCAGTGCAGCCACTAGCTGTAGACTGTCTCCTTCAAACAAAATGAGATTATTCAATACTGTTCTTAATACCTTGTTTATTAGTATGTTAGTTCTTGGTTAAATAAGATTCACTCAAGAAACTCATGCACATACCTGAAAACCTCAGTTTGATATCCGCAAAAGGGAGTTCTGTAATCATAAAAGAAAAGAAGAAACAATACCAGCAACCTACACTTTTGGTAACTTGCTAAATGGTAAATATACTAGATCTAATCCCAACTTCTTGTGATTGAAGATTGTCTAGAAAACTATTACAGAAGAACTCAATGTTTCTTGCCAAGGTTTGTTTAGAGAATCGAAATTCACAAATGCAATTGTTTAGCCAAAGGTTATTTAAGTAAGTGATATTCTCTGGTATCTAGTTTGTCCTTGACAAGGCTTGTTTAACTTCACAAACCTTCTAAAACGACTTAGAACTTTCACTGACATCAAGATTGTTTTTTCCAAGGCTTGTTTTGACTGAAGGACGCTCAAAAAACATTACAATGTTTGTCTAATTAAAGTCTTACTGTCCTTTTTCTCTTTCAGCAATGTCTCGGGTTCTCGTCGAGGAGGGAGTGTCATCGGGTGGGGCTTCACCAGCTTTCACCAGCTTCGCAGATCTCCAGAGTTCTCGATGGCTTGGTCCTGCCGACGGGAGTCAGGTAACAGGCGGCGACCCGGAGGCGGGTAACTGGTAAAGGGGCTTGAAGTCTGCAGCGGGAGAGGGGGCTAGAAGGGAGGAGCGGGAGGGGACTTGAAGTAAGGAAATGGACGGGAAACTGAAGTCAGGAGCTGAGGCAGATTGGGACTGAAGCGCTCGTCATAACTGCAGCAAGAGACGAAGCGCTGGTAAACTTGCGAGCAGTCTTTAAATAGTCTTTCCACACGGAGCTTCACTCATTAGCATATTCCTCACGTGGAAGCCTCCCTTTAGACCTTCACGTGTTAAACTAGAACATTGTTACAATGGGTGTGTCTCAAGAAGCAACAACAAGCATTGACTAAGGCAACTAAGCAATACTGAAGGCAGCAATAAACAAGCATTGTCTAGGCAGCAAATAACAATACTGAATGCCATCATTATAAAACGTTTCATATTGCCATCTACAATTTACAGGAACATTAAAACAGAATCATTGCATTACAGGATTACGTGGGTAAACCAGTTGCAGTACATGCACCCTTAACAGCCCCCCCCCCCCCCCAAAGGTCGCCTCACAGGTCTGGGCTTATCTGGATGGAAGGCATGAAAAGACCTGACGAGTCTGGGGGCGTGCACATTTCTTTCAGGTTCCCAAGATCGCTAGGAAGAATCATATCCCTTCCAGTCTATAAGGTAATACAGACGACCCTGGACTCTTTTCGCATCTAAGATGGTCTTACCTTCATACTCTAAATGATCACCAATTATCACTGGAGGTGACGGGTTGTCGGGTCGAGTTGTTGGGTCATAGGGTTTCAGAAGGGACACATGAAACACCGGGTGAATGGCATACTCCTCCGGTAGAAGCAATTTAATAGATACTGGATTCAGAATGTTCTCAATCTGGAAAGGCCCTAAGTATCTCGGTTTCAGTTTTCTGGGACCTTCTAATTGAATGTTTCTTGTGGATAACCAAACTAATTGATCTTCCTTGTATAAAGGTGATGGTATTCTATGAGCATCTGCAGATTTTTTCATGGTTATTTTGCTCTTGATCCAGTTCTTTTTTGCCTTCTCTTGAATCTCCAACAAAGAAGTTAACCTATCTGTCACAGCTGGCATGGTCTGTTGGTTTTCTGGTAACAGAACGGGGAGAGATCTGGGATGTTGACCAGTTAAGAAATAAAAGGGTGAACAACCCAAAGTTGAATGCAAGGTGTTATTGTATGAAAATTCAGCCCAAGGTAAAACTTCATCCCAACTTGAGGTGAGGTAGCTAATAAACAACGTAAACCTTGTTCCACATGCTGATTTACTTTTTCTGTTTGGCCATCTGTCTGAGGAAGGAAGGAGGAAGACCAGGCTAATTCTATTACTAATTGCTTACTGAGCTGTGACCAACATTTTGATACGAATTGAGGGCCTCTGTCAGAAATAATTTTGGTTGGAACGCCGTGAAGTTTTACAATTGTGGATAAAAATATTGTACTGAATTTTGCTGCTGTTGGTATTTTTTGCAATGGAATAAAATGTCCAATTTTTGATAACAAATCTACCACTACCAGAATAGTTGGGTAACCATTGGATTTAGGAAGATAAGTTATAAAATCTAAATCAATAGTGTGCCATTGCTGTGGAGGAATATTCAAAGGATGAAGCAATCCCATAGGAGCTGTATGTAAAGCCTTCTGTCAAGTGCAAACGGTACAAGTCTTGATGTATTGCTGGATGACAGGAAAAATTTGATCCCACCAGAAATAACGCTGACATAATTCCAGAGTTTTATTTATTCCTGGATGTGCTGCAATTGCCAGATCATGATTCCATTGCAGTACTTTATTCTGTAAGTCTCTAGTTGGAATGAACAATTTATTGTTGTGAAAGAAAAAACCCTCCCTGATTGTATTATTTTTCTTAGATAACCACTCCTGTATATTTTGAGTTTTTAATTCTTCCTTAATTGAGTCAAGAAAGTTTTCTGAATGTGTTACCGCTACAATTCTTTCTTTTGGAAGAATACTTTGTAGCTCTCTAACCTGATTTGAATTCTTTTCGCAGACTAATCGTGAGAGGGTATCTGAGAGTAACTGTTTGTTCCCTGGGCGATATGTGATTATAAAATCAAATTCACTAAAATATTGTAACCACCTCATTTGTCTGGGGGTGAAAGCTTTTACTGTAGAGTAAAATTGCAAATTTTTATGGTCCGAATAAACAGTGATAGTATGTTTAGCCCCCAAAAGATGATGTCGCCATTCTTGGAATGGCTGGCTGGCTGGGATCGTTCGTCCGCATGGTATTAACATCATTACCTATGCGGATGACACCCAGCTAGTGGTCTCCCTTGTGCAAGGGAACAACGGCCAACCACAAACCAATCTAGCGACATGCTTGGAGGAGGTCAAGAGCTGGATGACCATGTCCTGCCTGAAACTCAACGATGATAAAACGGAGCTCATGCTCCTAGGCCCCGCAGCCCCTTCCACCGTGGATCTGTTATGGCCTCTGAGCATGGGCGCTCCTCCCACTCCCAGAGATAACATAAAAAGCCTGGGAGTGTGGTTGGACAAATCGTTGACCTTTAATACCCAGGCAACCAAGGTCTCGGCGGTCTGCTTTGGCCTCCTTAGGTCAGTCAAAAAAATCCTTCCTCTTCTCCCTTTTGAGGCCAGGCAGATAGTGATCCAAGGACTAATACAATCCCGCCTCGACTTTAGCAACTCACTGTACCTCGGGGCTCCGGAGTATAGCCTACAAAAACTGCAGCGAACACAAAACTGTGCAGCCCGCACTCTGCTGGGACTCCCACGCAGAACCTCGATAAGACATGGCCTAAGGACCCTACATTGGCTTCCCGTCAGGGACAGAATAAAGTATAAAACTCTTTGCATCGCCCACCAAGCCTTTTGGAAGACAGGCCCAGAAATTAACCATACTCTAATTCTCCCCTACCAGCCCAATAAGTCACTTCGCTCCTCAAACACCTTCTTGGCAAAAGTCCCTAGGATCTACAGAGCCAGATCAGGAGGCCGCTCTTTTGCCTACAACGCGTCCAGACTGTGGAACACTCTTCCAGGTCATCTGAGAAGCAACTCCAATCTGTCAAGTTTCCGCAAACAGCTCAAGACCTTCCTGTTTAACTAATTGGACCTCTCCTGGTTTGCCTCTCTGGAAGACACTGTTCTAGTTCAGCGCCTGGACGCCTCAGGGCAACTGTTGCGCTATATAAAATTGCTTTTCATTTCATTTCATTTCATTTCATTCATTTCATTTCATTTCATTTCATTGGAACACATCTTTAATAGCTAAGAGTTCACGTTCTGCGATAGTGTAATTCTGTTCAGCTAACAGTAACTTTCTAGAGTGAAAGGCTATTGGATGTAAATGACCAGTTTCAGGGTCTTTCTGAAGTAGCACTCCTCTAATCGCGGTTTGAGAAGCATCTGCTTCGAGATAAAATGGTCTGTCAGGATCTGGATGGACCAAAATTGGGGCTCAGGTAAATACCTTTTTTAACAAAGAGAAGGCTTTATCTGCTTCTTCAGTCCAAGAAAAGGTTTTTCCTTTCTTTAATAACTGGGTGATTGGTGTTACAATTTCAGAAAATTTCGAAATGGAACGCCTGTAGAAATTTGCGAATCCTAGGATCCTTTGTGTGTCTTTTATTGAGGTTGGAATTGGCCTGGTTAAAATTGCATCAACTTTCTTTGGATCCATATGGATTCCTTCTGGTGATAGACAGTATCCCAAAAACTCCACCTTGGTTGCATTAAATACACATTTTTCAAGTTTGGCAAATAAAGAGTGATCTCTTAATCTCTGTAAGACAGATTGAACATGTTGAACATGATCTTCTGTGTTTTTTTAATAAATCAGGATGTCATCAATATATACGATGCAACAGACATCCAGCAAATCGTGTAATACCTCATTTATGAAGTATTGGAATGCTGCTGGAGCGTTGCTAAAGGCCAAAAGGCATAACCGTATACTCAAAGAGGCCAAATTTCGTGCGGAAGGCAGTCTTTCACTCGTCGCCTTCCTTTACACGAATCAGATGGTATGCGCCTCTAAGGTCCAATTTAGTATATATACTGGAACCTTTAACCTGATTGAGTAACACTGGAATTAGAGGCAATGGGTATTTATTTTTCATGGTTGCTTTGATGACTGCGCGAAAATCAATGCAAGCTTTTAAGTCCCCAGTCTTCTTCGCCACGAAGAAGAGGGCCGCCGAGACCGGAGAAGTAGAGTGACGAATGAACCCTAGATCTAAGAGTTCGTCCAAGTACTTTCTCAAATAATCATTCTCAGGTTCAGTCAGAGCATAAATTCTGCTGCATGGTAGAACCACTCCAGGAATTAAATCAATCCGACAATCATGAACTCTATGAGGTGGAAGTTTAGTAGCCTTAACAGGATCGAAAACATCAGAGTAATTCTGATACTCGATGGGTAATGTACTGACCTCGGAATTCAATGTGGCACAAAAAAGGGGCATCACCGGATTTTTGGTTTCTTGGTAACAATGTAATTTACAATAAGAAGATTCTAAGGTAACTGTTCTTTTAATCCAATCTATTTTGGATTATGTAATTCCAACCACGGAATTCCTGGAATGACTCCAAAGGTAGGTGTGTCAATAAGATCAAAAACCGTATTCTCAGTATGACCGTTGTCAGATACTATGGTTAATGGTTCTGTATTAAATCGTATGAGACCTGAAGATAATGCTGAGCCATCGACAGCTCTTACTAGTTCTGGCTCCGCCTTAGGAACCATTACCAAGTGCAATTTACGGGCTAATTCCAAGTCAAAAAAGTTCCCGGTAGCTCCCAAATCTAGAAGCACTGGAATACGGTGTCTTTGTTGTGAAGATAAAATAAAAACCATTCGTATAGTAAAGTGTTTAGGAATATGAGTTGTTACATTAGTGGTACAAAAGGGGGTGGTGATGGACGGAGCATCTGAATCAATCAAACACTCACACCCAGTCAAAAGATCTGGGTTTAATCCATAACCGTTCTTTAGCTCACTCTGCCACCCCAGTTCAGATACGGCTATATGCAAATCAGTCTGACCCTGTGCCTCATGGGAAAAGTCCAGCCCGAACTGCCAAGCCATGTCTTCTCTGGACCGGAATCAAGCTTCCGAGGACCGGTTTCTGGCATTCCAGCCGTCTTCTGCCCGGCTTGCTTGAATCCAGTGGCAAAGTGAGCAAGGGACTCATGTCTGAGCAAACCCTGCCACACTTATGGCGGCCAAAAGCGGTACAAAAGGGGGTGGGGAGGGACGGAGCATCTGAATCAATCAAACACTCACACCCAGTCAAAAGATCTGGGTTTAATCCATCACTGTTCTTTAGCTCACTCTGCCACCCCAGTTCAGACATGGCTATATGCAAATGAGTCTGACCCTGTGCCTCATGGGAACAGTCCAGCCCGAACTGCCAAGCCATGTCTTCTCTGGACCGGAAACAAGCCTCCGAGGGTCGGTTTCTGGCATTCCAGCCGTCTTCAGCCCGGCTTGCTTGAATCCAGTGGCAAAGTGAGCAAGGGACTCACATCTGAGCTTACCCTGCCACACTTATGGCGGCCAAAAGCGGTACAAAAGGGGGTGGTGATGGACGGAGCATCTGAATCCATCAAACACTCACACCCAGTCAAAAGATCTGGGTTTAATCCATCACCGTTCTTTAGCTCACTCTGCCACCCCAGTTCAGACATGGCTATATGCAAATCAGTCTGACCTTGTGCCTCATGGGAACAGTCCAGCCCGAACATCCAAGCCATGTATTCTCTGGACCGGAAACAAGCTTCCGAGGACCGGTTTCTGGCATTCCAGCCGTCTTCAGCCAGGCTTGCTTGAATCCAGTGGCAAAGTGAGCAAGGGACTCACGTCTGTGCATACCCTGCCACACTTATGGCGGCCAAAAGCGGTACAAAAGGGGGTGGTGATGGACGGAGCATCTGAATCAATCAAACACTCACACCCAATCAAAAGATCTGGGTTTAATCCATCACCGTTCTTTAGCTCACTCTGCCACCCCAGTTCAGACATGGCTATATGCAAATCAGTCTGACCTTGTGCCTCATGGGAACAGTCCAGCCCGAACATCCAAGCCATGTATTCTCTGGACCGGAAACAAGCTTCCGAGGACCGGTTTCTGGCATTCCAGCCGTCTTCAGCCAGGCTTGCTTGAATCCAGTGGCAAAGTGAGCAAGGGACTCACGTCTGTGCATACCCTGCCACACTTATGGCGGCCAAAAGCGGTACAAAAGGGGGTGGTGATGGACGGAGCATCTGAATCAATCAAACACTCACACCCAATCAAAAGATCTGGGTTTAATCCATCACCGTTCTTTAGCTCACTCTGCCACGCCAGTTCAGATATGGCTATATGCAAATCAGTCTGACCCTGTGCCTCATGGGAACAGTCCAGCCCGAACTGCCAAGCCATGTATTCTCTTGACCGGAAACAAGCTTCCGAGGCCTGGTTTCTGGCATTCCAGCCGTCTTCAGCCCGGCTTGCTTGAATCCAGTGGCAAAGTGAGCAAGGGACTCACGTCTGAGCATACCCTGCCACACTTACGGCGGCCAAAAGCGGTACAAAAGGGGGTGGTGATGGACGGAGCATCTGAATCAATCAAACACTCACACCCAGTCAAAAGATCTGGGTTTAATCCATCACCGTTCTTTAGCTCACTCTGCCACCCCAGTTCAGACATGGCTATATGCAAATCAGTCTGACCCTGTGCCTCATGGGAACAGTCCAGCCCAAACTGCCAAGCCATGTCTTCCCTGGACCGGAAACAAGCTTCCGAGGACCGGTTTCTGGCATTCCAGCCGTCTTCAGCCCGGCTTGCTTGAATCCAGTGGCAAAGTGAGCAAGGGAGTCACGTCTGAGCATACCCTGCCACACTTATGGCGGCCAAAAGCGGTACAAAAGGGGGTGGTGATGGACGGAGCATCTGAATCAATCAAACACTCACACCCAGTCAAAAGATGTGGGTTTAATCCATCACCGTTCTTTAGCTCACTCTGCCACCCCAGTTCAGACATGGCAATATGCAAATCAGTCTGACCCTGTGCCTCATGGGAACAGTCCAGCCCGAACTGCCAAGCCATGTCTTCTCTGGACCGGAAACAAGCTTCCGAAGACCGGTTTCTGACATTTCAGCCGTCTTCAGCCAGGCTTGCTTGAATCCAGTGGCAAAGTGAGCAAGGGACTCCTGTCTGAGCATACCCTGCCACACTTATGGCGGCCAAAAGCGGTACAAAAGGAAGTGGTGATGGACGGAGCATCTGAATCAATCAAACACTCACACCCAGTCAAAAGATCTGGGTTTAATCCATCACCGTTCTCTATCTCACTCTGCCACCCCAGTTCAGACATGGATATATGCAAATGAGTCTGACCCTGTGCCTCATGGGAACAGTCCAGCCCGAACTGCCAAGCCATGTCTTCTCTGGACCGGAAACAAGCTTCCGAGGACCGGTTTCTGGTATTCCAGCCGTCTTCAGCCCGGCTTGCTTGAATCCAGTGGCAAAGTGAGCAAGGGACTCACGTCTGAGCATACCCTGCCACACTTATGGCGGCCAAAAGCGGTACAAAAGGGGGTGGTGATGGACGGAGCATCTGAATCAATCAAACACTCACACCCAGTCAAAAGATGTGGGTTTAATCCATCACCGTTCTTTAGCTCACTCTGCCACCCCAGTTCAGACATGGCAATATGCAAATCAGTCTGACCCTGTGCCTCATGGGAACAGTCCAGCCCGAACTGCCAAGCCATGTCTTCTCTGGACCGGAAACAAGCTTCCGAAGACCGGTTTCTGACATTTCAGCCGTCTTCAGCCCGGCTTGCTTGAATCCAGTGGCAAAGTGAGCAAGGGACTCCTGTCTGAGCATACCCTGCCACACTTATGGCGGCCAAAAGCGGTACAAAAGGGGGTGGTGATGGACGGAGCATCTGAATCAATCAAACACTCACACCCAGTCAAAAGATCTGGGTTTAATCCATCACCGTTCTCTATCTCACTCTGCCACCCCAGTTCAGACATGGATATATGCAAATGAGTCTGACCCTGTGCCTCATGGGAACAGTCCAGCCCGAACTGCCAAGCCATGTCTTCTCTGGACCGGAAACAAGCTTCCGAGGACCGGTTTCTGGTATTCCAGCCGTCTTCAGCCCGGCTTGCTTGAATCCAGTGGCAAAGTGAGCAAGGGACTCACGTCTGAGCATACCCTGCCACACTTATGGCGGCCAAAAGCGGTACAAAAGGGGGTGGTGATGGACGGAGCATCTGAATCAATCAAACACTCACACCCAGTCAAAAGATCTGGGTTAAATCCATCACAGTTCTTCAGCTCACTCTGCCACCCAAGTTCAGACATGGCTATATGCAAATCAGTCTGACCCTGTCCCTCATGGGAACAGTCCAGCCCGAACTGCCTAGCCATGTCTTCTCTGGACCGGAAATAAGCTTCCGAGGACTGGTTTCTGGCATTCCAGCCGTCTTCAGCCCGGCTTGCTTGAATCCAGTGGCAAAGTGAGCAAGGGACTCACGTCTGAGCATACCCTGCCACACTTATGGCGGCCAAAAGCGGTACAAAAGGGGGTGGTGATGGACGGAGCATCTGAATCAATCAAACACTCACACCCAGTCAAAAGATCTGTGTTTAATCCATCACTGTTCTTTAGCTCACTCTGCCACCCCAGTTCAGACATGGCTATATGCAAATCAGTCTGACCCTGTGCCTCATGGGAACAGTCCAGCCCGAACTGCCAAGCCATGTCTTCTCTGGACCGGAAACAAGCTTCCGAGGACCAGTTTCTGGCATTCCAGCCGTCTTCAGCCCGGCTTGCTTGAATCCAGTGGTAAAGTGAGCAAGGGACTCACGTCTGAGCATACCCTGCCGCACTTCTGGCGGCCAAAAGCGGTACAAAAGGGGGTGCTGATGGACGGAGCATCTGAATCAATCAAACACTCACACCCAGTCAAAAGATCTGGGTTTAATCCATGACCGTTCTTTAGCTCACTCTGCCACCCCAGTTCAGACATGGCTATATGCAAATCAGTCTGACCCTGTGCCTCATGGGACCAGTCCAACCCGAACTGCCAAGCCATGTCTTCTCTGGACCCGAAACAAGCTTCCGAGGACCGGTTTCTGGCATTACAGCTGTCTTCAGCCCGGCTTGCTTGAATCCAGTGGCAAAGTGAGCAAGGGACTCATGTCTGAGCATACCCTGCCACACTTATGGCGGCCAAAAGCGGTACAAAAGGGGGTGGTGATGGACGGAGCATCTGAATCAATCAAACACTCACACCCAGTCAAAAGATCTGGGTTTAATCCATCACCGTTCTTTAGCTCACTCTGCCACCCCAGTTCAGACATGGCTATATGCAAATCAATCTGACCCTGTGCCTCATGGGAACAGTCCAGCCCGAATTGCCAAGCCATGTCTTCTCTGGACCGGAAACAAGCTTCTGAGGACCGGTTTCTGGCATTCCAGCCGTCTTCAGCCCGGCTTGCTTGAATCCAGTGGCAAAGTGAGCAAGGGACTCACGTCTGAGCATACCCTGCCACACTTATTACGGCCAAAAGCGGTACAAAAGGGGGTGGTGATGGACGGAGCATCTGAATCAATCAAACACTCACACCCAGTCAAAAGATCTGGGTTTATTCCATCACCGTTCTTTAGCTCACTCTGCCACCCCAGTTCAGACATGGCTATATGCAAATCAATCTGACCCTGTGCCTCATGGGAACAGTCCAGCCCGAATTGCCAAGCCATGTCTTCTCTGGACCGGAAACAAGCTTCTGAGGACCGGTTTCTGGCATTCCAGCCGTCTTCAGCCCGGCTTGCTTGAATCCAGTGGCAAAGTGAGCAAGGGACTCACGTCTGAGCATACCCTGCCACACTTATGGCAGCCAAAACCGGTACAAAAGGGGGCTTGGCAGTTCGGGCTGGACTGTTCCCATGAGGCACAGGGTCAGAGTGATTTGCATATGGCCATGTCTGAACTGGGGTGGCAGAGAGGGCTAAAGAACGGTGATGGATTAAACCCAGATCTTTTGACTGGGTGTGAGTGTTTGATTGATTCAGATGCTCCCTCCATCACCACCCCCTTTGGTACCGCATTTGGCCGCCATAAGTGTGGCAGGGTATGCTCAGACGTGAGTCCCTTGCTCACTTTGCCACTGGATTCAAGCAAGCCGGGCTGAAGACGGCTGGAATGCCAGAAACCGGTCCTCGGAAGCTTGTTTCCGGTCTAGGGAAGACATGGCTTGGCAGTTCAGGCTGGACTGTTCCCATGAGGCACAGGGTCAGACTGATTTGCATATGGCCATGTCTGAAGTGGGGTTGCAGAGTGGGCTAAAGAACGGTGATGGATTAAACCCAGATCTTTTGACTTGGTTTGAGTGTTTGATTGATTCAGATGCTCCGTCCATCACCACCCCCTTTTGTACCGCTTTTGGGCGACATAAGTGTGGCAGTGTATGCTCAGACGTGAGTCCCTTGCTCACTTTGCCACTGGATTTAAGCAAGCCGGGCTGAAGACGGCTGGAATGCCAGAAACCGGTCCTCGGGAGCTTGTTTCCAGTCCAGGGAAGACATGGCTTGGCAGTTCGGGCTGGACTGTTCCCATGAGGCACAGGGTCAGACTGATTTGCATATAGCCATGTCTGAACTGGGGTGGCAGAGTGGGCTAAAGAACGGTGATGGAATAAACCCAGATCTTTTGACTGGGTGTGAGTGTTTGATTGATTCAGATGCTCCGTCCATCACCACCCCCTTTTGCTACATTAGTGGCATACTGAGAGATCTTTGAAATTGTGTCTCTCGAAGAAACGACCTCTACTTTCTTCGAGGATTCTAGTTTTCTGACTGAGATTGAGGAACTGTTTCTATCACTAAGGTCTTTTTCTTGACTGATTTAATTGAACAATCCTTAACAAAGTGTCCAGGTTTTCCACAATACAAGCATAAATTACCCTTCCGGCTGCGTTCTTTTTCTTCTGGAGTTAAGGGTCCTTTTATACCTCCTATCTGCATTGGTTCGACTGAAGAATTTTTATCTTCAGACTCTTTTTTCTCGATTCGAAAATGTAGGTTTCTAACGTCACTTTTGGTTTTCTCATTTCTACATTCTCCTAATCGATGATCTAATTTTATGACTAGATCCTGAAGTTCACCAAAGTCATTTGGCAAATTAACGATGTGTGCAAGAGAGTCTTTCAAATCGTCTTTAAGGCCTCTATAGAATAAGGATATTCTTTTCTCCTCGGGCCAGTGTGTCTCAACTAAAAGCCTATTAAAGGTTGTAATGTAAGAGATGAGATCCTTAGAACCTTGACGGAGACCCAGAAGTTCATTATCAGAGGCCTGAATAAATATGTGTTTAGCAAATAAATTGGACATGGCAGTTTTGAAATTCTGCAAATTATGAAGCAAAGGATCATTGTTGTCTACCAATGGCATGGCCCAGTTGGCAGCCACCCCTCCTAAGTATGAAATTATGAAAGCAACTTTAGTCGTATCAGTAGTAAAGATTTGAGGTTTGCACATAAAGTGCAATTGACATTGACTTATGAAAGTAGCATATCTACTACTATCTCCAGAAAATCTTTCAGGATTGGCTAATGGAACAGGAGTAGGGGTGACTACGGTGACCTGAACAGGTGAACTACTTGACTGATTTTCAAGGGTACGTAATTGAATAGTATTGGTTCCGAATTTAGGTGGAGCTAAAATGGGTTTTCTTTCTTCAGATGTATCTCTCCAAGCAGAAAACCCTGTCCTAGTTTTATCTAATTCCTGACGAAGTGATTGATTTTCCAATCGTAATCCCTCCACCTCATCATTCAGTTTTTGTACTAATTGGGTTAACTTAGGAATATCCATGAGGACGAATTTGCGGACTCAAGAGGAAATGATTTGGCTTTTTGGCTTCGTCTTCTGTTGCGTAATTACGAGAGTTACTCCAGTTGTTTCCTCTTGACACAGCAAACTCCCAACTCCCTCAGGGATCAGCCAACGCAGTCAGGATGAGCACTGACTATGTCAACTTTTCCACAAGGGAAAGGGGAAGTGGAGAGAGAAACAAACAAACAACAACAAACACTGGTTCCAGCTGTTGTTTCTCTTTAACCACATGGCTGCTAGGCGTTTTCCTGTCCTGTGCTGCAAATTGTTGTTTTACTTTATTTCATGACGAGCTGGCCTTGTCATCAGCGCACGGCAGGTAAGCGCCATGACGAGCCCAGCTCGTCATTAGCCTCGAAGGGGTTAAAGTGTTCCAGGCCGATGTTTTGGTCTCACGTAATCCTGTAGTACAGTGCACTAGATTAGCAATACTCTTGTATTACAATACAATCTGCATTAATTAATGATTTCATCACTTCTAATACTGACCATTATACATATCGGCCCTTGTTCACAATTTACTGAGTTCAGTGCAGCCACTAGCTGTAGACTGTCTCCTTCAAACAAAATGAGATTATTCAATACTGTTCTTAATACCTTGTTTATTAGTATGTTAGTTCTTGGTTAAATAAGATTCACTCAAGAAACTCATGCACACACCTGAAAACCTCAGCTTGATATCCGCAAAAAGGGGTTCTGTAATTATAAAAGAAAAGAAGAAACAATACCAGCAACCTACACTTTTGGTAACTTGCTACATGATAAATATACTAGATCTAATCCCAACTTCTTGTGATTGAAGATTGTATAGAAAACTATTACAGAAGAACTCAATGTTTCTTGCCAAGATTTGTTCAGAGAATCGAAATTCACAAATGCAATTGTTTAGCCAAAGGTTATTTAATCAAGTGATATTCTCTGGTATCTAGTTTGTCCTTGCCAAGGCTTGTTTAACTTCACAAACCTTCTAAAACGACTTAGAACTGTCACTGAGATCAAGATTGTTTTACCAAGGTTTGTTTTGACTGAAGGATGCTAATAAACATTACCAATGTTTGTCTAATTAAAGTCTTACTGTCCTTATTCTCTTTCAGCAATGTCCCGGGTTCTCGTCGAGAAGGGAGTGTCATCGGGTGGGGCTTCCTGCCCGGAAGAGATGTGTCACCAACTTCGCGGATCTCCAGAGTTCTTGATGGCATGGTCCTGCCGTCAGGAGTCAGGTAAGTGGAAAAAAGCAGGCGGAGACCCGGAGGCGGGTAACTGGTAAAGGGGCTTGAAGTCTGCAGCGGGAGAAGGGGCTAGAAGGGAAGAGCGGGAGCGGGGACTTGAAGTAAGGAAATGGACGGGGAAACTGAAGTCAGGAGCTGAGGCAGATTGGGACTGAAGCGCTCATTGTAACTGCAGCAAGAGACGAAGCGCTGGTAAACTTGCGAGCAGTCTTTAAATAGTCTTTCCACACGGACGTTCACTCATTAGCATATCCCGCACGTGGAAGCCTCCCTTTAGACCTTCGCGTGTTGAACTAGAACGTTGTTACAATGGGTGTGTCTCAAGGAGCAACAACAAGCATTGACTAAGGCAACCAAGCAATACTGAAGGCAGCAATAAACAAGCATTGTCTAGGCAGCAAATAACAATACTGAATACCTTCATTATAAAACGTTTCATATTGCCATCTACAATTTACAGGAACATTAAAACAGAATCATTGCATTACAGGATTACGTGGGTAAACCAGTTGCAGTACATGCACCCTTAACAATAGATGGGCTTGAAGATTAAGAAACTCCTTTCTTCTTGTTACTGTTACATTAGATACGTCTTGAGAAATGTACACCCTCTGACTAAGCCAAGAAAGTTGTCATTTGGCTCTAGCTGCCGAGAGAATTGAAAGTACATCGGTAAACTTCAAAAAGAGAATAATGACTTCTCTTGGCTTCGCAGGAGATGCAGAACTCGACAAACATGGACCCAATCTGTGATCTCTCTGAATACTGAGAGATGTAGAGGAAGGCATATCCAGGAGTTTCGGCAAGAAGGAGGTAAAGAAGGCAACAGGATCCTCACCCTCTAGGGCTTCAGGTAGTTCGAAAAATGCGTAGATTATTCTTTCTATTCCTGTTTTCCAAATCCTCTATATGAAGCCGGAGGTCACAAACCTCTTTCTCTAAGGAAGAAAGACTGTGAGAAGTATCTTGCACCATGGTGAGTTGCTGCTCTACCGATGATACCCTGTTCTCCATATTAGACCACTTCTCCTCCAAGAGTTGCATTTTACTGTTAATTTCCTCTACAAAAGGACGCAAAGCTCGAATTTCATCCAGTAATATTTCTAAAGAAATAGAAGATGATGATTTGTCAGGCAACGGAGGATCCTGCTTCAAGACATTTGGAGGATAATAAAGGTGGTGAGGATTTTGTAGCAGTCGACTGTGATGAAGTAGAACGTTTGGAAGCAACACCTGCCATCCCTTCTACGTTATGAGGTGAAATAGGTATTAAAGAAGAAGTTGGTGGTAATGAAGTAGGATGATTTTAAGGTAAAAACAAAAATTGTGGTTTACGCAACCTTCCCATATATACAGAATATGCAAGTAGCACATATAAAGTAATGTGTAACTAGATAAGCAATTGTGGCCTATAATTCTCACAGAAGATTAATGAAAAATTGGCACTGGAGATATCAAAAAAGCTTCGCGAAAGAAAAAACTCATTCCATTGTAATTGTGAACAATGACGTCAAGTGGAAATGGTCTTGAGTTACTATGAGGTTGGATTACTGCAATGAATTTTGACCCCTTTTTTTCAAGAGTCTAATAATTTTTATCCATTTTCAGGAACTTTAATCAGCTGATTCCACCTGTATAACGGCATTATCCCCCTGTATACCAATATATGATTTAACCGTTATTACTAGTCCATCTAGGTAAGCAGATATTGAAATAAAACGCTGAGTCAACTGTAGACTGCTTGACATAGTCCCTTTGAATCTCTAATAATCTAACTTAATCATATAATGTGGCACATACCATATACTATAATTATGGGCAATTTAGGATATACAATCCTAATGTCTGGCCAAGGTACTCAAAATTCTATATAAATATCTTCTGTTTTTCTTGTCTCTCCTACTTATATGGTTTTTTATCCCCTATTATAGGTTTGTCTGTTAGTAAGTCTTGTTTCAAAGATAATATACTCCTCAATAGGAGGGTATCAAGATAAAAAGCCTATAGTAAAAACATTAGGTGTTCAGAGGTATGTTGTAACTATGTAAATAGGTGTGTATAGACTTGTATATAAATATGTGTATACATGTACAAATGATGTTTTCTTTTTCTCTTTGGCAAACTTGTACATCATTGCGTAGCGGTATTATCAAATATGTGATATGAGAAACACTAGCCCTGTATATGTAATAACATAACTTAAATCATAAACGTTTTTTTGCACTGTAAACATAGATTTGTAAATATTTTTAATATGTTTTACAGAAATACTATGGTACAGTCCTGAGGAAGACACACCTGTGTCGAAACGCGTAGACAGGAAACCATCTTTTAATTGTATTGTAAATATATTTGATAAATGTCTGAACTTATGCATATGCTATAATGCTGAAAAACTTTATCATGTATGTATATTAATGTACCAAATTTTTATCATTGAATTATGTTTTCTAATAGTAATTAAAATGTATCCAATGTGCAAAAACGTTTGTTGATCACTTTTATTTTATTTTTGTTTGGCAAATGCCATTGTTCATGTGCTAGTGTTTATTGGAGATTTGCCTGGGTATTATATTCACACAAAATGGTCTTGAGTTACATCACAAGAAGAGGCATCGAGGGACGAAACGTTGTGAGTTAAACATTAATAATTAGTGATATCCAACTATGAGGCGGATCTGGGAAGCTGTTACCAATAAAGGGGAGGCTGTCTTCGAAAGAGAGGAAGCTCCTAAAATTGTGGTGCTGTTTGAGTATCGCAAAGCTATCACAGCAAGAATTATGTTGAAAAGGAGAAGATTTTGAGAATTATTGATACAGAGACACCCATAAATAATTCCTTATATGACATGGTGCATTGTGTAGCTCTGATGAAACATTTTCCCAGATTACATTCGGGAATATAGTTGACAGAGCAAGAAATATTAATTGGTGCTTTGAAGTAAAAGAGGTATCAGTCAAAAAGTATAAAAATAAGGTTATCCGTATCCGCTAGTATCTTACTGTAATGCTCTGTTGTTTGATTTAGTAGCATGCCACCTTCATAACCAAGTGGGCGCTGACTGAGATCAGGTGCCGTCGGAGCGTGAAGAATCAATAATAGGCAGCAGCGCGATGCTCAAAATGGCGGGCGGGCTGAGGGAACCATATCTGCGGTGAAAAGAAAGTAGTTCAAAGCTCGCTCTGCGATGAGAAGACACTCACCGGGTGCGTGTCATGTTCCGGTGCAGGAATCCAACGGCGGTCTGACGAAAAGGTGCAGAAACATGTACCGGTGACAGAAAGTTCACCCTGGTGCAGCCAATCCTCCTATCAATTTTATTCTTCATTCCAGCGAGTCCCTCCCGCTGAGGTAGTGATATAATCAATATTTAACCATCGCTCCATGAAAGGAGCCTGCTTTGAAACAAGAATTAAGGCTCCCAAAATCCCAATTTAAAAACGGAATAGACCTCACACTCACCAACTGAGGGGGTTTGCAGGCCAGAGGGGGAGTATGGAATTGCCAAATATGCAGGTTTCAGTGCTAATTTTGAAAGCCAGTTTGTTTATTCTACTGTCATCATCAGTAAAATATGATACAGTATCAGAGTGCTAAGCTTACAAGGCCACAGTGATGGGAGGGAGCCACACAAACAACTGCAGGATCAGGTTTCTGTGCTAACTATCATCATGATCAGCTTTCCTTTAAGGGGCCAGGCGTTACCTTGAGCACATTTCAGGGAAGGTTTAGATTCACTGCCTAACGGAGCAATAATTCCTTACCTTAATTTGCTCCTCCAATTAATTATGTCACAAGAGTTTTCCATTAAATATATACCTCAGCGCATACCCAGCGGAATATGAGGCATATGCATTATTGCCCATGTTACTGACTGCGGAAGACACCTCATTCCTCAGGTAGAAGGATCAGTTAAAGTATACCCTATTTAAATAAAGAGGCCTTCAACCATCAATCCGACGTATCACGTTTGTTGTGCTTCACAAACGGAGGTCAATTGAGAAGCTAGGCTGCTCATAAACTCCTGATTAATTAATTTATATATTTAAAACGTGGTTGGGTGGTAAAGAAATAGCTGTGAATGACATCGGCACAAAGCAGTCAGGAAAGCAAGAAAGGAAGCACATTTCTTGTATTTCTAAAATATTATGGAAGAAGATTTTAATACGGTTAAAAGAAATCAAGACACTGTACTTGGATGCACAAAGACAAACTTTCACTGAAACTGAATTTCAGACGCATCATGTGGTTCAATATAATAGTATCAGTAAAACCGTGTGATATGCTAATTTTGTGTCGTTTTCAATGGAAGTGGGCCCTCAGGAAACGAATGCGGGTCACAGGATGCTTCAGTTAAGTTCGCCTGCCACATGCCTTTAATGCCAGGCGGTTCACAGGACACATGCTGACAAGACATTTGGCATTTCCATAATTTAGGAAGTGCGGGTAGAATTGTACATATAATTTATGCCAGGTGCTAACCTTCACAAAGCTTTTCCACTTGTCTGCATTCTGCCAAAACCTTTATAAGAATTTTGCCTCTGGCCTGGCTATGCCATGGTGGGGTATCAGCACAGCGACAAAACATCAAATGATCGCAGTTAACTCGGATGGGTTTGCATGCATAAAGGGCATGCTATAAAGCAGAATTCTAAGGGAACATTCAGGTGGGATCCCGGGCCACACCCTCTGTGTCAGACCCAGCCATGCCTTGGTTTAGGTGTGATAGGCACACTTAGTGCACAATAAAGAGCATGATGCACTTTCGATTCTTGGAGATAGGTTCTCAAATTGCCCATGGTTTAGGAGGGCTACGTCTTCTGTGCAAGCTCGAGCAGGCTTACAAACAATGGTATGGCCTGGAGCCCGGTCTGGGGATGCCATTTACCAGTCCCACAGAAGGGCATATAACGCCTAGTACAAGTTTACAGAGCAGCGGAGGCTTGGTTTCATAAGGCATGGCCTTATCAATGCAAGTACCACCTGGTACTTTGATAGGGATGGGGTCCGTCTGTCAGAGGTTGGTATGGACTTGGACCTGCAAGGACAGGTAAATGAGGGTTGCAGAAGATCATGGAGCCTGCCATGGTTGGGAGCCCCTGATGTGGTGGTGGTCACATCCAAAGCATCGGCGGATTTTCAGAGCAATCCGGAGGTAGTTTGGTACAGAGGGGTACCATTTGAGGGAGCACAGTAGGAGTGCACAATGTCAAATCCCAGGAATCTTTACAGCTGATACCTGGGATGTAAGCACTGGTGCTCCGTTAGTCCTTCGGGCAGTTGCAAGCCCGAGCAACTGGGGGCTTGCCTGGTGGACCCTCTGCCCCTAAAAAAGCATGAGTAATAATCCTGGTGGTGATCACAGATTTAAGGGAGAAAACTCCCCACATGAAAATTGGTAGCATCAAATGGGTTGGCCCACGTGCAGCTTCACTCATAAGGCGGTTGGGCAGTTTAAGTTACTCATCGCTGCCTGCCCACGGATTGCCCGTAAGTTAACCCAACACATTGGCATATTTCACTTATAAAATAAACCTGCAGCAAATTGGTTTTCCACCAAACCATCTATTGTCACATTTATTTCATTCCTTGTGTGCTAAGTAACTACTTATGATGTTAGTGGGGGAGGGTTGCCAATATTGCAGCTAATACTACCTACTGCAAATCCACCAGCAATGAGTGCAACCTATTCCTCACTCTGGCTGCTGGAATTCTGGCCAGAAAAAAAATCATTAGGATTAGGTAGTTGGCATCACAAATGTGCAAAAGATGAGATGGTAGAGGCATCGAATGAGCCAACACCAAGTTCAGATGCAACTGAGTTTTAATGCATGAATCCTCTTAAAAACTGAGACATCACAAAAAGGTCAAAAAGAAAAGGCTCATCAGGTTTTCTCAAAAATTTGGATAGTCCATTAACTATATTCTCACAGACCTGCAGATATCGCCTCTGGCAAGTTCCAAACAAATAGTGAGAACTTCAGACAAGGAAGCTCTAAGGCTATATTTGGCTGTACTATCAATACACATCTAAATAGGTGTTTCAGGCTCTTTTCCAGTTGTTGTACAATATAATATAATTTCCTCCATAGTCAGTCAGAAATACTTTATTCGGTTCATAACAAAAACCACAAAAGTATACAAAGTCCCCAAAAAAAAGGGCCGAGGTACCAAATTACAATATGGTTAACAGACAGCAAAAAGATAAAAACTGTACAGAATATATACCAAATTCATGTGCAAATTTAAAAAGCATTCACAAATCATCCAATTTACTTAAAATTAATTATTTACAAACTCTAAAAATAGACCATGCAAGACTTTTATCTAAGACTAACTAGTTTTTTCCTTAGTCTCATGGCAATGGTTAAAAATGTAGCAACATTAATGATTTCCCACATATTGGACAGTAGCTGAAGATACAATAGGGCCGGTTTCACTTGTCTAAACCCTTTATCCTTTAGTAGGGGTACAATGAATTTTTTCCGGATGTCCGTAAAATAACCACAAAAGAACATGAACTGAGCAGTGTCCATTATCGAAAATCCATCACAAGTACACAATTCTAATTCTGATACCTTGGTCCAACATGGCGCCCAGAGAGAAGGAGATGGAGTTTATTCAGCTTAAACTTGGTTAGTAAATATCTGTGATTAGCATTATTAACAACCTTCAGATATGGTTCTAGGACATGGTCTGTTGTTACAACTAACTTATGGGCTTTCAAGGTTGACTTAGTCAACTCATAGCCTTCTCTATCAATCCCTTTGTGCAGCCTGAATGCGGTCTTGACCCATTTCATGTCTCCCTTGACCAGTTTGGACGGCTCATCAAATAATTCTGGGCTACCTAGTGAGGCTGCAAGTTTTTTAATATATTTTAGCCATGGAATGGATTCCCAAGGTTCTAATGTAAGACAGTCCCTCAGGATCTCATGGTTCACCTCCAATTCCGGGTTCATCCAAACCGCAATCCACTTTAATAGGGGTGCGATGGTAATCCGGTCTTCTAGATATTCCACCCCACATTCTTGGTGCACTATGAAACCTGAGGTCGATTGTAGTACTGATAAAATGGACTTCAAAAACTTGTCCTCTGCCACCTGTAACAACTTAGCGTTCTTAAAACCCCATAGATCTGCGCCATACATGGCTATGGAAACACATTTGGCGGCATAAACCTTTAACACTGCCTGTAATGGTTTTACCCCCAATTTACGGGGAAAAAAAACTGCAAAAATGAACCGACAAAAGCATTTCTTTTCTCAGACAATTGGGGAAGCCAGGTGGAACTTTCATCAAAAACCACCCCCAGATATGGGAATCTAGTTACCCTCGATAACTTATTCCTATTACAGTGGAGTGTCATCAGCTTCCTATGCCTGCCCTTAGTACCTACAGCCATGACATGAGATTTGGTATAATTAACGCTAAGATCCAAGGAGGACATAAACTCATAAAATGAATTTAAAAGACTTTGTAGCCCTACTGACGTGCGCGCTAAAAGAGCGGCATCATCCGCATATAATAATGCGGGAATGGGGAACTTGCCTGCCCTCGGGATATCCTTGCAAGCTGCTCCTAACACACTGGCCAACTCGTTGATGTATAGGGTAAATAATAGGGGGGCTAAAATACAGCCTTGCCTGACCCCGTTGGTTATACCTATCTTGCCCGTACAATTCCCCTTACGATCGTATCTCACTGTGGCTGTGAGGTCCCTATGGAGATCGGCTAAAAAATATACTATGTTTTCATCGATACCCATCTTTAGGAGCAGACCCCATAGCTTGGACCTGTTCACTCGGTCAAAGGCAGAGGACAGGTCCATAAATGATATATACAAGTATATACATACTTCCCAATCAGCAATTGGAGGTTGAGGCTTTGATCTATCGTGCTGCGCCCCTTTCTGAACCCATACTGTAATGCTGACAGAGAGTTTGTTTCCTCACGCCAATCAGTTAAGTTACACAGAACCACTCTGCCTAGGACTTTCACTGCAGAATCTATAAGGGAAATTGGGCGGTAATTACCCGGGTCACCTCTGTTACCTTTTTTAAAAATAGGTACAACGACCGATTGTGACCAGGTCGTTGGGATACCAAATTTGCAAATTGTATTAAATACATTAGATAAAACTTTAGATCATATTGCTATATTGGATTTAAAAAGATCGGCTGGTACGCCATCAGGGCCAGGGGCCTTATTGCTTGTCATTTTACTGATGGCTTCAGCCACCTCACCCTCATTCACCACTAAAGTATATGGATGACTATTCGACGAGGTTGAAACATCAACCCCGGTAGTCACCTGTTCGTAAACTGACTTAAAATGGGTGAGCCACTTGTCTTCCTGAATGCCACAGTCTAGGACATTATCTCTTGAGTCAACAAAGTAAGGTTGATTGACCACAGCCCAGAATTTGGCACTATTTTTTATCACGTCTATAGGGGTCAATTCCGCCCAGGCATCTTCCCTGATCTCCCGTCTCCTCTGTTCTACTGCTACTTTATATACTTTCCTTAAGAGGGCCACACGTTGTATGTCGACTGGCTTACATTTTAGAGCCTCCTTCAATTTACGATTGGCTACTGAACAGTTATGGTCAAACCAGCCGACTGTCCCAGAATCTTTAGAACGCATCAAATCAGACATAACCTGGTGACAGACCTTTTGATATGCCTCCACTACCTCTTTGTCCCCCGCTTCCTCGTCCATACTTATACGCAACTCCTCCCCTCGAATATTAGAGAGGTTACTTAGGAAGTCTTCAGGAACAATTTTACACCATTTGATCCTACGTACCTGGTCTATTGCCTGAATATCTTGTTTATCAACCCTGTTCAATGAGCTCTCAGACGTGCTAAGGACACCTCTGACACGTAGAAAGACAGGGTTATGATCACTAAAATGAGACCAGACAGGAGAATAGCCTGCTATGTTACTCCCCAGGGTTAAGCTTATAAAAATAAAATCTATAGTTGACCCACTGCCATTTCCCTTAAAAGTGGGTATATCCTCCTCATCATCCGTGGGTAACATTAAACCATTTTCAGCCAAGATGTTTTCTAATAGAATCCCCTGATCCGTGTGCTCAAAATGAATATCACCTTGTTCAATGGGGGCAAATAGATCAGTGGACAAACAGTTATCTGGGCAACCATGACTATTAAAGTCCCCCAGTAGTATTATAAAGCATTGAGACTCAGTCAACTCCTTCTTATATTCTGAAAAGAAGGAATTTAACGCTGTCAGGTTGCTAGTTGAGGTGTCTCTATCAAAAGAGTTATAAAAATTTACAATGAAAACATAATGTGCCCCTTTGCAGGCAATTTGGACTGCCAAACAGTAAGGAGAACCTGTGGCAATCACTGTATGTGTTCCAAGCATATTAGCTGCCACCAGGGTAACCAACCCCCCCACCCCCCCCTTGCTCTTCCTCTGGTAGTAGTAACTGCTGGGAGAGAGTAGGTGATATAGCCATCCAAAGTAAGTATGTTCTTTGTGTCCCAAGTCTCCTGTAGGCCAATGATGTTTGCAGTACCTATAAATTCCCTCCAAATGAGATCATCAGCTTTGTTCCTTAACCCAGCAATGTTCCAAGTTACCACCTTTATGTCTCTGTTGCCTCTGGTGGCATCCCTTCCGACCAATTGACTATTAATACTAGTTACTAAATCCCTGCCCTCACCAGGCTCCTGAGCAGCTGGAGCTGATAACCATGTGTCCACAATAGGGAGCCTAATATCCGGGGCCACTTTTGCAGGTGAAACGGGTATGATCCGGTTTCCTTTAGCATTTCCTGACACTATGCTCTCCAGTTGTCAATCCACCCAACCTAAGTCGGACAGGCAGTCATACTGGTTTGCCATTGGGATATTGCAGAGATTATGTAATACATGGGGAACTTGGGTATAATTATTTGAGTGACCAATGATCATACCGTTACCCCTAAAACTATCTGCACAGTGTCCATTACCATGGTTATGCCTTACTCCCCGCCCCCACCCCAACAATAGGAATTCATGTCCCTAGGCACCTCATGCCTCCCCCCTCCCCTGTGATGATTGGGGTCCTTTAGCCAACTCAATCTATTGTCCCGTTGCTCAATGGGGATATAAAAATAGGACAAAGGCCTGGCCGTGACTAAGGTACCATTATTTTGAGGTTTCCCCCGGCAAATATATTCCACAATTCGGGAATCTTCAAAAGTCACTACTATGCAGTCCCCCTGCATTCTTTTCCTATTATGTCCCACCCAGGGCGTTCTCTCAACCATTAAGATATTGCCACAAAAATTTGAGGGTAGGGGATAGTTATTAGCTAGCCAGTGGCATACCTTATTTTTAAGCGCCTGGAAAGTTTCTAAATTTGAAGGGGCTAATTCCGTGACCCCTGTCAAGATGATCACATAGGGACAGGCATCCGGCGGTAGATGAATGTTTCGCTGTGTCATGGTTTGTTCAAAGGGGGCTGAGTCGGGCTTTGGGGTAAAGGTAACAGGTCCTTTTGGATTACCTTGGTCAGTGGGCTTATTTAATATGGGAGATTCGGCAGCGGAATCTTGGGTGTCTTATTTTTAACCACTACTGAGCTTTTACTCACTGGCTGGGGTTTGCTAGCTAGAGCAGTTGCATGAGTTGCCCTATTGGCATGAGGGCTATCCTGAGACCTTATATCCTTGTGTATATCATGAAGCAATTTTTCAATACCTTGAAGCCTAGCTTCTAAGGGAGCCAGTAGTGTTTTAATAATTTTTGTAATAGTATAGCCTATGGGCTCGTCCTCCCCATCAGTAGCTCCTAATCTGTCGACTCCCGACTTGTCGGCTATGGTGCTGTCTTCAAGGGTATCGGCCAGGGGGTTATCCAGCATGGTATCGTCAAGGATGTTCAAGGGTAATCTTGCGGTCTCAGATTGAGCTACTTCCGCCCCAGTTTTCCGCCCAACAGATTCTCTACTGGATTCCCTCAACTCTTCTATACTACCCCTCTCACTAGGATCAATACTGATGTTCCCGGCTGTTACTGCACTGACTTTCTTAGCTCCGGGAATGTTGGTGTTGGGATGCTTACGTTTTGGAATGGCCCCCTCCTGCTTCCCCCTCTTCTGGCCATTTGGGGTCACTACCTGAGAGTCTACCTGAAGGTCTACCAAGTTAGACTCCAAACTAGTCCCTGTGAGGTTGTAAGCCTGGGCCTGGGGATTAAGGAGTAATGAATCTCGAAAGCCAGGCTGAATGCAGGTAACATTATGAACATCAACACAAGTCTGCACAGGGTTAAGTATGCATAACGAGGTATCAGGGGTACGTACAGAACCAATGTGACCCAAAGACGATCTTTTAGCTCGTTCGAGTTCCTGGGAAACCCTTCTTTCCATGAGTACGATACCTTGATCAATCAAGGAATTAGTACGAACAATAGAATCATCTAATGTACCGGCCATCTTTTTACCACCCGCCGCCATACTTCTAGTTTCGCGGCATTCCATCTTCCTCACCGAAAACAGAGAGAGGAAACAGAGTGAACCGTGAACACTGGACTCACGTAGGTTGTACTAATGGGTGGCAGGTGATAAGCTATATGGGCCCCAACAGCTAACATAAGAACAAAAGCAGCCAGAGTATGCTTACAAATCAATTCTGTTATCCACAGTCTTGGATGATCGACCAAGGTCTTTGGCCCAGTCCAGTCTCTTCCGGCCGTAGAGGGCCCGCCCTTTTCCCGGGCTTAGCCCGGCGCCGCCCGCGCGTGTCCCGCGACGCGGAGGGAGTCGCTGTTCTTTATGCGCCTCCGGGGGCGAGATTGCTCAGGTGTGGGCTGTGGGCGGGACCGCTAAGCATGCTGGGAGCTGTAGTCTCCCCCTCTGCGGCCACGCAGTGGTGCTGGCAGCGGCGGCAGGGGAGACCAACAGCGTCGGGATCCCAGGTAGGTCAGGAGAGCTCCGATGTTAATGGCCCCAAGCAGCGTCACCGGCGCTACGGTGGAAATTGCCCCAAGCAGCGTCAGGAGAGCTCCGATGGAAATGGCCCCAGACAGCGTTTGAAAGCCCCGCTCCACCGAGGGAGTCGCTGTTCTTTAGGCGCCTCCGGGCACGAGATTGCTCAGGTGTGGGCGGGAGCGCTAAGCAAGCTGGGAGCTGTAGTCTCCCCCCTCTGCAGCCGCGCGGTGGTGCTGGCAGCGGCGGCAGGGGAGACCAACAGCTTTGGGATCCCAGGTAGGTCAGGAGAGCTCCGATGTTAATAGTCCCAAACAGCGTCACCGGCGCTCCGGTGGAAATTGCCCCAAGCAGAGTCAGGAGAGCTCCGATGGAAATGGCCCCAGGCCGCGTTTGAAAGCCTCCTCCATAGTCCTTCATAACTGAAATGTGTATCTGCCTGCTGGTCAGATTTGGAACCATTGGAGGTATGATTGACCTCCTCCTGCACAGAATCAGGAGATCTCTGTACTGCATCTTCCTTTCCACTCTGAAACCACTAGCATCATTGTCTGACAAAACATCTTGAATATTTCCAAGACCATATGAAAAACTGGAAATGTTGGAGTCACATAGAAGACTATTAGGTCCAGCAGAACAGCATTGCATCTATCAGACCACCTCTTGGGACATTCCATGACGCAGGGCTATGTTGTGGTGAGTTGTAACGAGATTTACTTTTGGAAGGATCACAATACATCACATCCAGATGAAGGTTCCATTAGTGTGATGATGTATGTAGCCTTCCGAGCGCATCAGCTTAAACACTGTTTCCCCTACGAAGCGAAAAGTCCAAAGACAAGCCATGACATCTTCCTTGTACTTCGAGGATACCATCCCCCAAATGTGTTCATATTTAGACAGAGCACTGCAGTACTATTTTGCATCAAAACCAGAGCCACTTAGTCTTCCACGCAGGGAAGAAACGTGGTCGCCTTCTGCTATAACAGGTTGATGAGAGGCTGCCTATCGGTTTCCAACTAACAGAGTCAAATTAATTTTTAAAGGTATTCTGTATAATCTGTCAGGGAGGTATCCGTCATCAATTAACTTTGAAAAAGTGAAACCCTGACCTACTTATTAAATTCTCATCCCACAAAAACTTGATTCCTTGATTCCAATTTATGTACATTCGGAGGCCTGGAAAGGATTTCAGCTTTCATGTTGCTCTTTTGGGGAATATCTGGAGTCAACCCCTTTATTTTCTTCCTTCCACAGAATCTTCCTTACAGGCAGAATTTGTGAAACAGTACAATAGAATCAGAGAACAACCTTTCCAGACAACAAGTCAGGCCCTAGACCCCCCTCTTCCTTTGTGCCATCCTTAGACATGATTGGCCCTGAGGTCAATATTTTTGAGAAGGCAGTGATGAGAAAAGTTGAGAAAATGATCAAGTACGTGCCTGTCCCCAACTCCAATCTACCCAAACATGAAGACACTGTCCATAGGGAGTTGAAGGACAACAAAAATATTACCATCAAACCCTGTGATATGGGGGGGTGGGATCGTCATTTTTTACACCACTGAATACACCAACAAAATGAATGACCTTCTCTCCACCTCGGGTCACTACCAGAGAATCACCCATAATCCTGAAAAATCCCTCAAAACGATGCATTTTGACTCTCGTAGAGAGAGCAGTTGAAAAGAATTTAATCTGCGAAGCGGAATTTTTAACCACCAGAATATCCATCATCTATGGGGTACCAAAAACACATAAGAACGAAATAGATCCTCCCCTTAGACCGATAGTTTCCACCATAGGGTCTGCGACAGAACCCTTGTCTAAATATATAGACACATTTCTTAAACCCCTGGTAACTGAACTGGAATCCTATGTCAAGGACACTTTATCAGAAAAGTTGAGGGCATTCCCTATCTTGAAAATCGTGATTTGTTAGTCACCCTAGATGTGGAATCTTTATATTCCAATATCCCCCAGAAAGGGGCTTATAACACCATTGAGAAAATATTGACTACCAAACCCGCCATCACCAATACAGAGTTCATTCTTCAATGCCTGGAGGTGGTATTGTATGAGAATTACCTTGAGTTCCATCAATCCATGTACAGACAGACGAAGGGTGTCAGCATGGGGGCCAGTTGTGCCCCCAGCATCGCATGCCTGTACATGGGGGAGTTTGAACAAATTAACATCTTTAATGACATGGCCCCCTTCCATGAGAACATGAAGGAATGGTGTCGATTTATCGACGACATTTTCTTCATATGGAAGGGGGAACAAGACTCCCTAGATGAATTAATTCTGTGGCTCAATGCGGCGGATCCCAACCTGCGTTTCACCTGCCATTTTAGTGATACCAGGATCGATGTTTTGGACATCTGGGTGGAACACTAAGACAATGCTTTGAGGGTATCCCTATACACGAAGCCTACTGCCAGGAATACCCTGCTGCAATACGCCAGCTTCCACCCAATATGCCAAAAGGACAGCATCCCATACAGCCAATTCCTTCGAATACGAAGGAATTGTACTGACATGCAGGATTTTCTGGATCAATCTGATATCCTAACAGAAAAGCTTCTACATAGTGGCTACCCCCCGAAGCTTGTTAAAGACTCGTTTAAACGAGCAAGATATTCTAACCGGGACCTCATTTTCCAGCCTAAACAAACTGAAACCTCTGACCAACTAGTATGTATGACTCGACACTCCAACTTTAACCATAAGGTGCGCCAGGCTATAAATTCCATCTGGCACCTATTGAACCTGGAAAATGAAAAAAAACTCCATTGGCAGACCCATATTTGTCTTCAAAAGGAACAAGAACTTAAAGAATCATTTGGTAAGAGGCAGGATGCCGGAGGCCCTCCCCAGTGTTCGAACTGCTGTCACAAGCCTACGCCCCATCAATGTGGTACCTGCCAAGCTTGTCCACATGCGATGGTTGGTGACACAGTAAGCACAATTGAACGTACCATATCAGTGGCACGAAACAAGAAAATGACCAATTTCTGCACTGCCAATATTATTTATGTAATTCTATGTCTGTGCAATTTACCCTATGTGGGGGAACTGGGCGTGAATGCCGCTTGAGGATAGGCGAACATAAGTCCAACATTAGAAACAAGAAAACATCTGCCCCCATTGTATCACATTGGCTAGAGAAATCGCACATGGAGTAAGACCTTACGTGGTTCATTCTGGAGAAAATATCTGCCAAGCCTGGAGAAGACCCCACCTGCCTCCGCAAGAAAAGAGAAGTCTTTTGGATTTTCATGTTGAATTCCGTTAAAAACGGCCTCAATGAAGAGTGCCCGTGGCCAAATGCCTTTTTATAATGGGGCATACTGACTGACCCTCGTAATGCGGCCACTTATGGAATGTCTAGAGCTGTCACCTGGCGACTTGGGCGTATCAGTCTTTACTATGTAGCACTTATCCCCAACTAAGGCCCTCTTTGTTTTTGGTTCTGTGCTGTATATGAGAATCCTTTTCTGCACATCTCCCCCAAAAAAACTATGAAGCATTAGACCGATTGAGCAATCTCTGATCTCTTCCCTGTATTGGAATTTCGCGTGCGATATCATCCTTTGAGTATTGGGATACTCTGCTGGACATTACCCTGGACATGTTAGGCCTTTTGGGTATTTCAGGTATCGCCCACTATGAGAGGAACGGACTGGACTGCCAGGGGAACTATCCAAAATGGCCACGAAGCGATCCTACCTGAGGTGGTATGTGGCACACAGTTTAAATATATACTGAGTTCTCCTAAGCCGGGAGATAATCTCATGAAGGGAGCGGATAGTTATTTAACCGATCCCCGTGAGGAGGTGGAACCTTATGGTGACTGGAAGGCTTTTTATCTCTCACCCAAAATAACTTGAAACCACTCCAAGATGGCAGCCCATCTAGACGCTATATGGCTGAAGTCCTTTCTCCATGATGATTTCCAACACCACCTGAGAACTATTGCGAATGAATCCGCCGAGTTATAAAGCCCACTGTCGGCATAGCTAACCGTGTCAGATTTCCTGATGATCAACAGCCGTTACACGGTCCGAACAGAGCCCTTTTATTCTGGTAAGCTTTGTTATCTTAGGCGGTTTTGACCGACACCATTAATCTTTGGTTTGTGTTCCACCCCCTGTGCTCCGGGCCTTCATAGAGTCAGTAATAATTTGAGCCCTCCCTCTTCGTTACAGGGAATCTATGAACCTCCAAAGCAAAAGCGCCCACCGTGCCGAGTATCCATTACCTATATTTGATGCCATTGTTTCAGCTGGACGGATACAGCGTATTGAGGTGAGCATCCCTAATTGCGAATAACCACTCTGGATGATCGGCTGTGACCCCGGCCCATTGGACTGAAATGACACTATTTTCTAGCTGGCCTTGCCTGTCAGACTTATCCATTGTCTTTATCTGTATTTTAGGAGACTGCATTTTTATGGATTGACTTCATTTATGCACTGATCTTTTATTGAGTGGGGAACCCTCTTACGCCGGCCGAGCGGACCTAATGAAAGGTAACCTAGAGGCGGTTACTAAGCTAGATCCTGGGGAACGTTAACAATTACGACAATGGTCTATGTAACAAACCCTGCCCCACACGCGGGCTGAGTGCTACCCACGAACAGACATATCATCTGGTTTTCACCTCTGGCCTGCTTACCCCCTCTAGATCTAGTTATTTCCCGGCAGGTAATTTGAAAACCTTCTCCCTCATGGTAGATCTACCGTATATTGACCCTGCATGTGTAGATACTAGGAATAACTGGGATGGCCTAACTTGCATGGAACACTTAACGCAGAGTGCTGATTGTACAAACTAAGCTGCCCCATTGCTCTAATATGTCCATTTGAGATGAGGTGAAGTGACAGAGGTTTCCCCCCCCCCCCCTCAGGTCTTTGCTGCGCAAATCTTACCATGCCGAGTAAAGAGGGAGCTCCGGCTGGAGCACCCCATCGATAGCATATGAATATACAAAAACAAATGACCAGTAACAGATGCATGGTGACAACTATAGTTCAGTTACCTTTTAACTCACTATTGGCTTTAACATGATTAACCGTGTCCACTGTGAGCATTCGTAGAATAGGCAACGTTTCCCTGTACAAACATGTCTGCGCTCTCTCTAGAAAAGAAAGATTTAAACAAGCTGTTGGACCTGTCTTTCCTTCATCACTACGCATCTACCATCCATCTACGTGGTGAGCGCATATATATATATGTACTTACTCTTTAATGCTAGTGCTCCTACATAGAGTAGCTGCTATAGTCCATGCCAGGACTGTTCTCCACTAAGAAAATTTGCACCCAATATTCTAGCCAGAGTATCTGCCAGGTCGCATATGACTCCATATAACGACCAGTGAGAACGCAAGATGAACCCTTGCCCCTTCAAAACCCTTATTTGCTAAAACCAAGATGTCCCGAGTGAACGCTTGACTGGATGATGAGAGATGAGTGTAATGTGAGATATGTATGAATTCTGGGCCATCTTCTTTCTCCAAGGTCTATCAGGTTTGACCTTGTGCTTTCCCATTGTGGAAAGACTATCATTTTGAGTGACTACATGATATCCTAGCCACTACGCACAACTTTATTAAATAAATATTATATATATGTTGATACTGCTTATTAAATGTACCCCATCAATTTGTAGATGCATATTTTAATGAGAAACTTTTTATCTGAAGCTTGTGAGTCCCCAACCCCGTGGTACATCTCCACCCTGATGAAGGTGCGGCCTGAATAGGCCTAACACCGAAACGCGTGTTGGCGTGGTTCCTGTGAATGGCAGAATCTTAGTTATTGTTAACTTTTTCCATCTAATCTTTGCCTCCACAGTCCTACCTCCGTCTATGCAGCTTCATTGTTACTCTTTCTGCAGGCCTTGTTGTACCAGTATGAATGTGATTTATCAATGCAAGCAGGACTGATTGATTCTAATAGTGAGCAAGTGAGTGTGACTCCACTTTGGATGTACGAGAGTGTGTGGGACGTGTATGTATTTTGAAGTTTCTGACATATTTATAATGAGATGTATCCTCTTTTTATCATTAAGTGAATTATGAAATTGAATCATGAATCATGCCCATTGAAAATATTTGGATAAAATAATAAATAAACAGAAAAAGCAAAATGAATATTGTGTGATGTGTAATTGACTCTGATACATATATTTTTTGTCACCGTTTATTAAAAATTGAAGGATCCTTTGTGGGACCGTGACTTATGCTCTGGTAGGGTGTTCTCTGCTTCTATTTTACTGTTATAACCCCTTGTTTTCCTGCCAGCATTCTAAATCCCAACGGGGAACCCCCTTCTATTTTGTTGTAGAATTTGTGAAACACTCTTCAAAAGCTTTACTCTGTATCTTTCTGTTCTTATGTATCGGGATCGAGGACTGTTTAAGAGAATTCTCCCAGACTGAAGACCACATTGATGTTTTCCAACGTGCAAACCAAACCTCTCTGAGGTAGGCTTATGGCATTCAAACCTGCCCAACACTTATGTAAATGCTGCAAGGAAGAAAGCAAAGTAGTTTACCCTAATCCACTGATGAATGGGTACCTGAGGCTGGAGTATCAGTTTTCTACTCAGTCCATCATCTGTTCCTAGATTACTTCTTAAACTGAGGCTACCTCACAAAAAGATTCCAGCTAAACCTATGCATTTTGAGATTGAAAGCATCAATCTCTATCGCGAGGCAGCATGTAAGATGATAACTTAAAATACCTTGCGGTCTTCCATGATTATTTAAATTCTTCCACTGCATGGTCCAATTTGTCAACAAACCTAGGTCGTCGAGATTAACAAACATTTTGCACTAGGCTTGCATCACAAAAGTGACGCAAACCTGCACAAAATGTTTTTTTAATTGACTTTCCAGTGCAAAACATGTTTTGTGATGGAACATCGCCTGTATCAAGGGGGCGTTCTGAGGTTCCGTGACGATCGTAAGTGGTGTTTTCAACTCGTACGAATATGGTCGAGTCCGGTATCTATGAACCGCAAATGACGAGTTTAGTGGGTGTACGCATTTTCGCTGTGCTAACCTAAACCGTTCGTTTGTTTTGTGGGTTTCTACATCCGAGCCCACGGGTTCCATCTTAGATGCGGCATCCATTTTGTCTCTTGCCCTCAAGTAGCCAGCGAACGGACGCTGTCCGCTTCGCGACCCTGGGATTCCCAAACTCTTGCGGAAGACACGTTTCCTTTGAAGGTGTCTTTATGATAAGGGGGACAGCACTGTAAGGCAGATGGCCCCGCTCGAGGCTCATCTTGCCGTGCCGGTCTATTGTCTTAGTTGTGCATTCATTAGGCACGTCCCTTTTGATGCCTGCAGCTCGTGTTTCCCGATACCACCCCTTTTACACCCTTTCCGATCTCCCCACTGTTCCTGTCTTCCTCTGCACCTGTTTCTGTCCCTTCCTCGATCTGTTTATTGTTGATTGCAATGTGCTAATGGTGGGAAGATGGGTTTTTACAGTTAGGAACCACCAAACGTTCCTGTACTTATGTTCCGGGTCTTGAATACATGAAAGTAACCCCTTATGGTTTTACGATGGGAACCGAGTTGTAATCTTTTGTGTACCATGATGTTCAATGCGTTAGAACTGTATAAAAAGGAGCGACCCACAGTAGCAATTCGAATCAGGCTCCGTGAACCTACATGTTATGTACTTCTCGTGACTTCTGTGTTCCCTGCAGTAATAAACCTCGAATCTTTGACGCCGAAGGAAGTGTCCCGTGTCTCTGTCATTTGTACGCCGGAACAGGTTACCCACGAAGGTTTCAGGTGTTGTCCCCTGGCACCGCTGGGTCTTAGAAAAACCCAGTCCTTCAGTTCTGTGGATGGTACATGGGCGTTCCCGTGTAACCACAATAGTTTGTGACATAAATCCATATCTACTAATAATAGTAGACAGGGTTTTGCACCAAACAAGTATCGCCACTTGAAAGCAGGTGTTAAAAAGGAGAAATGCTTTTATTTCTCCTAAAGTTTCCTACTTTGCACATATGATGTGCTGTACAGCACACATCCGAAGTAGGAAGTCTTAAAGTTTGTCTAGGCATAGTATTCCAGTACAAAACTTACGCTAGGAAAACGCAATCACCTTTGCACTATGGTGCAAAGGTTTGTATGTGGCGCTCGGCAGACTAATTATGCACCGGTGCTAGAAAGGGAGAGAGAAGGACAGTGCCATATCTCTGTAGATATGGCACTTTCCTGCTCTCTCCCTGTCACACAAAGCAGCGCAGCAACTTTGGGTGGTGCACTGTGTCAGGCACCAGTTTTGTGAATCTAAGTCATACGTCTCTACATCCATTGGTTTCAGCCAGGAGTGGTGTTTCCTGAACAAGGAGGCATTGTGGCAATAGCTTGATTTGGAACTCTATTTTAGTTAGGCAGTTCTTGATGTGTTTCTGCTTTGCGATTGCATTGGAGGAATTAATGTTCCATTCTGGAATTAATCTGCATTACTATTCAATCTGGGGACTGCACAGATCTCCTCGGTCCTTTGTAACAGCATCGTCTGAGTTTCCGGTTATACTAAATCCTCAGTTATTTCATGAACTACAATGCATAGTCATCACTAGGAGAGCTATCTCCTTGCAATAGCGTCAACTCAGTCAAGGCCCAAATGTTTGTTTCACTTGCCCATCAGTCAAATGGTCGAGATCTATTAATTGCCTTCTCTTATTACCTTCCACAAGCATTACTGGGATCTAACCAATTTAACAGCAGCATTCACAAACATCAAACTGTACGAGCCAAAAACATTTGCCAAAGCATTTAATCTTCCTCTGGAATTAGCCACATTAGCTACCACGAAGTCTGCTCCCGGTAGATGAATCAGATCAAATGAAAAATCCTCCTTTCAGCAATATTTGTGCCACAAGACTATAGACCTAAATAGCCCCAAAAGAATACTTGTAAGAACTTTTCAAATTGGGAAAAAAGGTCCTTCTCTCTTAAAGTGGAGGAAGCACCACTTTAGAGGGCAATGTAAAAGTTGTAATCCTCTGAGGGTAAGGACAGAAAATTGTATTGATCGCGCTGTCAGTTCAACTGTCCAGAACCCTACTTCCCTGTAAACCTACAATATTTCGGCAAATGAATCTACTTGATGATCAGTGGAAATGTTTTGAGTTTATTCAACAATGAACACCAAAGTCACCACTATCAACGTTCCTCAGATTTTGAAGAGCCTTCTTACGGCCTTTGACGGGGGAGCAAATTATCTGAACCTGACTTTAGTAAGGGCACTCCTGACAAGAGTGTGGGCATCAACAACAAAGGACCGTAGGAACCATTAAATGATTGTTAGGTCCCTGAAAGGCTCCGTAGGTCAGCCTCCAACCACTAACTCCATAGATGTAATCTCTGCTCCGATCACTTCTCTTCAACATCATTGTCAGCCGCTTGACTTTAAAAAACAAACAGAAAACAGCAAAACAATAAAAAGAAAAATAATTTCTGCTTTTTGACCACTAGAAATTGCTAGGAACATGTCCGGCTAAGGCTGAAAAGGAATCCCACAAGATTAGCCAGCAGCATCATTTGTGTACTGTCTGTTGGCACATCCAGTTTGTGCCAAAAGACACCAGTCCAACACCCTGGGAAGTGACACCAGCCGGCACTATTTCAAAATGTAAGGATTATGTTACTTACCCAGTACGCATCTGTTATTGGCATGTAGAGCTGTAGATTCACATGCTTTGCATACTCATGCCATCTAGTGTTGGGCCCGGATGTTTGTAAGTTGTTTTTCTTTGAAGAAGTCTTTCCAGTCACGAGGTAAGGTGACTCCTCCTTTCGGTGCTAGTGTGCATGGGCATCGACTCCATTGTTAGATTGTGTTTTTGCGTCAGAGGGTGAGAATGGAGCGAGTGTAGTATAGAGGTGTCCATGCGCAAGTAATGTAGATAGTGAGAACTGCAGCAACTACAGGTGCAATGTGAGATGTGAGGGTGCATGTGAATCCACAGCTCTACATGCCATGGGCAGATGCTTACTGGGTAAGTAACATAATCCGTTCGAGCCATGTGTGCAGTAGATACACATGCTTGGCATAAACTATATTTTTATCTCAAGGAGTTACCTTGCCATCAGTTTGTATACTGCTAATTTATTCAGAAGATCCAAAATACAAAGCTTTGAGTCATTGTACTGTACTTTAACAGTTGTATTAAATTAAACCTATTTTAAAGCAACAATTCATCATTTTTGGTGCATTGGAGGAACACACATCTCATTCAACATTGTGTACCTTTATAAACTCATGACAAACATATATTCATAGATTAATAACATAAAGCAAAACACATTAAAATCAAATCATTCAATTACACCAGTCGGTAATGCAAGATGCCTGCCAGCGCTAAGACTATTTTCATTAAGCAATTTTATATGGCGCTGAGACAGACAGACTACGGGGATAAAACTTTTTTTTAAAGTTCTCTCTCAGGGTATATTTCATGTGGTAACACCCTCACTAGAGTCCCAATTGATGTAGGTCTCTCGTAGGCGAATATGGACGTGCCGACGCGTTTCCAATCCCCCTCTGCCTTAGGGGATTATCATCAGGGCTTAGACCACGGTGTAATCTATGTAATTAACAAAATGAAGATCGTAAATTATAAGTCACACATCTTATCTCCCTTTCTTTCTCTACTTATAACGGATAGGTTAGGGAATACTTATTGGGTACCTTTCATTTGGCTGATCAATATCATTCACTGTTTTCGGAACAGAACAAGCTTGTTCTGACATTTCTCTTACTTCTGGAAGTGATTCCTCTTTCACAAGGGATTTTTACATCCTTTCTACTTTCGTCATCTTTGGGTGTAGTCACAACTTCCTGGCAAAAACAAAAAAAGGAGAGCTTTGGTCACTTAAATAGTGCTCTTGGTTTCAATTCGTAAACGTTTATTTGTGGCAATTACGTTCACCCGTGCTTGTGCATGGGCCCCCTTCCCTACTAACGCAACGTGCGCATTGCATCGTTTCCTCAGCGTTCCTGTAGGTACTGTTTCAATGTGCCATTATGCAATCGTTTAGAACGCAATGTCCGTTACCAACATGGCACAATGTGCATTTAAATTCTCTGCTTATCGGCTCTGTTTCAGATAGTAAAGCGCTATAACAATGTGCACGGGTCTGGGGGTTTCCCCTCATGGTCATGCGATTTAGAATTTTTAATGCCGCTGGACTTTTTTTGGCGCAAACGTTTCACTTGGCTGCTAGTTTCACATACTTAGATGAAATCACTTACGTTTCCGGAGTATTCTTGGAGCCACAGTTCATCGGTGGTGTCTCTGAGTAGACACGCATCACTCTGCGCTTGTGCTGACTCTGCTTTTACATATTTCTTCTTCCTGTTGTTTGCCCTATGGAATTCTGGAACTTGTAGGGATGTGGGGTTTGGATGTTGTTCAATGTAGGATCTTATGCTCCATTTCACTAGCGTGTAAATGTGTATTTAAACATAAAGAGTTTTTAGCTTGTGGATCGTTTCTCTCAATCATGTTATCACTTGGTTCAACTCAGTTAGTTCATTCAATCCATTTGCAGTGCAGTGAAACTTTAAGATTAAGTACAATTCTTTTTTTTGCCAATAGGCTTTCCATGTTTCCTCTGCGTGGGGGTGGCTTGACACTGGACAAAACCGTCCATTCGAAATCTCTTTCTGAATGGTTGTGTTGTGCTGTTCGAAATGTTGTACCATCGGGGCAGTCAGAACTCTATTTTTAATGCGTGATCGGTGTTGCACAATTCTCTGGTTCACCTGTTGTGTTGTTTTCCCAATATATAACTTGAAACAGGGACATTTGATCGCATAGATGATTTTTCTTGTTTTACAGTTGGTAAATTCGGTATGGGTCCACTTAATGGAATCATGTGTAAACTCTTGGCCTTCAATTGTCATGCTGCAGACGGAGCAGTTCCCGCACTTGCGATGACCTTGGATTGACGGTAAATTCCATTGTGTGCGCAAGTCATTAGCTTTGAGTGATGCTGATCCCATATCAGCTCGAATACACATACTAGTTTCTCCATATGTCGTTTTTCTCTTTTGGTCAACAATATTTCCCGCGGGGTATACCAAGCTGTTTTAACGGCATGTTTCAACAGCTTGTGGGTTTAACCCCGATCTCTTAGTTGGTCACAGAAGATGGATGCATTTGCCATAAAGTCTTCTTTGCGTGCACAATTGCGTCTGATTCTTTATAGCATACCCCGCGGGAAACATTGTTGACCAAAAGAGAAAAACCACCTATGGAGAAACTAGTATGTGTATCCACGTTTGGCCCTCATACCAACAAATACAAAAAAAATATTCCATCAAATTGGCACCTCCTAACGGAGTTGGAATGTCCAATCGAAAAACCTCTATTTGCCATGCGCAAAAATAAAAGTATCGGTCAAAAGATAATTCGAGCCGATATGGGATGAGCCGATATGGGATCAGCATCACTCAAAGCTAATGACTTGCGCACACAATGGAATTTACCGCCAATCCAAGGTCATCGCAAGTGCGGGAACTGCTCAGTCTGCAGCATGACAATTGAAGGCCAAGAGTTTACACATGATTCCATTAAGTGGACCCATACCGAACTTACCAACTGTAAAACAAGAAACATCATCGATGCGATCAAATGTCCCAGTTCCAAGTTATATATTTGGAAAAAAACACAACAGGTGAACCAGAGAATAGTGCAGCACCGATCACTCTTTAAAAATCAAGTTCTGACTTCCCCGATGGTACAACATTTCGCACAGCACAACACAACACAACCATTCAGGAAGAGATTTCGAATGGAAGGTTTTGTCCAGTGTCAAGCCGCCCCCATGCGGAGGAAACATGGAAAGCCTGTTGGCAAAAAAAGAAGCATACTTAATCTTGAAGTTTCACTGCACTACAAATGGATTGAATGACGTAACTGAGTTTAACCAAGTGATAACATGATTGAGAGAAACGATCCACAAGCTAAAAACTCTTTATGTTTCAATACACATTTACACGCTAGTGAAATGGAGAATAAGATCCTACATTGAACAACATCCAAACCCCACGTCACTACAAGTTCCAGAATTCCATAGGACAAACAACAGGAAGAAGAAATATGTAAAAGCAGAGTCAGCACAAACGCAGAGTGATGCGTCTCTGCTCAGAGACACCACCGATGAACTGTGGCTCCAAGAATATTCCGGAAATGTAAGTGATTTCATCAAAATATGTGAAACTAGCAGGCAAGTGAAACGTTTGCGCCAAAACAAGTCCAGCGGCATTAACAATTCAAAATCGCATGACCATGAGGGGAAACTGACAGACCTGTAGGCATTGTTATAGCGCTTTACTATCTGACAACAGAGCCGATAAGCAGAGAATTTAAATGCACATTGTGCCATGTTGGTAACGGACATTGCGTTCTAAACGTGTGCGTAATGGCACATTGAAATAGAAACCTACAGGAACGCTGAGGAAACGATGCAATGCGCACATTGCGTTAGTAGGGAAGGGGGCCCATGCACAAGCACGGGTGAACGTAATTGCCACAAATAAGCGTTTACGCATTGAAACCAAGAGCACTATTTAAGTGACCAAAGCTCTCCTTTTTTTGATTTTGCCAAGAAGTTGTGACTACACCCAAAGATGACGAAAGTAGAAAGGATGTAAAAATCCCTTGTGAAAGAGGAATCCCTTCCAGAAGTAAGAGAAATGTCAGAACAAGCTTGTTCTAAGCCGGAAACAGTGAATGATATTGATCAGCCAAATGAAAGGTACCCAATAAGCATTCCCTAACCTTTCAGTTATAAGCAGAGAAAGAAAGGGAGATAAGATGTGTGACTTATAATTTATGATCTTCATTTTGTTAATTACATAGATTACACCGTGGTCTAAGCCCTGATGATAATCCCCTAAGGCAGAGGGGGATTGCAAACGCGTCGGCACGTCCATATTCGCCTACGAGGGACCTACATCAATTGGTGCTCTAGTGAGGGTGTTACCACATGAAATATACCCCGAGAGAGAACCTTCAAAAACAGTTTTATCCCCGTAGTCTGTCTGTCTCAGCGCCATATAAAATTGCTTAATGAAAATAGTCTTAGCGCTGGCAGGCATCTTGCATTACCGCCTGGTGTAATTGAATGATTTGATTTTAATGTTGTTAGAAACGGGACCCTGGCCGGCCAAGACTCGCGTCGAGGTCAGACAGGGATCACCATTTCTAAAGTCAGGGCAGGGGAGTCACACACCAAGGCAACCCCCACTCGCCCTCTAGGTAGCGTGGCGCGAGCAGTCTAGGCTAAACTTGGAGGCGGTATGAGTTAAGTATTTGCGCACGCACCCCAGCAACAACACCCAAGGCCCACCACAAAGAAAGACTCCACACAAGGATATATATCAAAAATAGCCTTTGTATTATAATAAACAAAACACATTAGATAACACACGCAAACTGTACAATGTGCCAGGGGCACGGGCAGAATTTACAAGGGGAATTATATACAGGACAGGGCCACATGGACCACTGTCAGGGGTAGGCACTTGTTTGATAATAATACTGGTAGATATACACTTATGTCGTAAACATAGAATGAGTAGCACCAAAATTACAAATGCAACACACATCCAGTAATCACTGGAAAAGTAAGGACCTCCTACGCAACCCTAACTCACTGTATGTAAATCACGCAGGTAACTAGGACCTAAGGAAGGAATACCATCACCTAAGCAATTTACTCTTAGCAAAGGGAAATAAACCTAAACATAAAATGAACCATCAACTATCTACTATGCAGGTCACATCTAGCATAATGGATAAACATAAACAATCCTCTATGCAGGTCACATTTAGCAAAAAAAGGGGATAACCATAAGAATACCTAATCAGGTCACTTTTAGAAAAGGTAAGCAGAATCAACATTTCACTGTGCAGGTCACATTTAGTACAGTGGATAGACCTAAACAATCCGCTCTGCAGGTCACATTTAGCAAAAGGGGATAACCATAAGAATACCTAATCAGGTCACTTTTAGAAAAGGTACAGGTTAGAACACATGCGCAAGAATTACATACACAGCAAGAAATTACAATGCGCGGGTTGCACAAAGCACAACACTCAAAAATGTCCCTCAGGCCAACTGGCCTCGAAAGGGGCGGAATGCCCTGAGTCTCAGTGTCAGGGGGGTCTGTGCAGGCAGCACAGAACACAAGCCTAAACGTGGCAACTGTCCACTAAGTGCTGGACAGTTGTTAAATAGGTGCACAACGTTGGAGCCAGGAGGGCTCAAGAACAAGGTGGGCAAGGAGCCTCTCAGGGGCTCACTGAACAAATGTGCAAATAGAGCTCCAGCGCTCTTAGGATAATATGAAAATGGCCCCAGAGCCTCTCTCAGGGCTCCAAGTACGATGCGGGCTAGTGGAGCCTCTCTCCGGCTCAAAGATACAGTTAGGGCACGGAGCCTCTCGGGCTCTAAATAAACAAATTACCCCCAGGAGCCTCGGGGCTCCTAAATCATCTATGGCACTTCGAGCCTCTCTAGGCTAGTAAAACAAAAGTGGCTGGGGCGGGAGCCTTCTCGCGGCTCAATGCCAAAATATGCCCAAGCTCGTCGGAGTCCCTCACGGGGGACTCAGGAATCACTCAATGCCCCTGTGAAGCCCTCGTGGCTTCACTCTGAATGCAAGCGCGGGCTCGCGCTACCGGGACAAAGGGGGGGGGGGGCGGACACCGACAATGTGTCCCGGCGCCCCTCCCTTCTGCCTCACTCACCGGGTCTCTTGGGCTGGAGGCGTCTCCTCGGCGGCCGCAGCGCGGGGCTCCTCTCCTCACTCGGGAGCCTCGCGGACACGGGAGCAGGCTTCTCGGTCTCCCGCCTGGCCTCGTCACGACGTCCTTCCGCCTGACTTCCGCCGGGGCCGCCAATGGCAGCGCGGCCCTGGGGGTCAGGAGGCGGGACTTCCGGGTCGCGGAAGGCAGCGGCCCGGCAACAGCTTTCGGTGCTCCTGGGCTGCGGCGGTGATTCCTTGGAAATGCCGGGTGGGCACCGGCTCGTAATTAAATAAATACCACGGGGCAATGCCGGGTGGCACCGGCCTCGAAAATAAAGGCAAAGCGAGGTGGCACTCGCTATTGCCGAAAAACGGCAAAATCAGTCCCAATGCCGGGTGGGCACCGGCAATGCAAAATACAGCGCTCCCAAGCGCTTGGGGACAAAGAAGAAGCGCGCTCAGCGCTAGAAATATCAGCAAAGCGCTGGGGCACAAGGAAAGCGCTCCTAGCGCTATAAATCAATCATAAACGCTTCCAGGCACAGCAACAGCTCCAGCAGGGTCTGGAGGCAGGCAGAGGGGCAAGGCAGGGCCAGAGCCAGCACACTGGGTCTCCAGGCAGGGAGACAGCCAAGTGGCGGTCCTCTTGGCCCCTGCAGCAGCAACAGCCCCCTCTGGCAAGGATCCTAGGCAGAACCAAGAACAGGACAAATTGTATGGGGACACAGCCCCTTCTTATACAGGAAAACCCCTTTGTCTCAGGGTGCAGGGTGGGGGGAGAAACCAGTTGCAGCTGGTTCTGAAGTACTCTGTTTACCCCAACCACCCTCTCTATTCACTGGCAGGGCTAAGGCCATCAGTGGCACTACAGGGGGTGGAGCCAGCATTGTCCGGGGAAAGTCCAGGCCCATCAGGGACCAAGTGCACTCCTCCCAAGCCATCAAGCATGCTGATCTCACACTCATCACCGGGCAGACCCATCCAGCCTTCCTGGAGCCAGGCTCACCAGCCAGCTCCAGCCAATCACACTGCAGGCATATTTTCCAGTAATATGCCAAGTCCCAGAAATGACATTTCTACACATGCCACACTCACGCAACATACATCATTGCGAAGCATTCATTCCCACGAACACGCACATACCAAACTCGAGCATGCACTCCCCACACATCAGGAATTACTAGGGACACAGACATTCCCTATGCATCCCTATGGGAGAGCAGGCCAGCCTAACTACATGCACGCACTTTACTCTGGGGCACAGAGAAAAAGTGCGCGCAGACCAGAAAATCATACATACATATCACAGATTAAAAGCAAAAAGATTAGGGGTGAACCTGCCATAAGGGCCAAGTCCAACACAACCCCCTACCAGCCAAAACGCAGGGCAGACCAATCACCACCGTGATGGACTTCCCTGCTTGGGGCGATAAAACACGGACGCGGGCCCGCAACTGCAGGGACACCCTCCTGTTTTACGCCACTGTGAACCCCTAGGGTTCTTTCTAAAGCTACTGTAGGGACTCACTGGATTACCCCACTGGTACTCTCCAGCTGCCCTCGGCCAGGACCAGGCCCTAGGCCACCCAGGTGCCACTGGTTCCGGCCAACTCACCAAGTGGGGGGTAGTAACGACTGGCACATAACAGCCATGCTCCACTCTTCCTGTCTGCAAGACAGGGCTAGACTGCCACTGGTTCTCCAGCCTAGGGTCTACAACCTTAGGTGGACCAGGAGTCTCAGGGAAGGCTCTCCTCCCCTTACCTCTTCTCCTAGGGTTCCTCCTCCTCCTGCGAGGGGTACCCTCTAAACACCACTCTCCCAACCTAGGGTTTAACCCCTCAGGTGGTACCGGGGTCAGAGGTGGGCTTTCCCACCCTCTGCACCCCCTTCCAGAGTCCTGCTCCCTCCCAACCGGGGCGGTACCTCTGGAGAAAGAACTGGTTAGGACACTGCTTACAGTGCTCCCACCCTTCAGGTCAGGCAAACCCTGAACCTGGACCTCCAACCTCCGGTCTAGAACCTTTGGTGGAATCACTGCCTGGCACTCCAGGACTTCTGAGGACTCACAGGTCACTCCCAAATCACTCCTTTCACTGGACTTCTGTACTCTCCCTCCTGGAGTAGTACTGCCAGACTCCACAACTACAGAAGCTTCGCTCACAGATGCTCCAGGTCCTCCACACACTAGGAGATCTCCCTCAAGTGGACTAACAGGAAAGCATAGGTCCCCACCCTGGTATTCCCTAAAGAAACCATCCAGGCTCTGAGGCAGGGCTTCGGGCATCTGGGGACTCTCGGTCTCACACTCACTTCCGCTCCACTGAGACAGACAGCAAGCCCCTACACCCTCCTCACTATACTGAGACCTAGCTGGGCTACTCTCACCCTCCTCCACCACGCTGGGTTGGAGAAAACCTGACCCACTATTATTGGAATCACTCACTAGCGGCGCTAAGGAACCTCTTGCACTCTCCCATCGGTCTGCTTCCTCTGCAAGTTCACATGGTGAAAACAATCCACACCCCAACAGGTGTTGACGCAACTCTACTGAACAACAATTGAGCAGGTGCTCTTTGACAAACATGCTGAACAATCCGTCCCAATCACATTTCGTGGGACCCAGTACCCAATCAGACAGTGCCCCACAACAGTCATCTTCAAAATCTTCCCAAGACTGGTGAGACGGTTTCCTAAGGTTCCTAAACCTCAACCTATTCTCCTCCTCTGGAGAAACAGGAACCATACTCTGGGAACTGGGAGTGGGACTGTCAACACCAACACTTAAAAAGCTGCCACCACTGGACTCCACCCTCTCTGGGGAATCCAGACAATTACACATGCACTCAGGGGGTAACCTACTCTCTTGGGCTACCTTCTCCCTGAACAAGGCCCTCTCAGCCTCTAGCTTGGCATGCTCCAACCTGAGCTGTTCCAACGCTAGCTGATACTCCCTCTCTTCCTTCCTATCCAACCACTCCTCTGGGGACAGGAAAAGGGATGGGGCACTGGTACTGACACTGGGCTCAGCAAGGGACTCCCTATCTATGGGGTCCTCACTCTCTGCTGACATCCATCCACTGTCATCACCATCCAACTCACATTCATCATCAGAATCTCCAGGGCTCCCCACAGACTCACCCTCCTCATGGCGTGCGGCCCGGGCCCTATCTCTCTCTCTGTGCTCAAAATCCCACTGATCCTTTTGCCACTGGATCAGGCTGTCCCTAAGCTGGGACTGAGTAACCAACTCACTCACCTCTATGCCTCCCTTTTCGCAGAATCTGACCAGCTCTAACCTACTGTACCTAAACAGACTACAGAGATCAAAAACTGGCTCCATTTTGACGGACGTTCTCGGGAAAAGTTTGACACAGGGAACCTGGGGGTCTGAGCTAAACAGAACACAATCACAAAATTCAGCAAGATTCCTATCTCTCAGAACTTGCACTCCACTGTCCAGCGTAACACACACTCATTCACACACAACCCTCCCCTCGGACTGGTAAGGCAGTTTCTACCACCCCTGATTCTCTCAACCTGACCACTAGTGACACAGGTACAAAACTCTGGGAGCACAGCGGGGAACAAGGTACTGGACAAAATACAAATGACACCTTTCAGGAGAAGCAAAACTGAACTTCACCTAAAAAACAATAATCCCCAAAATGCGGTTATCTAAAATGTAGAGCTTTGAAGTGTGGCCTGTCGCCACTGTGGTACAGCGCAAACACAAATCCTCATCCTCACCGCTTGCCGCCAATGTTAGAAACGGGACCCTGGCCGGCCAAGACTCGCGTCGAGGTCAGTCAGGGATCACCATTTCTAAAGTCAGGGCAGGGGAGTCACACACCAAGGCAACCCCCACTCGCCCTCTAGGTAGCGTGGCGCGAGCAGTCTAGGCTAAACTTGGAGGCGGTATGAGTTAAGTATTTGCGCACGCACCCCAGCAACAACACCCAAGGCCCACCACAAAGAAAGACTCCACACAAGGATATATATCAAAAATAGCCTTTGTATTATAATAAACAAAACACATTAGATAACACACGTAAACTGTACAATGTGCCAGGGGCACGGGCAGAATTTACAAGGGGAATTATATACAGGACAGGGCCACATGGACCACTGTCAGGGGTAGGCACTTGTTTGATAATAATACTGGTAGATATACACTTATGTCGTAAACATAGAATGAGTAGCACCAAAATTACAAATTCAACACACATCCAGTAATCACTGGAAAAGTAAGGACCTCCTACGCAACCCTAACTCACTGTAGGTAAATCACGCAGGTAACTAGGACCTAAGGAAGGAATACCATCACCTAAGCAATTTACTCTTAGCAAAGGGAAGGAAACCTAAACATAAAATGAACCATCAACAATCTACTATGCAGGTCACATCTAGCATAATGGATAAACATAAACAATCCTCTATGCAGGTCACATTTAGCAAAAAGGGGATAACCATAAGAATACCTAATCAGGTCACTTTTAGAAAAGGTAAGCAGAATCAACATTTCACTGTGCAGGTCACATTTAGTACAGTGGATAGACCTAAACAATCCGCTCTGCAGGTCACATTTAGCAAAAGGGGATAACCATAAGAATACCTAATCAGGTCACTTTTAGAAAAGGTACAGGTTAGAACACATGCGCAAGAATTACATACACAGCAAGAAATTACAATGCGCGGGGTGCACAAAGCACAACACTCAAAAATGTCCCTCAGGCCAACTGGCCTCGAAAGGGGCGGAATGCCCTGAGTCTCAGTGTCAGGGGGGTCTGTGCAGGCAGCACAGAACACAAGCCTAAACGTGGCAACTGTCCACTAAGTGCTGGACAGTTGTTAAATAGGTGCACAACGTTGGAGCCAGGAGGGCTCAAGAACAAGGTGGGCAAGGAGCCTCTCAGGGGCTCACTGAACAAATGTGCAAATAGAGCTCCAGCGCTCTTAGGATAATATGAAAATGGCCCCAGAGCCTCTCTCAGGGCTCCAAGTACGATGCGGGCTAGTGGAGCCTCTCTCCGGCTCAAAGATACAGTTAGGGCACGGAGCCTCTCGGGCTCTAAATAAACAAATTACCCCCAGGAGCCTCGGGGCTCCTAAATCATCTATGGCACTTCGAGCCTCTCTAGGCTCGTAAAACAAAAGTGGCTGGGGCGGGAGCCTTCTCGCGGCTCAATGCCAAAATATGCCCAAGCTCGTCGGAGTCCCTCACGGGGGACTCAGGAATCACTCAATGCCCCTGTGAAGCCCTCGTGGCTTCACTCTGAATGCAAGCGCGGGCTCGCGCTACCGGGACAAGGGGGGGGCAGACACCGACAATGTGTCCCGGCGCCCCTCCCTTCTGCCTCACTCACCGGGTCTCTTGGGCTGGAGGCGTCTCCTCGGCGGCCGCAGCGCGGGGCTCCTCTCCTCACTCGGGAGCCTCGCGGACTCGGGAGCCTCGCGGACACGGGAGCAGGCTTCTCGGTCTCCCGCCTGGCCTCGTCACGACGTCCTTCCGCCTGACTTCCGCCGGGGCCGCCAATGGCAGCGCGGCCCTGGGGGTCAGGAGGCGGGACTTCCAGGTCGCGGAAGGCAGCGGCCCGGCAACAGCTTTCGGTGCTCCTGGGCTGCGGCGGTGATTCCTTGGAAATGCCGGGTGGGCACCGGCTCGTAATTAAATAAATACCACGGGGCAATGCCGGGTGGCACCGGCCTCGAAAATAAAGGCAAAGCGAGGTGGCACTCGCTATTGCCGAAAAACGGCAAAATCGGTCCCAATGCCGGGTGGGCACCGGCAATGCAAAATACAGCGCTCCCAAGCGCTTGGGGACAAAGAAGAAGCGCGCTCAGCGCTAGAAATATCAGCAAAGCGCTGGGGCACAAGGAAAGCGCTCCTAGCGCTATAAATCAATCAAAAACGCTTCCAGGCACAGCAACAGCTCCAGCAGGGTCTGGAGGCAGGCAGAGGGGCAAGGCAGGGCCAGAGCCAGCACACTGGGTCTCCAGGCAGGGAGACAGCCAAGTGGCGGTCCTCTTGGCCCCTGCAGCAGCAACTGCCCCCTCTGGCAAGGATCCTAGGCAGAACCAAGAACAGGACAAATTGTATGGGGACACAGCCCCTTCTTATACAGGAAAACCCCTTTGTCTCAGGGTGCAGGGTGGGGGAGAAACCAGTTGCAGCTGGTTCTGAAGTACTCTGTTTACCCCAACCACCCTCTCTATTCACTGGCAGGGCTAGGGCCATCAGTCGCACTACAGGGGGTGGAGCCAGCATTGTCCGGGGAAAGTCCAGGCCCATCAGGGACCAAGTGCACTCCTCCCAAGCCATCAAGCATGCTGATCTCACACTCACCACCGGGCAGACCCATCCAGCCTTCCTGGAGCCAGGCTCACCAGCCAGCTCCAGCCAATCACACTGCAGGCATATTTTCCAGTAATATGCCAAGTCCCAGAAATGACATTTCTACACATGCCACACTCACGCAACATACATCATTGCGAAGCATTCATTCCCACGAACACGCACATACCAAACTCGAGCATGCACTCCCCACACATCAGGAATTACTAGGGACACAGACATTCCCCATGCATCCCTATGGGAGAGCAGGCCAGCCTAACTACATGCACGCACTTTACTCTGGGGCACAGAGAAAAAGTGCGCGCAGACCAGAAAATCATACATACATATCACAGATTAAAAGCAAAAAGATTAGGGGTGAACCTGCCATAAGGGCCAAGTCCAACAAATGTCTTTTGCTTTATGTTATGAATCTATGAATATATGTTTGTCATGAGTTTATAAAGGTACACAATGTTGAAAGAGATGTGTATTCCTCCAATGCACCAAAATGATGAATTGTTGCTTTAAAATAAGTTGATTTTAATACAATTGTTAAAGTACAGTACAATGACTCAAAGCCTTGTATTTTGGATCTGCTGAATAAATTAGCAGTATACATACTGGTGGCCAGGTAACTCTGAGATAAAAGTATTAAACGTCCTACCAGGCCCCCTTAACGGACGTGACCCCTCTAGTTTAAATCAAATTTGCATAAACTATATAGCAGTTGTCTCCCAAAGCGGTGGCTAACCAGTAGATTTTGCAGTTGTCTGGAAAAGTGTCTTTAGCACTGCTTGGCCTACATTGGCTTGTTGACGTGCTAACACATCCATACAATAGTGTTTTGTAAATGTGTGGTGTGGACCATGTTGCTGCCTTATAGATGTCAGCTATAGGAATGTTACTTAAAAAGGCTATAATTGCTCCTATTTTGGGATTGGAATGTGGTCTAGGAGGTATAGATAAAGTTCTTTTAACTTTAGCATAGCAAGTCTGAATGCATTTAACAATCCATCTTGAGATGCCAGATTTAGAAATAGGATTGCCCGTGTGAGGTGTAGCAAATAAAACAATAATTTGCTTTGTTTTACAAAAATCTTTTGTCCTTGCAACACTGCAATAACCATGTTGGATAAGGTTGATTATCCATTTGTCGGTTGTTGTAAATTGCCAAATTGGGAGAAACTGTTGAAGTCTTCTCCCGACCTGTGTTAAGTAATCACGGGGGGGGGGGGGATTTGGGCAAGTCAGTGCTTATTTGGGGTAGGGGTGTTATGGGGTGTGTTGCCCTTACCCATACCCTTGGAGTTGTTTCCTCTATATCCTCCTTTATAGAAACCTCTAAAGAGGATTGGTTGTTGCTTTTGTAAAAGGAAGTGTTCAGGTCTGAGGATATGGTTTTAGATCCTGCCCGATAAAAAGAGCGGCAAAAGGAGCCTCCATTCGAAGGAGACTAGATTGCCCCCATGGACTTTGCCACTTCAGTGTCTTTTTAAGAGCCTGATTGATTTCAGGACCAAAAACATGTTCCTTGTCAAAGGGGGTGTTTAGGATGAATTGTTCAACTTAGGGTTTAAACTCAGAAATCTCTCTAGCTGAATTGTCAGCAGGGTCTGGAGAATACCTAATTGAAGAGTTGTAAATTAGCTTGTCCTCCTGGACCTATTCTTGAGCTTTAGCCCTGTGTCCTTCCGGGAAATATTGGAGTAGTTGCTCTATTTCATCCCAGTGTACCATGTTGTACATAGTTAGTCGGCCCTGTGTATTTAAAATTCGCCAATGATTGGTGGGTTGAGCGACTACACGCTTTCCTGAGGCATCTATGAGCTTAGATTCTTTGTCTGGGGGTGGTGCATCACCAGAAATTTGAGAATTAGCTCTTTTGCGAGCATTGGACACTACCAAGGAGTCAAGAGGTAGTTGAATTTTGATAAAGACAGGGTCAGACAGTGAAGGTTCATATTTGTTATTGATTCTAGGAGTCAGAATGCGTACTCGTACAGGCTCTTTGAAGATATCATTTGCATGCCTCATCATGCCCTGTACTTTTTTATCACATTTTGTACGTATCACCACATATTTTCAGAATTAAGAGTCTTCCTCCCCTACCCTTGAAAAATTTTTAGGGTGCTGTCTGACTTGGATCAATTGTCAAATAGTGATTTTTTTGTCAAAAAATAAATGCAAAAAATACAAAAATAATTGAATATAATAAAAAGCTAATAAAAAGCTTTGGAAATCAAAGCTGGACTGAAATAGTGGTCCTTGCAGGCGAGTTGTCATTCACTTAATTTGCAAAAAACTAAGAAAAATATAGAGCAGTACTGGCATATGTTTTGTTATTCATCATGCCCGTCAGCATGGGGAGTGTCTGGCTTGACCTGTGTGAGGACCCAAGTGTTTCGAATAAAATGTCCTCTTCTAATGACTCTTTATATAACGATACCCCATGGTACTCTGCTGCTCTAGCAATTAGTTCTTGATAAGTCAAATTATCATCTGGTGGGGATGGGTTTGCAGGGTAAAGATCTAGATCAGTGTCTAATGGAGGGGCAATGCTGAAATCGTTCCATGGGTCTAAAGGTGATTGAACATCTTCCTCATCAACATCATCCCCTTCAGACTGTGGAAGTGGGGATCCCTAAGTGTGATGTGTAGAAGATCTAAATGTGGGGAAGAGGAGGGTGGAGGTGGAGTGGATGGGGGGGCAGGATGAGCAGGGCTGGTAGCCATGTCTTTCTTTTTCTTCAAAGGAATCTTACAGTGAGAGTCTTTAGAAGAAGCTTGTGATTAGATGGAGATTTAGCAAATGTTTTGTATCAGGTTAGATATAAATGTTCTTCTGTTTGGGAGCCAATTTGGGATGAACAATGTCAAATTTTGGTCAGAAGGCTCGGAGAAGCTCTCTTTTGATTTCGCCATCTAAAATTTGGGTGCCGTGATGGGTTTGCTTTTGTGAGCGGAAGATTTCGGCTCCAAAGCATGCTTTTGTTTCGGCGTGGATGGATTCAGCTCCGATCTGGTTTTGGTCTTCGAACCGGAAGGTTTCGGATCCAAAGAGGATTTTGGCTGACTCGGTCCCGAGCAGGAAGGCTTGACTATCTGTTTCAGTGCCGGGATGGAAGATAGAGCATCAGAAACATCATTTTGGTGCCGACCTTGGCCAGAAGGCAGAGGTGGTGCTGAAGCCTTATGTTTTTAAGGCATGAGTATATGGCGCAAGGGGTCTTCGGTACTCACGGCACCTTGTCCCGGAGGCAGGTCTTCGAACTCCAGATCCATCTTGGGCTCCGAATCTGACTCTGGACCAAAGAAGGCATCTTCTTCGTCTGCTGCTGTTGCCTCGACCTCTTCATAGTCTGACTCTCCACGAAGATATCCTGAGTGTGTTCTATACTTTGGTGTTGCATTTCATGACGTTGAGTCCGATGATCGCGAAAAGTCTTTTTGGAACAAAATACTTCAGAAGTGTCGCAGTCTTCTTCCTTGTGCTCCGGAGACAAGCACAAGTTCCACACTTGATGTGAGTCGGTGCACAGGTACTTAGCGTGGCAACAAGGACAGAATTTAAATGGAGTCTGTTCCATCGACAGAAGGCTGGACCGATGCGGTAAGGCCCTAAGGCCGCCCACTAAGTTTTCGATCAAAAATGAAGGATTCCTTGACCAAAACAATACGTGGAGAAGTGGAAATGCGTACCAAACAATACTGTTGAGGGCACAGTGGATTGTGCATAGTGGGGAACCTGAGGAACGGTTTCGAACCGGAGCGCAGCACTACATGTCCAAACCCGATGGCAGAAAAAACAATCTAACAATGGAGTCGATGCCCATGCGCACTATCACTGAAAGGAGGAGTCACCTTACCTTGTGACTGGAAATGCTTCCTTAAAGAAACACAATTTGCAAACATCTGGACCCAACTCTAGATGGCAGAAGTATGCAAAGCATGTGTATCTACAGCAAACATGCCTCGAACACACAGTTCTAGTGTTGAAGCAGCATATTTTTATAATAAAGAATCTAATGAAGGATTTGTGTCCATTACATTTTCTTTTTACTTTTTGGCAATTTAATAGACTTTTTGTTTTATTGAGATCCTTCTGAATTGCGAAAAGCCAACGATCCCAGTGCCAGAGTGTCTGCTGATACAGTTAGTCAAGTCAGTCAAGTCATAACATTTATATAGCGCACTACATACCCAGAGGGTTTCAAGGCGCTTAGGAAGGGGAGGTGGATTATTTGTCAAATATCCACGTTTTAAGCTGCTTTCTGAACGCTAGGTGATTCTGGGTGAGGCGAAGGTAAGCGGGGAGAGAGTTCCATGTTTTGGCAGCCAGGTATGAGAAGGATCTGCCTCCCATGGTGGTCTTGTTGATGCGAGGTACAGTGGCGAAGGCTTGGCTGGAAGAGCGAAGTTGGCGGGAGGGGGTGTAGAAGGATAGTCGAGAGTTGAGGCAATCTGGTCCGATGTCGTAGAGTGATTTGTGTGCGTGGGTAAGCAGTCGGAAAGTGATCCTCTTATTGACGGGTAGCCAGTGGAGGTCTTTAAGGTGACCAGAGATGTGTTCGTTGCGTGGGATGTCTAATATGAGCCTGGCTGAGGCGTTTTGGATTCGTTGTAGTTTCTTCTGGAGTTTAGCGGTGGTACCTGCGTAGAGGGTGTTTCCGTAGTCCAGTCGGCTCGTGACTAGAGCGTGGGTGACTGTTTTCCTTGTTTCGGAAGGGATCCAGCGAAATGTTTTTCTGAGCATGCGAAGAATGTTAAAGCAGGAAGAGGATACGGCGCTGACTTGTCTGTTCATTGAGAGTGAATGTCTAATTCTAAGTGATTGGAAGCTCCACTCTGAGCAATTTGAGTGTGGCCTGGTTGCCCTCATGGATGACCAGCATCCCTCACATACTGCTGGGATTCTGGGAGATGGATTTTAACTTTGGTAAAGACATGTGGCTGAAGCCTGATGGATTTTAGTGGATAATTCGAACAAAACCTACTCAATCATAGGCTGTTACGAGACAATGTGAAATGGCTTCTCAGCGGTACTGCTATCATTTCATATTGTGTTCAAAGGTCATCTGTTACTGCAGAAGGCAAACTCTTGTGAACAAGCATTTTCCCTTGAAGTATTATTGACTGATTAATGTGTCTAGAGGATTGGCTTCATTAGTGGCTGGAGGATAGAACACGCACTTTCGTTATTACCTCAAATCAACACTGAAAATGTTTGCATTCATGGCATTGCACTTGGTGCAGGGTTCTTATCAGCTATTTCCAAACAGCTGGGTCTCACTATAAAGTCTAGTAGTACTGGTAAATAAATCAGGTTTTTGAAGACCTACAGCATGTAAAAGGCAGGAACTGGTCAATATCTGAGGGAGCTGAAGCATCCTCAGTGTGGTAGCAGAAGCAGAGAACTATCCTTTACAACATATGCATTACCTAACCACATACGAATGTGGCATAACTAATGTGGGAGGAGTACTGACACAAATGTATTTACATATGCCAAAATAAAGTTCCAATGTCAGGGATGAAAACATCAGTGACAGGAAAAAAAGGTAAATTACATTAAAATAGCCCACACCGTAAGTCCAAGACGGGGGAAAGAACTGAATGGAAACAAGTGGAAACTAAGAACATTGAGGGGTTTACACCTACTGATGTCCCCCTTTTTAATTTTTAAAGATACAGCAATTTCTGGAGAGCAGTTACAGCTCGGGTTAGGGCAACAGTATCTGCCCCTTATTTCACTGTCCTGAAGACCCCAGAGCTGTGTTCTCTGTTAGATAAACGAGAAGGCCAATCCCTGGGGCCGTACTGTATCAGAACCAAAACTTCTAACAATATCATGGAAGCAAACAATAACAAATGCTATTTTTCGAAATGCCTGTACCTCTCAAGGTACGAAAGGACACATTGTGCGCTTTTACAAATTAAATCTAGCTCCAAGATGAAAATGTCATGCAGAGTACATGTTTACATTTAATTTCAAGTATATTTTTGTCATGAACAGCGCTACTTGTAAAAAATACAATAAAAACATTTCAGTCAGCATTTGTCGTGAGATAAATATTTGTAGATATCATTCAAATTGCCTGGTATCATTGGGACACTGAACTAGAAAAAACGAAGCAAATAATTGCATTGACAAGTATTAGAGGTGCATGTGTCAAAATAAATATCAAAAACGTACGTGTTATTAAAAGTTATAGAAAAACAGACCCTGAAAGCAGTTGTTTATGTCTTGTGATAGGTGTCTTGTGTAACACCACATGATTTGTTGACCTTGGAGATCTGATGAAGCGCTTGTAGCTCGGAATAGTATCTGACAAGATACGGACATTTAAAAAAATAGACTTGTCTTCAGCAGTCCTATCCATTTTATTGCAACTGTATTTTTTTACAATGAGGTTTCAGGTTTGGAAGAATGGCGGGCAGGGTGTTCTGTCACAAAGGTTTACTACTGAAGCATTCCTTTCACTTGGTTACAGAATTCCTCAATAGGATACCAGAGTATCATGATTCTTTGCTAAAACCAATTCTATGGTAGGAAATGTTTGTTCTAACAGTATACCTTCCATGAAATTTGGCATTAAGATAGATGTTGCCAAACGCTTGAGCATTTGCAATCTGGTTTCCATTAGCTGATACATTCAAAATTTACAACCTACAGATTGAGTAGAATATTGCTAACCTTTACATGATAAAAAGCAAACAACATTTATTATACAGAACTAAGCAAAGTACTCAGGCTCCTCGATGGGAGATGTGATGGACTATAAAAAATGACAAAAATATTTCTTTTTGTGACTAGAATCGGGCAGTGCATGGGCACTGAGTTAAGGTTGCTGAACTCTTTTCTGTCGGCTGACAATGTCAAAGGGAATAAATAGAAGAATCAGCAGGGATCTCTGACTGCAACATCTGTAGAAAGGATGTTGATGGATAATAGTGACGCCCATTAGCATGAGGACCACTACCATAGGTAGATGTAGTTGCAAATGAGAGTGTGTTCGCCTGTTTACGCCGTGTAAGGCTTCTCTTCTGCATCAAGAGCAATGTCAGGTATATTCCAATATCCTGAGTCTTCATCATAAAAGGAGTCCTGTATGATGTTGTCCACATTGCTGTAATTACACTCTGGAGGAATTATGCGTTGGAGCTGCTCAATCACCTGCTGGAAGAACTGTGATTCTTGCTGCAGTTTGCGAATTGTGCTCAGGTAGTCATCCCTTTCATGCTCAAATTCAATTTGCAAGTCATTATTCTCCACCTCTGCAGCTACCAGCTAAGAAAAATAAAGGGAAGAAAGAAAAGAAATACATTACGATGTCATACAGCAGAAAGGGGAACGGAATGGATAGATTGTTACAGGTTTTCAGAGACAGACTGAATAAGAAAAAAATAAATAGTGAGTTTAAGAAGAAAGGTGTTGTCTTTGAAATTGTAAAAGACAGAATAACGAAATGAAGGAAAGAGCTGAGATAACGACGAAGAAAGGAAAAATGTGTTGGCAAGGAAGATGGGGAAAAAAAGCTTTAAAAAGACCAGGACTTCCACAGAAATAAATGAAGGAAAAGGTAAGGAGGCTGGATATAAGGGAACAACGTAAAAGTGACAAGTGGGAGACAAGCACCTGCCCTTTTTTTCTCAATACATCATCATATGTATTTTGTAAAAAATGTCTCTCATTATCAGGTTTTCTCAAACAGCTCTTCCTAGTTGTTGCTTTTCTGTGGAAACCAATCCACTTTATTCTCACTTGGTCTTTTGGTTCAGAACTATTCACTCCACAAATGACCTTTCTAATTCCCCTGTGTCCTAGAGATTAATTTCATTGTCTTCGACTTAGATCTTGTACATTCACCCTTCACTTTGCCAGGTGCCGAAATTCCCACTTTTGTTTGCCAGAACATATCCAAATTGCTCTTTAAAGTCTGACTGCAGCACAAACACATGTTGTCCAATGTCTGTGCACTTTTTCGAATCCTCAGCTTCACCACAAGCATCATCTGTCAGTGTCTACGCATCTTCAAAGCCTCCTCCTTCTATCACCTATACAGTTTTCAGTTCTCCTTATTCTTTAGGTTTCATTTCTAGAACTTTGTGCACAAAGCCTTCCATTTAAGCCCTCGAAACTCACTGCTCGCTAATGTTTAATTTGTGAAAAGGTATCTCCTTGTCTGAGCTCCACTTTTCAGTTTCCTCAAGGCCAACTTTTGATGGCACCAACTAAAAATGCATTTGAGAATGTTGGTTTCTTTAGGGGCGTTTAACAAGCAGAATATAGGAAGTTGTTACTGGGCGCATAAGGCATTGTTTACATGTCTGGGCCCAGTTCAGTAGGCTAACGATCTAGATAGTGAAATATAGGTTAGTGAAGGTCCAGGAAGTACACTTATGACGGTGGAACCTAGTCTGCTCAAGGAATTCTCTGAAGGGGATAAAAGGAGATGTAGTAAACATTTGTAAATATGTCAGTGGTACAAGGAAAGGAAAATGGGCATGTAGAAAACACTTTTAAATGTTTAGTGGTATGAATACAATTAAAACATTCAGAAAAGATGTGAGTACATTCAGAGTGTGTGAAAACAAAAAACTGACAGTACTATAGGTTGAATACTACTCATCATCATGTATTTTTGACAGGTGACCACACCCGTTTGCTCCATATCTGTTTTTAATCAGCCCTTATAATGTTTTTATAAGATGGCTCTTTCTTTTTAATCGGTCCTTATGTTTTGAACAGATTGTCGTCTTTTGATGTTTGATAGGATAATGATAATTTGCAAATCAAGGCTTATAAGATGATACTGTAATGAAATCGAAAGCATATAAAATGATTTGCTAAGATTTTGAATCAAGGCTTATAAAATGAGACTGTAATGAAATCAAAAGCTTATAAAATGATAAGACCAGATCTGTAGATTTTGAGGTGCTTGCCGTGTTTTAGGGGTGTTTAGGGACTCTGTAATCACAATATTGTAGATGTAGCATAGAATTGCAGTAATATTTGGTAAGTTTCATATCATCGCATTATTGAAAAGAATGATAACGTGTTTTAGGCAAAATAGATTTCATTCAATATAAAAGAACCTCGGAGGAAGTTTTATTTTGATGAATAGTTACAATTTAATTGAAAACCTCTTTACATATCAGAAAAACACTGTTTTAGGTAATTACAGTCTCATTATGTGAAATTACATATATTTGACCACATTTATTGACAATAAAAAAAATATTCTGGCTTATCCAAACTAATATAATAAAGAGAAAGCCCAAACCTTTGAGGTTGGTAATCTCAGGAACGACAGCACCAATCACAACACCCAATACAGCGTTGGAAAGGGCAGTTGCAGCAGAAGGACATAGGCTATGCAGACGCCCACCATATACATTTAAAAGGTAAAAGAACCGTGCCAGCAAAGTAGTCCCTTGTGGGCGTGTCTGCGTTGTGCTGTGGGCGTGTGCTGGGGATGTGACAAACACTGGGGGCGTGTGGTACGTTCCGCCCTTCATGCCATGTCTCATATCGTGTGCTAATCCCACCCTGCTCCCTTTAAATACCCCTGCACCCCATAATCATAACCCACCCTTACTCCTTAAAATACCCCAACACCCTTAAACACTAACCCATCTTAACCCTATAAATATACCCTGTACCCCAAAACCCAAACCTATCCCTAAACCCTAAAAATACCCCAAAACCCAAACCTAGTCCTGAACCCTATAAATACCCCTGTACCTCAAAACCGAAACCTACCCCATAACCCTAAAAATACCCCTGTACCCCACAACCTAGCCCTGAACCCTAAAAATACCACTGTACTCCAAAACCCAAACCTACCCCTGTACCCCAAAACCCAAACCTAGCCCTGAACCCTTAAAATACCCCTGTACCCCAAAACCCAAACCTACTTGTGAACCCTAAAAATAGCCCTATACCCCAAAACCCAAACCTAGCCCTGAACCCTAAAAATACCCCTGTACCCCAAAACCTATACCTATCCCTAAACCCGAAAACTAACCCTGTACCCCATAACCCAAAACTATATCTGAACGCTTAAAATACCCAAACACCCCAAAACATATACCTCAGTACCCCAAAACATATACCCCTATACCCATACTTACCTTATCCAAACATTAAAAAAACATGCTTTTACCATTCATGCATTTACAACGAATTTCGTTGTAAATGTATGCGTGGTAAAAGCATATAAAATGTAATGCCATGCGTTATAATGGCATTGCGGAGTCATGGTACTTTCGTAATGAAAGTATGCAGAGTCATGGTATGCGGAAAGAAAGTTGCGGAATAATGGGTGTTTACCCTCCCCCGGTAAGTACATTGGTGGCACGGCGGCCCACATCTCCAGCAACATACTCATATTTTTTTCACCACCCATTTGAAAAATGCACAGGTCTCTCATTGATGGCCAGCACTGACATACACTTTTAGACACACCTTCCGCCACACGTTCTAGAATTGCGAACTTTAGAGCTGGGGAGCTACGTTCAAATCTCGGCATCAGCTCAACATCCTGTGATTCCAGGCAAATCGCTTTGTCTCCCCGTGCCTACCACAAATGAATGTGTTCTTCTGTAATTTAAATTGTGCTCATGCCATGTTGCCGAGTTCGTGCTATATAATATTGCAAAGAAAAATAAAGTAGGGAAACTCGAGTTCACACACTACTGAACGCGCACTCTTAAGTGCATCAGCAGTGCACTGTGAATCGGAGCGTTTCACAGGCCTGTCACAGATAAGAAATGCTTAAAAAAATCAAGAAGTCACAGGATATTATCATCACCCAGTAATAAGAGGTATGGCCCTCACTCATAAAATAATACAAAAAACTATAGGCCGGTGATGAAAATGAGGTAGTTACATAATACAATTGTTTATTTTGTTACCCAGTAATAAACACAGATTTCTACATTTGCGTGCAGCATGGCAAACAAAATATGCATTACATCAGTTTGATCAGAAAACAAGGCACTATGCTAAGCAGACAACCAAGGCAATCTCTTGAATGGGTTTCTTTTTTTGGAAGTTGTACTCTCGACGGAATATGGGTTCACAAGTTTTATCTTTGAAGTCATGTACACGTGTTCTTTGAGGGTCATGGAAAAATGGTGACGCAGAGGGTGACAGAATAACAAAAGGGTGACACCTCTGCTTTTAAAAAATTCTAAGTAGATATGATGCCCACCACGTCCTAGCACAGATGGCGAAATGTTCAGTTCTGCTAGGCTCTGCATGAAAGCGTCCCAACCGAAAGACACTTTCTTATTAGAAAAGAAGTGTGTTTGTGCCACGCCTCTGACCAAGTAATGAAGGTTTGAGCCATGTATGACATTAACTTTATACAGAAGTTCCTCTCTTCATTCCAGCAAGCTATATCTTTATTTTGCTGATTTTTTTTAAGGAGTAATATGGCTTTGTATTTGTGCAGAGGGTTAACATTGTCAATGATTTCATGAACTAGATTAACGTTTGTGATTCTGGTTCTTTGACGGGTGGAACTGGAGGCACTTGTCTTTCAGGCATGAATAAAGTTGGGCCCTCTTTTTCCATTTTACCGTGATGGACAAAGGGCAGATACTTTTGAAGAATAGAGGTTTAAAGCTTAGCCTTCTTGTGAACAGGTACATCACTATGCTGTAGAATTTCTCACATCTCAGTATCCAGAAGATCTGTGGCAGTTTTTCTAACTTGGGTATCATCGCTTGCAGGGGCCCACATTCTGTCTAGCTGATGTTTAGGAACAAGATAGATTTTTTCAATATATACCTCAGCGTCTGAGCAGCAGCCCTGTTAGTAGCTGAACAGCCAAGCTTATCTGTGACCCTATGAAGCCGACAGACTGCTTGACAAGACTTTTTAGTTTTAATAGATACTCTTTTATTGGTCGGTTTTTTAACAAGATTACTTTTCTTTCTAAGCACTCGGATTTGCTGAGAACTCAAAGGCGCATTGCTCTTCAAGGTATTTAGGGCTATCTCGGAGACTGCGGCTACTAAATAGTCATATGCGGAGAACAAAAGACCTTTCCTTTGTTGTGGCGATGATGAGACCATCAGTCTTAAGAGAGATAGAGTGCGCATTATCCTGCTGGACATGGTCATCAGGAGGTAGTGCTTTAAACTGGTGTGTGGCTTTCTATTTCATCATCTTTTTATAACCGGGGAGGACTTTTTCAGAGTATAAGCAATAGGAATATCCGGTGGGAAAAGACCTGTCCTCAATCTGTAATCCTCGGGAGTGCCCATGTTTGAATCTACACAAAGATACCCACAGGGTCACAGAGTGGCATCCTCAAAGGCTTCAAAAAAGAAACTAGAGCACCCAGGGAACATGTGTCTGGCTAGTGTCGTTATTAAAGTTTGTCTTGAGAGTTTTTGAAAAGCACCATGTATTTCGTGTTCAGAGCAATGGTTTGAGAGCTTTTACCTTGGCAGAACACGTTCTGCACAATGTATAAACTGATGAGATTATGAGGGTGAACATACTGAGTAAAAGCTTTAATTTCAGAGCTGTCTCAAGCAGAATCCATTAGATCATCTACAGTTAACATAATAGCACTAGATGGTGGAAATAAATTGTCATCATTTAAGGCATCTGGGAGCCTATCAAAAATGTAAAGTGTGGAAACCTTTGTGAGAGTTCTTGATACAGCCCCTGCCAGCAGGAATAGGCCCATAATATGTTGGTGGGTGGCTGTGTCAACATTTGATGAGCATTTTCCAAACGTTTTTTTTCAAAGCAACTTTTACCAGGATTGGAAGCACCAGCGAGGATGCAGAAGAATGGATGCTGTAAACAAATATCCATACTTTAAACACCCTATAATGAACATATAAACCCTAAGCAGAAAGCCTTTTCTCTAGCACTATATACTTATACAGCGGATGTATGACTTTTAATAGCCTTAGTGTAGAGTTTTATAGTCCTCTATAAGAATGCGCTCATCTTGTACAACCCTAAATGTTTTGCGCAGATGGTGTGTCTCACTATCCCAGCGTTGTTTTTATTCTTACAATGCTGGGGTGTTCCACTACTAAGCATTCCTCTTCTGGAACACATTCACAAGGGTGGAGACCTCTTCTAGTGACATTCTATGTGTTATCCTGAGCTCCCCAGGCAGGCTGAGGTTAGCGCTCATTAACGTATACTCACGGCCAACCGGAAACGGGCAATAGTCCTCCACCCCAGTTAAATTATCATCATTTATATCCACACTGACTATGACATAGTGATTTTGGCTGGTGATTTCAATTGTCAGTATGAACCATTGAGGGACCTAGAGGCTGACGAACCCAACGACGAGGATCTGCACTGGGCCATCCCAGTGGCCAATGCACAGCCAGTACGAGCATGGACACCATTAGTTGTCCAACTGAACACCCTCACACTGAATTACTAGCTTAGGGCATGTAATGGGCGTTTCAACACTGACAGTCCAGCCAATTTCACCTATAACAGGTTGGGTTCCCCTTCAATCCTAGCTTACATTATGGTGAATACTAAATCTTGGCATCGGTTGGTCAACTTTAAGATTTCTCCCAGATTTGATAGTGACCATAATGCTTTAATCTTAGAAATGGACTCTCCATATTCCGGAGAAGCCCTTAAGGACCAACCGTTGAAAACAGCAGGGCCAATTCTCACTAGATGCAGGATGAGAGTAAGATGGGGCATCCTTTGCGAATCCCAAGACAGACTACATTTACTCTATCAAACAATCTTGCCATATCTAGGGGTTGCAATTCAACTAGGTGAGTCCGGAGATTCTGTCTGCACCCTCAGTAAAATAGCAGAAAATCATCAATGATTAGTGGCGGCTCTAGCGGAAAGCTTTGTAAAAATAATACAAGTAAAGGCAGGCAGTTCTCCTAGACATCCTTGGTACAGTGCCAAATGCCGCAAGGATAAGACAAACCTGCTGACAGCGATCAAAACTAATGATAAGCTGGCGATAAAGGGCTACAGGATACTATATAAGCTCGAAATCCAACAAGCAAAAAAGGAGTGGGAATTAGAAAAGTGGGACAGTCTGAGAGATGCCCTAAACAGGAGGGACATGAGGACCTTTTGGAAACTAATAAGCTCAGACACAATGGAGGATAAACACGCCTTTGAACCAAACTTGGGCGCTGAGGTCTGGATGGCACAATTTCAGTCAATCTACTCCAGGGAAGAGGGTGCCCTTGAGCAAGCTAAAATCTTCACTTCTCGCCGACATCTAGTCAGTTCAAAAACTCAGGCAATTTCTCTAAAAGAGGTTACAGTCGCAATTGCCCGAGTAATATCTGCTAAGGCCCCGGGGCTCGATGAGATCCCCGGGGACCTTTACCGAAATGAACCTAGTGTCTGGGCTCCTTATCTCTGGAGCATATTTAACACTATACTACAGGGTATGGAGATCCCCATCACATGGCTAGGGGCTGAATGTATCCCTATTTACAAGAAGGGCTCTCCCCTCCTTCCTGCAAATTATCAGCCCATTAGCCTCATCGATGTTGCACAAAAAATCTTCGCCTGAGTGCTTATGGACCGTTTGCAGAATTGGATGGAGGAGTTTTCTATTCTTACCCCCTATCAGGCCGATTTTCGTACTAAAACATCCACAATTGATCAAGTTTTCAGGTTGCAACTATTGCACTGGAAAACAGTAATCTTGGAGGGTGGCAGTCTCTATATGATTTTTGGGGACCTGAAATCGGCATTTGATTTAGTCCCCAGAGAAAAACTATGGGCTATTCTACATGAGTTAGGAGTGCCTCCCTATTTATGTGAGATTCTGAAAAGACTGCATGTGAACAACTATGCCCAAATTAGATTTGGAAAAAATGGAGCACTCACTGACAGCATACCCATAGAGAGAGGTGTGAGGCAGGGGTGTGTTTTAGCCCCTACCCTTTTTTTCTCTTTATAAATGGCCTAGTTGAAGCTTTGGCAGCCGGAAGGGATCTAGATGCACCAAAATTAGTGGGACGCAAGGTATCTGCCTTGATGTTCGCAGACGATACCCTCCTGCTGTCAAAGTCACTAATGGATATTCAAAGGGCACTGGATATTTTTACCTATTTTGTAAGAACAGGGGCCTGGAAATAAAGACACAGAAAACTAAATATATGGTGTTCAATGCAGGCCACTCAAAGCGTCCTAACCCACAACTGGCCGGAAAATCTTCAAAGAAGTCACTGTCTGTGACTATTTGGGCCTAACCCTCAACAAGAACATGAAGTGGGGTAACCAAACCAGGAAGGTTTGTCTAAAGCGGACGCAAACGTCAGGGGGCCTCGCGAAACAGCAAAGGAAGTGTGTATGTAAGATGCTGGGGCCGATGCTGGAAATTTATAAGGTGCAAGCTAGAGGGGCTGCTTTGTACGGAGCCGAATTATGGGGCCATAGGCCGACCGACCAACTTGCAAGGATTGAAAATTCTTTCCTTAGACAGTTGGTGGGCCTTCCTAAAAGCACTCCTTTAACCCCGCTCCGAATGGACTTGGGCGAAAGCCCAATGGCACAGGAGGTAGTGCTCAGACCCCTTCTTTATTGGCACCGATTATGGAGCACCCCATAGCTATCCACGTATGAGGTGGAATTGAGGGAAGTGGCCGATCACAGGGGGGCAAGCAAATAATAATAATAAATAATAATAAGCCATTTGTTGAGCACCTGGTTACACAGAAGACAGTGTGTACCCGCGCCAATTGCTGCTAGGATTTCAGGAGGCAGATGTTAGTAGAGCCAATGGAGGGAAAGGTTACATAGTGGGGAACAGGAATGTCTTAAGTTTACCCCTGAATCTGGATTCCGAGGGCTCCATTCGAAGATGGAGCGGGAGTTCGTTCCACTGTTTGGAGGCTAAATACCTGAATGAGCGGCCACCCATCCTGGCCACCCATCCTGGCCCTCTTGACTCGGGGAAGTTTGAACAACATCGTACCGGAAGATCTTAAATTCCGGATGGGGCGATGTATACTAAGGAGGTTCTTTAGATAACCTGGGCCTTTACCTTGTGCGATACGATGTGCAAAACAGAGGACTTTAAATTTAATCCGTTCCCTGACTGGGAGCCAATGAAGCTTGGCCAGCGCGGTCTTCCCAGAGGCTCTACGAGGAAGCCCAAGCACAAGGCGTGCAGCAGCGTTCTGAACACACTGAAGTTGGTGAAGGCCTTTAACACTCAAGCCTACTAGCAGGGCATTCCCATAGTCAAGGTGGGGGGTCACCAAGGCATGGACGATAGTCTATCTGGCACCAATAGGGAGGAGATCTAAAACCTTCCGAAGGACCCTCAGTACGCTTAGACACCTACCAGTCACCTTGTTGACGTGTGACTTAAAAGAGAGATCTGAGTCAAGCAATACGCCAAGGTTTCTTACCGAATCCACAGGAGTGGGAGGGCAACCCAATTCAGTAGGCCACCACCTATGAGACCAGGCAGATACTGCTTTCCCAACCACCAGCAGTTCTGTTTTTTCGCCATTTAGGCGCAGGCAGTTGTTGTTCATCCATGATGCCACTGATGGCAAACAGTTGGAAAAATTAGTGGCATCATCACTGTGGTCGGGCGTAAGCTTGAATATCAGTTGGGTGTCATCGGCGTAGCTGACAATGGCCACCCCAAACGCTTCCACTACGTGAGCCAGGGGTTCCATATAGATGTTGAACAAAGTAGGGCTCAAACTTGAGCCCTGAGAAACCCCATGGCTCACCTTCCTAAGGGAAGATTTGAAGAGTGGGCAATGAATCTGGAAGCTCCTATTGGCCAGGAAGGAACGTATCCACGCCAGTGCTGATCCTTCCACCCCCATCTCAAAAAGTCGGGACAGCAGCGTTGTGTGCAGCACGGTGTCAAACGCTGCACTTAGGTCTAATAAAACCAACGCTGCTGTCTCACCTTCATCTACTAACTCTCTGAGGCACTCGGTGGAATAGAGAACGGCTGATTCCGTGGAGTAGCCAGATCTAAATCCTGATTGTGAGGAATGGAGAAGGACTTCCTCCTCAAGATATTCCATGAGCTGCTTATTCACAACCTTTTCTACAACTTTAGAACAGAAAGGGAGGAGGGAGATGGGGCGGAGATTTTGAAGTTGAGAGATATGGATGTTGGGTTTCTTTTTTAGAGGGATAACCTGAGCAGTTTTCCACGCCTCAGGTACATAACATTCCTGAAAGGACAATGTCACCATGTTGCTAATATGGTCAATTAGCATACTTTCCAAGACTTCTTTGCAACGTGCCGGTGGGCATACGTCGCTGGGAGAGCTGGATTGTATGCTGTTGACTAAACAGATATTCCATGAGCTGCTTATTCACAACCTTTTCTACAACTTTAGAACAGAAAGGGAGGAGGGAGATGGGGCGGAGATTTTGAAGTTGAGAGATATGGATGTTGGGTTTCTTTTTTAGAGGGATAACCTGAGCAGTTTTCCACGCCTCAGGTACATAACATTCCTGAAAGGACAATGTCACCATGTTGCTAATATGGTCAATTAGCATACTTTCCAAGACTTCTTTGCAACGTGCCGGTGGGCATACGTCGCTGGGAGAGCCGGATTGTATGCTGTTGACTAAACATAATAAATCATGTCTTTCAGGTGTTTTGAAGCATGTAAGATGGGATTTCCTTATGGAGCTAGAACTGTCTCTCGTGCACCCTTGGTGGCATGAAGGATCGACACTAGGTTTAAAGGTGGCATGGATTTTGACGACTTTTTCTAAAAAGAAATCCGCTACAGAATCACATATCTCATTAGAATACGTGTCTTGAGCTTCCAGTCTGGATGGAACCGTAAGCTCCTTATAAATAACGAAGAGTTCTCTAGTGGGATTGTCTGCCAACTCAATCCTGTTCTTAAGATAGATCCTTTTCTCAGATCTTACAAGTTTTTGATATTTTTTTTAACTCCATTCTATAAAGAGCTTTATGTTCTGGAGCATAGTTTTTTCTCCAACTCCGTTCCATGGTTTTGCATTTGGTTTTAGCCATTTTAAGTTTTTCTGAGAACCAGGGGGCAGTTTTGGATTGCCTTGCCGGGGGTTTGGTAGTCCAAGGCGCTACTTTATCCAAAGCGTTGGACATCCAACTTTCATAATTGCTCCATACCTCATGTAAGGTATCACCTAAGGGTAAGGGATGTTCTGATAGAGCGTTTCCAAACGTTTCTGGGTGAATTTCTTCCATTCCCTACGTTTCTGTGGTAGGGATATCCTAGGTCTAGTTTCTAAGCGCACGTTCTTGATTTCGAACTGGATGATGCTGTGGTCCGACCAGATCATTTGAATTGGGGGTAAGAACTTAATACCCTCCCAGTTGGCGAAAATAGGGTCCAAAAGGTGGCCAAGTTGGTGTGTGGGGGCTGTAGATAACAAATTAACCCCCAAGGGTTTCAATGCTGTAACCACAGCTTGTGCCTCTCTACACTCTATATCATCGAAGTGGATGTTTAGATCGCCCAGAATAAGGAACTTTTTATATCTGAGCACTGATTGAGTTGTCAGTTCCAGAAGTTGGTCCCCAAAGTGTGCTGCACCTCCTGGCGGGCGGTATACCAGTAATCCATTGATGACATTTTTAGGTCCAACTCTTATAGTAAAGAAACCGCTCTCACTATTAAGTAGTGAGGTCTTAACTAGGGTGCATACAAAATCTGATTTATAGATAAGGGCCAACCCCCTTCCTCGTTGTTTTTCTCTATCCAGCCTAAGTAGACTGTATCCAGGGGGGATAGCTTCGAGAGCATCTGGGGATGAGGCTTCATCCATCCATGTCTCTGTGAGAAACATTGCATCCGGACTTCTGTCTCTTAGCAGCTCGTAAATCTCGGTTTTGTGCTTAATCATGGATCTACAATTTAGTAATATCATATTTAATTTAGCTTCTTCTATCTCGTCCCTTCTCAGAGACGGAAGGGTCTGGTTGCACGCCTCGCAGTAGGGGGGCAGTGAATCAGCCCATAAAGTATGGTGGCAACTATTATCCAGACTCTGGCGTAAGGAAAGCAAATCCTGCTTAGAGTAGTAATGTGATGTATTCCTGTGCGTACCTGTAGGGCCAATAGGCTCAGAAGATCCAGAGAGACCCGCCCCGGTCGATCGTGGACGGGCGCAGACGGGCAGGACTCTGGCTTGACTCCGGCGCGTCCGCTGTACGCGTCCGCTGCGCGGAGTCATAGCCGTTTATTTTTATACCGGCGACTCGAGCGTCAGAAGAGGAGAACCCTATCGAAGATGGCCGCCACTGAAATCTCAGCCCGAGCCCCAAGGGATGACGACCTTGCAGTCAGCCGGTCGTTGCGGGGAAAGGCAATCAAGTAAATCTGCTGCCACTAACCTGATTGCACTTGAAATGTATTTTAAAATAGGCTGGTTCCTTCACCCTGAAATCGGTGACTAAATCAGCAGCGCTACGGTGAAATCTTCGAGCGCCAAGTGCTAATGCCAGGGGGGAAAGGACACAAAGGAAAAGCACACAATAATGTTTAAGAACACTTAAAATAAGTAACCGCCCGGCTCACGCCTCAGGGGTCAAAACAGCAATCTCCTGAATGAAGTGCGTCCTCTATTTTTATACCGGCGACTCGAGCGCCAGAAGAGGAGATCCCTATCGAAGATGGCCGCCACTGAAATCTCAGCCCGAGCCCCAAGGGATGACGACCTTGCAGTCAGCCGGTCGTTGCGGGGAAAGGCAGGCAAGTAAATCTGCCGCCACTAACCTGATTGCACTTGAAATGTATTTTAAAATAGGCTGGTTCCTTCACCCTGAAATCAGTGACTAAATCAGCAGCGCTACGGTGAAATCTTCGAGCACCAAGCGCCAAGCGCTAATGCCAGGGGGCTATTGCCAGGGGGGAAAGGACACAAAGGAAAAGCACACAATAATGTTTAAGAACACTTAAAATAAGTAACCGCCCGACTCACGCCTCAGGGGTCAAAACAGCAATCAAAATCTCCTGGCTCACCCACATTAAGAATTCCTTTATAGCCATTGGAATAGGAGACTTATGGAATAGCCCAGAAGAAAGTTCTTTGGTTACACCAAGAAAAGTCCTGATAAAAACATTTAAGGACTATCACCTAAATTTACTCTAGAGGGGCCTTCGGACAAGTACTTACTACATCTTTTCTAGATATAAAATTCTCATACCTCCTTGAACCTAGCATCGACAATATACATCCTCTTCTAGCCAAAAAACTCTACATGCAGTTTAGGCATGGCGTACTCCCCTTACATGCTGTCACCCATAAGTGGGGGGGTAGACAAAAGCTTGCCTGTCTTGCAAAAACTGTACAGAGACTTGCATGTGTTGTTTTTTTGCCCTACCTACAAGGCAATAAAGGCTTGTTGGCTAAGACAGCTTTGCAGGAACCTTGGAACCTCCTACTGCCTACGGGCCTAAAAAATTCTGAAATATGACACTGGCATGCCAATTGTTTACTCTGTGTCCCGTTATCTTTTTTCAAAGTGGTGTGCTCGGTGTGCAGTTGTAAAGAAATTACAACCTTAAACTGCCCGTTCAACATACTTTCCAAAGACCCCCGACACCTCATTTTATTTACTTCCACCTCTTAATTCATTTGACTTTGTTTTTTATGATAAGATACTTATTGCCTAGCAAACTTTTTAATCTTTTTAACTTTTTTCAGCTCTTTTTATATTCATGTGTATACAAACTTTATATATTGATAAATTGCAATGTTTTATATGTGTTTTTTTGGTCTTGTGAGGCCGGAATAAAGTATCTTTTGACTTGACTTGGCCTCTTTCAGAGTGCTTAGCATATTGCGTGAGCAGCTCTTAAGTTTTGAAAATATACTTTTTTACTGTTATACATTGAGGGTGATCCCCTTCACCTTCAAGGAGATTTTACCGCAGGATAAGCAGTAACCGTAGGTTTTGGGGATTGCTGGGACAAATTCTGTGATGTATTGATCGGCAGGTGTTTTACTAGTGTGTTCCTCCAAATAGTCACCGAAAGGGGGTTAACTTCACCCTCTTTGGTTACAAAAATTACAGAGTCAGTGTCATCGTAAAAACAATGGCCTTGAAGCAACTCCAGGAGCTTGTGCAGCTCTGATCTGTCACAAGTGGTGGTGAAACTGGCAATAAAAATGTTGGTGTTGCATGAAGGCAGGTAATGCTCTTTGGTATACCTCCAGCACACACACACGGTATCAACATCTATAAACTCACAAGATGACACTTTGCAGTAGGTAGTAAAACAGTACTTAGCAAATTCATCAAGCTCAGTCAATAAAGCAGTTTCTGAGTGGTCCTCTCTCTGGCCCAATTTTGCCCATAGAGAATGGGAAAAACAGTTTAGCAATCTGTTTTTTAGTGGGGTTCACACCTATTTTACTAGCTCGTAATCAAACATGCTCTTCCTGAAAATATTGCCTTCGGTACTTCTGTATCACTGGTACACGCCAATGGGGTTCAGTGACACAACATTGATGTAAAAAATAGAGTAAACAATATCAACTCCTATACTTGAACAGGTGAGTACAAAACTATGGACAAAAAAATATCAATGTGGCACAGGTTGCCCCAGAAGATTTCACAGAATCTGGGGTCCATGGAGGAGACACTTTCGGCTGGACTTAGGAGATGACATGCAACAATCCACAATACATATATCCCAGGAAACATCCACTGATAGACCTGAGGGGAGACGCCCTTAGAGAGTACTCCTGGTTGCTCGCTACTTCTGTTCCCCAGACCCAAGGTGGAACGTGTAATGGACATGCAAGGACACTGGTGGGAAACACAAATCTGCATAAACTAAAGAGATGGGGGGGGAGTTTGCCATGTTGAGGATGACTTTTTTGGGGCGTGATCAATTAATACAGTTGTAATGTTTATGGCAGGTATTCTGTCGCTGATTAAAACAGATAAAAAAGAAAAAAACTTGAAATGTTAAAAAAAAATTGATGTAAAACACAGATGTATAAGATATTGTCATTTCTATAAATATAAAATAATATATATTAAATATTAAATATAATTTTAACAAAATAAATTTAATATACATTTTTAATAAAATATAACAAATAAACTTAATAAAAAAATAAACACACGCATAATAATTTACCCATATATATTTACTTTAAAACAATCAAACTATTATTTTTTATTTATTTTACAAGTTTAAAATAATATAAAAAATAACAATATATATTGATTTAAAATATAAAAATAAAAATATATAATAAATTAAAACATTAAACTAGTAAACAATTTTTAAACTTAAAACTTTCAAAATACAATAAGTGTAACAGTAGGGAAAGTGTTGGATCGCAAAGGGGTAAAAATAACTATTCCCACTCCAGTGAGTGCAAAAGTAGGGTAAGTGTTGGATAGCGGAGCAATTAAATTTACTATTCCAACTCCAGTGAGTGCAACAGTAGGGGAAGTGTTGGGTATCCGAGGGGTAAAAATTACTATTCACACTTCAGTGAGAGCAACAGTAGTGAAAGTGTTGGATAGTGGAGGGATAACAAATACTATTCCCACTCCAAAGAGTGCAACTGTAGAGGAGGAGCCAAGATGGCGGACGGGACAGACGTGTGAGCGCCCGGCTCCCCGAGCCGTCCGACTTTACTTTGAAATCCTGGACTGTATCCTTCCTACACCGCGCTCAGATGGGGACACGAACGCGCTGGTGACAGTCACGTTCATTTGCGGTCTCCGCCGGCCGTTTTTGATGGAAATTGGCGGACTTAGCCGACCACCGGGGCTCCCCCTGAACACTGCGCCGATTGACGCCGCTGGACGCTGCTGTTCTTAACCGGTAGGAAGGGCTGTGGAGATACCGGTGCTTGGGACTGCTTGCTGATTGCCAGGGGACGGGGGGGCTCCCACTACGTGCGGCCCCTGTGCTGATAGCTGCGTGCTCCTTATTGTTGGGACGAAGGTTCTCTTCTAACGAGCCGCCCCCCTCCCTCCAGGTTGGTTCCGAGGAGGGGAGGACAATGGCGCCTGCCTTCCAGCATGAACAAACGGCTGCTCCCTTATCCCCAGCTTGCATGGACCTGCTTGCACTAGACCCGGAGGCGGCTCGTAATGTGCCACAGTGCAGAGCGGATCGGCAGGGGCTGCAGAGTGTTCTGACTCGTGGGGATATCCTTGATGCCCTTACAGACTTGCGGGCAACATGGCGGCGCAATGCTCAAGAGCTGGGGAGAAAGATCGAAGAGGCTACTTTTTCCACTATGTGACCGAGGCTGCCTATCTCCCTGCTGCCCACGTGTGTTTCTACACCGGATACAATGTTGCAGCATGTACGAGCGGAAGATCGAGGTGTCCCTGGCTACAATGTTGCATGTCTCCCTACTGACGATGCCATTGTTACAAAGTCTCCCCTCGCTCCGGGCATTGTGACTCTACCTGAACAACTGCTGCCAGAGCTCCGTTTGTCGCCCTTCCAGTTGTTTGCCCCCTATGAGGATATTGCCTTCGGAGCCTTTTTTCTGCACTGCTGGAGTGTGTGTCATCCTGCACGGCAGGGGGGGTTCGCCATTTTGTCTGCTGCAATTGTTGGAGACTGGGACCACTCGTCTTCTTCACTCCTGCCCCTCCCATGTCGAGAGCGGCCATCTTGCTCATTTGTTCTGCCTGCACAGTGTCCGCGGAGATGGTCATGCCTGGAGAGATTTCGTCGTTCTGGCCAGGGTTGAAGGTGCCCCTCATCTAGATTTTGGTTGACCGGCTGGCGGAGACCCGGACTGTACTGTATTTTGCTATGCTGAATTGTTGCAATTTTAACCTTTTCCCCACTTGCGATTGCGATTATTATGTTCTTCTGTGTTTCTTGCTGATGGGGAGGCGGTTCTGTACGGGACCGGGGTTCTAAGTGTTAATGCTCTATTCATAGGAGCTGGCTTTGTCCTACACCCGCTACCAGGCCGGGATTGGGCTGATTCATAACAAAATGACTTCCCGGGTGGACTGAACGGGGATTGGAACTGCTTGTATGTATTGTTAGCGCACATGGCGAAATGACTTTTTCCATCTATGCTATTGTTGCAACTGATTACAGCACTGTTGCTTTTGGAGTAGGAGGTTTTAGTGTATGGAAGCTGTAGATGGCCGGGGGTCCCGGGTGCTCTGATGCTACGTAGGCTCCTCCCCACCTTCTTCTTTTTGGGTGTTTAGATCAGAATAGTGCATTCTTTTCTCACCCCCTATATCATAGGTGTTCACGTTTTTCTTTCCTCTTCCTCACTCTTCTCTTGCTCTTCTTTCTCTTCTATATTTCGGGTTTACTGGGCGACAGGCACTATGCTGGGGGGGGGGGGGTAGGCCGTAGCCTCCGCATTGGTGTAGGGTGGGGGGGTAATTTAGTATTTTATTGGTTCTATGGGCCTTTATTTCTTTCTTTGTTTTCTGTGCTTTTTCCTTGGTTGATTCTGGGTCCGGGCTTGGGGTTGGCTGAATGGGGACGGCGCTGTAGGGGTGCGTACTTACTGGTGTGAATATCCTGTTGTTGATTTGCACCGCCTCACTGCCTGAGATTTTAAATTTCCACGGTTGTTTCCGAAATACTGCCGCTCCCCCGTGATGTGAAGACAGTATGCGGACTTGAATCTCCTTGGACTTATTCTTCACTGCCTTTTTCCCTGATAAAATTATAAAAAACTTTAAAATTAACCTTCATTTCTCCTTCCCCCTGGTGTCATGGTTCCCCTCAGTGTAACATTCACAAATTGTCGCAATTTTTTGTCCGTTGACGCTCGGGGGCCACAATGTTTGTATTAGTGCTCAAAAGTATCGTGGCCGGCCTGATGGTTGTAGGCCCGTATTTGTTCTTTTTACATGCACGAATAAAGGTTTTCAAAAATTAAAAAAAAAAAAAAAAGAGTGCAACTGTAGGGAAAGTGTTGGATAGCGGAGGGGAAAAAATTACTATTCCCTCTCCAAAGAGTGCAACAGTAGGGAAAGTGTTGGATAGCGGAAGAATTACATTTACTTTTTTATCTCCAGTGAGTGCAACAGTAGGGACGTGTTGGATAGTGGCGGGGTCAAAATCACTATTCCTACTTCAGTGAGACCAACAGTAGTGAAAGTGTTGGATAGTGGAGGGGAAAAATACTATTCCCACTCCAAAGAGTGCAACTGTAGGGAAAGTGTTGGATAGCGGAGGGGTAAAAATGACTATTCCTTCTCCAAAGAGTGCAACAGTAGGGAAGTGTTGGATAGCAGAGGGGTAAAATGTACTATTCCCATTTCAGTGAGAGCAACAGTGGAGAAAGTGTTGGATAGCGGAGGGGCAAAAATGATTATTCCCACTTCAAAGAGTGCAACAGTAGGGAAAGTGTTGGATAGCGGAGCAGTAACAATTACTATTCCCACTCCACTGAATGAGACAGTAGGATAGGTGTTGGATAGCGGAGGGCTACAATGTTTTATTCCCACTCCAGTGAATGCAACAGTAGTGAAATTGTTGGATAGAGGAGGGGTAAAAATGACTAATCCCACTCCAGTGAGTGCAACAGTAGAGAAAGTGTTGGATAGCGGAGGGGTAAAAATTATTATTCCAACTCCAGTGAGTGTAACAGTAGGGAAAGTGTTGGATAGCAGAGGGGTAAAAAGTTACTATTCCCTCTCCGGTGAGTGCAGCAGTAGGAAAAGTGATGGATAGCGGAGAGGTAAAAATTACTATTCCCACTCCAGTGAGTGCAACATTAGGTAAAGTGTTGGATAGTGGAGAGACAGAAATTACTATTCACACTGAAACAATTATAACAAAAATATAAAATATTAAATATAAATATATTAAATATATATGGAGAAAACATATTGTAATATTAATTACATATAACAAAAACCTACAATATATCAAATAAAATAATAAAGACATCTATGAAAAATAATTCTTTTAAACTAGAAAATATTTTCCAACAAAAACATTAACACATAAATGTATTAATTCAATTTCCTAACCCCTAACAAACCACTTCAACATTTTTATTGCATTTACTTCCATAATTGACATAATTAATAATCAATTAAACATTTTTAATAAAAACTAATGAACGTTAATTGACTACACACACTTTAACACTATAATATCCACAACACACACCTAAATTAAACTATAAAGTAATAAAACACCATTAAAACTTTTTTAATTAAAAACTATTACTATTAACACTAATAAAGTAATTAGAATGTATTTAATACCCACCCTTTATCCCTTTAAAAATAAAAACACACAAAAAATAAACAATTACCCCAAATAAATATCAAATAATTAACATTTATTAACAACTATATATGAATTAATTAAATAGAAATTACTTCCCACCCTTCACTCCTATAAACACCACAACACACACCTAAAATTAATTACACAATTACCATAATTAATTACCAATAATTCAAATTAACAACCAATTATTAATAATTTAATAATAACTTAATTTACACATTTAACACTATAATATCTCTATTAAACAAATATTAATAAATACAAAATAGTCAATACATTTAATATAATAAATTACTTCCCATCCTCAACCCGCTGCGGAACTAAAAATGCACAATTCTAATAATTCTTTATTTAATAACTACTAAAAAGGTAACATATATATTATAAATACAAACAATTCTTATACAAAACATCAACACCTGCATATAACTATACTTTTTCACAAAATATTAAACACTTCGATATTTTTAAAATCGATTTAGGGCGATTCGTTCCTCGGACGCGGATCGCATTGTCGGCCCGTCATTGCTGTTTTCAGGTAAGAGCTGATTACACTGGCTCTTGAGTAGCTTTCAGGATCTCGCGTCCTCACTCCCTAGTATTATGTTATGTGGAGAAATAATATAGTGTTTTCCCCCACAGCCTCCCTCCCATTCCAGAGGTGGTATTCGTTGCCTAACAGGTAAGCTGAGTATACATTAAGTATCAGCTTAAGACAGGTTCACTTAACTTGCCCGAGGTCTTAATTAATTTCACCCTCCTATTTTTAGGCATTTCCAAAAAACTCAGGCTATTGAAATCTGCGCTATATTTGCAGGTACTTGCTATTTCTGTGAAGAGTTGTGGTAATGGGCTCTGATACTAACTCCACAGTGTATAATTTGATTTATAAGCGCACTCTCTTGCGGTTTCCACAACTATCTGCTTTGCACTACCAATGACAGCTGGTTAATATGTTACGTATTCACAAGGACAGAGGGCTGCATTTTGGGCCAATGTATTTATGCTTTTTTGTCATTGATAAACTATGGATTCTTGTATTCATGTCTGAATATTTTTGCATGTGGAGTCATGCGCTGGGTAATCAATACTGTCTGAACCCACAGTTTGTGGCTGTTTTGCGGATGGTAACTGCAACACCTAAGAGGCTTTTATTATAAAACATGCTCTGTATGTACAGGTTTTTCAAAGAAATGTCCTAATCTATGTAATTGTTTTTCTTTTTTCTCCCCCTTCCCATTTTAATTTTTCCTGATGTTAAATATATGGTTTGGCAATTATTGTTCCGAGTAAAGGGCTGAGCAAGTCAATTTTGACTTTTTTGAAAAGTGGAAGGCATATAATAAATGTCCTGAGGATGAACCTTTATTACTTATAGGTTCGAAACGTCGTCGACTGTATCACACTATATGCAAATAAAATGTATTCATTTATGTCAGCAATAGTGTGTTTGTATCATCGTCTGATTGTGAATCAACTACACAGACTGTTCAGTTGCCTTTGTTTTTCTTTTCCTTAGTGTGTCAGTTGACATCGGCTGGTGTCCTGCTGTTAACACTTTAAAAAATTTCCAAATATCCTTTCTTACTAAAAAATAGACCTGTCCGACTGGACAAAGAATATAGTGTCTATTTAGCCTATATTTATTTGATTGACAATTTGTACCTTGTCTAGGGACCACTGTTCTGGATATATTTAATGTCACAATCACCTGCTTTCACTCATCGCTTTTCGTGCACTAGTTCCCTGGTCCACCACCGATTTCTCGGATTGTGTGGAGGGACCTTAACGTGCCACAGGAAGTGACTACTACTTCCACTTCTTTCCTCCAATCAGCTGCTTCCAGCTGATCGCCCATACCGCCTAAAAACCGATGCCTCTCATTCCGCGCAGTGGACGCGGCGCTGGCGCGCGGAAGGTGCGCCAAAGGTAAGCCCGTCTGCGCCCGTCCGAGGTCGGATGAGCCCTGGAGCCATTACCCCTGCACACATTTTTCATGGCCCCTGTAAATACTCTAACAAAGTCCTCCAGACCCTCCAGCCTACACCCAGCAGACATTGCGTACCTCTTACGTGCAACATAAGCCCTTCTTACTGCTTCGGGTGTGGATTCTCCTTCTCACCGCCCTCCCTAACCCGACTCCCAGTAAATTGAGTATTTCACCTGCCCCAAATATGAAAAATAGCGCTACATATACAGAGTTTACTTTCTTCAGCCTCAACTGTAGATCTATTCCAAAACATAAGAGAGATATCCATGACCTGCTCTCTGTTTCTCAGCCAGATGCCATCTTCCTGACGCAGACTTGGCTAAACAATAGTTTAGGACCCGATATTGCGAATGCACTTCCACCCAACAACACGTACCACGGAAAGAACCGTGTCATGCAGAGGTCGGCCCGGGACCAGGGTTCGATTCCCGATGCGGTAGGGTCTTGGGCCATGGTCAGCGGACTCGATAATTCTCGCCTCGGTGCCTACTCTAACCGTGGGTCCCACTCAGTAACTTTGGGCAATAGCTTGCTTAATCTCTACTAACGGCCCCATCAGCGCCGGGGATGCTGTCTTCACCTTGGAGATGCCCAGGAGGGACCATCTCACAGGGAAAGCCAGGATGGGTTCCCCAGCGGTATACAGCGCCGGGACGCCCCTTTGCTCGGGCAGCTGTGCGCTTTACAAATATACGACATTTAACATTTAACATTCATTAAGGGTGGAGGGGGCATAGCAATAATTTTTAAAACTTCCTACACATGCAAATTGGAGGACTTACACTTCAATGATTGTGAAGCCGGTCTTTTCAAACTTTTGTTTTTACCTAACTTTACCCTCTCTGGGACCTTAATATACGGCCCCCCAGGACCCGCTGGTCCTTGGGCCGCTGCACTCCCTGATCTCATTGCCCCTTTACTATTACAAGCCACTAATTTTTTGATTCTGGGTGACTTGAATCTACATTTTAACAAAGTCTTGTGTCCTACCAGCACCAATCTCATTGCCGATTTGGCTGCTATGAATGTCACTCTTCACAACTCTGGCCCCACCCATAAAGCGGAAAACTTACTCGATCCTACCTTCTCCAACCTCACCACTGTCTCGTTCAAGACTGCTATCCCGATCCCTTGGTGTGGCCATTATCTGCTAGAATTCCAGATTAAACATGAACAGAGCTCCAAGCATTCCTCATTCCCCTTGGGATCAAGAAACAGCAGAAATTGGAAAGATCTAGATATGAATAAACGTAACCTCCTTCTTGCTAACACAATGTCTGTCACTTCAGTCACTAATCTCGATGAAGATGAGGTCCTCCATAATTGTCTAACCTCGTCTATTGACGTATGTCTACCCTTGTCCAACAAGAATTGTAACTATCACCACCCCCCAGCTCCTTGGTTTTCAGAAATGCTCAAAATAGAAAAAAGTAAATGTCAACATTTTGAAAGACGCTGGTGCAAAAACTATGAACCGCAAAAAAAATCAATGTACAAACCAGCTTTAAACAATTACCACTCAATGTGTAATACTGTTCCGGCGGAGCACGCCAACAAAACTATTTTACTTACACAAAACTGCCTTAAAGTTCTGTGCCACCTGTCAGCCCAAGCCTCCATGTTTGGACTCAAAACAATGTGATAATTTAGCAGAATTTTTTGTGGATAAAATAGATAAGATCTACTCTGATTTTAATAAACAGACAGAAACTAAAACTAATTCGCAACTTAATTACCCCACAACACAATGCCTCGCCCAGGCAGTTGCTCAAGGTAACAGTAACACCCTATTAGACAAATGGACTCCACTTGACATCTCTTCTTTCCGTAGTATTCTCACCACTATCAAATCTGGCTCCTCTAAGGATCTGCTTCCCCCTCGGTACTTCAAAAACTGGACCTCCCTATACTCAATATTATCATCGAGGTACTCAATATGTCATTATGCAAAGCAACAGTTCCTGTAGCCTGGAAACATGCCATGGTCGTACCCGTTAAAAAAAGCAAACACTGATCCTAAAGTCCCCTCCAATTTCAGTCCCATCTCTCTTCTTCCAGTCTTCTCCAAAATTCTGAAGAAACAGATCAATATCCAGCTTACAAATTTTATTGAGACACAAAACATCTTGCATCCGTCCCAATCTGGCTTTAGAGACGGTTTTTCAACGGAATCAACACTACTGGGAGTCACCGAAAATATCAGTCAACAGGTCGACAAAAGAGGGACAGCGGCACTTATCCTAATGGATTTAAGTGCCACGTTTGACACTGTGTCTCACACTTCTCTCTTAAAAATTCTTCAATCCAGTGGTGTTGCTGGCATGGCTCTCAAATGGCTGTCCAGCTTTCTATCAAATAGGACCTTTCAGGTCTTTCCTTCAATGACTAATTCCAAGACTCATGTATCCCAGTATGGAGTCCCTCAAGGCTCCATACTTAGCCCATTGCTTTTCAACATCTACGTTAGCCCCCTGGCTACGATAGCTGAGCAAGCAGGGCTAACAATATACCTTTACGCAGATGACACACAGCTCATCTTCTTGCTCTCCTCCAAGAAGACTGCAAAGATATCAGTGCTCCAGCCGGGACTAAAAAAGATTGCTGACTGGATGCATGATAACAAATCAAAATTAAATGTGGGAAAACCAAACTCCTTATCTTTGGTAACAATAAAACTCTCTGGGGCTCTCACCATTGGCCACCACAAATGGGTGACCCTCCTTCCCATCTCCATTGGCTCATAATCTTGGCGTCATCATCGACGACCAACTGTCGATGAAGCAGCAAGTGGTTAAAGTTGCCTCCACCTGCTTTGCCATTCTCAAGTGGCAGAGGAAAATCCTCTGGATGCTTCCTCTGTCAACACACAAAACTGTCATCCAGGCCCTAGTAGCTTCTAGGTTAGACTACGGCAATATACTCTATCTAGGGGCAAGCAAGGAAGTGCTCCACAAGTTGCAAGTGGTCCAGAACTCTGCAGCTAGACTGCTTTGCAAACTACCCAAAACGACTTCCATCTCAGCCGCACTTTGTGAAATTTCATTGGCTGAAAATTGACCATCGCGCCTAATTCAAAGCACTCTGCTACATGCATAAAATAAATTCTGGCTTAGCCCCTCACTATCTCCGTGCGTTGGTGCCGCACTACCACCCCCATGCCTACTACGATCAATACCAATTCCAAGTTCCCATTATCAAACGAGCCAGAATGGGAGGACGATCATTTGTTATCTGGCTCCCTCCCTTTGGAATTCTCTTCCAACTCACTTACGTCTCCCCCAGTTATGCCTGTTTACATATGGGCTACTGGGAGAGACAGGTCCTCATGGGTACACACCACCTGATAATGGCAGAACATGTGATTCATTGGTATCGCTATTTTGATGATATTTATCTCATCTGGCGCGGTACCGAACAGGAGGCACTCGATTTCATCACGCAACTGAACATAAATTCATTCAATCTAGAATTTACCCATCGCATGAGTCAGGAGAGCGTTTGTTTTTTAGACGTTCGGGTTTTAGTCAGCAATAACAAATTGCAATCTACTCTATTTCGCTAACCTACTGCTGGCAAAACTATCCTTCATGCGAAAAGTCACCACCCTGCACATTTGATCCGCAGCATCCCCTTCGGGGAGATGGTGCGTGTCAAACGTATCTGTAGCACGGAGGACCAGTGTGTACAGGCACAGGAGGACAGTAAGAAACGCTTTTTATTGAGGGGATATTCTGCAAAAACCATTGACTCTGCGATCAACAGAGTCAATGCCATGCCTAGGGAGGTTGCCCTTCAACCTCGGAAGAGTACAACTAAAGAAGCTGATGAATCTAACCAACCAGTTAGACTAGTTCTAACTTTTAGTCAGCAAACCCAGGCATTGAGCAAAATCGTTTCTAACAACTGGAATCTTGTAAATAATGATCCAACCATTGGTCACCTCATGCCAACAAAACCCAGTATATCATACAAAAGGGCTTTCTCACTGAGAGAAGCATTGGTTAAATCCAGCCCAGAGGTGTTGTTTCTGGTTTAAAGTCTTTATTTCGATTTTTTTGATCATAAAAGACAATTAAAACATTAAAAATTGAGCATACATGATATAGTTAAAATTTGATTTAAAACCATCACAGTTACAATTTACAATTTCATAGATTTCAAGAACATTTCAACACTTATATTAGAATTAACAGTATAATAAAGACCTAATACAAGTAAAAGAAAGAAAAAACCTGTTTAGAAGTTGGGAAACAGAGACAGAATCAAAGTGCCTGCAGGTATCTTGATCTAATCACCCATGTCTACCCCAGGAATTTGGCTACGGCCACAACTACCACCTCAGAGGTATTAGTACGAAGTGCCCATATAGCCTCTGCACTCCCTCTGACTTTAAGATGGCGACATATAGGCCCTATCCATTTGCTTCTTGGGGCATGATAAACCGGACATACAAATAGGAGATGACCCACACTCTCCTTATGTCCAGGGCACCGAGGACAGGAATCACTCACTCGGTTGGACCACTTCCTGGTAAAAGATCTTAAGGGCAGAGTACCTACTCGGAACTGGTGATAAAGGTTTTTGTCTATTGGCTTAACTATGACATCCCAGTAATTCTCTAGGAGAGGGTCCAGTTTATGGCACAAGAACCTTCCTGTTAAGCTAACAGAATCTGAGGCAATAACTAGCCCTTTGCGAACAGAGGCCCAATAGAGTGCTTTATATTCCTGTTTTGAGGGAAAGCTAGTAGACCCTGGAGAAACCCACAACTGATTAAGGCCCATCTCATCCAGGATCGATTTCACTTCACGCAACCAGGGTATACTGCTAGACCCCCAAATGGATCTTACTTCCTCAAGTTCCCTAGCAAAGAGGCTTAGGTCTGGGGAAGTCCAGATGCGTCTCCACATAGCTACTAGTCTGTATCTAGCCATTTCATTAATTGGGTTACAGCCCATATCCAGACATAGTGGTTTAGTTGGAGCCGATTGTGGAAGTCCTACTAGTTTCCGCATAAATTTATTCTGAACTATCACCAGAGTTGAAAGGTCCATGTGTCCCCAAAGGTCTGCCCCGTACAGTATTGTGGAGCTTACCTTAGTGGCATAGATCTTAAGTGTGGGTTTGATACGTTTGGTTAAGGACCTTTTTTGCTCCTGTAGAAGACAACCCGTAAGGCGAGCAAATTTTAGGTGTAGTGCGTCAACCTAAGGTTTCCAGCGGAGGCGGTAGTCCAAGGTTACTCCTAGATAGGTCATAACCTCAACTTGTTCGAGGCCCACACCGTTCAAGCTCACTGAGCTCTTAATAGGACGACTCTTAGTTAGGACCATGAATTTAGTTTTGCTTACATTAATTTTTAGGACGGTGCAAAACTCCTCAAATCGGGTCAGTGCAGTTTGCAAGCCGCTGCGAGTCTTTGAGAGGAGTAAGGTGTCATCAGCAAAGATGAGCATAGGGAACTTGGTCCCGCCCAAAGATGGTGCATCAGTAGGGGTATTTGCAAAAAACTTGACCACCTGGTCAATGAACAATAAAAAGAGCGTGGGTGCCAGGACACAACCCTGACGGACGCCACGAGTTACGGGGAAGCAATCCGTCACCTGCCCTTGGCCTCCCCACCTCACCCTGGCAAAATTACCCTCATGTAATCTAACAATCAGGTCCAGTAATTCTAATGGCAGTCCCAGATCTCTAAGAAGAGGTGTTGTTGGTTACCCCATGGTTCAAAGCAATCAAAGGGTTTAAAAAGTACTACTCCTGTAAAGCTTGTCAACATGGTATGAACAAAACCCAATACCGGACTCCATTCTCTGACAGTCCCCGCTTGATCTCCAAACAACTCACATGTAAGATGGAGTACGCTGTTTATGTGCTGGAGTGTCCGTGCGCCCTGCAATATGTGGGTAGTTCCAAGTTGCAGGTGCACAAAAGGATACTCCAGCACATAAGGGCCATTAACACCGAGGATCAATCTTACCCGGTGGCACGTCACTTTAGAGAATATCATGGCAAACAAAGTCATCTTTTGAAATATTTTGTCATTGATGCGATTCCACCTTTACGTAGGGGTGGCAATAGAGAGGCAAAGTTGCGGGCATTAGAAACCAAATATATCCTAGATTTGGATACCAGGGCCCCAAAGGGTCTTAACACCAGCATTGATTTTTATACACATCTTTAAATCATAGCATAAGCCCATCTCTCCTGCCTACCTTTTCCTTGCCCTCATGACAATGAACCATTGATCATTGTATCTGCATCCCGTTTTCCGGAATGGTTGTAGACAACTTGGAGATCATTCAAACTGGTTTACATTTTGAATCCCAAGGCGACATCGATAAATTTTCTGAAATTCCAACTCATGCTCTGGTGCCCTTGACCCGTATATGATTTTTTATTTTATCAGAAAGAAACAATGAAAATATAAGTTTTGGAGGGCGTGGCCAAGATGGCGACGGAGTGAGTCGCTCTCTGCGTTCCCTCCGGCGCCGACTTCACCAAAGCACCGAATAGCACCCCCGGGACCGTGCTCTGACCGGTGGTTCTGCTGCCAGGGGGCACCGGAGCATGGTGGCTGAGTTCTGGTGGCGGCGCTAGTCCATCGGAGCGTCCAGCGAGGAGAGGCGCGCTCTTGGAGCGGGAGCGGTGGAGGGCCTGTCCGACGCCGGACTGGCGTAGGAGGGAAGCCGACAGGAAGTGCAGGAAGAGCGGACGCCGTAAGGAGAAAGAGGTCGGCCCAATGCCTGGAGCGGCACCTCAGTAGCCGGCGGGATCTCCGGAGGTCGGCGTTTGCCCCGCTGCCCCCTCCCCGTGTGTCGAGCTGTGTGGAGCCGCGGCGGAGCCAGGGGCTGTATGCGGATCGGAGGAGCGGAGGCCCTGCAGTACGGAAGGAGGTGAGCGCCTGGTGGCAGCCGGAGGGGGCTCAGGTCCGCGATTTGGCACGCGGAGGACGCCGGCAGAGCCGGGCTGCTGGACAGGACCTGCGAGGAGGCGGCATTGGGCTCTGGCCGAGTGCGAGGACGGCCTGGTGCGGGATGGGCGGCCCCCCCTGAGTGGGCCCACTGAGGATTGCAGCCACACGTAGCCTAAGTGTAAAGGGCACACTGCACGGCGGCGGCCTATGGTGGAAGGGGAGGCGAGGCACCTGAAGTCTCAGCTGCGGCCTACGACCTGAGTGAGGCTCGGCTCGGAGGGCCTGTGCAGAGCAGCGAACCTGGACGCCATACCATCGGGGAGCAGTGGCCCGGGCCTGTGAGGCGCTCTCTGGTCTTGGGGGACACGCGCACCACTGAACTGTGACCTGGTGGGGGCTATCGCAAGATCTGAAGGGCTGGCAGTGGAGTGGAGCGGACCTGCTATAGCGGCCCCGGCACCTCGGAGGAGGACACAGGGAGGCCCGCGGTGTGGAGCGGGGGTGGAGGGGGCCCGCCTCGGCCACCTCACCTCGCGGACGGCTATTGCGCAGTAGGTTGTGGTCGCCGGCGAATTGTGGACTGCTTGGGGAGACGCACACGACCGACCTTGTGATGGCGAACAACCAGAGGAGGGGGAAGACTAACAAGGATGGCCTGACCAGGGGCTCCCAGCTCCCGCCATCGCCTGGGGCGAGCTCCTCCTCCGCGTCGGGGGACGGTGAGGCGCCGGTCACAAAAGCATTCATGACTGAGCTGTTTGCCTCCATCAAAGATGACATCTCAGAGCTGCGGTCCCAGCTTGCGTCGGACCTTAGGGAGGTGAGGAGAGACCTGGATGGGGTTGGCGAGAGGGTAGCCACCCTAGAGGACCGTGATCTTAATTTGGCTAATGATGTCCATCAGCTGCAACAGGATGTGCTGTGTCTTAGGGAGCAGAATCTGAACCTGCAGTCCCATGCGGAGGACCTGGAGAACCGCTCCAGGCGGAACAACGTCCGTATTAAGTCGGTGCCGTGGGACGGGGAGTCCGGCGATCTGAGAGGCTATGTCCTGGCGCTGTTCCAGCAGATCTTGGGCGACGACGAACTTACTGATGTCAAGATGGACAGGGCCCATAGAGTTGGTCTTCCTAGACGCGGGGGGGGCCCTCCGCCAGACATCCTAGTCTGCGTCCACGATTTTCAGTTGAAAGAGCGCATTCTGAAGAAGGCCCGGGAGGCTTCGTCTATCCAGTTTCGTGGGCACCACCCGCAGTTGTACCAGGATTTGGCGGCTTCTACTCTACAGAAACGGCGTGAGTTCAAACCAGTGACTGCCTTCCTGCGGGACCGCAATATTGCTTACTCCTGGGGCCACCCGTTTCGCATCATATTTCGTTGGAACAACAGGCTTGAACAGATCAGGTCCCTTCAAGTGGCAATGGATCTACTGGGGATCGACGGACCGGATGCTTCACATGGCGATAGGAGTCCCTCTACGAGGGGCCGGCGACGGTCCCCCTCCTGGCACAGGGTGGGCGGGGAGGGGGAGGGGAGGGTGCCTGACAGGTCCACCAGCATGCAAGAACGGAACGACGCGGTGGCCTCGGTTGCCACCGCCACGCTGTCTGCCTCTCAGCTTGGTTCCGGGGCGGCGTGATTTCTGAAAAAGGATCTGGCTGGCGCCGGAGGGGCGCACCCCTGCAGGTATCGTGGGTTCGTATGTACTTTGTGAGAAGACGCCCAGGTACGAGATTTCTGGGGGACATCGGCCGATGTCTCCTCGCTGTCCCATGGAGGACTCTTTTGGACTTTCGTTGGTTTGTGAGGGGGTTTCCGGGGGGGGAGGGTCTTGGGGGGGTTTTTTGGGGTGTTGGGGTTGGGGGCGAGGGGGGGTGTTGGTGGTGACGCGGACGTGTTGTGGATAGTGTTGTGTGGTGGTGAGAGGGAAGCTGGGAGGTGCTGTTGGTATGGGAGATGCGAGGCGGGTAGGCATGGGACTCGAGGTTGGGACAGTGGGGCGGAGGGCTGGCGGGAGCCTGATCTTAACACGTGTTGTCACCAGGGCATCGCCCGGCAGGGGTGGAGGGCATGCCCCCGAGATATAGAGGATTCTGTTTTTTTGTCTCCCGATGCCTGTTAGCATAGGGACCTGGAATGTTAAGGGACTGAACTCTCCGCAGAAAAGGCAAAGGGTGTGGAAATATATAACGGACCACCAATTAGATGTAGTGGGTCTGCAGGAAACTCACCTTACACGCACAGATGAGCTGCGTTTTAAGCATAAGGCGTATCCCCTAATTTACAGATCCTCTGCGTCCACAAAGCACAAGGGGGTGGCCCTCCTCTTCCATGCTTCGCTGCGCTTCCAGCCTGTGGCGATACGCACGGACAGGGAGGGCCGCTGGTTGATGGTGAAGGGGCTGGTTCAGGGGAGGCTCTGTACTTTTGTTGTGCTGTATGCTCCTAATACTGGCCAGAATAAGTTTTTGCAAGGTTTACTGCATAAAGTGGGGGATTTTGTTGAAGGGCAGTTGTTCCTCATGGGGGACTGTAATTTGGTGTGGGACGGGGCGCTGGACTGTTCTGGCGCTCGCAGGGCGGATACTGGTGTGTTCTCAGAGATGTCACGGCAGAAAGTTACGGAAATGGGGTTGGTTGACGGGTGGCGGTTTCTACATCCAACGTCCAGGGACTACATGTTTTTTTCTCATGTACACCACTCATATTCACGACTGGACCACATATTCCTTAGCCAGGCTCTTAGAGGAGATGTCCTTGACTCCACCATACTGCCCCTCTCGGTCTCGGACCACAGCATGCTAGTACTAACTTTGCGCTGGTCGTCGGCGGGCGCCGGGCAACGGAAATGGTATTTCCCGGCTTCGGTGCTTCGGGACGAAACCTCTAACAAGGCGCTGCGGGTGGCCATCAGGGAGTTCTTTGTCCTCAATCCACCGTCTGATACCTCGGTACCCAACACGTGGGATGCCTTTAAGGCGTCCATCAGGGGCACTTGCTTGGGCCTTAACGCACAACTCAATAGGATGCGACGCAAGGAGAGGGAGGCCTTGGAGGCTGAATTGGCTTCTCTCGAGCAGACGCATAAACTCAACCCCTCGAGGGTGACCCTCCGGCCTCTCACGGCGGTACGGGGGAAACTGAGGGCCCATTACAGTAACAGGGCGGAGTTCACCCTACTGAGGTTGGGCCGACAGTCCTACTCTTGTGGCAACAAGGTGGGGAGGCACTTGGCCCGACAGCTTCGAGACAGGCGGGAACGTGAGTACATTGGAGGGATCCGCGACTCTGCTGGACAACTGCAGCATCGGGACGAGACAAAGGCGGCCATCTTCGGTCACTTTTACTCGGACCTTTACAAGGGGGAACAACTGGACGCGGCTGCCCAGAAAGAATACCTGGGACGTCTGCCCCTTCCGCAGGTGTCTAGAGAATGGAATGAGCTCTTAGGGGCACCGATTACCAGGGAGGAAGTGCTAGCTGCTATTAAGAACTTGAAGCTTCACAAGGCGCCCGGCCCGGACGGATACACTGCTGTGTTCTATAAATCTTACGCTTCCGAGCTCTGCGAATTCTTGGTCACCCTGTTTAATGACGTGGCCGCCTCTGGTTCTTCCACTGGCTCCCTGGCAGAGGCGATGATTACGGTCTTGCCAAAACCGGGGAAGGATCCGGCACATTGCGCCTCCTTTCGCCCGATAGCGCTTCTTAACTTAGACGCCAAACTATATTCGGCGATCCTGGCACGTAGGCTACAAGACCTTATGCCGGCGCTAATCCATCCGGACCAGTCTGGCTTTATCAAGGGGCGCCAGACGCATGATAACACTCGTCGGGTGGTGCATCTCATAGAAAAGGCGGAACGATTTCATATACCGGCAGTCCTAGTGGGCCTGGACGCCGAGAAGGCCTTCGATAGGGTGGACTGGGGGTTCCTATTCAATACCATGACTGCCTTTGGATTTTCGGAGACCTTCATCACTATGGTGAGGGCTAATTACTGCTGCCCCCGGTCCCGGGTTGCGGTGAATGGTCATATGTCGGCGTTCTTTGCTCACACTCGAGGCACTAGGCAGGGTTGCCCTCTGTCCCCCCTGCTATTCGCGCTGAGCATCGAGCCGCTGGCGGTAGCGGTGCGGGAGCATGGCGGGATCCGGGGTCTGCCATTCGCGGGGGAACAACATAAGATTTCGCTCTTCGCGGACGATGTCTTGTTCTCTATTACTGATCCGGAGAGCTCGCTCCCTTGCGTCAGGGAGGTCTTGTTGGAATTTGAGGGGGTGGCAGGCTTTAAGGTCAACTACAGCAAGTCGCACATCCTGAATCTTACCCTGTCGCAGGCCGAGAGGGACCGGGCGCGCCCACTGACTCCGTTGGCCTGGGCCACGGGTTCGATTGTCTACCTGGGGGTCCATCTGACTCCGACGGTGAGCGGGCTGTTCCAGGCCAACTTCCCGTCTTTGCTGGCGAAGTCCCGGGCGGAAATGGACAGGTGGAAGCCAAAATTTCTGTCATGGCTGGGCAGAATCCACGCCGTGAAGATGGTCCTCCTCCCTAAATTCTTATATTTGTTCCAAGCCTTGCCTATCCCCATGGGCAGCGATTTCTTTCGACGGCTCCAGACTTCTTTATTGCGCTTCGTGTGGCAGGGGGGACAGGCGCGGGTCTCCTATGCAGTTCTTCGTCGACCGAGATCGGAGGGTGGGGTTGGGCTCCCGGATCTGCAGTTATATTACAAAGCGGCGCAACTGAGAGTGTTGGTGAAGTGGTGGCAACAGACCTCCGAGAAACACTGGCTCCATATGGATCGATGCGTTGCCGGTAGGTCAATCTGGGACCTAGCCTGGAAACCGAAGAGGGACCGCCCTCTCAATGCATATATCAGCACGCCCACTAGCACGGTGTTGAAGGTGTGGGACTCACTAGCGGGAGATGACCGTTGGACCACGTTCCCTTCACCGTTTACGCCCTTGCATTACAACCCAGCTTTCCCACCGGCACTACATGAGGGGCCGTTTACGGTGTGGAGGGAGGGGGGATGTCGGGCGTTGACCCATTTGTTCCACGGCCCGGACACCCTCACTTTCGCTAACTGTATGAGAGATTATGGGGTCCCCCAGACTGAACGTTTCCGGCATGTTCAGCTGCTTCACTGGGCTACGTCACCTGGAGTAGTGGAGGCGGCTACGAGACCACCGACGCCGTTTGAAGCCTTTATATTGCGGACGTCTGCCATGAAGGGGGCCATTTCCTTCATTTACCAGCTGTTGCTTCAATCGACAGTAGCTCCTCGACCTCGTTATATGGGGCAATGGGAGGAACTGCTGGGGCGAGATGTCTCGGACGCGGAATGGTCGGCGCTGTGGCGCGATTTGACGACCTTTAACCATTCCTTGCACTTGAGGGAGGCCCACCTCAAAACGATCATGCAATGGTATATGTGCCCGACTAGGCTTCACCACATTTTTCCGGGGACCTCAGATAGGTGCTGGAGGGGTTGCGGACTTCTGGGGGACTTCCGCCATATCTGGTGGGACTGCCCGGTGATCCGTCCGTACTGGGAGGAAATCCTCTCCCACATGAAGGACATATTGACTTATCCCATCGATGAATCTATGGCCTGTGTCCTGCTAGGGCTGCGAGACCCTGGCCTCGTTTATCAGACCAGGGCAGATAGAAAGATTTTGTGGCTATGCCTCGGCGCAGCGAAGCTCACACTGGCTGCGGCCTGGAAGAAGAAGGAGGCCCCGGCGGTCTCATTGTGGCATGCGCGGCTGTGGAGGTTGCTCAGTCTGGAGAGAGTGGCGGACATCTTCCTGGGCCAGTATAAGAATTTCCGATATCAGTGGGGTCCTCTGGTTACGTTTCTTTCTAAGGGGTTACCCTCGGCCGTATGTCCGGCTTCTTTGAGGTCGATGCACCTCTTTCAAGTGTAATGTGGATATGATTGAGTGTTGAGTGAATGGCGTCACCACCGGGGGGGAGGGAGGGGGTGGGATAGGGCTGTTGGTTGTTTTGGTTTTTTTGGGCTGTGGAGGACCCGCGAATTGATTATTGGCACCGCCTGTATGGAACTTGGAGGTCTGGGGTCCGGCACATTGCGGCACTGGTCATCTTAGCTGGACTGACCTAATGATAAGCTGGTAGAACACTATGTACAGTGGCCCTAATTGTCTCGAGCCTGGACTGGATATGCGTATGATATGATATGGTTTGGGTCATTGCTGATGTGCGTACAAGGAGTTTACCTTGATTTTGTGCACTGTGCGGTTCCCCCGCAGCCCTATGTTTATTCTCCTATGCAACTCAAAAATAAAAATTTTACAAAAAAAAAAAAATATATATATATAAGTTTTATTTTCTAAAAAATTCATTAAAAAAAAGGAAAAATTAATATTGAAAAAAATAAACCTGCACCCCAGGTTACACATCAATGTAGTTTGTCATACCCGTATCACTTTTTGCACTATTTTTTACCTGCACTCTCTCGCTTTACACATTCTGTATTTGACATGTATTGGTGGAAATAGATGGGAATTCTAAACCCCTGGAATGTAATAATACTATATGAATTTTAGGACACAGTATATGAACTCAATATGACATGAATTGTTGATTTACCCACTGGGGTATTATTATAACAGTGTTTACATGGTTGCCATCACAGGATACATCTTTAGTAAACTTTTGATGAAGTTTTTTAGAAGACAGTAATTATTTTACATAGTATTGTGTAATTTTGTTGCCTAGATGTATCATCTTATCAAAATGATTTTTAAAGGTTTTGCAATTCAGGTTTTTATTTAACATATATTGCATATTCCCTTTTTAAATAAGACTGTTGATGGATTTTTAACCGCTGTAAATATTTCTTTCGATCTTTTTAAAACCTAAATCTGTTTTTCATGTTTATACTTGGTGTGCCTTGAACTTATCCACCAATCATGTTGTACGATCAATTGTACTAGCACTTTAAATTGTTTGTGTCCCTCCCCTAACGTCATGTGATCAAGGCCTCCGTGAAGGCCGAAATGTTATGCTGGTGGCGATATTTTGATTTAATAAAACATCTTATCACCTGAGCCTGGGTCGACTTTCGTTGCTGGACCAGGGTGCCTGTACAACTGCGATGGTACGCTGATTCGTTTGGGACGAGTGCGAGTAATATATATATGTGTATGTTGCAGCGTGATCAAGGGCGTAACTTACCAGAAACGCGTAGGTGATCTCTGTGAACCAATAAACTCACTTATGCTGATTCGTTGTGGTCCGTCTCCCTTGTTTGCAGGTGTGAGAGGCTGTGCCTGAGACGCCAAGAGATTCGAGGAGGAGCTGCATTGTTATATATGTGTATGTATCCAAAGTTCATCGTCACATGTTACCAACAATGATCCACGGCACCCAAATGCTGTAAGCAGACTTTTATTAGGCAAAGATAAGATTCAACGCGTTTCGGAAAACAGGTTTCCTTGTTCGTTAACAAGGAACAACATCTTTGTCAGTGCCCCAGGGCCCTGGCCCACCCGGGGGCTTCAATACAACGAAGCGCTGGATTCCGCCCTTCGGGTTTTTAAAATTTTCTCAGCCGGATTCGCGACCCCAGAGTGAATTCGGTCGATTTAAAAAAAAAAAAAAAAAAAATTTTGGTCCTGGGGGTTCTTGTGGGTCCCCCTGAGACGGCCTAGGGGGTCAGGGTGTTTCTACCCTGCCCCCTTTTCTTTTTTTTCACCTTTGTTTTTCTGTTTTCTTTTGACTCGGTTCTACCGAGTCACAAGATGACTGCCAACAATTCCTGGTTTGGAGTGTTGGCAACCACTTAAAATGAAGCTCATGGTTGGGAGGGTTCGCGGATCCACTGCACCCCTAGATATCAAAATTTGTTTTTTTACATATCTCAGCAACTACTGAATGGATATTAACAATTTTTTTAAAGTTCTCTTTCTGAGCCAAGCAGAACCTTTTTTTGCCAAATTTTGCGTAATTCCGTTCAGCAGTTTGGGCTGTAGCCTTGGCTAAAGTTTCCTATGGGAAAATTGATTTTTTTACTCTTATTTTTTGAATTTCTCAGCAACTACTTAACGGATTTACACCATTTAAAAAAAGGTCGCTTTCTGAACCAAGAGCTACCTTTTTGCCACATTTCGTGTAATTCCATTCAGCAGTTCGGGCTGTAGCCTTGGCTGAAATTTCCTATGGAAATTAACATGGAGAAAACACTTTTTGGAACCCACCTTTTCGCTCAGCCCCCACTTTACAAATGACCCCCAAACTTTCAGGGTAGGAGCTGACCTGGATAGACCTTTTTTTGCAGGATTATGCAAAGATTCGTCAAACAGTGGCAAAGTTATTGGCAAAACAAAAAACACCTTTTCAATAGAAACGAGGTTCTAACTATAACTACCTCCTGGCGACCGCCAGTAGGTAATATATATATGTATGTGAGCAAGGACTAGAGCTGTCCGAAACACGTAATATCTTCAAGGAAATAGACAAACATCAAGCCTTACCTGAAAGTGGTTTGTGTCTCTCTATTCGCCATAAGGAAGTTGGAGAGTAATATATATATATATATTCTCCACCAAAGCGATCCTCAGACTCTGTGCGCTCAACTGTGGGTGCTCTGCAACGGGGCCGGATCAGGGCTCAATAACAATTTTCTCTCCAAGAATGCGGCACTCAGCGTTTGTAAGATTTAAACAGCTATACTTTATTTCTCCAGCTCGGACCAACGCGTTTCAGCAATCACAGGATTTGTTCACGGTAAGTGAGCTTTTTTCTATGTCCACTATTTATCCCAGTTAGCAGTAAGGGTGCATTGTGGGACTAGTAAGGAAAGTGGTATCATCAAGAGTAAAATTCAAAAATACTGGCATCTGATTTCGGGAGATCCTGACCTAAGAAAAATTGTGGGTGATGGACCAAAAATGAGTTACAAAAAACAGTCTTCACTGAAAGATCAACTGGTAAATAGCCATTTTAAATCCAAGAAACCTGGAAAAGAAAATAATTGGCTAACTGATCAACGGAATGGATTTCGGAAATGTAATGCATGCAAAGCATGCAAAATTGGCCTGAACAAAAATACCTACGACGAACCGGATGGTAAAAAAACGCCCATCGAAGGAAAAATAACCTGCTCATCCACACATGTGGTCTACGTGATACAGTGTAAATGTGGGTTATGTTACATTGGGAGTACAACGTGTGCTCTAAAAAACGAATATTGGAGCACATCAGAGCGGTGAAAAACAAGGACATGGCCTATCCAACAGCTAAACACATGATATCATGTCAGAGAGGAGACTGGAAAGCAATGTCGTATTTTGGCATACACATGGTCAACCTGGGAGAACGAGGGGGCAACAGGCTACGCAAATTGCGACAAATCGATCCAAATTTATTATCAGACTAAAAACCAAGATGCCCAGAGGGATGAATTTTGATGAGGAACTTTACGTACATTTGGAATAAGAACTGAAAAATGATGAGTTAACTTAAAAACGTAGACTGTGATCGAACATTGCACTATGGGGTACTATACCCATATAAGTAACCACTGCTAGAAATATCATTATAAATTGTTATAAATTTCATTCTCCGTATAAGAGAACCAGATGTAATGAACTTTTGCATGCGCGTAAAGCAGCGCGGGAAATGAGAAATGACAAAAAATTTATCAGGATACTGTTATTCAGTGGAGAACGAGTAAATATTGACGAGAATGCTGAGAAACCGAGTATGTTGAAAATGGGTACTTTACCCGATACAATAGATACTGTCTACATATGTTGAAAATATGAGACTGTCATCATTATGTGCGCGTAAGGCAGAGCGTATAAATATTGGACTGCTGAGAATTGTACATACTGTGATCACACGTTGCATTTTCATTTTGGAATGTAATTAACTACTAGTCCCACAATGCACCCTTACTGCTAACTGGGATAAATAGTGGACATAGAAAAAAGCTCACTTACCGTGACCAAAGCCTGTGATGGCTGAAACGCGTTGGTTTGAGCTGGAGAAATAAAGTAAAGCTGTTTAAATCTTACAAACGCTGAGTGCCGCATTCTTGGAGAGAAAAAATATATATATATATATATATATACACACACACACACACACACGCACACCCACCCGCGCACACACACACACACACAAACTAACACAGATATACATGTAGGACTAGCATAATTTAACAAACATGAATTTCATAAACAAATTAAACAGCTACTGCAGGGAATCCGCTGCTGTTGCCAATTTCCAGGATGGGTTGTGGAATCCTTTTTAATTCTATTATATGCTGAACTGTATTATTGGGAGCAGATTCATTAGATGGACATGCAGTGCAGCAAGTCACCCTGCTGAGCTGCACTTCGTGAGAGGGAAAGGGAAGGAATGAGCTGTATTTTGGCACAATCCTGCTCTTTTGTCCGCCTAGTGCTAATGCAGGCACCCTTGCACCATGGTGTAAAGGTGCTTCCGTTGCATGCAGGATTCTTTTTGTGCAGGCTCCTTCTTGCACAAAAAAACCATGAGAGGCATATTCTTCTTCCTATGTGTGCTGCAAAATGCCATGGGAGTTTCATGGAAACACCCTTGTAACGCCCACGGAATGCCTCCCTAGCTCAGAGTAAGGCAACACAGGGATTTGTGCTGTGTTGCTTTACTCCAGATTTATGGAGCACCTCAAGGCCACACATAGTGGCCTTGGGGAAATTAATAAATCACATTTAATGTTTGCATCACGTATGTACCACATTGCGGGTGCAAATGCTACACAAGCCGGCTCATAAATATGCCCCTAAATGTAGGAGCACTGTGTTATGAATTGGAAACAAAGAGCTAGACTATGTTGTCTGAAATAGTGAACCAATTGGTGAAAAAGGAATGGTAGAGAGAAAGGCAGCCAGAATAAGAGGTCAAGAAGAGAGGAGCAGTAGAGAGGGTAGAAGACATAGATATTATAGATACCCTTCTTCGCATTTGTTTCAGAAGATTTCTGCTGGCCTGAAGTCCCACGTCACTGGATTCCTCTATGTTCAGCAGAATGTGATCCCAGTTTTCTTCTTCCCTACATTTCAGGGCTTCTCTTAGCTCTCTCTTTCGCTCGTCGGCATACATCTTCCTAAGTTTATTCTTTGCTTTTAAATCCTTGTCCTTTGCGTGTTCTCCTCCGACCACCTGCTGTTCTAACTGCGCTAACCTGGAAAATGGAATGGTTGAAAATACATTAATAAACTTAATCAGTTATTGTTTATAAGAATGTACCTAGTACTGGGATAGCAAGGTATCAGTTTTAAGAAACACTGGTCGAGTTGCGTTTGTAGATAGCCACTGATGCCGCTGTTCATAACTAGCATGCACTGTCAGAGCTGTGTGGACAGTAGGACGCTCAATAGAGTCAGTACAATGAAATACCTGACATGACTGGGATTGGTTGTCTCTAATTCTTCTTTTCAGATTAAGTACAAAGATCAAAATATTTTCAAAGTGCTTTCATACAGGCTTGCACCATTTTCTCATCATGTTGTACACTGATCTACTGCTATCTAGCTCAACTTATGCCCTGTAAATACAAGTATATGCATATATAATTCTAAAAGCCATATTCCAAACAGAAATGCAGTCCACTTCTCACATGTAGACTACTTTAAAGCATTTTCCTCAAACATATACAAGGTCTAAAAGGCTAGTAGGTCACAAAAAGAAAAAAGAGTAAGTATGTTCCATCTTAGAGAGGAGACAACGTTTGCAGTTACTTACCAGTAATTAGATAACTCAAAGTTCAATCTTTCGTATTTCAGTCCTCACTATCAAGATGTGTCTGCCTCCAACAAAGAATTCCAAACTCCAATCCTGATGACTGCCCCCTTGTACTAGTAATAATAGGCACCCCCTACCCTGGACAGATCCCACATATATCAAGCTAGAAGGTAAAAATCAATATTCCCTCCCTCCACAATCACTTTTAAAGGGTTGACCAACCATGAAACGAAAGGTGGGACAATATAAAACGAGAAAGACTGGATTCAAGTTAATGGAATCACCCATAAGTAGTTAACATTACCTCTTCGACCCCTTCCTCAATTGTGTCCACACTAATGAGAAATACCAAAGCTAACAGCTAGACTCCACCTATGCTCTGTTCTCTTCTGACTCCATATGTTCCCCGTCGATCCTTGCGTTCGGAAGGCCAGTACCTGGTAGTGGTCCCCAGGGTGAAACGCTCTTGTATGGGGGGGTCGCTCATTCCGCTATTTGGCTGCGAAATTGTGGAATGCCTTGCCGTCCCAGATGCGTGGCTTAAATGATCTCCTGACTTTCAGGAAAGCCATCAAGACTCATCTCTTTCCCTTAGAACAGAACCGCTGTCACTGTTATGTCAGGGCCTGCCGGACTGGGCCTGAGGCAGTCCTCTTCTTACTGTTTGAGAAGCGCCGGGTCGCCACTTAGCTGGGGCAGCTGAGCGCTATATAAAAACATGTAACATAACATAACGTAACGTAGAAAAACAACCATTTTCAAGAAATAGCTGCTGAAATAATAGTTATTTAAATAGTCTCTACTATTACTTCATAGTAGAAAGAACTTTATGGAACAAATCTTTTTTATTGATTTAGTTGGTGGGTGTCTCCACACCTGTACACAGTCATTTGCCTACAACCTCAGGAGCCAGCGGCTAAAAGACAATGCATTCAAAGTATATGTCTCATTACTGCATGGAGTCCAACATCCTGGAGGATGGCGTCACTCAAAGTTAGGAAGAACATAACTGTCAAACAGTGCAAGTTAGAACACGCAGACCCACCATAATAAACAGACAGCCGATAAGGAAAACCCACCCTACTGTCCACCCCCCAAAAGAAAAGAGGAAAATAGAGAGTGATCTGTACCAAAGACTCCAAAAGTTGTGTAGTGTCCCGTGGAGCCCACCACACCCAACCCTACTGCTCACTCATATGGGCGCCACTGATTCTGAAGATGAAGGTATGAGTCGCCGTACTTGCAAGAGTTTGGGCAAGTGACCTCGCAGAGGTCATTCGAAAGCAGCGTTATAAAAGGAGCCCAGAGTTCGGCGTATTTCTCGCCCTTGTGATCGTGACTTATCGAGAGTCATTCCATGGCTAGGATCATCCAGAGCCTATGGAGCCAGGCTGTGTGATCCGGCACCGTGGTAGTACCCCAGTGAACTAAGATCACATGACGTGCCGCAAGCAATGTTAGTGACATCTGCCTGCCTCTAAGTGACAGCAATGGGAAAGTGAGTGGATTTTTATAGACCTAGCAAAGTGTAAGCCGGGAAGCAGGGGATCTCAGTGTCAAATGCAGTGTTGATTTCATTAAGCACCTGTTCCCAAAATGTCTCTAGCCTCGGGCAGTGCCACAGAGGATGCAAAAGGGAACCCGACAGGCCGCAACCCCGCCAGCACTCCTCTGTGTGATTCTTGTACCATTGGTGTATCCTCGCTGGCATGAGATACCAATAGGACGCCACCTTGAATGCGGATTCAGTCCCAGCAAGGTTGTGTGCCGTGTGATGAGCCCTGTAGTGGATATTGTCCCATTCCTGGTCTGTGAGGATCCGTCCCACTTCTGCCTCCCATCTGAGTTGACCGCGGGAGCGCTTCCCTATCGTGTTCGGAGCAAGGAGAGCATAGAGTTCCGCAATAAAGTGTTTGTCGTCTTTCTTGCTCGATATCCATTTCTTGAAAGGGGTAAGCTTACGAGAGATGTGTTATGTTATGTTATGTTATTATACACTTATATAGCGCATTATCACCCGAGGTATCTAAGCGCTATCCGTGGACATACACAACCCAAAAGAATGCAAAGCCATCAATTCAAAGGGGCCCCCAGGCTTCCAGGAAAAGAACAGTCTTCAAATTTTTCCTAAAAAGGAGTAGATTGGGTGGGAGTGTGGGAGAGAGGCCGGGGATGTAGCCCAGTGTCGGAGCTGAAGGTAGTAGAACTCGTCAGTCCGGGGGAGGTCGAGGTCCCGGCACACCCAATCGAACGTGATAATGCCCTCAAGATCAAACAGGTGGCCCAAATGCTTACAACCAGCCTCCCTCCAGTGCTGGGCAATGGCAGTCTTACATTCAGGGGGAAAAGACGGGATGTCAACCATCGGCGTCTTCGGGGAGGGAAAGGTCGCTAGGCCCCTTGAGAGTGCTACCGCATCCCAAACTGTCATTGTCACTGCTGTGACTGGGGATGAATAAAGGCCCCAAGAGCAGGAGCGGCGGGGAAGCCAAATTTCACTCCAGACATACGCACCGGCTACTGCCTGGTCCATGAAGGTCCAGTGCTTCTCAGAAAGTGGGCGATTCCACTCCAGCACGTAGCGAAGGTGCGTGGCCTGTAGCTATCTGTGGACCAGCAGTAGATTCACCCCCCCGTCACTGTTGGGACATGACAGTTGCGCTACCTTCTCATTGTCCCAAATGAATTTGTTCATAGCAAGCTGTAAGTTTCGCAGGGCTTTAGGTGGTGGCACCAGCAGGAGGGTCTAGAAGAGGTAGAGTATTCGCTGTAGAATAATCATTTTGACTGCAGCAATGCACCCAAACCAAGATAAATTATGTTTAGTCCACCCATCTAGCTCCCTCCTTATCTAAGTCACCAAGGACGAGTAGTTCAGTTCTAATGTGCGTGGGATCGAGGGGGTCAGGTGGATGCCCAGATAGGGCACAGGATCGCTAGACCAATGCTGAGGGAGGGACAGCCGGAGGGCTTCCGCCTGAGCATGCGGAAGGGACAGATTGAGGACCTGGGACTTGCCAAGCTTGACTTTGAAGCCAGAGAGCTGTCCAAATGACTCAAGTTCGTCGACCAGCATAGGGAGAGAGGTGAGAGGCTGTGTGAGGGAGAGGATGACATCATCCGCGTAGAGGCTTATCTTGTGGATATCGCCTCCAAACCTGAGACCATGGATGCCCGGGTGGTCGCAAATTTTCTGTGCAAGGGGTTCCATATAAAGTGCAAAAAAAGCGGCGAGAGTGGACACCCCTGTCTCGTGCCCCAGGTGATCTCAAAAGAGGACGAGGGCACTCCATTAACTCTAATAAATGCCCAGGGGGCGCGGTAGATGCACTGCACCCATTGGATGAAACGGGGGCCAAGCCCGAAGCCCCGCAAGAAGTCAAAGAGATATTTCCAGCATACTCTATCAAATGCCTTTTTGGCATCAATGGCGAAGAGTACACCTCTCGTTTGGGAGCGGTGGATGCTATCTATCAAGTGGAGAAGGCGCTTGGTGTTGTCTCCGCCTTGACGTGTGGGAATGAATCCTGCCTTCTCCGGAACAATTAAACCCGCCATTAGGGGTTTACCTGAAATGCTACAATGCCTGTGAAAAGCTTTGCGTCGACATTAAGCAGAGAGATTGGGTGGTAGGAACTACAGTGCCCTGGGTCTTTATTGGGTTTAAGAATTACAGAAATCGCTGCTTCCGACATAGATTCTGTAACTGCCCCACTATCTAAAAAGGAGTTGAACAGGCAATCTAGGAGGGGGGGCAACTTCGGGACAGAATGTTTTACAAAACAGGGCAGGAAAGCTGTCAGGGCCCGGCGATTTGTCAAGCTTTAGTCGGGAGATGGCTGTGATCACCTCTTCCAGCCGGAAGGGGTCTTCCAACCGTTCTGCATGCATTGTAGGGAGGCAAGTAAAGCTGCTAGACTCCAGGTATTCCTTTGCGTCAGGAGGATCATGTGAATCCTCCCTAAAGAGAGATTGGTAGAAGCGGCGGAATTCCTCTACAATCTGGGAGTCCAGGTGAATTTCCTCGCAAGTGGGCCGTTCCAGAGAGGGGATAGTCCCTGCCACTGCCCTGGCACGCAGTTTCCGCATTAACATCTTCCCACACTTGTCACTGCCCAGGTAGAATTTGTGTCAGATGCAAAGCAAGGCAAATTCCGCCTTATCCAGGCGTTTAAGAAGCAGCCGCTTCTTATCCAATGACCGCCATATCGTCGGAGCCCCTGTGCTATGAATTGCCTCCAATTCTGCTATTTCCTTTTCAAGGCCTAAACAGGCTTCTCTACATCTTCGATTGTTAGCAGAAGAGGTGGCGAGAAATTCCCAGCGGATCACCGCTTTGAGAGTTTCCCAAACAGTAGCCAGGGATGTCTCATCAGTGTCGTTATGTGGGAGATAGTCTAAGAGATTTCCACGCAAACCTTCTACAATGTTAGGGGAGTGTAAGAGGCCTACGAGCAGCCGACATCCAGCAGGTGTATGTCCAACCCCTCCAAGTCATTTAAAAAAAAAATATGTACATTAGCATTTTTATATAACAGCACTTCAATTAGCTAAGCTTTTTACAAATATTTTACACATGAGATATATTAAAAAAAAAACACCTAGGTCGGAGATTTTTAGCAAAGCATTTGAGCTATATACATAGATGATATTAAAGAACATAAAAATATATTTTCAGGTTAAACCTACTCAATTAAAAAATAATACATTTCCATCTTACACAGAGCAAGCGTGAATATAAATGAATCAATATAGGAATCAGAACCGGTCAGCCCGGCCAGGGCGAACCTTACACCCCCAGAGTTGGTCATTCCTGGACAGCCAGTTGCCTGAGCCTCCTTCCATCTTATAATACGAGCCCATATACGCCTGCCAGCCAATCTCTGCTTTTTGCCCCTGCCCTCATAAATGCCCCTTTCTAATTTGAACATGGACAACAGTCTGGAGAGCCAATGCTGAAACGTTGGGGCTACAGGGTCCAGCCAAGACGAAGCGATACATATCCGGACCACCGCCAGAGCCAAAAATAAAAATCGATAATCCGTGTCTCGCTCTCCATCATTACCTACCCCTAAAAGTATTACCACCGGAGCTTTTACTTCTAAGATTTGATTCAGAAATTTCCCAATAGGATTTAATAAACTCTCTAGGCGTGGACAGGATGCAAACATATGGGCTAAGTCAGCCTCAATTGAATCACACCGGGGTGCATCTAAATCCCACCTGCACCCCATTGGGCTATCTTTGCCGGGGTATAGTAGAGAGAAAGTAAAGTCTGCCTGCACGCCCTAGCCTCACCAGAATACATCCTCCTAGGAGACCTGAACTTTCACCCGGAGAATAGCAACGACAACGCTACCACCACCCTGCTCGACAATCTCACCAACCTTGGACTCAAGCAACTGGTGGACACCCCCACACACCTCGCTGGCCACACCCTCGACGCATTTTCTCCACCAGTAACCACTTCGCCTTCAACCGCTCCACAGGACTACACTGGACCGACCACAGCTGCATACACTTCACTTTCAAGAAGACTAAATCTCACCACAACACGCATCGGATCCCCCGCAGATGCTGGAGCAAAATCACCGCTGACCAGCTCACCACGTCACTGAGCCAGAACCCACCTGCCGTCACTAATATACCCGACACCAACAACAAAGCTCTCAACCTCGCACAGTGGATCACCCACTGCGCCGACAACCTCGCTCCATTGAAAAACCCCCACAGCAAGACCACCAGCAGAAGACCCTCTTGGTTCACAGACACCCTCAAAGCCGCAAAGGGATCCTGCCGAACTGACGCCAAGAAGGGACGACTGAAAACCTGACAACCTTCAAAGCCGCCACACGCGAATACCATCAGCAGATCCAGACCACCAAGAGGACATCATTCAAAGAGCGACTGGACAACAACACCCATAACAGCAAGGAACTCTTCAGCATCGTAAAAGAGCTCTCCAACCCCAACGCCAGCAACAACATCACCCCTTCGCAAGAGCTCTGCAACTCCCTCGCCACGTTCTTCCACCGAAAAATCACAGACATAGACGACAGCTATGGACCTCAAACTCCACTTCCGGAAGCCAAACCAGCGACCCCCAGCATCACCATCAACTCCTGGACCCCCATCAGCAGTGAAGACACCATCCACGTCATGAGCATCATCCACTCCGGCTTCCCCTCCGACCCATGCACCCATCACATCTTCAACAAAGCCGGCACCACCATCGCACCCCACCTGCGGAACGTCATAAACAGCTCCTTCACGTCAGCAACCTTCCCTGAGAACTGGAAGCACGTAGAGATCAACGCCCTCCTGAAGAAACCCACAGCAGACCCCAAGGACCTCAAGAACTTCCGTCCCGTCTCTCTTCTCCCCTTCCCGGCCAAAGTCATCAAGAAGACCGTCAACAAACAGCTGACTGCTTTCCCCGAGGACAACAACTCGCTCGACCCCTCCCAGTCCGGATTCCGAGCCAACAACAGCACAGAGACCGCCCTCATCGCAGCCACCGACGACATCAGAACCCTGATAGACAACGGGGAAACAGCCGTCCTCATCCTTCTGGACCTCAGCAGCCTTTGACACCGTATGCCACCGCACCCTAATACACCGCCTCAGTGACACTGGAATCCAAGGAAAGGCCCTGGAATGGATCACCTCGTTCCTCTCAAACAGAACCCAAAGAGTCCGCCTCCCTCCCTTCCGGTCCGCGGCCACCGAGATCATCTGCGGCGTACCCCAAGGATCTTCACTCAGTCCAACACTCTTCAATATCTACATGAGCCCCCTCTCCACCATCGCACTTAAACACAACATCAACATCATCTCCTACGCCGACGACACCCAGCTGATACTCTCCCTCCCCAAGGACACAGCCACCGCCAAAACCAACTTCCAGGAAGGAATGAAAGAGGTAGCAGACTGGATGAAGCGCAGCCGTCTCAAGCTCAACTCAGACAAGACAGGTCCTCATCCTCGGACAATCCCCATCTGCTTGGGAAGACTCATGGTGGCCCTCGGCGCTGGGAACCGCACCAACAACCACGAACCACGCACGAAACCTGGGTTTCATCCTGGACTCCTCCCTCTCGATGACCAAACAAGTAAACGCAGTCTCATCCTCATGCTGCAACACCCTGCGAATGCTCCGAAAGATCTTCAGATGGATCCCCACTGAAACCAGAACAGTCACCCAGGCCCTTGTCACCAGTCGATTGGACTACGGGTACGCCCTATACGCAGGAACCACCGCTAAACTTCAGACTCAGCTCCAGCGCATACAAAACACCTCCGCACGTCTCATCCTCAACATCCCTCGTCACAGCCACATATCCACCCACCTAAGAAACCTCCACTGGCTCCCCGTTAACAAAAGGATCACGTTCAGACTGCTCACCCAAGCACACAAAGCGCTCCATAACATGGGCCCGACTACCTCTACAGCCAACTCTCGTTCTACACCCCCACCCGCCAGCTTCACTCCACCAGCCTTGCCCTCGCCATCATCCCACAAATTCGCAGAACCACCTCCGGAGGAAGATCATTCTCCTACCTGGCAGCAAAGACCTGGAACTCCCTCCCCACTCACCTACGACTGACCAAGGACCATCTCGCCTTCAGGAAGCACCTCAAGTCCTGGCTCTTCGAGCAGTAGCAGCGTCCCCCGCCCTGCACCTTGAGACCCTCACGGGTGAGTAGCGCGCTTTATAAATGCATTGATTGATTGATTGATTGATAATGCTGAGCTCACAGCCCTGTTGAACATACCACTGTCTGACCCAATTCCAATAGGACCATGAAGCTCTCCGATTCTATACCTAATCGCTCAACCCATTTCTTCGCATGTTTTTCCCTATTACCCTGTTTATATATTACCAATTCAGCATACAATCTTTTTATAGTACAATTCCTTCTCTTTTCTGATAGTGTCCATAATATGCACTTTACTAAAACCACTCGTCCCGCCCACCATTCCCACAAAGATAACTTCGCACCGTCAAATATTTAAAGAAATATGTCCTCTCAATTGCAAACTCAGCCTGGATATCACTAAACTGACGCATTCCGTCCTGCCGAATTAAGTCACCTACTGTCTGAATACCCCGCCTCATCCATTCTGCCATAATTGTGTCTGAGAAAATTCCAGGAAGCGCAGGGTTTTTATATAACTGGGTGTAACTGTGTAATCTCCCTATGACAATTTTTTTCCTTAGCACGGTCCAGATTTTATAGGCTGCCATACGCGTCTTGAATCTAGTTCTCTTATAATAACTGGGCTCATTAATTTTCATGAAACAGTTGGCTGCATCATTGCCTAATAATAGCTTATACACATCTGGTAGCAATGCTTCATCCCGGGAATCCGCTATACACCTGTCCATTAGATTGCTCATATATTGAAGGGCCGCAGCCCAATAATAAGATTTAAAATCAGGAATATCAAAGCCTCCTCTATCCCTGGACAATGTCATAAACCTGAACGCCCTCCTAGTTTTGCCATGCGCCCAAATAAACCTGTTGACTATGCCCTCGAGTGCCACAAACCAACGTTTTTCGAATTTCAAGGGTATTTGCCCGGAACAGGTAAAGTATTTTGGGCAAAAACATAATTTTTACTACATTACACCGCCCCACCAGAGACATTTGTAAATTATTAAATCTATCAAAGTCTGATTTGGCCTTCCTAATGACTGGCTCGATATTCATTGCCACTATCTTTCCCACCTTAGATGTAATACTGATGCCCAGATAAACAGCTGTTTCCGTCACCCGGGCATCCTCTAAATCAGTCTTTCCATTCTTCACAATCTGCGTCTTTTGTCTGTTTAGGGCATATCCTGATAGCTTCCCAAAGTCATGAACTACATTCTCTACAGCGGCTAGTGCAGTTGATGGACAAGCAGTAATAATGGCAACGTCATCCACATATGCTAGAATTTTTGTTTCCAACCCTTGACTGATCACAGGCTCAATTCTATTGTTAACCTCAAGCAATCTCAGGAGAGGGGAGCAGGGACATCCCTGACTTGTACCGCGTTTAATCATGAATGATGTCATATATTTCCTCGATATTCTTAGCCTAGCCATTGGAGCTCTATAAAGGGTCCCGATGGCTTTGATAAATCCCCTCCCGACGTCAAACCATCTGAAAATTCCCAGAGGTAGTCCAAGGAGACCCTATCGAATGCATTCTATGCATCCAAGAATGGTACCGTCAACTAAGGGAAGACCCTACAAGTCAAATCGAAGGAGAAATTAAAGAGAAACTCAAATGGGGACTAGATCAAGGGATCCTTGGTCCAAAGGATTAGGAATGTTTTAATAAATCCAATCCCAGGACGCCGGTTATTTATTTTCTCCCAAGAATCCATAAAAATTTGACCCGCCACCCGGGAGTCCAATCGTCTCAGGGTGTGAATCTGTGTTGGAGCAGATTTCCAAATACGTGAATGTTTTCCTGAAGCCCTTTGTGAATCAAGTACCATCTTATATTCGAGACACCACTGATTTTATTAATAAGATTGAAGGACAAACATTTGATGCTCGGAACCAGTGGCTAGTCTCCTTCGACGTAACATCATTATACACCCAAATACCTCAAGAAGAAGCATTGGAAACCATGGAATTCTACTTAGAGACACGTACAAAACCCCACATGGTACCCACTGAATTTATATTGGATCTGGCTCGGATTGCACTTAAAAAAACGACTTTAAATTCGAGAAAACAGGCAGGTCAAAAGCTCTGCGATGGGGTGTCCTTTTGCCCCAGAAATGGCCTTATTGTTTATGGACTCTTTGCGAAAAGGTTAATCATTAATGACAATCCTTTCAGTGAATCTATTGTACAGTGGTACAGATTCATAGACTACATCTGGTGCATATGGAGCGGTACAGAAGAACATCTTGAACGTTTTCATGAATGGTTGAACACGAGGCATCTTGACATCAAGTTCACGATCACTAAAAGCAAGTCTGTTCTCACGTTCCTTGATGTAGAAGTATTCATAAAAGATGAAAAATTGACAACAACTCTACACCGTAAATCCAGGGTCAGAAACATCATATTGCCCTACCGAAGCTCCCACCCCAGCAGTTTAAAAGATAACTTGCCTTATGGGCAACTACTGACAATCAGACTAAACTGTTCACGTAAAGAAGATTTTATGATAAATGCAGCAACTTTCTGCAACCACCTGAGAGAAAGAGGCTATCCCCGCAAACTGCTCAAGCATGCGGTCAAGCGCACCTGGTACACATCCTGTGAAGCTCTACTGATAAAAAAAGAAAAGGCACCATTGAACAAACTAGTGTGTGTATCAACGTTTGGTCCTCACATCCATAAATATCGGAATATCATTTTGACAAATTGGCACTTTCTAACCAAATTGGAATGTCCAATGGAAAGACCTATGTTCGCAATGCGAAAGAACAAAAGTATTGGACAAAGAATCATTCAAGTAGATATGGCTCCAACTGCCACAAAAAATGACTGACATACGAGCCCAATGGAACGTGCCACCCATTAAAGGACATCGAAAATGTGGCAATTGCTCTGCCTGCAGTACAACCATCGAAGGGCACAAGTTCATACATGAATCCATTAAATGGACCCACAAGGAATTTACCAACTGTAAAATGAAAAGTATCAATTTTTTTAAAAACATATTTTATTGAATGCTAATTAGCATACAGCAATATTGCAATACTCAGCACTCTCAATTATTAATTAACGCTTCATTTATACCCCAACAGATTCAGATGCCCACCACCCTCCCTCCCTCAAGTGGTGTGGGCGTGCAAATTCAAAAGGATACATCGTGTGATGCGTAGCCGTCAGCTAAGGGTACACAACCCAATAACTCCAGATGCAATCTGCGCTTCCCAGTGCTCTAATTCTCCTCATCCGTCTGTGGGACTGACAGGGCCTGCACTAATGCTTCCAATGCTCTGGCGTGATCTAAGATCTTGTCATGACCTGAACGCTGTGCCTGCCTCATCCTAACAGTGCTCTCGGCCTTTGCCCATTTGCTAAATTCCGCTTTCCAGCGTGCATAGGACGGTCCCTCCTTTGGCTTCCAATGTAGGGTGATCTCCCTCTTTGCCAATATGAGCCCCAAATCAATAAACATACTCATTATTTTCGTCTTGGGTGTGAGGGGGAATCGAAGTAACACACATGCAGCCATGTCATAGGTTAGATCCCTACTTGTGATTTCATTTAATAGTTCTCCCACTTCCGTCCAATAGCTCCCTATTCTCGGGCAATCCCAGAGCATGTGTTCCAGTTCTGCTCCCCCCCGCCAACCACCTGGGGCATGCTGCGACCCGCGCCTGGAAGTGTTTCTGAATCTTCCCCGGCGTCAGGTAGGCCCGATGTAGTATAAAAAAGCGGTATCAATTGGAGCCTCGCATTCCGTGTACCCTTCCACGCTCTTCTGATGATATGCCCCATGTCGTGTCTGGTATTGGTCTGACTATTCCTGCCTCCCATTTTGACTTCAGGTCAGTCAGCGGCCGTATGCCTTCGTGCAGCATCCTGGAGTGGAGGCATGTAACTGCTTTAAAGGTCCCTGATGCCATTACCACATACTGGCATGCCATTGTCGTCTGTGGTTCCGCCTGCCCTTCCCTCCAATGTTTCCGGATCGCCGTCACCATTGCGGCATGGATCAGGAAGTCGCCTGTCGGTAGGTCATATCTCTCCTATAAGGCCTGATAGGACAGCATTTCTCCCTTCCCATAGACGTCTCCTACCATCTGGATTCCCAACCACTCCCACTCTTCGAGGGCGGACCAGCCACTCCCATGGGGAAGTGCAGTTAGCATCCCCAAAGGGATCTCCGGAGCATAGGGATGTAAGACTCCTGCCTTGCGCTGGCTACGATTCCAGCATGATCTCAATGTACGTTCCTCTAGGGTTAAGTCCCTTAATCGGAGCGTCTGTTGTAGAATTATATACGATAGGACATGCCTCGGGATCCCTGTACCTCTCATGTGTTCAGGGCCTCTGAACTCCAGTGAGATCGCCTGCGTAAGAACCTGCAGCTGTGCCGCTAAGTAGTACATTTCGAAGTCCGGAACTGCCAGTCCTCCCTCCAACTTCGGCCTCATAAATTTGTCCAATGCTATACGTTTTCTACCGGTCCCCCACAAAAAGCTTACAATCAATATTCGTAATTCCCTGAACGTCGCTGGCGGAACCCAGACAGGCAGTGTCCGGAAGTAATAAAGTAGCCTCGGTAACGTCACCATTTAAAGTAGGGCTACCCTCCCCATAACTGATAATGGGAGCGTGGACCAGAATGTTATGCTCCCCTTCAAGGCTCTTATACACCGCCCTACATTTTCCTCCAGGACATCTGCGGCGTCATGATACACCCTGACCCCGAGATAAGTGATGCATCTCGGTTCCCATTTTATCTCCTGAGGGAGGACCGGCGCCACCGCACCCGGCCGCACAGGCATTAGGCTCGTCTTACTCCAGTTCACTTTAAGCCCAGACAGATCCCCTAACCGAGTCATCAGTGCGATTGCCACCGTAATGCTTCTCCTGTGTTTTCCAGGTATAGGAGCAAGTCATCTGCATACAGCGAGATGCGATGCGGCATCTCATTCCGCCAGAGCCCTCCAAAGCACTGTCTCAATCTCGCCCGCACAGCCAGAGGTGTATTGCCAATGCAAACAGCAGCGGGGACAATGAGCACCCCTGTCTTGTCCCCCTTATGACCGGATACTGGTCAGAGACCAGTTTCCCCAGCCTCACCCTTGCCACCACGGAGAAATATAACACTGCAACCCAGCTCCAAACTGCTCACCCAGACAGAAGCGATCAAGCACTGTATAAAGATATAACCATTCCAGGCTATCAAAGGCTTTTTCAATGTCCACTGAGAGCACCGCCGGTGCATCCAGGCCACGATGCTCCGTGTCCAGTACCCCCATGAGCCGGCGTATATTCGTGGAAGTGTTCCTAGTCGGAATAAATCCAGCTTGATCTGGGTGCACGAGAGTGGTCATGTGTGGCAAAAGCCTAGTAGCTAGTACCCTGCTCAGTATCTTATAGTCCATCGTCAGCATAGATCACGGTCTATACGACGTGAGGTCCACCCCATTCCTGCCCGGTTTTAGGAGAGGTATAATCAACGCCTCTCGCATGGAGGATGGTAGTCGACCTAAAACCTTAGCTTCCTTGTAAACCGCAAGGAGACGCGGAGCAAGGAAATCAATGTACTTTACATAGAGCTCAATCGGTAACCCGTCTACACCCGGAGTTTTGTTCCGGGCCATTTGCTTGATTGCACTGCAGATCTTATCTAGCGTGATGTCCCGTCCCAGTTGTGTAGCCTGTTCCTCTGTCAATTGTGGGAGCTGGGATTCCTCCAGATAGTCAACTATTGCGCCCCTCTCTGTCCGTAAGCCACTCTCGTACAATACCTCATAGTATCCCCGGAATCGTGCCATGATCTTGCGTTGGGCATGCACTATAGCGTTTGGCTCTGTTTCCAGCGCTAGCACCGGGCATCCCTTCGGTGCCGGATCCGCCAGCCACACCAACAGCGCCCCAGGTTTGTCCCTCTCTGCTTCTACTCTAGCCGAGCATTTCTTATAGTCGAAACTGCGCAATCTTTCTACTTCTATCGCTACCTGTTCCTTCGCCTCAATCAGTTGTGTGTTCAGTGTCGCCCGCCCCGGCCTTTGTTGTTCCAGAGTTCTCAGTGTCCTTTCAGCTTTGTCTATATCAGTCAGCAGCACTTTCCTCATCCCCGCATATTTGCTAATACATATCCCTCGGACCACCACCTTGAAGGCGTCCCCATTCTACTGCTCTGGATGACGCCGTTCCCTCATTTTCTGCAAAGTATTGTTCTATGCCTTCCCCTATCGCTGCCTGGTAGGTTTGGTCTTCTAGGGTTTCTGGGCATAGACGCCAAGTAGGAATGGTTGATCTCTCTAATTCCCAATTAAGAGATATCAGCAAAGGGTTGTGATCAGATATGGTTCTGGCCAGATATTCCGATCTTCCCACCATGGCGGCACACGGTCTTGAGCACAGAACCGCATCTATATGAACATGGAGCTCGTGGAGCGCCGAGAAGAATGAGTAGTCCCGATCATGGGGGTGTTGATTACGCCAAACATCTACCAGGCCCCATCTGTCCTGCCAGTTCAACCTGTTCTGTGTGAGCCGGCGTACCGGTGATTCCGCTAGCGGAGGGTGAGACCTATCCAGGTCGATATCTGTAATTGAATTGAAATCTCCTCCCGCCAGGACCGGATTAGTCAAATAACGCGCCCGACAGATGCTCAAAGAAGTGCGCCTGATGCGTGTTTGGTGCATATATACTGCAGAGTGTGATGTCCCTCCAATTCAGTCGGCCCTCCACTGCCACATATCTGCCCCCTGGATCTACAACATGTTGTGTAGCCTGAAACGGAACCCCAGCTCGCACCCAAATTAAAGTACCTCTCGCAAACGCAGAGTACGACGTGCAGAAAACCTGACCCCTCCATCTACGCTGTAGCGCTTGCCCTTCCACTTTGGTAAGATGGGTTTCTTGTAGGATGGCTATTTGGACGCCCCTCCTGAGTAAATACGCATGTACTTTGTGTCGTCTCGTCATTGTGTGTAGACCGCGCACATTCCAGGAGACGCAAATCAATTCAGATAATGTCCCCATCGTTAACAAGCCAACCCCCCCCCTAGTGATTTCTAAGCATCCGCCCACACCGTGCATTCCCTGCTTCAAAACAACATTCCCAACTCCCCCCCAGAACAGGACCCAATATCAAAGTATCAGCCCCCATCCAAACACAAAAAACAACTCAAACGCTCAACAATACTCGGCAGTATTCACTGCAGATGTGCCTTAAGGGCAAGTGGAGTGTAACTCCGGCCCAACAGGCAGCTACGCTCGCCCACAGCTCCCAATGCCACGACCCCACGGTGGAAGTCCTCGCCAGTCGGACCCTATCTTCAACAGTCATAAGCCCATCGTCTCTGTATTACTGAGCAGCTTCGGAGTCCGTCAGACCGTGCGGCCTCCCCCATCTCACGCATTCAGTACTCCATCTGCCGTTTGCGGTGTGATCTTCGGTCCCTTGAGACTGTCCGTTTCCGACAGTTCAGTTTCTGAGCACGTTTTGTGCCCCTCCGATTCAGTTCCTCTCGTCGACATAGTTTTTTGCGTCCCAGAGAGCTCTAGCACCGCTTGCAAGGCCGCCCGCCTCTCTTCACCGGTCTGGGAAGTCGATGGTTTCTGCGATCCCTGTCGCCGCCGGCGTATTCTCTGCGATTTCCGCACTTGCGTGGGCGTCTGAGGTACCGAGTCACGGTTCCCTTTGCGGTCCGTTCCTGTTTTGTAAGTTTCCAGCCACGCCCAAGCCTCGTCGGGCGTACTAAAGAAGTGTGTTGTGCTGTCCAGTATGACCCTTAGCTTTGCCGGGAAAAGCAATGAGTATTGAATTCCCTCAGCTCTGAGTTCCTGCTTGATTGACAGAAAAGACGTTCTGAGCCTCTGAGCCTCGTACATGTAGTCCGGGAATAGAGTCACTTTGTGAAGAGCCTATCACTGCGTGCATTCTGGAGCAACAGGTCCCTATCCTTATAGTGAAGTAGCCGTACAACTACAGGTCTTGGCGGGCAGCCTGGCTTCGGAGGCCGCGCAGGGACACGATGTGCTCTTTCGAGCGTGAAGGAAGTAGATAAACCCTCAGGGGTCACTGCTGTTTGGAGCCAGGACTCCAGGTATCCAATCATGTCTTTCCCTTCAATTCTTTCCAGCAGACCTACGACGCGTATATTATTACGCCTGTTCCTGCCTTCTGACTCCTCGGCTCTCTTTTCCAGGGCCTGAATACGTTCCAAGACGATCGTCATTTTGTTCTCCAGGGCCGCCTGGGCCGGGGTTAGGACCTGGAGTGTGTCCTCAGTTGACTTTACTCTGTCTGTCAGTTTGGAATGATCCGCTCGTAGGAGCCCCAGTCCGTCGCTACTTGAGCAATATCTTGCTGTAGGGCCTCACGCGTTGCTGTGACAGCTTTCAATATGCGGTCCAACTGTTTTTGTAGGTCTACAGGTCCCTGCAGTGTCTGGCCCTGTGTCTCAGATTCCATGACTCCGTTTGGCTTCTCCTTTGGCTTGACCATACTCAAGTTGTCGCTTCTCGGCTTTAGTCAGTGTTATCAGGTCGCGTAGAGTTAACTGCGTGCTGTGCCCCTCTTGTTACAGTAGTCTTTAGCTGCTTAACCACAAAACCGCCGATGTTGCGCGGCGAGGAGGCAGGACAATATCAGCAGTGTCGCTTTGCTGCCACTATCTCCCTGGCCTTGATTAGTAGCCGCAGTCACTTAGCCGTGTGGTCGGTGCCCAGTACTTCTGCACCGTAGCCCGAACTGCAAGTGTCACTGTTCGGCGCACCCAGTCACCGTGATCCTCAAGCGCCTTTATGCAGTGTGACGCGACCTCACGGCAGCTCCCTTGGCCCTCCTGCGGGTGCGCAGTTGCCGAGTTCCATCCACTTTGGCGCTGATGTCCCCTCTGTGTGGTCACACGTCCAGAGTACCCTCCGTCACTTCGTGGGTGATATCGTACTCCTGTTCAGGGTCAGTTCACCCCCACCGGTTAGTCCGCCGCCTCCAGTGTCCCTGCGCTATGCCGTTACCTCGGCGTGCGCTGCCGCTGTCACGCCCGTGTCCGCAATCTCCGCTCCAGATGTGCCCTGGTCATGGGGTGCTCGCAAAGTATCCTCTCCAGCACGCTGTGCACCCCACTCCTACGACACTCGGCACTCCTTGGTAGGTTTTCCTGCAGCGTCCACTCTTCCTTCCTTATATCGCCGGCGGCCGCAACACGGCTCTCTCCTCTTCCCACCCGTCTGCCAAGGCCTCCACCAGTCAGCAGGCCTGAGTGCTGCACTGCCCCTGGCCCGCGGGACGCGGCTCGCCTGCACCCCGTTATCACCACTTTTTGTGCAGGGCCCCAGGTACATCGCGCCCCACTCACCCGGGCCGCCGCAGGCGTATAGTCCAGCAGCCACCGCCGTCTCCGCTTTTCTTCTGTACCCCAGCGGTGCTCCGGAGATTGTTTGCCTCTCAGTCCCGATCGTAGGTCTCCGCTACTTCCTGCTCTTCTCCCGCACCACTGGCTCCGTCTATGGTGTACCAGCCCCTTCGAGTCGGGCAGCGATCCTCAGGGGGTAGGCGTCCTGCACGCTCGACCTCAGTGAGTGTTCTTCTCCTCCCCAGGCCGTGTCGCGCACTCCGCAGTGCCCGCTCTCATTGTACAGTCGCCGCCATTTTAGGGGTCAGTTCCTCCGGCTCCGTTCCGCACGCCTGGGCTCAGCGCGACTCGTCTTCCACTTCTGCCACAGCTTTCCCGGCTGTGCTCCCCCTCGCTCCGCGGCTGTGGTGTCTGATCGGGCGCTGCTGTCTCGGTGTCACCGGGTTGTTGTGCTCACCTCCCCCTTAGCAGTACGCCAGGAGCAGCCGCCATTTTAACTTGCCTCCACGGCGGGGCTCCGTTGTGTGGTTTCGTCTCTATGTGGCGCCGGGGGGTCTTCGGTCGCTCTCAGGTCTTTGCTGCCACTATCTTCCTGGCCTTGATTAGTAGCAGCAGTCACTTAGCCGTGTGGTCGGTGCCCAGTACTTCTGCACCGTAGCCCGAACGGCAACTGTCACTGTTCGGCGCACCCAGTCACCGTGATCCTCAAGCGCCTTTATGCAGTGTGACGCGACCTCACGGCAGCTCCCTTGGCCCTCCTCCGGGTGAGCAGTTGCCCAGTTCCATCCACTTTAGCGCCGATGTCCCCTTTGTGTGGTCACACGTCCAGAACCCTCCGTCACTTCGTGGGTGATATCGTACTCCTGCCCAGGGTCAGTTCAGCCCCACCGGGTAGTCCGCCGCCTCCAGTGTCCCTGCGCTATGCCGTTAACTCGGCGTGCGCTGCCGCTGTCACGCCTGTGTCCGCAATCTCCGCTCCAGTGTTCTTCTCCTCCCCATGCTGTGTCGCGCACTCCGCAGTGCCCGCTCTCATTGTACAGTCGCCGCCATTTTAGGGGTCAGTTCCTGCGGCTCCGTTCCGCTCGCCTGGGCTCAGCGCGACTCGTCTTCCACTTCTGCCACAGCTGTTCTCCCCCTCGCTCTGCGGCTGTGGTGTCTGATTGGGCGCTGCTGTCTCGGTGTCACCGGGTCGTTGTGCTCACCTCCCCCTTAGCAGTACGCCAGGAGCAGCCGCCATTTTAACTTGCCTCCACGGCGGGGCTCCGTTGTGTGGTTTCGTCTCTACGTGGCGCCGGGGGGGTCTCCGGTCGCTCTCAGGTCTTCCGTTTCCGTGCTTGACTGTTCTAGCCTGAATTTGGTCTCGGTTCAGGGTCCAGTTAGCTAATTCAGCAGGAGAAATGCGGGATGTGGCGTGGAGCTCCGAGCTCACGCCGCCATCCTCGTCGGCGCCCAAGCCATGCCTAAAATGAAAAATATCATCTATGCAGTTAAGTGTCCATGTTCAAAAATATACATTGGAAAGACCACCCAACAAATCAATCAACGAATAGTGCAACATCGGTCGCGCATCAAAAACTAATTCTGACAGCACCAATAGTATCGCATTTTGGGGAGCATAACCACTCAGAACGAGATAGTTTTATTGGGACTGAAACAAACGCCACGTGGTGGAAATCTTGAAAATTCTTTACAAAAAAAAGAGGCCTACCTAATTCTTAAATTCAGCTGTATTACGAGAGGTCTAAACGAAATGTCTGAGCTAAATCAAACAATTAATTAACATCATAGAAACGATGGACTACAACTCCCACAACACTACCGACTTCCTGTTGGGGAGATATATTGTTTGAAAAGGCAAAGACAGCACAAGCGCATTGTCAGTGCATGATTTCCTGACTGACCGAACGTTGGAAGAAGATGTGAGACATACTAAAAGTGAGTGTTCGCAAACATTATGCTCGCTAAAATGCTTTTGCCGATTATTGTGAGGAAGCCACAAAACCAAATGTGCAAATACTGGGGAAACGCCTAATAGGAACAAGCGTATATACATAGAGTGTGATGAGCTCACAATTAAAGCGGCAAAGCAACAATGTTGCAAACAGCTTTTAGATTAATACCTCGGAGAATGAAGTAATTAGCCTTTTACTTACACTTGCAGGGATTGAAGTTCCAAACTAATATGCTTTTGCGGATAATTGGGAGGTAGCCACAAAACTAAATGCACAAACACTGGGGAAACGCTGAAAAGGAACAAGCGCATAGACATAGGGTGTGACAAGCTCACAATTAAAGCGGCAAAGCTACAATGTTGCACACAGACAGGGGTTCCAAAGTCAGGGAGAAAAGGAGAGGGGAGAGGGCGCAGCCCTGCCGAGTGCCCCATCCTAGACGAATGGGTGCCGAGACTCGTCCGTTAACCACTACCTGGGCGAGCGGCTCAGCGTATAATAACCGCACCCAGCCAATAAAATCAGGTCTGAATTCAAACTTAGCCAGGACCGCCTATAAATAGGACCATTCAACGGTATTGAAGGCCATGGTTGCATCAAGGGAAGCGATCACGGCTGGTTCCTGCAGAGTATGAGCTCTGGCTATCACGCCATGCACCCTTCTTAGATTCAAGGCAGTATTTCTATGGGGGATGAATCCTGATTGGTCCAGGTGGATCAAACCACTAATCACTTTTATCAGTCTATTAGATAGGATCTTGGCCAATATTTTGGGCTCCGCATTTATTAAATAAATAGGTCTATACGAGGCACATTTAGTCTTTGGCTTACCTTCCTTATGGAAAACCACCACCACCGACGCCACTCTCTGGTCCCTAGGCAGGATTCCTCTCTCCCAGGCCTCAACAAACATACCTTTAAGGTAAGGCCTCAACAAACATACCTGTAAGGTAATGAGCTAGTCTATCTGGTCTGAGTTTGTACAGCTCAATTGGGAGCCCGTTAGGTCCCAGCGCTTTGCCAGAGTTTAACGAGCGAATAGCTTGAGTTATTTCATCAGCAGTCAGGGGACTATCCATAAAATCACTATCCTCCTTGGACAAACAAGGAAGCCTTATATCACAAAGCAGTAATTGGGAGTCCTCCTCTGGTCTGACCGAGGCATAAACAGTTTGGAAATACGTTGCAAAGCTATCTACTATAATATGGGGGTCAGTAAGCAACTCCTCTTCGTCTGTAACAAGTTCTGGGACAACATACCCGGCCCCTTCTCTTTTGTCCAGCCAAGCGATTAGCTTCCCGGCCTTATCTCCGAGATCGTAGAGTCTTCCCTTCTGTTCCCTGCCGAGAGCTTTGGCCCTATCAGTGACCAAAGATTTATAATCATGTTGTTTTAGCCTCAAAATATGCAAGTTAGCTCGTGTCACCGCTTTCTCCAATTCCTCCTCCAGTGTACCAATCTCAGTCTCCGCCTCAACAATCTCTTCATTCCTTTCCTTTTTGGTTCCAGCTATTAATGATAAAGCTTGACCCCTGATGACCGTTTTAAATGCCTCCCAAAGAGACACCAAAGAGGACACCGACCCTTCATTATCTATAAAATAATCATCTAGATGTCAAGGATCCCCCTCGGTAGAGGAGGGTGTTCATCCACAGGAGCAAAGACGAATATCCCACACACTTCCAGACAACAACGACCCAAGCGAGAAGAGATAACTCGCTCAAAGTCAGCTGCTACCAAAAAGTGTGGGGGGAATTTTCCCAGGGAGTATACCACTCTCCCCCAGCAAGGACGATGTAGCTGCAGTCTTGATGGCAGGAGATGGCTGGAAATAAAGGTGCAACAATACTAACCTCACCAGTAATTTACAGGACTGATACATAAGTGTTCAACATAGCATTCCACTTACCTCACCAGGTGAGCGTCAGGGCTTTAAGCTAGCAGTCAAGTGGAGAACCAGGAGGTACAGAAGGGAACCTGGATGACTACCTGCAAGGATAACTCCAAGGCAGAAGGTACACAATTCCAGTCCTGCTCTTAAACTGAAGACAGAGCAAGACTGGGCCACAAGAGCATCAGCTGACAAGCTTGTATCACTTATAGAGCTAAAGACAAAGTGACACGGAAACTCCCACTTCCAGCTCATAAACTTAAGACAGAGCGGAGTGGGGAACAACTAACACACAACACAAACAATACCCACAATACACACACCACGTCCAACTAGTAAACTTAGGACGGAGCAGAGCGGGTGTACATATAACAACACAATACAAGAGAGACGTACCAGCGTTCTACTCGTAAACTTAAGACGGAGTGGAGCGCATAAACAAACACATACAGAACCTCTTCGATCTCTCTGCAAAAGACGACAGAAATGACCAGCGAGAAATTCAAGGCTGAGGCGCCAGTATCACTAACAGAAACGGGGAGTGAAGGACCGCCAGGGAAACAAAGCGGAAGGGAGAGAAAGGCACCGGGGAAGGAGGTGCCGGGAAAGGAGCAAGTTTACAGAACAGAGCGGGAGGTACAAAAAACGGGCAGGATACGGGTAAGGGAAAGAAATACCGGGACTCAAGGGCAAATACCACAGAATCAGGAAAAGGAGCAAAACAGGAACGCGAAGGCAAAACAGGATCTTGGAACGCTACGGGAACCTCACGGAGCAGGACGCTGAGTAGAGGGGGCGTGGTCACTAACCAAACAGTAAGCCAAGCAAGGATTCGCGGGTGACACTCCCTTTTCTGCTAGTTAGGGAGCTTCTAAAAATATTGTAGCATAATGCAGTAAGATATTTAGGGAATGTCACAAAAGGATCTCAAGGGCACAATAACAAATGCGGAAAAGAGCATTCTACGCAGCCCTGAGGAATCTACGTTGAACACTCATGAATGTGGTCAGATCCGACCACCCCTAACACTAGAGCCTTTATAAGGTCATTACGGATTTTAGGATTTCACATATACCATGGGTTAATTGGGGCAATCCTACCTGCTGAGTGTGATGCGATACAAAACCAGAGCCAAAATGGGGAGTGGTCAGAGATGCCCCGAGCAAGATGAACCGCTTCAATAATATAAGATGCTTGAGCCGCTGGGACCAGACAATAGTCCAGCGGGAGAGGCTGCCATGTACACCCGACTGGAATGTGTACTGCTTCTTATCTGGGTGGAACAGTCTCCCGTTGTCCACCAAACCCATTGCATCCAAAAAGCCGGGAAACCACCTCTGGGTGCGCCCTGTATCTCGTGGGGGGTATCTATTCAAAACTCCAGAGACTACCGCATTGAAATCACCGCCCACGATTAAAAGTCCCACCGGCAGTTCGGGTAATAGTTTTCCCAAATCAAAGAATGAGGTAGATTGCAGACCTGGAGGGACATAAATCGACAAGAGGGTAAAACTGGGGAGGCTCGGCTAGTCCCCTGTCCAAGGAGTTACTCTCAGAGTACCAGGAACTGACCTTTCTAACTAAGCAAGACATCCTGCTTGCTTATAAAAGATTTGCTGAACTCATGCCCAAAGACCAAATTAATGCAGATATTCTCTCTGTGAGGCTTACACAAGAAAAGATCCTCACTTTACCAGAACTTAAGGCAAACCCGTTCCGTGACCGCATTTGCCATGTATTTTCAACGTCTGAAAACCGTGACGGCAGCATTTCCTTCGAAGATTTTCTTGACATGCTGAGTGCTTTCAGTGATTCTGCTATTCCTGATATTCAGTCCCACTATGCATTTCAGATTTTTGACTTTGATGGTGATGGAACCCTGGACAAAATGGATTTAGAGAAACTAGTGAACCGCTTGACAGGAGATGCCAATGCTACCAAACTGAGTGAATCTGAAATGATCCAGCTAATTCAAAATATTCTGGAGGAGTCCGATATTGATAAGGATGGAACCATAAACCTCTGAGTTTCAGCACGTAATCTCAAAATCACCAGATTTTGTCAGTTCCTTCAAGATTGTGCTCTAATGGCCCAGGCAACTACTTCTCAGAGAAGCCATCTGAAGCAACTTACGAACAGCTTGTCGCCACTTCCATAAAATAATTCCATGGATTCACCTCCTAGAATTAAAAATCCTTCCTCCACTTGGAAGAAGCTTCAAAGAGCTGTGTGCTCTGGACTGGCATCTCCTGTTAGAAGCAGCTTAATTAGTACAATAATTCGTTCTAAGCTGTGAAACTGTACAAGACTTTCTTGGCTATCAGTCTGTACCAGACCAGGCTGCGGTAGAAAAAATGCATCCTATGTGCTGCAGCGTAGTTACTGAACCAAAAAGTGCCTTGCATCCCTTTGAAATGTATGCTTATGGTTTTTCTTCACAGGCATGCTAATAATACTTATTTTAACTAAACTGCTTTAAAATGAGTGATAGAAAGGGGAAATTAAGCAATTGTGTTGTGTGCCACTATGCAGATGCCTCCTATGTAGCACTTGGGTTGCCCCAGCCCTCCTTACCTCTCATTCCCTCTTCCCGTGCATATACATTGGTAGCTATTCTGAGAGTCTCAGTCATCCATCGACCGTAAACAGGCAGCAGGATTGTAAAGGTCTGACTAAGCAATATTGTGGCCGACCTACTCGTAGCCACTTTCCAGACGGCTTGGGTTGTCTGAAAATGCTCAGAACAGTGATCCTCTCAACTGTAGTTCCGTAGTTCGTGGGTCCATGGTAGGTATGGGCGAATTCGCGGATTTTGCAAATTCACGTATTCGCAAATTTGCGAATTTGCAAATTCGCGGATTTGCAAATTTTTTAAGTGGGGGGGGTCTTCCATGCGAGTTCACATGCCTCTTGTGTGTATAAAAGGTCTGAGACCGATCAGAGCAGTAGATGAAGAGACAGACCCTCCTGGTCACAGGAACAGCAAAGGGATTGCGTTCGTGAAAGTCAAGGATGCAAAGGCCTCTATCCAGCATCACAGCTGATTTTCGTCGGTAGATTTGGGAAGAAAGCACACCTGTCTAGCCTCGACAACGCTCACAATTGTTTTTGGGCTGAAGAATGCGTCACTGAATTTGAGCTTCAACTAGTTCCAGCGACCATGTGTGTGTTACTATGCAATCGCGCCGAAGGGCGCAGGGGTCCCCTCAGTGAGCTGTGCTGGCCTGGCTTCCATGCAAGTTCACATGCCTCTTGTGTGTATAAAAGGTCTGAGACCAATCAGAGCAGTAGATGAAGAGACTGACCCTCCTGGGCACAGGAACAGCAAAGGGATTGCGCTCGTGAAAGTCAAGGATGCAAAGGCCTCTATCCAGCATCACAGCTGATTTTCGACGGTAGATTTGGGAAGAAAGCACACCAAAGGGCATGGTGTAACTATTTTACGATGGCGCCGGCAAGCTGCCAGCGCCATCCTAAAATAGTTACTAAATTAGCTTCAACAGGAAGCTATAATAGATAAAATAAAGCAGGTGCTCGAGCACCTGCTTTATTTTATCTATTAGAGCTTCCTGTTGAAGCTAACTTAGTAACTATTTTAGGATGGCGCTGGCAGCTTGCCGGCGCCATCGTAAAATAGTTACAACAGGCCAGGCTTCAACTTTTGCTCCCGGATCCACCGCTTGCGGATTTGCGAATTCTCGGTAAATTCGCGGGAGTTCGCAGATCGCGAATTTAACGAAAATTCGCAAAATCCGCGAGCGGAACAGATTTTGCGCTCACCCCTAGCCCATGGTTCATAGATTCTGAACCCATTCAATAAAGGTCGTCGGAAATAGACGATTTTGGTATCAGCGGACCGCAAATCACGAGTGCGGTGTGTACGAGTGTTTTCGTAATAATCGATCAATGAGAACACTACGTATTCAGGGATTTCGTTTGAACCCTTGAGTTCCATTTTGTGTGCGGCAGCCATTTTGTGTGGTTGCCCTCACGTAGGCCGATGACTGCGGCTGAACGAGTCCTTGGGACACGTACACCTTAGCTGACTTCTGAGTGACCTGGCCGAACTGACTCCCTTGCCCGAGGCTGACCTCGCTGAGCCAGTTCCTTGTTAAGCAGCTGGTTAGATAAAGATCAAAGAGCAGGACATTGCTGAATTTACAGTACACTGCACCCACCCTTCTATCTTGCTTCTCATCTGTTTCTGCTCCTTCCTTTATGGCATAATCACTGATTTGGGTTGAGGTTTTATGATGGGTATGTCCGGCCTGATCAAACAGGATATTGGAATGTGCTTGGTCATTTCTGGTGGGCTGGACAGCGGAAAATGGGATTGTCGTCATGCGCTACTTTTGAAATGTCACCCTGTGATTGGTTAGTTTGTATGTAATCGATGCTAGCCTGGAATGTGATTTTTGGCATAAAAGACCATGCTCCGCTCATTGAATTTGTGCAGTCTCTAGCGAACCACCTGTGTTGTGCTTCGTAGACCTCTGTTCCTGGTTGCAGCCAATAAACTTGGTCTTTGACGTCATCAAGAAGTGTCCCGTGTCTCTGTTTGCCGAGGCAGGGGAATCCGAAGACTTCGAGCGTTATCCCTGGCACTGCAGGGTTCTAAAACCTGGTTCTTCAGTTGGCGCCCAACAAGGGGCGACTTCAGCGGTACCGGTCCAAGCCCGAAGATCGCGAGGAGCTTCGTGTGGAAATTCTGGAGGAAGGCCTGCCACTTCATCCACCCCTGTATGTCGTCGTGGTCCGAAAGTCTTTGCTGCGAGGTTCCCCGCCTTCCGACGGCTACGAAGGACTGCTGCCCTGACTGTCGCCCTGTCTTGGAGCCATTAGATGATTTGTAGAGCGAGACGATAGACGGGTCTTCTGGTGACGCCATCGACATTTCAGTTAAGTATGAGTGGAGCGTCTCCCAGTCCTTAGTTTATTTGGTATCCTTCGGGATCGCTTTGATTTGGTACCTGCAGGCCCCAAAGCCGAGGGACTCGTGTATTCACGAGACTATCGCTTTTGAGATTTCCCTTGAAGTTTGAAGCTAGACTAGTGAGCGAAGATGCCTGGTCTTAGCAGACTTGGCAAGATATTTGGTTGTGGTTGTTCTAGGGATTCCAAGATGCCTGGTCTTAGCAGACTTGGCAAGATATTTGGTTGTGGTTGTTCTAGGGATTCCCGATTGGAGGATTCGTGTCCGGTTCCTCCGATCGGAACTCCGACCTATGAGCTCTATGTAAAACATGATGTGGGCCCCATCGGATATAATGGCATATGGGTAAAATACACGAGAAAGGACGGCGTCCTACAGTGGCCCCGTTATGGTAGCTTTGAGACAAAGATTTAAGATAATCTCGAAGTTAAACTGTTCAAGAAGAAAGCCCGGCCGGCGATGTTTGACTCTTTCCGCATATGGCGAAAAGAAGCCAAACAGAAAGAAATTAAGTTAGCGAAGAAGAATAAACGAGAACGAGGTATGTCAATGGTGCAAGCTGCTATACAGTTTAGGGATAATGAAGAAGAGCAAGAGAGCGAACAGATGCTTAGGATTCGGAAACTAGCGGTAGATAAGTGCTACCCAGCTCTGCCACCTAAAGAGCAAGAAGAGAAGAAAGATCTTGTGAAAGATCCTTTAATGTCGCATCTATTGAGTTCGCCACCCCCTTATGCACAATATGCTACGGCACCACCGCCACCAGTTGTAGTTGCGCAACCTCCGGTTGCTTTGCCACTTGCGATTCCTCAACAGCCAGCACCTCTTCCGTTGGCTACTATTCCTTTGGTGCAGCCTTCTCAAGGGCCACCACCTTTGCTACCTCCTTTGTCTGTTACTCCTGCGCCAGTCTTGTATACTCCTCCTGTTCCGACTTTTGCTTCCTCTCATTCTGCTCCGTCTCCTCTTCTTCTGTCACCTTCTCCTTCTGCTCGACAGAGAATGACTGATGCGGTTACTAGTATCTTTTCTCCCCTGTTGGGATCATTGGGTATGTCTCCTGTTGTTGAGCGTAGACAATCGCGTAGTCAATTGCCGAATATTGATGAACGGACAGTGTTGGATCTTATGGCCCGTAAATGGATTACGTATCCTACGCAGTATGATCTTGGGGGTATTATGGATCTTTTCCATCAATGGGAAGCACCAAAGCAACGGTACGTCTTTGATATGATGTGTGCTTTCCTTTGTGAACAATGGATAGAGGAAGTAGGACAGGCTCCGTCTGAGTTATACCGAATACGTTCTGAGTTTGCGAAAGGGACCGTTGTGGGTCTCGAGATTGAGAAAGCAGTTGCGATGTTGTTGTCATTGTGGAATGCATCTCCTTCCGACCGATTGTTTGATCCTGATTCATCAGTTAGGAGAAAGGTGCGTCAATATCCGATGCGTGAGGTTCCTCCAGTTTGGAGATCTACTGATGGCAATGTTGCTGCACACTTTCAGCGTGTCTGGGTACATGTTCCTTGGAAGCGTCCTGAAGTCTTAGCACTTAAGCAGACTTTGCCAGATCCACGCAAAAATCCAGCAGGGTACTATAAGGAGCTAACTCAGACTGTGGGTTTGTGTTTTATGAATTTGGCAGATATAGACATGTTGTTGGGGAATGTTGTTCCACAGCCTATTTGGAGTAAGATTCGTCATACGGATCATGTGGAGGAATTAGGTGAAACATGGGTTAATCTTAGAGATGCAGATAATAGACAAGTAGGCGGTGCTAAGCTTGAGGATTTGATTACTGAACTTCCTGGTAAAATTATTACTTATATGAAGACTTTGATTCCCGAAGTGCGTGTTAATTGGACAAGTTGTCTGCGTGCAAGCAGAAGAAAGATGAAACTGTGTCTGACTTTTTCACACGGTTTGAAGAGACTTATGTAGACCACAGTGGTCCGGATATGAGTACTGAAGGTGGTCAGAGATTGTTCGTCGACAAATTTGTTCATAATTTGCTTCCTGAATTGTGCAATAGGTTGAAAGATTCCGAGAGTGCTTGGTCTGTTTCCACGTCAGCGCAGATTTTAGCTATGGCCCAGTACTATGAAAATAGGAACAAGGATGAAATAGAGAAAGCGGATAAGAAGACTAAGGAATTGAAGACTAAAGTTCTTCTACAACAAGCGTATCCGCCCCGTAATAATCAGCGCGATTATCAGCAGAATCAGCAATATTCGAGAAACTCGCAAAGGTTCGAGTCTTCTCAACAACGTTTTCCGTATGGGCCTAATCAGTGTGCATATTGAAAAGAAGGGGGCCATTTCAAGAGTAGTTGTCCGGTTCTGTTACAGCGCACTAATGGTGCTTCTGGTGTGAGAGGTCGAGGTGCTCAACAAGCTCCTAGAGGTAGAGGTTGTGGTCAGAATACGCGTTCTTTGCCTCCACAGAATTCTATGAATAGCTTTGATCAGACACAGGGTGCGTCTGGTAGGACAGCTCAGTACTATGCAGATGATTACTACGTCGAAGGTGAGGAAGTGAATGGTAATGATTGTTAGGACAGCCATGGACAAAGAGAGGGAGTTGTTTCAGTTCCAGTAGATCAGAGTAGACCTTATGTTGAAGTGATTGCGTCAGGTGTGTCAGAGCCTTTTCTGTTGGATACTGGTGCTGCGAAGAGTTCTATTATGCAATCTAAACTCCCTGGCGCACCTTTGTCTGGCTTAAAGAATGTTTCAGTAGGTTTTTCTGGCGCCCTGGTTACGAATCCGATTTCTACTCCGTTGTCTATTTCTGTTGGACCTCGTGAATTTGAAGCACCCCTTATTTTGACGACCGGTTGTGGTGAGAACTTGTTGGAATTAGACTTGTTAAAGAGATTGTATGCGACGCTATATTGTTCTCCGTCAGGAGTACATCTTACATTGGGTGAGAGAGTGATCTCTCCGATGTATATGTCTAAAGATCGCCTTCCACCTGAATTGTCTTCTCTCCCTGATTCTCTTTGGGCTACTGGTCCGAACGACGTAGGCCTCTTCGAGATTCCGCCATATGTTGTGACGTTGAAAGCGGATGCTAGGTTACCACGCATTCCACAATATCGTATCTCGAGCGATGGTGAGCGAGCACTGTTGGCGATCATCTACGATCTGAATGAAAAGGGTGTGATTGAGGAAACAAGAGGTAATATGTGCAATAGTCCGGTTTTGCCTGTTCTGAAGAAAACAGATTCTTCACAGCCTCCTGTATATAGGTTTGTGATCGATCTTCAAGAGGTGAATAAGATCGTTGTTCCGCAATTCCCTGTTGTGCCTGATATCACTGCTTTGCCGACTTTGATCCCGGCTACAGCCACATGGTTTTCGGTAATTGACTTGAAGAATCATCACAAACCTTTTCAGTGTTTGGAAACACTGCCGTGAGGAGAGGAAAGCGGAATATATACGAACCTGTGCTCCAGACCGCCCGCCTCCCGCTGTCAGACCTTAGCTTCACCACCGGGTCTGACCGACGAGCAGAGCGCGGCGCAGGTAGCAGCACACGGACCACAACTCCCAGCATTCCTGGAGATGCAGCCCGCGTCAATCACGCGCCAGGCGGCGCTTAAAGCTGCTGTCACCCCGGTCGAGGGGGGGAATCATCACAAACCTTTTCAGTGTTTGGAAACACTGCCGTGAGGAGAGGAAAGCGGAATATATACGAACCTGTGCTCCAGACCGCCCGCCTCCCGCTGTCAGACCTTAGCTTCACCACCGGGTCTGACCGACGAGCAGAGCGCGGCGCAGGTAGCAGCACACGGACCACAACTCCCAGCATTCCTGGAGACGCATCCCGCGTCAATCACGCGCCAGGCGGCGCATAAAGCTGCTGTCACCCCGGTCGAGGGGGGGAATCATCACAAACCTTTTCAGTGTTTGGAAACACTGCCGTGAGGAGAGGAAAGCGGAATATATACGAACCTGTGCTCCAGACCGCCCGCCTCCCGCTGTCAGACCTTAGCTTCACCACCGGGTCTGACCGACGAGCAGAGCGCGGCGCAGGTAGCAGCACACGGACCACAACTCCCAGCATTCCTGGAGACGCATCCCGCGTCAATCACGCGCCAGGCGGCGCATAAAGCTGCTGTCATCCCTGTCTCGCGGGACGCAAGCGGGACGCCGGGCGAAGCCCGGGCCAAGGGCGGGCCTGTTCTATCCCGTTCCAGACCGGGCCAGGCTGGGCTGGGCCTACTCTTGTGGCTCTTCGACGCATTTCGATCTTCATCTACGAAAGGTACTGTACCTCGCAGTATTGTGATCCTGGACTGGGTTACATGAGCTAGTATCCTGCAACAATGTCTGTAACAAGGGGTTCTAGAAGCAAGACTGCCCTTAGAACTGCGCAGTTTACAGGACCCATTGACAAATTCATATCTACCACTACTGAGGCTATCAATTTAAATATTTCTCTCCTAGAGCGCAGGGTATCTCAGGACCTTGCGATCGCTAGGAGATCTTCTTTAGGTCTCATAGCTGCGGCTCAAACCCCGACCCCATCTGTCGCACCTATTTCTATTTTAACTAAACCTGGAAATGCAACAGCACAAGTCCATTCTATTCCTAATGCTGTTGACCTGTCGGCCACGAATCTGTCATTGGAACTGGACACTACTGAGAATCTTGAGATTACTCCGGACCTAGAACAGATCGTGGCTGCAGATGATTTGGCGCAAGACATTCGGATTGGGGGGGGTGAGAGAAGGTGGTGTACCCAAGCGGTCTGCACCGTCAAACATTGGGAATAAGGTCACACAACATACCAAAAGCAAGAAAAAGAAAGGCATAACAACTGCTTCAATCTCTAATGTTATTTCCAGCACTAACTTTGTACCATCTGTTTTGCCTAACCCACATTGCCCCACTTTGGGTAACATTCAGGAGGGGATCCCATGTCAGTCAGATTTTGATCTTTCCCAGCTGTTTGATAGATTTGGGGACCTCCTTAAACGTCATCTCCAGCCACTGGAACGGAGTATCATGGCAATTGAAAACCAGCTAGCCATACTCCTTGACAAAACAACTAACCAGTCCAGGGCAGGGATCATTAAACCAGGGGAGGCTTCTTTATCACTTTGTCCGGGGGTCACACCGGCTAATAAAGACAGCTCCTCTGTTGTGTCTTTTGCACACTCCAAAAGTAAAGACCCTGTAGTCCCCACAGTGCCTGCTTCCACCACATGTACTCATTGTACAAAACCAAAAACCATAGCTAAATCTATACTCCAGACATCCACACCTAGTCAGCAAACTCCCGCGGCGCAGACTCCTCAAGTTATGTTAACTGCCGCTAATCACACTACGACTAATGTGCCTGTCCAGCAACCCAACAGTAAACCCTCGGCCCCCACTAAACCTCAGCCCCAGGTAGGAAACAAGGGGCCCAGACGTAAACGCCCAATCCATCTGGCTCCTGAGGCATCTCCATTTACTGTAATTCTAACAGGAGTACCAGAACTTCCAACGGGAACAGACGAACCCCATTGGTCCCTCCGGAATAAAATCCTCCAGTGGCTCTGTTATGTTATGTTATGTTACTGTTTGTTTTGTAGAGCGCTCAGCTGCTCCAAAGAGCGTCCCGGCGCTAAAGATCATCACACCAAATACCAGCAGCAAACAAACAGCCATAACAGAAAACATAACCAGAATTAACCATAACAGCATTACAAAGCAAACAGATAGGTTTTAAGTTCTTTCCTAAAAACCGAGAGATTGGTGCACACCCGCAACGTCAAGGGCAGTGTGTTCCAGAGGCGGGGTGCAAGGTAACTAAAGGAGCGACCTCCACAGCGAGCACGCTTCACTGTTGGAACGATAGCCTTGGCCTGGGCAGCAGATCTCAGAGGTCTAGATGGAAGATAGAAATTGACCCTTCTCTGCAGATATTCAGCGCCGAAATTGTGAAGCGCCCTAAAAGCTGTAGTTAGGGTCTTGAAGAAGATACGCTTACGAATCGGCAACCAATGCAGAGAGACAAGGAGATTGCTGGCCCTAGATCTTCTAGTTAGACCGAAGATTGCCCTGGCTGCAGAATTTTGAACTATCTGCAGACGAGTCAGCAGATACTCAGGAAGACCTAAGTAAAGGATGTTGGCGTAGTCTAGGCGCGAGCCAATTAATGCTTGCACCGTAATTTTCTTATGCTCCAAAGATAAATAGGGCAGAAACTTGCGCAACATTCTTAAGATGGCAAAGCACTTCCCAGTCAAGCCAGCAACCTGGGTTTTAAAGGAAAGAGTGTTATCGACCATCATACCCAGGTTCTTAGCTGTGACCGAATCGCTGGCAGGGGGAGACATGGCCGAAGGCCACCATAGCTTCCAACGTGGGTCTGCAGGACAGCCAAAGAACAATATCTCGGATTTGTCGGAGTTGCATTTGAGGCCATTTTTCCCAAACCAGTCAAACACAAACTCCAAACACTTCCGAATGGCTGCTCCATCGAAGTCACAGCCCCTGTCACAAGTGAACAGGAGCTGTGTGTCATCTGTATCAATAGGCCCTTGACGCCCCCAACTATCTGTAGAATTTCATCAGTACGTAGGGTTCCATGGGTGGGGAAGACCCCCAAGAGTATTCAGGGGGATTGCGTCATTATTACATGCGAAGACGCCTCCACTGTGAACCATATCTGTTCATGGCCAGATTTGGAGAAGAAAGGGGGTATTGATACTCACCGGCTTTCTTTCTTCTACCCCCCCACATTCAACTATCACTACCCAATTCCACCACCAAATTGGGCCATGACCCAAGAACATCAATGGCACTACGGCGATAGATGGCAATCCCAACAGAACAGGGGTAGGGATTGGGCACCTCGCCCTAGGTATCCTAACAATAATGATTTTACAAACGGTGGGTGGCAAGGTATTCAGACATCTAATAGATTCGATTGCCTGGAGATGGTTGATTGACTTGATGTTCCTCTACCATCAAATCAGCCAGTCAACAGGCAATCAAGGTCAGACTTATGCGTGCAATCTGCCCCCGCCAGTATGGAAATGACCTCCACTACGGCCCCAGTGTCTTCCAATGGACCTATGGTTCCACAGAGGGTCTCTGTACAGGAAGGTATTTCCACTCAATCTCCCCCTCCCAGACCTCACCCATCTTATACCCAAACTCCCTTTAGGAGACCAGCAAGCGGTCCTCCCAGGATAACGGCCCCGGCAACCAAGTTGGCCGATCTCAACCTGATTTCCTGGAACATTGCTGGCATTGCAGGGAAACTAAACACCCCTTTCTGGCTTAAGTTTATCGGAGAAGGGTTTGATCTAGTCCTCCTCCAGGAGACCTGGAGCCAGGAGGACATAAACGTAGAAGGTTATTCAACCTACTGCCTTCATGCCACCAAATCCAGCTCAGGTAGGGCAAAGGGGGGTCTTCTGATACTTATTTCCAATAGACTGAATAACTATAAAGTCAGAAGTAGTTCAAGCGTGGGAGCTCATAGCCAGGTACTAAGGATTGAACATAGCAAGGGAAATGATTTGATCCTTGTTAATTTTTATAACAACATTTTTGATGTTAACAGAGGGAATATTCTGTATCCCCTGGAAAAAGAAATCGTTAAGGCTATGGGCACTCCAAACAGGAAGGTGGACATTCTATGGGCTGGGGACTTCAATCTGCAGCCATGTCAGTTATCTAAGGGGAACCCATGTGGTTTTGGATTGGAGCAGGATAACTTCAGCAGGGGAGTGGGTAGTAACGAGGATTTTCCCCATTTTCCACATTGCCTTTATGGCTCAATTTTAAACAAATTGTTACTTAAACTAGATCTTGTCCTGTTAAATTGTAACAAGAACAATCAGAATGCTACTTGCCCTACTTTTACAGGGAGGGAAGCTGGGACATTTATCGATCACATCCTGTTCTCCAGTAATGGTGATTACATAAATTTGTATGTGAAAGAAGAAAGTCTTAGCGACCACAATAGCGTCTGCATTACCTTACCCGGAAGGGGCGCTTCATTAGTACCAGGAGAAACCTGTACTACTAACATAGTCTCAACCAGACCCAATGGCCCGAGGATTAAATGGACAGGGGCCAACTCCGAGGCCAAACAAAGGGAGGTCATAGTCAGTTGCAAAACTGAGATTAGTTACTGCCTTAACGATGATATCAACCCCGAACTCTTGTTATTACAATTTATTAACATCAATATTGCTATCGAGGGTATTTTTCACAAGAAACCAACAATTAATAAAACAATAAAATTGGGTTGGTTTGTCAACTCCTGTACAGTAGCACTACGGGAGTTGAAGCTTGCCTTAGGGTCCAAACCTCGAGATGGCAATAGAACTAAACAAACAAGGGCTAACTATAAAATGGCTATTTCCAATAGGAAAAAGGTCTTACAGAGAGATGCTTGGGATAAGCTGAACGAAGCAGTTGAGACTAAAAATAGTAAACTCTACTGGGAAATAGTTAATAGCCCATTTCTAAATACAGAAGGTATTCCGGAAATCACCTCCTATGTTGCATGTGAGGAGTGGATTACTCACTTCACCAATATTTTTAATCCTACGGGGCTATTATTAACCGTACCTCCTGCAGACTGGTCCACCTGGACACCCATACCCTTGGGGATATCCCTGGAAGAGGGATTTGAGGGCCTTGCAAATAGCAAAGGTGGGAAGGCCCCTGGACCCGATGGGGTCCCCATAGATTTATTAAAAGCTGAACCCAACCTATGGGCCCCCATTCTGGTGAGGACATTTAATTGTGCAGCCGAAGGTAATATACCACCCTCCTGGGGACAATCGGTTATCATTCCTCTTTTTAAAAAAGGCAGTAAATCTGAGGCCGCCAATTACCGACCAATATCTTTATTGGATGACTCAGTAAAGGTTATGAGCAGAATCTTGCTCAAAAGATTAGAAACCTGGGCTGAAGACATGAATATTTTAACTAAAGTACAATATGGCTTTAGGAAAGGCATGGGTACTCTAGAGCGATGCGTAAACTTGGATCTTTTAATTAAGAAAAATATACAGTAGCTAAAAAGGGCAATTTATTTTTATGTTTTGCTGACCTGAGCAGCACGTTTGATTTAGTTGACCATGGTATTCTTTGGCAGGTTTTACTGGAGCTAGGGGCACCGAAAGAAATAGTACATTTCTTAGCAAGGCTTTACGAGAAACTTTCCTGTAAAGTTCGATACGGTACCCTAGGTGAATGCACACCGTTTTTTAAAGTGTCTAGGGGCATCCGCCAAGGTTGCGTATTAGCCCCCCTTTTATTTTCCCTTTTTATTAATTGTGTTGATCGCACCTTAGCTTCCATACCGGCTGATGCACCGTTGATTGGAGGCAAACCAGTCACTATTTTATTATATGCGGATGACGCTGTCCTTCTATCCCGCACCCAGTTAGGCCTACAACGTCTCATTGACTGTTTCATGCTGTTCATACAAAATAGGAGACTGCGTGTAAACAAATCCAAGACCTACGTCATGTCGTGTGGTCAGTCAGCCAATAAATTGAAGTCCAGTTTTTATTTAGATAGTGACAAAATGCAACAAGTTAAAACATTTTGTTACCTGGGAATCACCTATGCTAATGATGGGTCCTGGAAACCCGAGTTTGATAACATTAGGATGAAAATGACGCGAACCACCAACAGTGTATTTCGATTTGCTTCCAAGCTTGGCTCGAGAAGCATCCGAGATATGATTCACGTCTATAACATTCGCTGCGTCCCCTCGGCATTGTACGGGGCGGGTGTGTGGGGTCACTTAGATGGCACTCCGCTACAAAAAGATGAAAACAAATTTTTAAAAAGAGTGTTATGTGTCCCCCATTCCGCTTCAGTCCAATTAATCCATGACGAGGTTGGGGTCGAGTTTATTTCTGACTTAGCAGCCGTTCGTCCACTCTTATTGTTGCGCTCGATTTGGGCTAAGACAGAGACTCGATTCACTCAAGAAATTATTCTTGATTGTATAGGTTTGGACTACTCAGTACGTATTTTATGGTTGAAATATAGCCACTTTTGGTACAAAACCTTGTTTGACATTGACGTCCTACTTAATCCTGAACTGGCGGTTGAAATACCAAAAAAAGAAATTAAACAAACTTTTCTAATGTATAAAAAGAAAGGGCGAGATGAAATTCATGGTAAGCTGGCCACAGTGAAGTTCTATAAGGAACTTAATTTAACATCGGGGTTCCAAGCTTACCGTTTAAATGTTAGTCGTTCTTCTCACCAATTCGTTTTAACCCGTGTCAGGCTGGGCATTGTTCACCACCTTGTAGCATTCCCAGTACAGAAACTTAAATCAGAATCTCCCTGCCCCTGTGACAACGTTTCACGTCAGAGTTGCTGCCATTTTCTATTATTTTGTAAATTTTATCACTTTTTAAGGTTAAGGTACTTAAAACCTATTTTCATCAAATATAATATAAGGTCTTTTAAGAATGCCCTTGTGTTACTATCAACCCTAGAAAATGCGGACATTTGTTTTTTTGTTGCCACTTATATTTTGAAATGTACAGCTGCCAGGAAAAGCATTTTACTGCCATGATTTTATATATTCCTGTCTGTACATATGGTTTTTTATAGCATGTGACTAATAACCATGCAAAATGTCTTTTTATTTTTGTTCTTTTACGTAAAATGTACAGCTGCCAGGATAAGCACATTGTGTGATAATGTCTTTCAATCCTGTCTGTACATGTATGCTCCTTTGATTTAGCATCCTTATTGGTACAGCTGCCAGGTAGTGTTTAGTGTGTTATATCTTTACACTATCCTGTCTGTACCTATTTGTTTTGTAAATTTACTTTGGAATCCTTAATGTCCCATGCCTTCGGCTTTGGGTAATTTCAAATTGTACAGTTGTTATTTTAAAACGTACAGTCGTTAGGATAAGTATTTTATGTGATGATTCATTTACCCCTGTCTGTACGTGCATTCTCTAGTTTACCCTTACACCTCCACTCATAAATCGACGCCTAGTGGTTGCAAGTATATGCTCTCTGCCCATATAGATGTTTCGGATTTCTCCTGTATCTTTCAAGATGGTTCTTGCATTTTTTAACAATTTTAATGAAATGAACTGTTTTTTTAAAATTTTGCTTGTATGATTTGTATTCACAAATCGAATAAAAGCTTTGAAATTGAATTGACTTGAAGAATGCTTTCTTCAGCATCCCGATTGCCGTGGAGAGTAGAGATATTTTTGGACTCTCTTTAGGAGGACGAAGCTTCCGCTTTAAGCGCGCTCCTCAAGGCTATTGCGAGAGTCCATCGATCTATAGCCAAGCTTTGAAGACGCAACTTGATTTGTTGGTTTTACCTGATGGTGCTGCTCTTATTCAGTACGTTGACGACTTGTTAGTTGCTGCCGACAATGAAGAGATTTGTAGAGAGGCCACTTTGTCGTTGCTACGTCATTTGTCTGACTGTCATCACAAGGTTTCTATTTCGAAGTTGCAATATTGTCGACAAGAAGTAACCTATTTAGGTCACCTCTTATCGAAGGAGGGAACAAAATTGACCCCAGAAAGAATTCAAGCTATTGCGAAAATGAGTGTCCCTACGACACAGAGAGAAGTACGTGCGTTTTTGGGTATTACGTCGTACTGTAGACAGTGGATCCCTAATTTCTTGTTGTTAGCGAAGCCTTTGATAGCTCTTACTGTTAAGGATACTCCAAATCCTATTCCTTGGACTGACGAATGTCAGAAGAGCTTTTCAGAATTACGCAATGCGTTTTGTTCGGCTCCTGTGTTGGGTACCCCCGACTACAGTAAGCCTTTCACATTGTATGTCCACGAGAGAGAAGGATGTGCATTGTCAGTTTTGACTCAACAGTTTGGTGATAAGCAGCGTCCAAGTGCTTATTTTTCGTCGACCTTGGATCAGGTAGCTAGAGCGTTGCCGAGTTGTTTGAGAGCTACAGCAGCAGCAGCTGTTTTGATTCGACAGTCTGCTGGTTTGGTTGTTGACAACACACTGATTGTGATGGTTCCACATGCAGTGGATACCTTGTTGAATCGTACCAAGACACAGCACTTAACTAGTGCTCGGTTGTCGGGTTACAAATTGACCTTGTTAGCGAGTCATGTGCATATTAAAAGATGCAACACGTTGAACCCAGCCACGTTGTTGCCAATTTTAGCTGAGACAGATAATGTTGAAGAACAGTGTTAGACCTGGCACCTTGGCGTGAGTTTCCCTTCCACTTTTTTGCTGATGTGCCTCAGATGTTTTGCTGGTGTCCACTGCTCAGGGCACTGCGCCACGGCCAATCCGTGCCGCAGTGCAAGTGCTCCCTATGAAAAGTGTAACTGTGTTTGGTATACCTGATTGGTTCATTGGATTTACTATCAGTCCCCAGTAAAGTGCACCAGGAGTGCCAGGGCTTGTAAATGCCAATACTGCTAGTGGGCCTGCAGCGCTGGTTGCGCCAGCCACACAAGCAGCCTTTTAAAATGTGTCTAGGGTCTGCCATTGCAGAACCTGCGTGCAGTCTGGTACTGTCATGCTTGCTGGGCAAGTGCACCCACTTGCCAGCCCCTAAACCTTCCCTTAACTTCATATTAGTCACCCCTATGGTAGGCCCTAGGGCAGGGTGCATTGTAAGTGTAAGGTAGGACAAGCCCTGATGTGTGTGGCATGTCCTAATAGTGAATTACAGCCAAATTCGTTTTTCACTGTTGAAAGGCTACCTGTCCCCTTTAGGCCAGATGGGCTGCTGGAATTATTACACTCTATAATCCCAGCAGGCTCAGGGAACATGGTAGAAAATAATGTTTAGTATGCCTGAACTCAGAATGATAAAATATTTATTTTAGTAAAGTTTATTTTAATATCCTGTGTTTGCAAATCTACTTTTAGAAAGTTAGCATTTGCTTGCCTAACCATTTCAGCCCGCCTCTGCAGTGGTATAGAGACAAAATATCGACTCCAAAATATCGACTGGACAGAATATCGAGTTTTAAATATAGACTGGACAAAATATCGACTGGACATAATATCGACTACAAAAATATCGTTTTTCAGGTAAGTGAAGTAATATCGACTGTATAAAATATAGATAGCAAAAATATCGATTTTTTATTAATATATAATATTTTATAGTGTATTTTTATGTAATAATATGTGTGAATAGTGTGTATTAATGTTATAAAATATTTTATTACATGAATTTTGTTTTGATAATAATTGCGTAATGTAATTCTGTAGCGGGTTGTGGGTTTATAGGGGAATAGGGTGGGAAGTAATTTAATAATAATTAATTAATTAATATATGTTTGTTAATATTTTTAATTATTAATTAATTGATAATTAATTAATATTAATTAGTTAATTAATTAATATAATTTTGAATATATTTTGTATTAGTAAATAATTGTTAATTAATTAATTGTAATTAGTTAATTACATTAATTAGAGTACATTTTTTATATATATAATTTTGTGTTATTTTTAAGTAATTAATTTTGATAAAATAATAATTATTAAAATAATTACACCTAATGTTGTAATATATTTACTTTATTGTTATTGTTAATTAATAATTAATTGGTAATTAAATAATATTGATAAATTTTGGGTAAAGGAGCATTTTTAGGGTTCAGGGTCAGTTTTCAGTTCATGGGTAAAGGGGTATTTTTAGGGTTCAGGGTCAGTTTTCAGGTCATGGGTAAAGGGGTATTTTTAGGGTTCAGGGTCAGTTTTCAGGTCATGGGTAAAGGGGTATTTTTAGGGTTCAGGGTCAGTTTTCAGGTCATGGGTAAAGGGGTATTTTTAGGGTTCAGGGTCAGTTTTCAGGTCATGGGTAAAGGGGTATTTTTAGGGTTCAGGGTCAGTTTTCAGTTCATGGGTAAAGGGGTATTTTTAGGGTTCAGGGTCAGTTTTCAGGTCATGGGTAAAGGGGTATTTTTAGGGTTCAGGGTCAGTTTTGGGTTTTTGGGTAAAGGGGTATTTTTAGGGTTCAGGGTCAGTTTTGGGTTTTTGGGTAAAGGGGTATTTGTAGGGTTCAGGGTCAACAAATAAGATTTTAAAAAATTATTTTTATTATTTTCATTTATTATTTTATTATTATAATTTAATTTAAGTCGTTTTAAGTATATTTTAGTAATTAAAATTTAATATTAATTTAATTTAACACTGTTTTTAATAAAGTCGATATTTTTTACATCTATATTTTTGTTAACGATATTTTGTACTCAATATTTTTGTACTTACCTGTTTGTAGATACAAACTCGATATTTTGACTGTCGATATTTTGTCCACGATATTTTGGCAAGTCGATATTTTGTCAGTCGATATTATTTCAGTGATCCCTCTGCAGTATGTGTATCTGACTGTCTGGGATGTGTGAGTGACAGGGCTGGGGGATGACAGGTGGTGAATGGAAGGATTACACCTTAGTGGGAGGTGGGAGTTTCCCTGGACTATGCATCAGGCTGTGCTCTGCCACCACAAAGCTGGCTCCGCCCCCCTGGGGAGCGACTGATGACTCAGCCTGCACCTGGCCCAGGAAGGGCGAAGCCCCATCATCAAGGTGCTCCTAGCTGCCCCTGTCCACACAATGCTGGCTCCACCTCCTGTGGAGCGTCTGATGTGCCTGCCCCTCACACTGAAAGAAGACACCAGAGTACACCCAACAAAGTACTCAGAGACTGAAAGTGGCTATGCAAAGGCCCCCCTGGCCTGTAAGAACAAAAGAAACTGTGTATAAAAGTAGGAGCCCTGCTCCTTGTAAATCAGAATCCTGTTTTACCACGAAGGACCTCTACCCGACTAGAAGGAGAAGAGACGCTGGAAGGACTGGCCTGCTGCTTGCCTTGCTGAGAAAGGAGAGGAGAAGACTTGCTGAGAAAAGACTTTGCTTCTTTGTGCTTTAAACATTCTCCAAGGGCTTGATTGAGCTTGCCCCCTGACCTGGACCCCAGGACTAGTGGGTCCTTGGTGCTTTTGCTCGTCCTGACATTTGAGCCGTGCGTGCATCCCGCTGGAGCCAGACTGCGCCCCTCATCGCCCCTCCTAGGGCTGTGGCACTCGGGAGCTTGCCTGCCTTTGTCCTGTGAGAGCCTCGCTCCGACCGGAGTCGCTCTCTGCCCCCAGGCTAGGCTACCTGCTCCTCTGCCCCTTGCCTGCTGCTGGAAGCCCTGAAGCGCTCCCCCCCCTCCTGCCGGAATTCCCTCCAAAGATTGTGATCTACGCCGGGTCGACAGCTGCACAGTTCGTGCCCTGTGACCCCGCTTCGTGATCTTGGAGGCTTGTCAGGCCGCGCCGCCCCCGCTGAGGAGACCCCCGCACCGTTGTGCCAAGGGTCGTGGGCCGCGCCTGCCTGATTGCACACGCCCGCTGGCGTCAAGATCCAAAAGTGCCCCCGATCGTCGGAGTCGCACAAGCCTGTGCCGACCCCCGCTGAAGAAGGAGTGTTCGTGTAGTCATCTGACCATCGCCGGGCTCGGGGCTCGCACTTTGTTATTTCCCCGTCATCAGGAGCCGAAGGGAGAAGCCTGCACGTCCTCAGAGTCCCCACGGGTGAGTGAGAGCTGTGCGCTCCGTCTGCACTCCCCGTTAGGGACCCCGAGCTTCTCCCTACCTGCCGCGCTGTCCTCAGAGCCCTCCCGCACCGCCGAGCTGGCCCGCAACTGACTCTGTCCCCGAGCTGAGGGGAAGAGCCGATCACGGCGCAGGCGTGCTCACGCTCGATGCGTGAGCCGCGGTAGGGTCCCTGTCAGTTTCCCCCGTGAGAGAGAGGGAGGCGCTGGGAAGCGCGCCGAAGGCCCAGGGTTGCTCAAAACCCTCAGAACTGGTGCGAAGAAGTGCTCTGGAGGCCTATGTAATAAAGAGACTTGCAAAGCAGGGATTTCAACAGAGAACACTGTGGAATACAACTTGAACTAAGAACAGAACATTTGAACCGAAACAGAAGAAAAAGCTTTGCCTATTTACAACCTGTGGTATACAAAAAAAACGTTATTTAAGGTCTTGTGTTAAATATCTGCCTGCATACATATTTTTATATAAAGAAGCCATATTTTGATACAACCACAAGCCTGGTGTCCATTTGTGGGGGGATTAGTGTATTTACTGTGTGTATGGGTACAAATGGTTAACTAAACAACGCCTGGAGAATAGCCTTGGCTGCTCACGCCACGCACCTAGAGGGTGAGCAAGGGTCATTCTAAAGGGGTCATCCTTCGCCCTGACTTAGAAGAGAGGGTCCCTGCTTGTCACAAGTGCATACTTGCGCAAACCAGAGACCCCCAATTCTAACATTGGACGCAGCGGTGAGGATTTACGAATTTGCATTTGTAATTGACATACAGTGAATTGCTGATCACCACATAGTGAGAGCAGACCTATAACGCAGCCACAGAATTCCAGTTTTTAATTTTGTTGAGACATCTGCCATTGTTGAAGCCATGCCTGGCTCACTCCCTGCTGGAAGGGCACCCTCTGTCATTTCTGGAATTGAAGATGTAGACTGGGAACAAGGAGGCCTGGAGGGCTACAGAGTACAGGACTTGAAAGAACTCTGCATAAAGTTCAGGGCTGCACACACCGGGTGCAAGAAGAAAGCCCAGTACATCAAGGCGCTGAGAGCCTGGAAGGAGTCAAGGGATCCCCAGACTCCAGTAGAGATCATTCCACCAGATGGTGCTGTGGAGCCCCCCAGAGGCCTGTCACCAGAGGAGCTGGCAGACAGGGCAGCAGAAAGGGCGCATGCAATGGAGATGGCAAAATTGGCTGGGCAAATGGAAATGGACAAGCAAAGATTGGCCATGGAGGCACAGCAACGCCAGCTGGACCATGAACTAAGAGTGAAGGAGTTGGAGCTGAGAGGTTCTGGAACGACTCCTTCTGGTGGCAGCACAACGCCGGTGCAGGTAGAGTCCAGGGTGTACATCCCCAAAGATGTAGTTAAGGAGTTCTTTAGGGGGGATGACATAGGACAGTGGTTTAGGGCATATGAGGTAGCCATGTCCTCCCACCGGGTCCCTGACAAGGATTGGGGAGCGGGGTTGTAGGGGAAGTTCCTTATCGAAGGGCGAGATACCCTGCTAGATTTGCCCACTGAAGAACAGCAGTCTTATCCCCACCTGAAAGAGGCCTTAATGACCAGGTATGGGCTTACCCCTGAAATGTATAGACAGAAGTTTAGGGAATGTACAACGCGTCCTGGGAGTACATATGTGGAGTATGTGACTTTCTTTTGCAGAGCACTGGATGGTTGGGTGAAGGGTAACAAGGTGAATGATTTTCAAAGTCTCTTTGATTTAATTGCATGGGAGCACTTGTCTGATAACTGTTTTCCTGAGTTACGCCAGCACCTGATTGATAGCAAGCTGTCCAACCCGAGGAAGCTTGCTGAGGAGGCGGACCGCTGGCTCAGCACCAGGGTCCACAAGGGTTCAGTGGGAGACTCCGCCAAGGGTGGGCAGGGTCCCCAGCAGAAGAGTGGGGGGGACAGGGGTAAACAGAAAGGGTTTCCTAAAGGCCCCCAAAGTAATCCCCAAGGGAACCAGCAGCGAGGTTCTCAGCCACCCCCACCCCCGAAGCAGAATGGGGCCCGACAGGTAGGCCTGTTCCAAAGGGGCCCTTCAATTGTTTCAGATGTGGTGACCCGGGGCACATAGCCAGTGACCCCAAGTGTCGCCTATTTGGAAAACCAGCACCCACTGGTGCTCCCCCCGCCAAATGACTAGTGTTCACTTAGGAGAGAAGTAATGGTCCCAGGGCGTGGAGATCCTGTTCAAATGACCCTAGTCTCACTAGGAGACAGTGAGATGGTCCCTACAAACTACCTGCCCAACAACACTAAGAAATATGGGCAGGTGGTGACCATCAATGGTAAGAAAGCTGAGGCTCTTAGAGACACAGGAGCCAGTGTGACTGCAGTGAGGCATCACCTGGTGTCTCAAGAGCAGGTTGTACCCCATGCCTACTGTAGGGTAATCAATGCTGATAATTCAGAGAGTCAGTGTCCGATGGCTCAGGTTCCCTTTGAGTGGGGGGGGTCTCTGGTACTCTGCAGGTCTGTGTGAGGAAAGCCATGCCTGGGGACTGTTTGCTAGGGAATGACTTGGAAGACTCCCCTTGGGAAAAGGTGGAGAAGACGACTCACCTGAAGATGGTGGGTCTGCCTGACTGGGCGTGCGTGACCACCCGGTCAATGGCAGCCCGTAGGGGTGATCAAGAGGTCCTGGGGCCTGAAGGAGAGGCCCAGGAACCGGTCTTAGAGAGGAGGCGCAGGGGGCGCGGGAAACCGGCCCCTGTTGTTCCCACGGTCCAGGAGGAAGCAGACCCGGAGGGGGATGCCCTGGAGCCTACGGGGGAACAGATTGCTGAACTGGGGGAGCTGACCCATTGGCAGCAAGAAGGAGGCCCCCTCCAGGGAGGAATTCTACAGGGAGCAGAAAGAATGCCCTTCTCTCGTGGGTATGCGGCAGCAGGCTGCAGACCAGGCCAATGGTGTTCAGGCCAAAACACATTATGTGTACTGGGAGAATGACCTCCTGTATTCAGAGCCTAAGGCTGCTGAACCTGGGTCAGCCCGTGTGCTGGTGGTACCCCAGAAGTTCAGAGCCTTCCTACTGGGGCTGGCTCATGATGTGCCGTTAGCAGGACATTTGGGGATGGACAAGACGTATGACAGGCTTGTCACCCACTTTTACTGGCCCCAAATGCACAAGAGCTCAGATGCTCATTGTAGATCCTGTCAAACTTGCAAGGCAAGTGGGAAGTGCGGAGGGAAGAACAAGGCTCCCCTCCAACCATTCCCTGTCGTCAGTACGCCATTCCAACGAGTGGGCATTGACATTGTTGGGCCTCTGGACCCCAAGACAGCCATGGGCAACAGGTTCATCCTGGTCTTGGTGGACCATGCCACCCGGTACCCTGAAGCCATCCCTCTGAGGACAGTGACGGCCCCCGTGGTGGGACGTGCACTGATGGGAATTTTCTCAGGAAGGGGATTCCCTCTAGAGGTGGTGAGTGACAGGGGGACCAACTTCATATCCAAATATATGAAGTCCCTTTGGCAAGAGTGTGGTGTAACATACAAGTTCACCACCCCTTACCATCCCCAAGGAAACGGGTTGGTTGAGAGATTCAACCGAACCCTGAAGGGCATGATCATGGGCCTGGAAGGTCCAATGAGGCGTAAGTGGGACGTCCTCTTGCCATGCCTGCTCTTTGCATACCATGAAATGCCACAGAAGTCCCTAGGGTTCAGCCCCTTCGAACTGCTGTATGGTCACCCAGTGAGGGGACCTCTGAGTTTGGTAAAGGAAGGCTGGGAGCAATCTCCCAGGAAACCTCCCCAGAATGTATACAGTTACATGCTGGCCTTCAGAAACCAGACCAGGCGCTTCAGAAAACTTGCTGAGGCAAATCTGGAAGCCAGCCAGGAAGAGATGAAGCGGTGGTACGACCAGAATGCCACTCTGGTAGAGCTTCAACCTGGACAGAAGGTGTGGGTCTTGGCCCCAGTGGAGCCTTGTGCACTTCAGGATAAGTGGACAGGTCCATTTGAGGTTGTGGCGCGCAAGAGTCCGGTAACCTACTTGATGGACATGCAGACTCCCAGGAACCCTTTGAGGGTCCTACATGTTAACCGCCTTAAGCCCCACTTGAAAAGGTCCGAAGTGGGCATGTTGTTGGCAACTGATGATGGAATGGAGGAGGAGACTGAGCCTCTTCCTGACCTCTTGGTCGCCTCTGAGAAAGATGGGTCAGTGGATGGAGTTAACCTCTCACCCACCCTGACGCCTGAGCAACAGGAAGACTGCCGCCAATTGCTGGGGCAGTTTCCAGATCTGTTCTCCCTGGTTCCTGGTGTCACAGATTGGTGCGTCCATGATGTGGACACAGGAGACAGCTTACCTGTGAAGCATAAGGCTTACAGAGTGGCTGACAGGGTCAGGGCCTGCATCAAGGAGGAGGTCTCCAAGATGCTTGCTCTTAGGGTGGTTGAGTCCTCCAGCAGTCCTTGGTCCAGCCCCGTGGTCTTGGTCCCAAAGGCTGCTGCGCCGGGAGCCACACCTGAACTCCGGTTCTGTGTGGACTACAGAGGACTCAATTCAGTCACCAAGACTGACGCGCACCCTATCCCCAGAGCTGATGAGCTCATTGATCGGCTAGGGGCTGCCCGGTTCCTCAGCACGTTTGACTTAACGTCTGGGTACTGGCAGATCGCCTTGACCGATGGGGCCAAAGAGAGGTCAGCATTCTCCACTCCAGATGGGCATTTCCAGTTCCGGGTTATGCCATTTGGGATGAAGAATGCCCCTGCCACCTTTCAGAGGTTGGTCAACCAGGTGTTGGTTAGGCTGGATGAGTTCAGTGCCGCCTACCTGGATGACATCGCGGTGTTCAGTGGTACCTGGCCAGAACACCTGCGGCACCTCTGGGAAGTGTTGACGGCGCTGCGCATAGCAGGCCTCACAATCAAGGCAAGCAAGTGCCAGATTGGGCAGGGTTCAGTGGTGTACTTGGGACACCAAGTGAGGAGTGGCAAGGTGGCACCCTTGCAACCCAAAATTGAGACCATCCTGGCTTGGGAGACCCCCAAGACCCAGACTGCGGTGAGAGCCTTCCTGGGGCTCACTGGGTACTACAGGAGCTTTGTCAAGGGCTATGGCACTATTGTGACCCCCTTGACAGAGCTGACTTCTAAGAAGCAGCCCAGGAATGTGATTTGGACTGACACCTGTCAAAAGGCTTTTGACACCCTGAAGACTGCCATGTGCACGGCGCCCGTGCTCTTGGCTCCTGACTTCTCCAAGGAATTTCTAGTGCAAACAGACGCTTCAGAGCATGGTGTAGGGGCTGTTCTCTCACAGATGTCTGAGGAGGGCTGGGACCACCCTGTGGCCTTCATCAGTAGGAGGTTACTTCCATGGGAAAGTAGGTGGAGTGCAATAGAGCGAGAAGCATTTGCTGTGGTCTGGGCGCTGAAGAAGCTAAGACCCTACTTGTTTGGGTCTCACTTCCGGGTTCAGACAGACCACAGGCCCCTCAGATGGTTGATGCAAATGAGGGGTGAGAACCCAAAACTGTTGAGGTGGTCCATCTCCCTACAGGGTATGGACTTCACGGTGGAACATCGCCCTGGCACAGATCACGCCAATGCTGACGGTCTGTCCAGGTTTTTCCGCCTTAGTGATGTGGAACTCCCTGGGGAAGGGTAGTTCTCCCCACATTTCAGCTGGAGGGGACACGTGTTAGACCTGGCACCTTGGCGTGAGTTTCCCTTCCACTTTTTTGCTGATGTGCCTCAGATGTTTTGCTGGTGTCCACTGCTCAGGGCACTGCGCCACGGCCAATCCGTGCCGCAGTGCAAGTGCTCCCTATGAAAAGTGTAACTGTGTTTGGTATACCTGATTGGTTCATTAGATTTACTATCAGTCCCCAGTAAAGTGCACCAGGAGTGCCAGGGCTTGTAAATGCCAATACTGCTAGTGGGCCTGCAGCGCTGGTTGCGCCACCCACACAAGCAGCCTTTTAAAATGTGTCTAGGGTCTGCCATTGCAGAACCTGCGTGCAGTCTGGTACTGTCATGCTGGCTGGGCAAGTGCACCCACTTGCCAGCCCCTAAACCTTCCCTTAACTTCATATTAGTCACCCCTATGGTAGGCCCTAGGGCAGGGTGCATTGTAAGTGTAAGGTAGGACAAGCCCTGATGTGTGTGGCATGTCCTAATAGTGAATTACAGCCAAATTCGTTTTTCACTGTTGAAAGGCTACCTGTCCCCTTTAGGCCAGATGGGCTGCTGGAATTATTACACTCTATAATCCCAGCAGGCTCAGGGAACATGGTAGAAAATAATGTTTAGTATGCCTGAACTCAGAATGATAAAATATTTCTTTTAGTAAAGTTTATTTTAATATTCTGTGTTTGCAAATGCTACTTTTAGAAAGTTAGCATTTGCTTGCCTAACCATTTCAGCCCGCCTCTGCAGTATGTGTATCTGACTATCTGGGATGTGTGAGTGACAGGGCTGGGGGATGACAGGTGGTGAATGGAAGGATTACACCTTAGTGGGAGGTGGGAGTTTCCCTGGACTATGCATCAGGCTGTGCTCTGCCACGACAATGCTGTCTCCGCCCCCCTGGGGAGCGACTGATGACTCAGCCTGCACCTGGCCCAGGAAGGGCGAAGCCCCATCATCAAGGTGCTCCTAGCTGCCCCTGTCCACACAATGCTGGCTCCACCTCCTGTGGAGCGTCTGATGTGCCTGCCCCTCACACTGAAAGAAGACACCAGAGTACACCCAACAAAGTACTCAGAGACTGAAAGTGGCTATGCAAAGGCCCCCCTGGCCTGTAAGAACAAAAGAAACTGTGTATAAAAGTAGGAGCCCTGCTCCTTGTAAATCAGAATCCTGTTTTACCACGAAGGACCTCTACCCGACTAGAAGGAGAAGAGACGCTGGAAGGACTGGCCTGCTGCTTGCCTTGCTGAGAAAGGAGAGGAGAAGACTTGCTGAGAAAAGACTTTGCTTCTTTGTGCTTTAAACATTCTCCAAGGGCTTGATTGAGCTTGCCCCCTGACCTGGACCCCAGGACTAGTGGGTCCTTGGTGCTTTTGCTCGTCCTGACATTCGAGCCGTGTGTGCATCCCGCTGGAGCCAGACTGCGCCTCTCATCGCCCCTCCTAGGGCTGTGGCACTCGGGAGCTTGCCTGCCTTTGTCCTGTGAGAGCCTCGCTCCGACCGGAGTCGCTCTCTGCCCCCAGGCTAGGCTACCTGCTCCTCTGCCCCTTGCCTGCTACTGGAAGCCCTGAAGCGCTCTTCCCCCCCCTCCTGCCGGAATTCCCTCCAAAGATTGTGATCTACGCCGGGTCGACAGCTGCACAGTCCGTGCACTGTGACCCCGCTTCGTGATCTTGGAGGCTTGTCAGTCCGCGCCGCCCCCGCTGAGGAGACCCCCGCACCGTCGTGCCAAGGGTCGCGGGCCGCGCCTGCCTGATTGCACACGCCCGCTGGCGTCAAGATCCAAAAGTGCCTCGATCGTCGGAGTCGCACAAGCCTGTGCCGACCCCCGCTGAAGAAGGAGTGTTCGTGAAGTCATCTGACCATCGCCGGGCTCGGGGCTCGCACTTTGTTATTTCCCCGTCATCAGGAGCCGAAGGGAGAAGCCTGCACGTTCTCAGAGTCCCCACGGGTGAGTGAGAGCTGTGCGCTCCGTCTGCACTCCCCGTTAGGGACCCCGAGCTTCTCCCTACCTGCCGCGCTGAACTCAGAGCCCTCCCGCACCGCCGAGCCGGCCCGCAACTGACTCTGTCCCCGAGCCGAGGGGAAGAGCCGATCACGGCGCAGGCGTGCTCACGCCCGATGCGTGAGCCGCGGTAGGGTCCGTGTCAGTTTCCCCCGTGAGAGAGAGGGAGGCGCTGGGAAGCACGCCGAAGGCCCAGGGTTGCTCAAAACCCTCAGAACTGGTGCGAAGAAGTGCACTGGAGGCCTATGTAATAAAGAGACTTGCAAAGCAGGGATTTCAACAGAGAACACTGTGGAATACAACTTGAACTAAGAACAGAACATTTGAACCGAAACAGAAGAAAAAGCTTTGCCTATTTACAACCTGTGGTATACAAAAAAAACGTTATTTAAGGTCTTGTGTTAAATATCTGCCTGCATACATATTTTTATATAAAGAAGCCATATTTTGATACAACCACAAGCCTGGTGTCCATTTGTGGGGGGATTAGTGTATTTACTGTGTGTATGGTTACAAATGCTTAACTAAACAACGCCTGGAGAATAGCCTTGGCTGCTCACGCCACGCACCTAGAGGGTGAGCAAGGGTCATTCTAAAGGGGTCATCCTTCGCCCTGACTTAGAGGAGAGGGTCCCTGCTTGTCACAAGTGCATACTTGCGCCAACCAGAGACCCCCAACTCTAACAAACAGCATGATTGTTTCCTTAGAACTGAGGAAGAAACGAAAGGAAGGATTGACCTTAGGGATACTCCTCTTCCAGAATGTGATGGTACTTTGTGGGTTGATGGTTCGTGCTTCAAGCTTCCGAATGGTGATACGACTGCGGCATATGCTGTTGCGACTTTGCATACGATTGTTGAAGCTGCACGTATCCCACATAATTCAGCGCAAGCAGCAGAGTTGATTGCATTAACGAGAGCATGTGTGTTGGCGAAAGGAAAACCAGTGAATGTGTACACTGACAGCCAGTATGCGTTTGGTGTTGCTCATAGTTTTGGACGTTTGTGACGAGAGCGTGGGTTCCTGACCTCGCATGGGACGAAAATCCAGCATGGACAGTTAGTGAATGAACTTCTTGAATCACTTACTTTGCCACTGCAAGTAGCGATTGTGAAATGCAGTGCACATAATAAAGTTACGGATGATGTTGGTCGCGGAAATGCGTTTGTAGATGAGGTCGCGAAAGAAACTGCGAGAAATATGATGAGCCGAATGCATGTTGCAGGCCTGGCGAGATGGGTTCCAGATAGAAGTATGTGTGAAGATACGATCGAGAGTGTGAAATCCATCCAATCTGAAGCTACAGAGAAAGAGTTGATTGAATGGAGAGAGAGCAAGGGTAGATTTGATTCGAATGGTTGTTGGACTGATTTGTCAGAGCATCAAAGATGGTTATTACCTGATGCGTATGTGCTTCCAGTTGTTACGATGGCTCATGGAATGGCACATATCAGCGTGAAAGGGCTCCGGTTTGGCAGAATGTAGGAATTCCCAAATGTGCAGAGAATCTGGTTAAGAACTGTATGGTGTGTTTGATGTACAATCCTGGTAAGGGAACGCCAACTCCAGCTGGTCATTTTGCTCCTCCAACGTATCCGTTCGAGGCTTTGCAGCTAGATTTCATCCACATGGAGAGGTGCAACAACCTAAAATATGCGTTAGTGGTTGTTTGCTCATTTTTTAGATGGATGGAAGCTTACCCTTTGAAGGACAATACTGCCTTGTCTACAGCGAAATCCCTTATCAAAGAGTTCTTCCCTAGGTTTGGTTTGCCAAGAATGATCTGGAGTGAGAATGGGAGTGAATTTGTGGGTCAAGTGATGAAGAGAGTGTGTGAGGGATTAGGAATAAGGCAGAAGTTCCACGCTGCAAATCACCCCTAATCAGCTGGTTTAGTCGAGTGCTATAATGGCACCTTGAAATTAAAATTAGCCAAAATTCAAGCGAGCTCTGGTTTGCAATGGCCAGATGCTTTGCCCCTAGCCCTTTTGTCCACTAGAATGACTGCATTCGCGAATGGGTTTGAGTCCATATGAAGTTGTCTTTGGCTGCCCGGCGAATATTTGGGGTGTGCCAAGGCCGACTAAATTTAGTGAGATTGAACATCCTGTATTGCTTGATTACCTGTATGAATTGACGGCTAAATTGCGTGTTTTACACCAACAGGTTCATGCCACTCTTCCACAGCCTTCTGAAGATCCAGGGCACGCCATTGAACCCGGCTCGTGGGTGTTTGTCAAGAATTTTCAGCGAACCAAGAACGAGCAGCCCCGTTGGACAGGACCCTTCCTTGTCTTGTTATCTACACGTTCCGCAGTACGAGTACACGGCAAAAAGAATTGGATCCACGGCGTACACTGCAAAAGGGCTCCGTTGCCCTTGCCGTACGACCGGTGGGTCCAGAAGGGACTTCCACACTCTGAGACTGTGCCTCGTTTTCTGCTATTCAGCGATGCCCGTTTGATTGGAACGAACACTGAGAAAGAAAGTGACGATCTTCTTCAAGAAGCTGTGCCTCCCTTGAATCGTTTGAACATTACTGAGCCTGAACTCTTGTTCCGCGAACAAACATTGCCTGGCAAAGACTGTTATAATTTGCGACCGAGAGTCGCGGGACAAATAAATAAATAAAGTTTTTATGATTTTTCTGTTTACAGGTTAACTCTCCTCCGAGGAACTACTTTGATTTTTGTTTTTCGAACCGCCATCCGGGTTCAGCTGTAGGGTCGCGGTTGACAAGTCTTTGGAGTGCAAGCCTGAGACAATAGGTCGACGGTTCTGGTAGGCCTAAGGGAGTTGCCCTGGGCTGACAGAGGCATTCGTTAGCATAGAACACCCTACCACCGCGAGCAGCATATTTAGTGAGGATGGAGTTTTTCGAGATGGAGAGACCTGTTGAGACAATAAGCTTTAAGAGTAGAATTTGCAAATTGATGACTCGAAAGCGATTTTTAATATTGTGTTTATTTATGCTACTGAGTTTAATGATATTTTTAATTGGTTATGTGACATTTTCTTTTAAAGTGACGCTTATGCCCACTGTTCAACCTACACCTCCTCCCACTATTTCTTCTCATTCTTTTCACCCTCTGCCCGTATATGAAATAGTTAGAAGATTGGAATTTGCTAATAATTCCTTTATTCAACTTTTGCACCAACACCAGCTAGTTATGAACACGACAAATTGTTGGATTTGTGGCCTAATGCCCCATACGACCGCTGCGTTTTCATTCCAGACAACGCTCCGACAGTCTTCAAGGCCATTTCCAAACTACATAAGATCTCCGACTCTGTACATATAGACAAAGGAGATTGGTCGTTCATGGGATGGTTTTGGGGATTGATATCCATGTGGGGATGGTAGATTCTGATGGTCATTGGGATGGTCTTAGCTATCCTTTTCCTGTTCTGTCACTGTGTACAGTGTGCTCCTGCTATTTGTGGCCTCTGTGCTACTTTGTGTGCGAGGAGACCTGTCCAGAGAGTGGTACTAAGTACTAGGATGATGCTACAGCAACATATCGATGATCTGATGAATATAGACCTAGATTCAGACTGACATGGGTTTGGGTTTATTGCCTATGTAAGGGCAAAAGGAGGGTCTGTAGTTCCCTAGTTCGTGGGTCCATGGTTCATAGATTCTGAACTTGTTCAATAAAGGTCGTCGTAAATAGAAGATTTTTGTATCAGCGGACCGCAAATCACGAGTGCGGTGTGTACGAGTGTTTTCGTAATAATCGATCAATGAGAACACTACGTATTCAGGGATTTCGTTTGAACCCTTGGGTTCCATTTTGTGTGCGGCAGCCATTTTGTGTGGTTGCCCTCACATAGGCCGATGACTGTGGCCGAACGAGTCCTTGGGACACGTACACCTTAGCTGACTTCTGAGTGACCTGGCCGAACTGACTCCCTTGCCCGAGGCTGACCTCGCTGAGCCAGTTCCTTGTTAAGCAGCTGGTCAGATAAAGATCAAAGAGCAGGACATTGCTGAGTTTACAGTACACTGCACCCACCCTTCTATCTTGCTTCTCATCTGTTTCTGCTCCTTCCTTTATGGCATAATCACTGATTTGGTTTGAGGTTTTATAATGGGTTTGTCCGGTCTGATCAAACAAGATATTGGAATGTGCTTGGTCATTTCTGGTGGGCTGGACAACGGAAAATGGGATTGTCGTCATGCGCTACTTTTGAAATGTCACCCTGTGATTGGTTAGTTTGTATGTAATCGATGCTAGCCTGGAATGTGATTTTTGGCATAAAAGACCATGCTCCGCTCATTGAATTTGTGCAGTCTCTAGCGAACCACCCATGTTGTGCTTCGTAGACCTCTGTTCCTGGTTGCAGCCAATAAACTTGGTCTTTGACGTCATCAAGAAGTGTCCCGTGTCTCTGTTTGCCGAGGCAGGGGAATCCGAAGACTTCGAGCGTTATCCCTGGCGCTGCTGGGTTCTAAAACCCGGTTCTTCACAACGCACAAACCTCTATCCCTCTAAATTTCCATTTGTGTTAACGCATATAGTCATCAGTGGCTTCTTTGTGCCACAATATTCCGTCACACTTCATGGAAGCATCATACCGGAGATATCCAGAAGCTACTTTCTACCCTCTTTCTTTTCAGCTTCTTTATGCAGCACTCACTGCAGCAATTAAATGCTTTGTTAGTGGAAATCTTCTGTCTGTGAAATGGGGAAGCACCATGTACTGAGAGCAGTACTGTATCGGAGAGGATTGAATCATTTCTATTTTGTAATTTTTTTTGTAGACTGCATTTATTTCTCTATTGCACACGTATGTGAAAATAATTGAACTATGATTTAACAGTTAACCTGTACTTAAACTGTGTTTTGTTTAGCCATTGAGCATTAAAAGGGCTCAATGTGCAGAAGTTTTTAATCGGATTCCATTTTTGGTTCAACTGCTTGCCCATTATTTATCATGGTTTAGAGGAACATTACTTACCTAGTAATGGAATATCTGGCCCCTTGCCCTTTTTTTGGAGTTCCACCTTCCTATCCTATTTCCAACAGGTTTTCCAAATCTTTAAAGCGTCTGCTGCACATTAAACCACATGTGCCTTATATGTGAATTGAATAAACATTGGTAACGTCTGAACAATGTTCTATTACTTGAAATATTGGAAGATGTTAGAAAATACTGTGGGAACGTTGCTTTTTAGAGTAGAAAACAAGTAAGCCATATAAGCAAACTAACATCTAATCTGTACTGCAATAATGATTCAGAGGTTGGTGGAGTAAAAAGTGATGTGAGCACCTGCCACCTATTGTATGGTATGTCAGTCAGTCAGTCAAATAACTTTTATTCAGTTACATTAATTTTGAAACCATAAAAAGTACATATGACAAGTAAATGGTACAATAAAAAACAGTTTAAGAACGACAGAGGATAAAATCAATACATCAATACATGGTAAAGTTTTAAAAACAGTTATTACATAATTAGTTCTTACAGAATAAAATTCATTAACACGCCGTCAAAAAAATAAAAAATAATTATAAAGATTAAAACTGCATTAGTCAAAATTACTGCGATATTTTATACATGATTTTAAAAAGCTTGAAACACTCTTTGCAATGTATTCCGAATCCAAGTATTGCAACGCCAAGTAAGCAGGGCGGCATGATCTCAATCCCATTATACGCAGCAATGGAACAATCCAACGCTTGCGAGGAAACACATAATATTTGCAAAACAGCACTACATGAATTGTCGACTGGGCAGATGTACCGTCACAGGTACACTTCATAATAATTGGTGACCAGTCCTGCTGTTTTGGGAATGAGACTATGCGCTTGAAGGAATTAAAACGAAACTTTGTCAAAAGATACTTCTCATATGAGCTTAGGTGAAAGGTTAGGTAAGGTTGGATGCCAGGTACATTTTGAACTGTTAAAATCTGGACATTTGAGGGTTTGTGCAGTTCTTGGGATAGGCGCAATTCCCTTAAGTGACTTAAACATAACTTTTTTAGATCTTTCCTTGTAATGTCCATCAAGGCAGAGGGCTCTACAAAGAAGGAAATAAGGTCCAAGTCTCTGAAGAAGTTTCTCACATATGTAAGCCAGGGGATTTTTGACCAATTTGCCAGGCCCAAACAGTCCATTATAAGTGAGCGAGTTAGGTGACACAATGTCTTCGTCCAAATTCGGTGCCACAGAAGAATGGGTTGGGATCTGATGTTATCAATTAAGTAGTCCATACCCAACTCAATGTGGCAACCGTACGTAGGCGCACTTTGGGGTACTGCCAATAAGTATCTTACGAATCCATTCTCAACCAGTTGTAGTGTGTCAATATCGGCATATCCCCAGACCCCTACACCATAGACTGCTACGCTATGGCACTTTGCATAGTAGATTTTTAATAGTTCTGCTGGGGGTGGCTTTCCTAGCTTCATCGAGAAGGAGACTAGCGCCGAAGTAGCTCTTTGGAAAAGTAATTTCTTGCTGTTCATGGCCTGTTTCCAACACAGTTTATCGTCCACCAAGATGCCCAGATAAGGATACACCTTGGTACATTCGAGCTTAATTTTATCGATGTAAATTGATTTTGGTTTTAGTTTCTTTAACCCTGGACCTGTGTGCATGACATAGGTTTTTCCAATGTTCACTTTCAAACCCAGTGATGCCATAAATGTACAATATTTATTGAGCAAGTTCTGTAGTTGAATTGGAGTTCTAGCTAAGATTACTGAGTCGTCCGCATATAATAGTGCGGGAATGGGGCAATGATAAATGGATGCAAGGTCCTGGCTCCCTTCCAGCATGGCCAATTCTAGGCCATTTGTATATAAATTAAATAGGAAGGGGGCCAGGACACACCCCTGTCTGACTCCCTTATTAATGGCGAATGGGGGGGAAAGTTCACCGTTCACCCCGTATCTGACATGTGCTGTCGCGCCAGAATAAAGTTCACAGAGGAATACAACAAGAGGAGGATCAACCCCTAGTTCAGTAACAATTGTCCACAATCTGGCGTGCGAAACGCAGTCAAAAGCTGCGCTAAGGTCTACGTACACTAGGTAGAGATTTTCATTTTTAGCACCAGCGTATTTGCCAATTAAGAGGGTATGGTTTAATGCCTGTTCAACAGTTCCCAATCCTTCCTGGAACCCATATTGCAGGTCCGTCAAGATGTTATTTGTGGTCGCCCAATCTTGGAGGCGCTCTAGTATCAAACGACCTGCTACTTTACCTAGGGAATCCAGGAGGGAAATGGGCCTGTAACAGGCAGGGTCGTGTCGGTCACCCTTCTTAAAAATGGGGAGCAAGATAGAGGTGGACCAGGAATCAATTAGACCAGTAGATGTGGCTGATCCAAGGACACAGGTAATGAGAGGGGACCATAGTTCCTGATTATAATTAAAGATATCCAGTGGTACCCCGTCCGGGCCAGGGGCCTTGCCAGATTTGGAGACTGAAAGGGCTTTAATGACATCGTCGTGAGCGAAAGAAAGCTGGATCGGGTAAATCTGTTCCCCGGACCATCCACCTGCCACTTGGCCCTTGTTGATGGTCTCAGCTGGGATGCCGCCAAATATCTTAGAGAAGTGGGATACCCAATCCTCGGCAGTTATTGCGGCATCAATGTGACAGGTGGTTGGTGCATCTACCAGAAAGGGAGATTTTACTACGCGCCAAAACATGGAACTATCCTTTAGTTGGCAGCTCTAATGCAGTTGGGCCCACAGGTTTTTCTTTATTTCCTGTCTACATTTTGTTTGAGCCAAGTTGTACTCCTTTCTGAGTTTGTTAACCTCAATTTTATCTCTGACAGGGTTTTGTAGTGCCGCCTTTAAATTAGAAAGGGCTTTACGACATTGCGAGTTAAACCAGCGCTTTTTATGGGATTTTTTACACTTCTGATTACGAAACAGCTCCTCTCTAATAATTGTGGTAATTTCAATAAAACTAGTTAAAATCAGCTGTGGGGGTCTCTCTATTGCTAAACAATTGTTCACCCTTGGTAATGCTCTCTTCAATACTTTGCCAGTAAGTACTACCGGGTCGATTTTAGCCCATTTCACAGAAAAGCCATTTAACTTATCCATACTCAAGAATTGTTATTTTAGAAGGGTTGGTAAGTTGGGTTTGGGGAGAGCATTCTTAACTTGCACTGTCACACTGTTAGCAAAGTGGTCACTGCTAGTATCAGAACCTGTTTTGAAATCTACCAAATAACCCTTCATGTTCTGAGAAGACAAGATATAGTCAATGACACTAAACAGGCCCCTACCATGAAACGTTGGCAAAATGTCGACAGGGGGGTCGATCAGCTCATTTACAAAATCCTACTCAAGAGAGAAAAGACAATCGTTCAAGCAATTGCCACTATTGGTGTGTGAGAAGTGGGACAAAGGAAACCCATTTTCATCAGTAAGACCACAATTACCATTTTTATAGTTATTGCACAATGAAATGTTAAAATCCCCTCCCCATAGCACACACAGGGGGGAGGAAGGGTGTTGATTCCGCTGTTCAAATAAAAAATTAGATATTTCATTTCGAATTTTAACACAATCGAGTGAGGGTAGGTTATTATAAAAATTTACCAGAAAAAACATCATACATTTATTCATTGTTATTTTTAGAATGTGATAGTTCTCCTCAGCCTTTAATTCAACTAGGCCCATACTTGGTAAAATATTTGATGCATAAACTGCTAAGCCTCCCTTAGATCTACCAGACGTACTAGGACTTGCAGGGGCAAAAAAGGTTTTGTAACCTAGGAGATGGATAGGCGTGGTCAACCAGGTTTCCTGCAAGCAAACTATCTGGTGTACATTAATTGTTTCTAACCACGAGTGCTGATTAATTTTAGTGCGTAACCCTGCTACATTCCAGAATAAAATAGAGAAATTTAAGCATGAGGTTGATAAGATTAGTGTTTCTTGAGGTGCCAACATGTCTGTTGGGGAGGGTGCTTCAAGTGGCAAAGGGTTGCGGACTGTTCTGCTTGGGCCGACAGAATTGTGGAGGTTAACTTGGATCAAACCTGAAGTTGGAATATCGGCTACTGAGTTAAGTGTGCCTGCATGGTTGATACGGGCTGTGGGGAATTCCATGGTCTTATTTAGCGTATTGGGAGTAGGAGCATCTGAACTGGGGATTGGATCAGTTAGTCATTCAATATCATCCAACCCCGACAGAATACTATATCTGTTCGAAATGGGAATCAAAGGGGGATGGGTAATTGGTCTTTGAATGAATCTATGTTCTTGAATATTTGAATTATGCCATTGCAGGGGGTAAAAGAAACCCAGGGGCAGCATATTAATCCCATGGTAGTCTAGGAAGTCATTTGCTCCTGCTCTCAGTATTTCCCTAACCAAGAGGGGGGAGGCAAAGGAGAGAACTATATTGTCCCCGCCAAGTGCGGTATCTCTACAACCTAGGCGTTTTACGCGCCTCACCATTTTGAATTCCTGGAAGAGGAACTTGGTTAATCCTACTTGAGATGCTAACCAATGTAGGGATTTATTTTTTAGCGAGATCTGATTTTCGCCTGAGGGATTTAACAGTTGAGGAACATTTGCCAGTACTATCGTGAATGTGTTAGCTTCTGGGGGCAAATGTAAGTGGTCGTTACTAGGAGCGGAATAACACACTCCAATGGGACCAGCTGCCATATCTAGTTTATGAACAGTAGCTTGATTACTGACTGGAATTTTAGGGCACACAATGTGTTCGGGCCTGACTGGTTCAGAAAAATGATGGCGGGCGGGGATGATTACAGGAGGACCAAAAGGAGGTGCCTCACTAGTGGGATTTAACCTAACACGTGGATTAGCAACAGGGGCAGTGGAATTTGAAAAGGTTGTTGGTACTGTGTTGCTACTTAAAGATGTGCCATCCCTTGAGTGTTTGCTATTATTGTCTTTTATAAGGGCTTCGATTTGTGTTAGTCTACTAGTTAATTGGTCAAATCTCACCCTTACAAAGAGATCCAGACGCTCTACGCAGGCAAACAATACCTGCAACTCCTTGTGGAGATTTAAGGTGGAGTTGGCTTGTGGTTTACGCTGTGCCCCAGAGGGTTAAAGTTTTGGTTTGGGGGAGGGATTTACAACTCTTGTGGATTTTAAATGGGCACGAACACAAGCTGGGGTGACATCTGGAACTATAGTGGTGGCTAGATGTGGGGTTTTTGATCTTTTGGTGGGTGGTTGAGAGTCAGAATCATTTTCCAAGCTTATTATTTAAGCAGAATCACGAGAAACACATCCATTGACTAGAGGAACTGAGGGTAATCCTAAATTAACATCGTTCTTATCGGTTAGGAGTTAGGATGAATTTTGGCTTAGTCTAGTAGTTGTGCCCTCTATTGATTCTTCAACAGAAAGAATTTGTTTATCTATCGCCCCAACAGCCCCTGTCAGGTATGTGAGGTGGGACTACTGGGAGGAAGTAGTAAGTGCCTCCTGACCTTTTACGCATTTTGGGCTCACGTGTTTCCTCTTCCCCATATCTGTACAACAGGTGCAAATAGCAAAAGACTGATTTTTAGGGGAATTAAACAAGCAATATGCCACTAGTTGAATATATTTTACCAGCGTCCCTGGCCCAGTCCAGTCTCTTTAGGCCTCTGAGGGCCACAGAGGGCCCGCACTTTGCCCGGGCTTAGCACGCGCGGTCCCGCGGCACGGGGGCTTCCCTCCGATTTAAAGCACCTCCGGGCGTGTGGATGGCAGTGACAGCTTCCGCCTGCAAGGGAGACTGGATGTTGGAGTCTCCCTCCCAACTGCGGCCGTGGAAGATGGAGGGCTGCGGCGGAGGGAGGGAGAGCTGGCAGGAGCTGGTAGGAGGGAGGGCAGGCAACCAAAGAATAGAGCAGGTACGTGGGTGTTTGCAGAATTCCCCCGTGTCTGAGCAAAGGATTTGCGAAGCGCCCGCTCTGCCGGGGCTTCCCTCCGATTTAAAGCGCCTCCGGGCCCGTGGATGGCGGTGTCAGCTTCCGCCTGCAAGGGAGCCTGGATGTTGGAGTCTCCCTCCCAACTGCGGCCGCGGAAGATGGAGGGCTGGGGCGGCGGGAGGGAGAGCTGGCAGGAGCTGGTAGGAGGGAGGGCAGGCAACCAAAGAATAGAGCAGGTATGTGGGTGTTTGCAGAATTCCCCCGTGTCTGAGCAAAGGATTTGCGAAGCGCCCGCTCTGCCGGGGCTTCCCTCCGATTTAAAGCGCCTCCGGGCGAGTGGCAGTGAGAGCTTCTGCCTGCAAGGGAGCCTGGATGTTGGAGTCTCCCTCCCAACTACTGCCGCGGAAGATGGAGGGCTGCGGCGGCGGGAGGGAGAGCTGGCAGGAGCTGGTAGGAGGGAGGGCAGGCAACCAAAGAATAGAGCAGGTACGTGGGTGTTTGCAGAATTCCCCCGTGTCTGAGCAAAGGATTTGCGAAGCGCCCGCTCTGCCGGGGCTTCCCTCCGATTTAAAGCGCCTCCGGGCGAGTGGCAGTGAGAGCTTCTGCCTGCAAGGGAGCCTGGATGTTGGAGTCTCCCTCCCAACTACTGCCGCGGAAGATGGAGGGCTGCGGCGGCGGGAGGGAGAGCTGGCAGGAGCTGGTAGGAGGGAGGGCAGGCAACCAAAGAATAGAGCAGGTACGTGGGTGTTTGCAGAATTCCCCCGTATCTGAGCAAAGGATTTGCAAAGCGCCCCTTGTATGGTATGATATAAAACTATATTTTGAATTTAAGACAGAAAGGGAGCATGTATACTTTTGATTGTAGTATGGTAGAATAATCACAATTTTTGATATGAAACCGCACTTGAACTTGATACATAATCAAGATGTTGCTAGGCATTTCAGAATTGGTTGACATGAAGATGCACTGCTTGCAGCTTCAGAAGTGCAGAGCGATTTGACTTGTAATATGTGGATTACATACAACTGGGCACAATTTATCTAATGTATCATTACGTTAAAAAAATATTTTACAGATAGTTTTTCTTTGTCTTAACATGTTTGTATTTTCAGATTGATCCAGCACAGTTTATCTGTAAATTTTGATACCGTGTTGCTTCCGAATAAACATTGACAAGAGGGTAAGAACATGCCCCTCCCATCGACCCGAGATCCCAATGTATCTCCCCCTGTCATCCGCCCACGTAGAATCTATCACTAAGGGGAGTGCCTTTCGAATCAGGATATCCGCCCCCCTAGACCCAGATGTGAACCCTGCATGAGCAACCAATTTGTATCCAATCTATGCATAGCCATGCATGAGTTTCCAACTAAATGCGTTTCTTGAAGCAAGACCACATCCGGCGCGTGGCAGCTGAGATATTGAAGAACCACACTACGCTTGATTTTGTCCCCCAACCCATTCACATTCCAACTTATAACCTCGAGTTCACTACCCCCCATCGTCATAAGAAAAAGAAAAATGATCCTCTGGTGTCTGCTGCATGCTAATCAAATTCAATATACTGATGCCGTCGGTAACACAAAACATAGAAAAAATTAAACAAAATGGCAATAATGTGACATACAATAATACAAAAATCCCTTCAACTCTCCTTCCCCACCCCTCACCCTGCACCCCTGCATGCCGTCGCTTACGCGCATCTCCAACTAGCAGTGTGCCTGTCCCCCCTTTGCACCCCAATACTAATCTACAACTAACTAGAGGTAGAAAATAGAGGGAGGGCCTACACTCGCCCGCCATCTCACCCTATTTCCAACTCCCTCGCAGCCACCCTATTTCAGGTCAATATATTGCAGCACCTATGCAGACGTAGCAAATCAAGGGAGAACAGTACGCACCCATTCCATCCCTTGACCACAACATAGTACTATTTGAACCCACTGTCACCATTTCACAATATTATTGTTCTTCCCTCTCGCCGTGGTCTTGGTCCTCCTTCTCTGTCGCAATCACACTATCCAACCAATCTGCCGTCACCTCAGGATTGTCAAAAAACCAGGCCTTCCCATTTAGTTCTACTCGGAGTCGGGCCGGAAACATCATAGCATATTTTAGTCCTTTGTCTCTCAGTTTTTTCCTTACTGATAGGAAGTTCTGACGCTGTTTCTGAACCATCTGGGTAAAGTCTGGAAAAAAGGAGAGGGTCGCGATTTCATACTTCAAGGGGGGTCCATTTCGTGCAGCTTGTAAAATCGCATCCCTGTCCCGAAAATTCAGGACCCTTGCGATCATAGGACGAGGGGGCGCTCCCGGCCTCGGCTTACCCCCGGGAATCCATGGGCACGTTCAACTGTGAACAGGTTACTGAGGCCTTTAGGCTTGAGAAAGTTAAGGGCAAGAGATTCAACAAACAAATCCAGTGTTTGGCCTTCTGGTTTCTTGGGTACTCCAAGAATGCGGATGTAATAACGCCTGACCCTTCCTTCATATTGGTCCAGCTTACGATCCGTGAGAGCTCTCGAGGTCTTGATGTCCTGCACCTCTCACTGCAACTGACTCACATCGTCAATTAGGCTATTAGTTTTAAGCTCAAGTGATTTGACCTTTTCATTGGTGTACGAGACGTCTGTCCAAATTAGCCCCATCTCAATTGTAACAGTGTCTAGTTTGGCATCTAGGGCTTCCATCATCTGGCCCAGCATGCCTGCACTCCATTAATTTGAATATAAACAAAGGTTCCGTCGGGTGATATCAATTTCAGGTAACAAACAAATCTTTCAACAAGCATATGCGTCGACAAGCAGTCCCGATAACCGGCAAAGTTCGCGGCGGCGTGTTGCTGAGACTTTATTTGGAAACTGACCTTGAGACAGAATAATTTTTTGTCTTTTTCCCTTTACCTTTTCACAATTGTATATAGAGCACTATTTATGTCACTAAAGTCACGGAATGTCACTATTCACTTTTTATATTGTTGCGCCGTTTAATAGGAAGTATTAATTGCTTCTCTTGTTGTGTTTTCAAAGCATTTTACAGAGGGTGTATCACATGTATAATATGAACGTTAAATTGAAGAAATACAGTGATTAAAACTGTTCATGACCCTTATTCCTTTGGTTGGTTTTGCATTTGATGAATCTCTTTTGATAAAAACACATGATATGTTGATTTATAACGCATATGCTTGTTGAAAGATTTATTTCTTACCTGAAATTGATATTACCCGACGGAACCATTGTTTATATTCAAATAGCACTGCCCAGGTTCTGAGGGATACTGGGTTACCCCATACTACGTTTGCACCCCATTAATGGCTGCCATAAGATCCGTTAATGTTGGCTCAATGGGGACAGATAGCACCTCCTCACCCACTGATGGCGTCTTGTTTAATTCCCAGGGGACCCATTAGGGAAGGTATATCGATCCAGTCTATTTGATTGGATAGTCCTGGATCCCTTGGAGGAGCGCGATAGGGGCTTGTCCGATTCCGGTCTTGCTGCCATTTCGTCGCAAGCTGTCACTAGACCAGATCAGAGTGAGCTCATTCCCAATGTCGGGGTCACCAATCACTTCGTCTTCTCTGATTTTCTCCAATCGGTTACAGGTAATTATGCCACCCCCGAACTTCACTTAGGTCATATCCGCTCACCTGGTCCAGATCATTCTCAACAGATCTAACAGTTCACGGGTAATAAACAGGAATGCGTGGGGTATACTCTTATACCAGAATGTTCAAATGAGTTACAGCATAGAGGGGTTTTAGATGAGGATTAAGCACTCCACTATACTTCACCTCCATCCTCCGTCGTACATCCTATGCCCTGCTCACCTTTTCCAGAGCTGCGTTTTATCGAAGCCGTGCCCATTCAGCAGTTCCTCCTGTGCCGCCCGAACAGCTGGATAGTGTGCCACAAATATGAGTTCATGATTTATCTGTTAATTCAACAACAACAAGGGACCCCAATATTAGTCAGCAGGGACCTCGGGGAGCTTACTTTTATCAAACAACATTGGTCCCCAACATTGAAAACTTTCAGCACAAAATGAAATATAGACAGAGTCAATCTATATTTTAGAAAGACATGTCCAGCCGGACAGTGGTCTTTCAGAGATTTTACTCAAAATTCATGTATTTAAATCACACGAAGTACCTTCCAACAATCAACCAGTGTGGACCACAAGCCTGTGTCCAGTACTAACAGAGCAGGTACATAGGGTTGATGTAAACAGCAAAGAAGGGCTTTATAAGGCAAAGCAAGTTACTCTACCAACAATACAATTGTACAGAGTATCACAACTAAGCACTTCACATCCTATAGTAATCACAGTTTGGTTTTAGTGCTTATAAGGTCGGCGGCGTTTCGGACCCTTAATAAATCACAGGGTCCATCATCAGGACAGATACAATGAAAAGCCTTAAAGTTTTTAAGCCTTTAAATGCCTAAAGGGGGAAAGGAAATATTCACATTAAGTTACATGAACAACGTCTACAGGGTTAAAAAAGTGACTTGTAGGTGACCAGTGTGCAGTGCAACACTAGTAAGGTGTACAGGATTTATAAGTGAACTAAGGTGGTGGGCACGATACCCTATTAGGGTTGTAGTGCTAGTTTAGGCTATCCCAGGATTAATTGTGGAATTGCCACAGGGTGATCATGTCCTTGTGCCGGGGCGGTGATGAACGGGGAGATTTGCTAATGTGGGCGGACTACGTGATCGAGTCCGTCGTGATTTGTAACAATAACGCAGAAGGGAAGGGCGGACCTGTGTCAATACGGTAGTGAAAGTGCTAAGTGAGACGGACTATGTGGTCGAGCCCGTCGTGGCTTAAAACAATACCGCAGTGATTTCAGGAAGGGGTAGGCAGTGGGTTGGCGAAATGGGGGGAGTCACATTTGGCAGCATACTGCTTACGGGAGTGCCTCAAGGAATGGAGGCTAGATCCGAGGGTAGCGGATGCAGACACGTCCACCCTAAATAAACAAAATAGAGTAATGAGTAACGCGGCCATCGAGTGGGGGGCCCGCGGGTTAATGGGGAGGATTCTATCTTACCACAGTCGGGCGGCGGGAGCCGCGATAATCTGTGGTGTTCGTCGGCTGCCAGGGGACCTGGGGGTCAAAAGGAATAACTCAGGTATAGCGATGAACGGGGAGGGCATGTCGGGGATCGATGGAATCAACTTACCGGATTAGTCGGTAAGGAATCTCTCTTCCTGGCGTGCTCACAGTAGAGTGGAATGGCAAGCAATATAATTGCTTGTGATTGGTCAGAGCAAGGGAGGGGGCATTAAAATAAAAATAAAGGAGGGACTCCCAGAGGCGCCATCTTAGGTCAGTGATGGAGTGAGTGAAGGAGTGACTAGAAATGAAGGTAGGACTATGGAAAATAGTCGAAGTGGTGATGTGAAGAGCCAGTGACATGCTTAAGAACAAGCATTTAGACAATACAATTAAAATTCATATTTACAACAGAGTACATATATGACTTCATTCAGCACCAAGTTCTGAATAAGGGCAGTCCATTCATCTTGAAGGTTGAGACCAGAGTTAAGACTATCAGTCTTCAAGATCCATTTGAGTTCCTCTCTGTTCAAGAGGCGAGTGAGGTCATCACCCCTAGGTGGAATGATGATTTGGGAAATTACCGTCCAACGAATATCATTCTCCGAGTGTCCTTTTTCCAAGAAATGTTCCACCAACGGGGCATTAGGTGTTTTACACCGGATGCGGCTGCGGTGTTGGGATGTCCTCAGCTTAATCTTCTGTTTAGTTTGGCCCACGAATATCATGTTGCATGGGCAAAAAATGGCATATACAATATTCTGACTATTGCAATTTGTGAATGTTTTTAATACATTTCTCACATTTTTATACACAAATTCTTTGCCATCAACTGAAAAATCACATACAATGCAGGACCCACACCGAGAGTGAGTGGGGGTAATTGCCAGTGATCGTGAAGAGTAACATTTCTAACAGATGGTAATGCTGCCCTGACCAGTTGGTCTTAAACAATGTGTCAAAAAGAACTGGCACATCTTAAACTCAGGGGTGCTGAATTGGGATACTCCCCTCTTTGCCTTCAAGAAAAATAAAAATCTCAAAGACCAACTGGTCAGGGCAGCATTACCATCTGTTAGAAATGTTACTCTTCACGATCACTGGCAATTACCCCCAGTCCTTGGTCACTCTCGGTGTGGGTCCTGCATTGTATGTGATTTTTCAGTTGATGGCAAAGAATTTGTGTATAAAAATGTGAGAAATGTATTAAAAACATTCACAAATTGCAATAGTCAGAATATTGTATATGCCATTTTTTGCCCATGCAACATGATATATGTGGGCCAAACTAAACAGAAGATTAAGCTGAGGATATCCCAACACCGCAGCCGCATCTGGTGTAAAACACCTAATGCCCCGTTGGTGAAACATTTCTTGGAAAAAGGACACTCGGAGAATGATATTCGTTGGACGGTAATTTCCCAAATCATCATTCCATCTAGGGGTGGTGACCTCACTCGCCTCTTGAACAGAGAGGAACTCAAATGGATCTTGAAGACTGATAGTCTTAACTCTGGTCTCAACCTTTAAGATGAATGGACTGCCCTTATTTAGAACTTGGTGCTGAATGAAGTCATATATGTACTCTGTTGTAAATATGAATTTTAATTGTATTGTCTAAATGCTTGTTCTTAAGCATGTCACTGGCTCTTCACATCACCACTTCGACTATTTTCCATAGTCCTACCTTCATTTTTAGTCACTCCTTCACTCACTCCATCACTGACCTAAGATGGCGCCTCTGGGAGTCCCTCCTTTATTTTTATTTTTATGCCCCCTCCCTTGCTCTGACCAATCACAAGCAATTATATTGCTTGCCATTCCACTCTACTGTGAGCACGCCAGGAAGAGAGATTCCTTACCGACTAATCCGGTAAGTTGATTCCATCGATCCCCGTTATTCGTGCCCTCCCCGTTCATCACTATACCTGAGTTATTCCTTTTGACCCCCAGGTCCCCTGGCAGCCGACGAACACCACAGATTATCGCGGCTCCCGCCGCCCGACTGTGGTAAGATAGAATCCTCCCCATTCACCCGCGGGCCCCCCACTCGATGGCCGCGTTACTCATTACTCTATTTTGTTTATTTAGGGTGGACGTGTCTGCATCCGCTACCCTCGGATCTAGCCTCCATTCCTTGAGGCACTCCGGTAAGCAGTATGCTGCCAATTGTGACTCCCCCCATTTCGCCGACCCACTGCCTACCCCTTCCTGAAATCACTGCGGTATTGTTTTAAGCCACGACGGGCTCGACCACGTAGTCCGTCTCACTTAGCACTTTCACTACCGTATTGACACAGGTCCGCCCTTCCCTTCTGCGTTATTGTTACAAATCATGACGGACTCGATCACGTAGTCCGCCCACATTAGCAATTCTCCCCGTTCATCACCGCCCCGGCACAAGGACATGATCACCCTGTGGCAATTCCACAATTAATCCTGGGATAGCCTAAACTAGCACTACAACCCTAATAGGGTATCGTGCCCACCACCTTAGTTCACTTATAAATCCTGTACACCTTACTAGTGTTGCACTGCACACTGGTCACCTACAAGTCACTTTTTTAACCCTGTAGACGTTGTTCATGTAACTTAATGTGAATATTTCCTTTCCCCCCTTTAGGCATTTAGAGGCTTAAAAACTTTAAGGCTTTTCATTGTATCTGTCCTGATGATGGACCCTGTGATATACTAAGGGTCCGAAACGCCGTCGACCTTATATGCACTAAAACCAAACTGTGATTACTATAGGATGTGAAGTGCTTAGTTGTGATACTCTGTACAATTGTATTGTTGGTAGAGTAACTTGCTTTGCCTTATAAAGCCCTTCTTTGCTGTTTACATCAACCCTATGTACCTGCTCTGTTAGTACTGGACACAGGCTTGTGGTCCACACTGGTTTATTGTTGGAAGGTACTTCGTGTGAATTAAATACATGAATTTTGAGTAAAATCTCTGAAAGACCACTGTCCGGCTGGACATGTCTTTCTAAAATATAGATTGACTCTGTCTATATTTCATTTTGTGCTGAAAGTTTTCAATGTTGGGGACCAATGTTGTTTGATAAAAGTAAGCTCCCGAGGTCCCTGCTGACTAATATTGGGGTCCCTTGTTGTTGTTGAATTAACTGTGCGCAATCGACTGATTGCAAGGGTTTCTCTCTCCTTCCACTTCTCCTAAGTGGCCCCTGCTTCCCGGTACCTACAGCTGTGTACCTCTTTTGCCTTCCCTTCTGTCGTTGTGTGTCTGACTCAGCACCCCTATACTCTCTTGAGTATATTGATAAAATCTGAGCAGGCCCTTCCTTGTTTGATACCCCAGATGCACCTTCCCTAACAGGGAACACTAGTTTATCAGAAGATCTAGAAAAATATAAGAAAAAACATGCCAGTTTAGAATTAATGATGCTCATGCTGACCCAGTATTTGAAATCTAACACCATTCCTCTTGGCTTACAAGTGAGAAATATTCCTGGAGCGTTTACAGACAACCCCAAGTACATCACAGGGTTTAGCGGTATTGGCACTACTTGCTCCCGCCACTGGTTAGTACTTGGGATTGAAACTGCGGTTGAGGAACTAAAAAAATTCGATGAGATTATCAAAGATCTGGAAAAACAGATCACAGATGACAAAACCATTGCTGATACAAAGTCCTTATTAGAAAAAATTGACAAAACGGTTGCTGAGTTCCGCCGGATAGAACAAAATAAGAAATCGAATAAAGTTAAGAAGGACATCAAATTCTTCTCCCTGGAACGTACTTATCCGTATCTACAGAAAGATTTTTATCTTAACCGTAACTTCAACCCACACCAGCAAACCCCTAGACCTTGGGGCCGCTTCATTAAAAGGAATACAGTAGTAGGTTTTACGGACTCTTCAGCAGAATCCTCTGATAGTTCCGATCCAGGAGAAGGAGCAAGTGGTCAGCAACGTAATCCCCCTCATTTTTTATCCAGAGGCAACTCAGAACCCCAAAAGAAAGGAAGGGTCAAACAACAGCAGAGATGGCACAATTCCCCTGGGGAACGCCAGACGAGACACAAATTTTACCAATGGTAAATTCCGATTGTGCTCTTAACCCTATACCGATTTTTAACATTTCCAACCACTCACTTACTGACCACGAATCCTCACTCCTCCAGAGAGGATTATCATTTGTCCCTGCTGTAGGAGAGTAGGGTCTGCAATCCTATGATCACCCAGATTTTTTGCTTTTGTTTCACTGGTTTACGACTTTCTCTGGCTGTGGGCCTGCCAATCAGACCCACAGCCTAGCTGTTCTCTCACTAAATTGACATGTGTACCTTAGGTGCATTATCCAATTGGGACTGGGCCACCTTATCAGACCCTGTAACTCAGGGCATAGGTGTACCCAGGGCCTACCAGGGGCTGAAGCATGTATTATGCCACCCCTGGATGGCCATCTAAATCTGACACAACTGGCTGCACGACAGCTGGGGCAAGGTGGTGTAATCACCCTTTGCTTTAGATATAGTATACCTATATCTAACCCTAAAATGGACACACAGATTCCTATCAGTCACTCCTATGGCAGGCCTCGACAATCCTGAAGGCAGAGTGCTTGGAATCGTGTGAAATGGTGCTCTGGCATGAGCTGAGCCCGTTTGCAGCTTGCGGAACCAAGTCCTAATAGCTGTTCCATGATAACGCATACCATATACTCTTAAGTGCATTATAATCCTCGCGGTTAAATGCTATCTTTGGTATTGCTTTATCAAAACATGTCGAGTAAGGTGTCATACGAATTGGAATACTAACCCCTCGCCAATTCTGGCGACGGGGTTAGCATTCCACCCTTCTAGAGGGACACGACATGTATGTAACTATGAACCCCGGTTAAAGTTAACTGAAGCCTCAGCTCCACAAAATGGATGCTGCCAACACAGACACGAGTCTGACCTCCTGCTGCTGGGAGTCCTTCCAGCGAGGAGAGCTTGGACAAAGGGTTTCCTGTCAGGGGCGGTGCTAGCACCATCCCAGATAGGGTTTTGTGTATCCTGGGTAGGCAGGGCTTTACAGGAAGGTGACTGCAGAGTGGCACCCCGGTGCTCACTACGCATCTGCCGGCTAGAACCAGTTCCAGGGGCACACCAGCCCCTGGCCTGGGGAAAGTCCGGCATGGGAGAGGGGTGTAACCACCCCCCTTCCTGGTCCCACCCCTAGGGCAGGACCTAGTCGCGTACCCAACCCTTTCTTTAGGATAAAGGCAGGAGCGGGGACCCTTCCAAATTGGATCATCTTTGAATCCTGAAACTACTTTCTACGAAAGGAACTCAAGACTTCTTCTCAAGATTTCTCCCTTGTGACTAAGGAGTAGTCACCCTGCATCCGCAGGCACCATCTAAGAACTCTGCGGTTTGCTGCACGTCCTTCCTCAGGAATCCGACCGACCAGCACGACGAGACCCGGCGTCCCTGGCACCTCTGACCTCTACCTACCTTTACAGCTAAGCTGAGAACCGTAGGTGCGACGAGACCTCGAGGGACCGGCCATCATCAGAACTGCACGACTTCTATCCAGCACGACCGCCGAGGGATCCTCTGGTGAGTGCTTTGGGGTCCGAGAAGCCCCGACCCTGAGCAGCTCCAGCACCGAAGTCCAGCCTCCCAGCATCTCCACGATCTGCGTGGGGCCCTTCTGCTTTTTGCTGCTCACCGCGTTGTTTGGCTACTAGCCCGCTGGCTTGTGGCCTTCTTAACGACGCCCGACGACATCACTGCTGCTGGTCTGGTTGCTCCAGACTGGCCCTTGCTCCCTTCCAAAAGAGGAGCACCCCGGACCCTCCTGGTCCACTCCAGACGCCATTTTAAGTCCACCGCGTGGGCTTGAATTTGCCAAGACTTGTTGCCCCAATCCTGGGTCCAGCGACGTCGACAGCTTCATCCATCGTGGGACAGCTCGCTCCTCCATCCTGGTCGCCGAGAACGCCTCCTGGTCCGTGAGATCTGCAGAGCACAGCGTCGCCCACTCACCTAGTCGAGGTGACTACCATCCGGTGCCCTCCTGGTGCCACCTGACTACTGGCTAGTAGTCACGAACTTGGTCCCCTCTGCTTTCAGGTGTCATCCATCTTCGATCCAGGCTTGGATCACTCGAACAATCTTCACTGGTCGCCTGCCAGCAACTTCTTTCTTCAGGCTCCTGGTTCGTCTACGAGGATTCCCGACGTCTTTTGAGACCTATGCAGCTGCAGCCCCTGGGCTAGGTAACTTCGGCATTTCGGTGCCCCAGCATAGCCTCACTATCCAAGGGTCAGGATCCACTGTCGTTTTCGATCTACTTAGTCGGGTTCGCCCGAGAACACTAACTTTGTGAAATCTAGCTACCATAGACTTTGTCCCACATCCCGCGTGAGAGTGCACACTCTGCACCCGAGTACCCTAGGCCTCCTACTAGTAATCTGAAGGTTCAGTAACGAAGTCCTAGCGATTCCAAAGCCTATTAGTACAGTACACACCTGCTAGTAATTTCGCATTCCACTTTTAGAGTATATGGTTTTTCGTGCCCCTCGGGCATTTGTGTAAATTGTGCAACTTGAAGTATTTTCATAAGAGTTTTGTTGTGTGCTTAGTACCCTGTCCTCATAAAGAGTACAGGGCTGTTGTGATTCTAATAAATACACTGTTTATTTTCATAATACTTGTGTGGTGTCCTTTCACTTGGTGTTCAAGGGGTATATGTGATGGTATAACAGCTGGCTTAACACGCCCTCTAGAGTTTAGCCCGAAGACTGCTCGTATCCACGCTACTAGGATAGCTGGTCTATAAGGTTGACTTACAACCAATCACCATAAGGGTTGTTTGGACTGATACAAAGTGCTCACTAGAATAGTGAACATTATATATCAGGCCAACTTCTCACATTGGTGAGCAGCGGTTGGGATTTGAGCTTGCTGTTGTTTTACCACACGTATCCTAAGAATATCTTGTGAAAGATCACATAAGTACTCCATGTACATATAACTTAGCTTAGAATACTCTGAGTTCTACTGAACCAGCTGTTGTAGCTCCTCAAGGCTTAGCACACCTTGGCTACAACTCTTAGCAAGGGATCAGTAGGCAAACATATAGTGTAGGTAGGTGCATCACTTACACCACACTAGAATCAGCATGTCAGACAAAGGAGGAAACTCTGAGTCTCCCCTTGTGTCAGTGGACCCTCCACAGGTCACTTCTAGATATGCTGCTCTTAGCTTCCAGGAGATGAGACAAGTGTGTACCTCCAGGAAGCTAAAACAGGGGTCTAACCCCACAATCCCATTCTTGATTGGTCTCTTAGAGACTTATGATGCCAGGAGGGCTGGTAACCCAGACCCTTCTAATCCAGATGGGAACATGCCTCCCCTAGAGGGAACCACAGGTGACCCTGACCTTATCCATCTCTCTGCAGAAGGTGAAGAGGCGGATGAGGATCTAGAGCCATCTGAGGATGAGGCAGACAAAGGACCAGTAGTAGTTAGCCAGCTAACTAGGGACAACTTAAGCAGACATGAGAGTGGTACTAGGAGACCCCTGGGGCCCCTCTCAGGCCAGCTTAACATTGGGAATGGACGAGTTAGGTCTCTATCCAGAGGCTCTAACAGATCCATTCGAACCAATGGCTCTCAGGGCTCTTCTCAAAGAGGGATGACATCCCCTCAGAGGAGAGTGTATGAAGCCAAAGTAAGGGAAGTCAATCTGAGGATTGAAAGGGAAGAACTTGCCCTGGCCATAGAGAGACTTGCCTTTGCTAGAGAGCAAAAGTTAAGTGGATTAGATTCCACTGGTGGCAGCATTCCCCCAAGGGAAAACAGGAGTTTTGATACTAGACACCTGAGTAAGATAGTGCCCCCCTTTAAACAAGGGGATGATATCCACAAATGGATGACTGCTTTAGAGAGGGCCTGCACTGTACAGTGTGACCCCCCAAGTCAGTGGGCAGCTATCTTGTGGCTCTCCTTTGAAGGTAAAGGTAGAGATAAGCTCCTCACTACTAGAGCTGAGGATGCTAACAATTACCAAGTCCTGAAGAATACACTGATTGATGGGTTTGGCCTAACCACTGAGCAGTACAGGTTGCTGTTCAGAGATACCCAGAAAACTCAGTCTCAGGATTGGTTTGACTTTGTAGATTGTGCCACTAAGGCTTTGGAGGGGTGGTTGCTGGGCAGTAAGGTTACTGATTACACAGGATTGTATAATTTGATCATGAGAGAACAAATTTTAAACAATTGTCAGAACCAGTTGTTGCATCAGCATCTTGTTGACTCAGATCTGACCTCTCCCCAAGAATTGGGAAAGAAGGCAGACAGATGGGTCAGAACAAGAGTTAAGCAAAACCTGGGCCAGAACCAGGGTGGTCAGAAGAAAGCAGACCAGAAGGGTAAAGATTCTAAGGGTGAACAAAATGACCAGAAGTCTTCGACAGGTCCCCAACAACCCAAAGAGGATGGGGGTCAGGCTCCCCAGAAAAAGAAGAATCAAGAAGGCCAATCAAAAAGGTGGTGCCAATACTGCAAAAGTAAAACTCACTGGTTTAGTGAGTGCACCAAGAAAGGAGGGCAGACTCCTGCTACTGCAGCCCCTAAGGCACCTGTGCCCCCTAGTACAGCCAGCAGTAGTAGTGCACCTCCCAAGGGTTTAGTTGGGTTAACCTTGGGTTCTGAGGGGTATGACAACTTAGTTGGCACACTCACTCAGGCTGTCCTTGTCTGTACAGGGGATATGGATATATCCCCTGACATCAGTCCCAATACTTTGGGCAAATACAGGCAGACACCTTTAATCAATGGAAGAATGGCTAGGCCTATAGGGACACTTGTGCCAGTGTCACAATGGTGACACCTAACTTTGTGGACCCTGGACAGATCATGCCAGGTACAGATTTCCTGGTGACCAATGCAAGCAACGTCACTACCAGTCATAGTATGGCAATTGTTGCTTTCTCCTGGGGAGGGGTAAATGGCCAGAAAAAGGTTGTTGTTAGTTCAGACCTCCCAGTGGATTGTTTGTTGGGCAATGATTTGGAGTCATCACAATGGTCAGAAGTGGAGCAGAGGACTCACATGGAGATGTTAGGCTTGCCAGCACATGTGCTTGCTGTGACTAGGTCACATGCCAGAAAATGCCCCATTGAACAGGTGCTGGATCCTGGAACAATGGACCAGACACCTCCCAAGAAGAAGAGCAGTAGGGTTAAGGCATTGCCTTCCCCCTTGCCCCAGGTTGAGGATCAAGTCTCAGAGGAGGCTGACCTACAGGAATTGAGGGAAACTGAGCCTAAAGAATTTGAACTTGATCAAGTTGAGTTTCTGGGCTCAGGGGGACCCTCAAGAGAAGACCTGGGGAAGGAACAATTAGACTGCCCTTCCCTTGAACCCCTCAGACAGCAGGCTGCTGCTGGGAACGCCACAGGTACCCACAAGGTATACTGGGATGATGGACTCCTGTACACTGAGGCAAGAGACCCCAAGCCTGGCATGGCCAGGAGGCTGGTTATCCCCTTGTCTCAGAGAGGTTTCCTTCTTACCTTGGCCCATGAGATTCCCTTAGCAGGACACTTAGGCCAGACAAAGACTTGAGACAGACGTGTCTCACACTTTCACTGACCTCACATGTATGAGGATACCAAGGAGTTTTGTCGCTCCTGTGTCACTTGCCAAGCCAGTGGTAAGTCAGGTGGCACAACAAAGGCCCCCCTTATACCAATGCCTGTGGTGGGGGTGCCCTTTGAAAGAGTGGGGATTGACATTGTTGGTTCAATGGAACCCCAGACAGCATCAGGGCACAAGTTTATACTGGTGGTAGTGGATCATGCCACCAGGTATCCTGAAGCTATTCCCCTTAGGACCACTACAGCACCTGTTGTGGCAAGAGCCCTAGTTGGAGTGTTCTCCAGAGTGGGCTTCCCTAAGGAGGTTGTCTCTGACAGAGGTGTAAACTTCATGTCAAGCTACTTAACTGCTATGTGGAAGGAATGTGGTGTCAACTACAAGTTCACTACACCCTATCATCCACAATGCAATGGGCTTGTTGAAAGGTTCAACAGGACCCTAAAAGGGATGATTCATGGACTACCTGAAAAGCTCAGGCGTAGATGGGATGTCCTGATACCCTGCCTTCTGTTTGCTTACAGAGAGGTCCCACAAAAGGGGGTTGGCTATAGTCCTTTTGAACTTTTGTATGGGCATCCTGTAAGAGGACCCCTGTGTTTGGTGAAGGAAGGATGGGAGAGACCTCTCAAAAAGCCTGCAACCAACATAGTGGACTATGTACTTGGTCTCCGCTCCAGGATGGCTGAGTATATGGAGAAGGCATCTGAAAACCTTAAGGCCAGTCAAGAACTTCAGAAAGCTTTGCATGGCCAAAAGGCTGTCCTGACTGTGTATCAGCCTGGACAGAAGGTGTGGGTGTTGGAGCCAGTGGCCCCAGCAGCACTCAATACAAATGGTCTGGGCCCCACACAATTCTTGAGCAAAAGGGAGAGGTCACCTACCTGGTGGACCTTGGAACTCCCAGGAGCCCCCACAGGGTACTCCATGTTAACAGGCTCAAAGCATATGTCGACAGGAAGGACATGAGCTTGCTCATGGCCATAGATGAGGGACAGGAGGAAGAGAGTGACCCTCTCCCAGACCTGCTCACTCAGAATCCTGATGATGGGTCAGTAGATGGTGTTGTCTTTTGTGGCAGCCTCTCTGAACATCAACAGAAGGATTGCAAACAAGTTCTTCAATCCTTCAGACATATGTTCTCTCTAACACCCAGTCAGACCAATTGGTGTACCCATGAGGTTGACACTGGTGACAGCTTGCCAGTTAAGAGTAAAATCTACAGGCAGCCTGATCATGTTAGAGACTGCATCAAAACTGAAGTGCAGAAAATGTTGGAGTTGGGAGTCATTGAACCCTCAGATAGCCCTTGGGCTAGTCCAGTAGTTCTAGTGCCAAAGCCTCACACCCAGGGTGGTAAGAAAGAGATGAGGTTCTGCGTAGACTACAGGGGTCTCAATGCAGTCACTAAGACTGATGCCCACCCAATACCAAGGGCAGATGAACTTATAGATAGATTGGCTTCTGCCAACTACTTAAGTACATTTGACCTGACAGCTGGGTATTGGCAAATACAGGTTAGCTGAGGATGCCAAGCCCAAGACAGCATTTTCTACCCCTGGTGGGCATTATCAATTTGTGGTAATGCCCTTTGGTTTGAAAAATGCACCTGCCACCTTCCAAAGGTTGGTGAATCATGTTCTCACTGGGCTGGATGACTTCTGTGCAGCATATCTAGATGATATTGCTGTCTTTAGCTCCACCTGGGAGGATCACCTGGTCCACCTGAGGAAAGTGTTAGAGGCACTGCAAGCAGCAGGTCTCACTATCAAGGCCACCAAGTGCCAGATAGGGCAGACACAGGTTGTATACTTGGGCCACCTTGTAGGTGGAGGCCAAGTTCAGCCACTGGAGAGCAAGATACAGTCAATCAGGGACTGGGCTCCTCCAACCACCCAGACTCAGGTTCGAGCTTTCTTGGGCCTGACTGGTTACTACAGAAAGTTTGTCAGGAAATATGGATCTATTGTGACTCCACTTAATGAACTGACAAGTAAGAAAATGCCAAAAATGGTTCAGTGGACAGCAGGCTGTCAAAAAGCATTCGATGACCTAAAGCAGGCCATGTGCACAGCACCTATCCTCAAGAGTCCAGACTACTCCAAACCATTCATTGTCCAAACAGATGCTTCTGAGTTGGGTGTGGGAGCTGTTCTATCTCAACTGAATTTTGATGGTAATGACCAGCCCATTGCTTTTATAAGCAGAAGGCTGACCCCCAGAGAGAAAAATTGGTCAGCTATTGAGAGGGAGGCCTTTGCTGTGGTTTGGGCCCTGAAGAAACTGAGGCCATACTTGTTTGGCACTCATTTCAAGATTCAGACCGACCATAAGCCCCTCTTATGGCTAAATCAGATGAAGGGTGAAAACCCCAAACTGCTTAGGTGGTCCATTTCCCTACAGGGGATGGATTTTACAGTGGAGCATAGACCTGGCACTGATCATGGCAATGCAGATGGGCTCTCCAGGTATTTCCACTTAGAACAAGAAGACTCACCTGGTCAAGGTTAGCTTATTGTCCCAAAGTTTGGGGGGGGGGGTCATGTAGGAGAGTAGGGTCTGCAATCCTATGATCACCCAGATTTTTCGCTTTTGTTTCACTGGTTTACGACTTTCTCTGGCTGTGGGCCTGCCAATCAGACCCACAGCCTAGCTGTTCTCTCACTAAATTGACATGTGTACCTTAGGTGCATTATCCAATTGGGACTGGGCCACCTTATCAGACCCTGTAACTCAGGGCATAGGTGTACCCAGGGCCTACCAGGGGCTGAAGCATGTATTATGCCACCCCTGGATGGCCATCTAAATCTGACACAACTGGCTGCACGACGGCTGGGGCAAGGTGGTGTAATCACCCTTTGCTTTAGATATAGTATACCTATATCTAACCCTAAAATGGACACACAGATTCCTATCAGTCACTCCTATGGCAGGCCTTGACAATCCTGAAGGCAGAGTGATTGGAATCGTGTGAAATGGTGCTCTGGCATGAGCTGAGCCCGTTTGCAGCTTGCGGAACCAAGTCCTAATAGCTGTTCCATGATAACGCATACCATATACTCTTAAGTGCATTATAATCCTCGCGGTTAAATGCTATCTTTGGTATTGCTTTATCAAAACATGTCGAGTAAGGTGTCATACGAATTGGAATACTAACCCCTCGCCAATTCTGGCGACGGGGTTAGCATTCCACCCTTCTAGAGGGACACGACATGTATGTAACTGTGAACCCCGGTTAAAGTTAACTGAAGCCTCAGCTCCACAAAATGGATGCTGCCACCACAGACACGAGTCTGACCTCCTGCTGCTGGGAGTCCTTCCAGCGATGAGAGCTTGGACAAAGGGTTTCCTGTCAGGGGCGGTGCTAGCACCATCCCAGATAGGGTTTTGTGTATCCTGGGTAGGCAGGGCTTTACAGGAAGGTGACTGCAGAGTGGCACCCCGGTGCTCACTACGCATCTGCCGGCTAGAACCAGTTCCAGGGGCACACCAGCCCCTGGCCTGGGGAAAGTCCGGCATGGGAGAGGGGTGTAACCACCCCCCTTCCTGGTCCCACCCCTAGGGCAGGACCTAGTCGCGTACCCACCCCTTTCTTTAGGATAAAGGCAGGAGCGGGGACCCTTCCAAATTAGATCATCTTTGAATCCTGAAACTACTTTCTACGAAAGGAACTCAAGACTTCTTCTCAAGATTTCTCCCTTGTGACTAAGGAGTAGTCATCCTGCATCCGCAGGCACCATCTAAGAACTCTGCGGTTTGCTGCACGTCCTTGCTCAGGAATCCGACCGACCAGCACGACGAGACCCGGCTTCCCTGGCACCTCTGACCTCTACCTACCTTTACAGCTAAGCTGAGAACCATAGGTGCAACGAGACCTCGAGGGACCGGCCATCATCAGAGCTGCACGACTTCTATCCAGCACGACCGCCGAGGGATCCTCTGGTGAGTGCTTTGGGGTCCAAGAAGCCCCGACCCTGAGCAGCTCCAGCACCGAAGTCCAGCCTCCCAGCATCTCCACGATCTGCGTGGGGCCCTTCTGCTTTTTTCTGCTCACCGCGTTGTTTGGCTACTAGCCCGCTGGCTTGTGGCCTTCTTAACGACGCCCGACGACATCACTGCTGCTGGTCTGGTTGCTCCAGACTGGCCCTTGCTCCCTTCCAAAAGAGGAGCACCCCGGACCCTCCTGGTCCACTCCAGACGCCATTTTGAGTCCACCGCGTGGGCTTGAATTTGCCAAGACTTGTTGCCCCAATCCTGGGTCCAGCGACATCGACAGCTTCATCCATCGTGGGACAGCTCGCTCCTCCATCCTGGTCGCCGACAACGCCTCCTGGTCCGTGAGATCTGCAGAGCACAGCGTCGACCAATCACCTAGTTGAGGTGACTACCATCCGGTGCCCTCCTGGTGCCACCTGACTACTGGCTAGTAGTCACAAACTTGGTCCCCTCTGCTTTCAGGTGTCATCCATCTTCGATCCAGGCTTCGATCACTCGAACAATCTTCACTGGTCGCCTGCCAGCAACTTCTTTCTTCAGGCTCCTGGTTCGTCTACGAGGATTCCCGACGTCTTTTGAGACCTATGCAGCTGCAGCCCCTGGGCTAGGTAACTTCGGCATTTCGGTGCCCCAGCATAGCCTCACTATCCAAGGGTCCGGATCCACTGTCGTTTTCGATCTACTTAGTCGGGTTCGCCCGAGAACACTAACTTTGTGAAATCTAGCTACCATAGACTTTGTCCCGCATCCCGCGTGAGAGTGCACACTCTGCACCCGAGTCCCCTAGGCCTCCTACTAGTAATCTGAAGGTTCAGTAACGTAGTCCCAGCGATTCCAAAGCCTATTAGTACAGTACTTACCTGCTAGTCATTTCGCATTCCACTTTTAGAGTATATGGTTTTTCGTGCCCCTCGGGCATTTGTGTAAATTGTGCAACTTGAAGTATTTTCATAAGAGTTTTGTTGTTTGCTTAGTACCCTGTCCTCATAAAGAGTACAGGGCTGTTGTGATTCTAATAAATACACTGTTTATTTTCATAACACTTGTGTGGTGTCCTTTCACTTGGTGTTCAAGGGGTATATGTGATGGTATACCAGCTGGCTTAACACGCCCTCTAGAGTTTAGCCCGAAGACTGCTCGTATCCACGCTACTAGGATAGCTGGTCTATAAGGTTGACTTACAACCAATCACCATAAGGGTTGTTTGGACTGATACAAAGTGCTCACTAGAATAGTGAACATTATATATCAGGCCAACTTCTCACACCTGCTACCTACCCCAATTTCTTGGACCTGCAATCTGAATTGATGGCCTTCTTCCGCAAATTAAGACTGCGTTCCTACTTTGAACTCAATCCGTCTGAACCTAAAACCACTGTAACACCTTTTAGGCCACCATCCACTTTTTCCCCTACCACCAACATGATACCGAGAGAGATTGTCACGTTTGAGAAGGTTATTCTCAAAGAGATCTCAGAGTTAGAAAAGTCCCATCTCTTCATACCGTTCAACATTCCAATTGAAGAAAATAACGCCATCTCCACCTTGAAAAACAACAATCAGCTAATAATTAAACCTGCTGACAAGGGTGGTGGGATTGTCCTACAGGACATTGATAATTACAAAGAGGAACTACAACGTCAGGTTTCTAATACTGATCATTATTGCAAGCTACCTTGTAATCCCACAAAGGAACTACAGACTCTTATCAGGCGCCTTACTGCAGACGCCATGTCTAATGGCATAATTAGCCAACATGAATATAACTTTTTGAACACCACCAACCCTAGAATACCAGTGATCTACACTTTACCGAAGAGCCATAAAAGACTTGACAAACCCCCAGGTAGGCCGATAGTGTCAGGCGGTGGCTCGGTACTAGAACCACTGGGCCATTACGTCAACCATTTTCTAAAGGACTTTGTACCAACAACCCAGTGCTATATTAGAGATAGTATGCACATGATAAACATCATAGAAAATCATGCATTTGATCCTGAAACTGAGACCCTGTGTACACTAGACGTTGAGTCTTTGTACACGAACATACCTCAGAGAGACTCCCTGTTGGTGATGGAAAGATTTCTCAATACCAGGCCTAGTCCCCACAGAGTTCCCACCCTATTTATTATACAACTCTTAGAAATTTGTCTAACCCAAAACTTCTTCCTGTACGATTCCCAGTACTACCAACAGGTACGGGGTACATCTATGGGGGCTATTTTTGCCCCCACCCTGGCAATACTGTACATGGACTGGCTGGAGACTAACACTATCTTGTCTCCAACCAACCCCTTTCACCGAGGACTAAACACGTGGAAGAGATATATAGACGATATCTTTTTAATCTGGGGTGCCGCTCGTACTGAGGTCCTTACCAGTGGTTACACGCAGCCAGCTTTGCGCTACAGGAGTAGCTTTCATCTGTCATCTGCCCATCGTCTTTCAGAGGGAGGAGGAGACCTTCGCGAGGCCGCAGAGGAGGTGAGAGGCGCGGCCCCGGGACTGCGAGGAACAGCGTCAAGTCCATCAGCTGTTTCCTCTTCCCGCGTGAGCCGCGCCCCCTCCCAGTGCCCGCCCCCATCACAGACTTGAAAACCTCTCGCGGCCCCCGCTGCGCGGGTGCCGCTCGTACTGAGGTCCTTACCAGTGGTTACACGCAGCCAGCTTTGCGCTACAGGAGTAGCTTTCATCTGTCATCTGCCCATCGTCTTTCAGAGGGAGGAGGAGACCTTCGCGAGGCCGCAGAGGAGGTGAGAGGCGCGGCCCCGGGACTGCGAGGAACAGCGTCAAGTCCATCAGCTGTTTCCTCTTCCCGCGTGAGCCGCGCCCCCTCCCAGTGCCCGCCCCCATCACAGACTTGAAAACCTCTCGCGGCCCCCGCTGCGCGGGGGCCGCTCGTACTGAGGTCCTTACCAGTGGTTACACGCAGCCAGCTTTGCGCTACAGGAGTAGCTTTCATCTGTCATCTGCCCATCGTCTTTCAGAGGGAGGAGGAGACCTTCGCGAGGCCGCAGAGGAGGTGAGAGGCGCGGCCCCGGGACTGCGAGGAACAGCGTCAAGTCCATCAGCTGTTTCCTCTTCCCGCGTGAGCCGCGCCCCCTCCCAGTGCCCGCCCCCATCACAGACTTGAAAACCTCTCGCGGCCCCCGCTGCGCGGGTGCCGCTCGTACTGAGGTCCTTACCAGTGGTTACACGCAGCCAGCTTTGCGCTACAGGAGTAGCTTTCATCTGTCATCTGCCCATCGTCTTTCAGAGGGAGGAGGAGACCTTCGCGAGGCCGCAGAGGAGGTGAGAGGCGCGGCCCCGGGACTGCGAGGAACAGCGTCAAGTCCATCAGCTGTTTCCTCTTCCCGCGTGAGCCGCGCCCCCTCCCAGTGCCCGCCCCCATCACAGACTTGAAAACCTCTCGCGGCCCCCGCTGCGCGGGTGCCGCTCGTACTGAGGTCCTTACCAGTGGTTACACGCAGCCAGCTTTGCGCTACAGGAGTAGCTTTCATCTGTCATCTGCCCATCGTCTTTCAGAGGGAGGAGGAGACCTTCGCGAGGCCGCAGAGGAGGTGAGAGGCGCGGCCCCGGGACTGCGAGGAACAGCGTCAAGTCCATCAGCTGTTTCCTCTTCCCGCGTGAGCCGCGCCCCCTCCCAGTGCCCGCCCCCATCACAGACTTGAAAACCTCTCGCGGCCCCCGCTGCGCGGGTGCCGCTCGTACTGAGGTCCTTACCAGTGGTTACACGCAGCCAGCTTTGCGCTACAGGAGTAGCTTTCATCTGTCATCTGCCCATCGTCTTTCAGAGGGAGGAGGAGACCTTCGCGAGGCCGCAGAGGAGGTGAGAGGCACGGCCCCGGGACTGCGAGGAACAGCGTCAAGTCCATCAGCTGTTTCCTCTTCCCGCGTGAGCCGCGCCCCCTCCCAGTGCCCGCCCCCATCACAGACTTGAAAACCTCTCGCGGCCCCCGCTGCGCGGGAGCCGCTCGTACTGAGGTCCTTACCAGTGGTTACACGCAGCCAGCTTTGCGCTACAGGAGTAGCTTTCATCTGTCATCTGCCCATCGTCTTTCAGAGGGAGGAGGAGACCTTCGCGAGGCCGCAGAGGAGGTGAGAGGCGCGGCCCCGGGACTGCGAGGAACAGCGTCAAGTCCATCAGCTGTTTCCTCTTCCCGCGTGAGCCGCGCCCCCTCCCAGTGCCACGCCCCCTTTCACTCCATACAGATTTAAACGAAGCCAGCAACGCGCATAGCGGGACGCGCGCGGGACGTAGCCCGGGGCGAAGCCCGGGCAAAGGGCGGGCCCGTTTAAGCCCGTTCAAGCCTGGGCAAGTCTGGTCTGGGCCAACCCATTTACATCCCCATTTACACATCGCTATCCATCTTGCAACTGGGTCCCGGTTAGATCACAATACCTACAACTACATCTGTGCTATAGTGCCATCATGACAACCAGGGCAATGAGGAATAAAACAGCACAAGGAGCGGGTCCCATAATTGGGCCGATTGACCAATTCATCAATAAAGCTAATGACGCGATCAATCAGGGGATAGTGCTCCTAGAGAGACGCGTCTCCCAGGACCTCGCAGCAGCACGTAGATCTTCAATGGGCCTTCTGGCCCTAGCTAAAACACCCACTCAACAGGAAACAAATGTGCCATTATTGCGCGAAACCCGTGCTGAACTTCATACCATACCAACAAGTGTTGACCTATCAGTCACCCATTTATCACTTGGAGAAGATACCCTGGATGATCTCGAAAAAACACCAACTTTGGTGATTAGTCCCACCCAAACAACCCAAATTCCCCTGCTAACCCTGACCGGGTCACAATCCTTAACCCAGTCCCCACTTCTAATAGCAGCTCCTCCAACAATAATTGACAAGGAGATAAGGGAGGGTCCTTTTCTTAATCAAGACAGTACAAGACCAGCAGTCAAGAACAAGATCAAGCAAAAAAATATACCAAGGCGCACAAGGTCCAAAAAGACGCCCCGCAATAATTACCGGAATAACTCAAGCCACTCATCATCGGTCAACGCGGACGACCCCTCTGTTGCAGCTGTACCGTCTGATGACGATCACAGGGGTCATGGCGCTACCAACTCAAACTATCTTGAGCTTAACTCACAAGTACTAGACATAATTAAGGACCTTATAAAAACTCAATTAACACCAATAGAGCGAACCCTAAACAACATCGAAAAACAGATGGCAAGACTAATCAACAATACTAGTCATCTTACACCACCCACTACCACCTTAGCTCCTTTGGCCCCCACGACTGCTACCCATACTAAGACAGTCACAGTCAAGAAATCCATACCGACGCCAACAACTCTTCTGAAACAAAATCCCCATAGCAACAGTACAACCGCTGCAAACAAACCTTCCACGCCCAATACCACACCACTTACTACTAACATAAACACCCAATCAGCCAACCTACAACCGGCGAGCACCCGTATACCATCTCAGAAAGGATCACAGAAACCCACACAACTCAATCAGTCTAACGCAAAATCTCAGCAACCAAAGATACCATACGAACAACCATATAAGTCTAGACAGATACCGGCACGCATCACCCTTCCACCCGAATGCGGAGCCTACGTCCTTGTATTGGTAAACGTTCCAACACTCAAACAAGAACAGAGTGAAACAACATCATCCCTGAAAAACAAGGTACTTCATTGGTTAAGCCTGAACTGTAACTTCCCAATAGAATCTGCAGGGGAAATTTCCCATACGCAAAGAGTAGGCTGGATAGGCCCCTTACGTAAAAAATTTGAGGGGGATTGTGTAGCGATCACTTTCAGAAACCCCCAGTGGGCCGAAAAGACACTAGCTAAGGCACCACCACCCTCTACATGGGAATTCAACACAACCCTTCTCCCATTAGGTTATTTCTATAGGCATTTACTAAACACAACCACCAACATCCCGCCTGCCCCTATGAATCCTTTCTCAGAAAGACCTTACCCTACTACCTCTTACCCTTCCATCCCCTACCAGAACTCTAAGTTCCTATACCCAACAGGCTCGGTACAGTGGCATCAGAGCCAAACGCCCATACCGCCACCCACCCATCCTTACCTTTCTGAAACCCCCCATCAAGAGAATGGAGATAATCGATGGAGACAACCAGTTCCCCCGCTAGCTACTCCTTTTAACATTCCAACATATAACAGATTTAATGCCTTTTCTGGCTTAGACTTCAACGATTGACTTCCCAATTCCTATACCACCAGGGAACTCTCACAATCACCTAAAATGGACCCAACCTCATCACCTAACTCATACCCTATCCTTGTAACAACTCCAACGCATCTGCCTCTCTCTCCTATTAAATCCGAGTGTCCAAAAATCAATCACGAAGTCATCACAACTGTAACAGTGACCCAAACCAATCAGGAAACCATTGAACGGAGGGCTAATATAGGCAATCCTGCTGACTCTATCCCAGATACTTTGCAGATTCATTTTACCTTCTGGAACATCGCAGGTCTTTCCGCAAAGAAGACTGACCCCGATTTCCTAAGCCAGATCAATTTGAGCGGTTGCATCTGTCTTCAGGAGACGTGGGCCATAAGGCCTATACACATACTAGGCTTCAAAACCTTTTGGTCACCTGCGACGAAATCAACTTTTGGCAGAAGTAGCGGAGGCTTAGTTACCTACATCAAAAATACCCTACCTGTGGATGAGATAATCCCCATAAGTTTAGATACAAATTTTCAGATCATAGTGGTAAAGGTCACTAAACAAAGACTATACTTTATTACAAACTTTTATAACAACCTCTCCAACTCCGATATGAGTACGCTACTCCCAGAGATCTCCGCAATAATACAAGAGCAACGAACTAATCACATTAAAAAGACATGCACAATAATCTGGGGCGGAGATTTTAATCTACATCTATGCAGCAATAGTGATAACAATAAATGCGGTATTAGTGACGAGCCCGATACAAACCTTACGCATTTTACACATTCTAATGGGGGGGAAATAATGAATGAAATCATGGCTGAACTAGAACTAAGTTTCGCTAACGAAATAAAGAATCCACCTGTTCAATTCCAGCCCACATTCAACGGAAGAGGTCTAACAAGCCTAATTGACTTCATACTGATCTCATCACCCATAGGATTTACCGTAGAAGATTTCAAGGTCCCTAACAATCCTCTAAGTGACCACTTTCCCATTACTATGGTTCTTGCTGAAATAACAAAGAATAAACCATATGACCTTCTGACCGCTCTAAATCAAAGTGATTTAGAACTAGGCTCTTTGAATGGCTTTACATTGAAGTGGGGTAATATTGACAAAGAAATAACAACAAAAAAAATAGTCACAAATAACCAAACGGATATTATAAACTGCTTGGACCCCACCACCCACCCTAGCGAAACTATAGTAAGCTTCTTGTCAATTACAACAACCATACAAAAAGAACTAACCAAAAAGCACAAACAAAGGCCCCAACCAAAGAAAGGATGGTTTGATTCAGCATGCACCAAAGCATCTACACGCCTAAAGGAAGCTCTGAATAGTGATCACAGGGACAGAGTCGAAATCATCAGACTCAGAAAGGAGTATACAGCTGCCCTAAACAATAGGAAAAAGGAAGTAAAAGCTGAACTATGGACAAAACTGATCCAAAGCTCGGAACTAAATAACAGTGCCTTGTTCTGGCAGATAGTTCGTTCCCCATTCCTAACAGAGAAAGTCAACTCTCCATCAATTGATGTAGCCATAAGTCAACATGAATGGGTGAGCCATTTTACTAAAGTCTTTGCGAAAGATTCGACTGAAGACACAGACCAGCTTGAACTTCTGCCACACATTGCCTATCCGTTAAATCTTCACTTTTCCCACGAAGAGGTCCAAAAAGCTCTAAAATCCTCAAAATCAGCCAAAGCACCAGGCCCGGACGGCGTTCCGGTTGACGTTTTTAAACACCTCCCAGATCTTTGGACCCCGTTACTAACCAACGTCCTGAATGCTACCATCGAAGTAGGCATTTTGGAGTCTTGGAAAACATCAACGTTGGTACCTATTTTTAAGAAAGGAGATCGAAATAGTCCAATATGCTACAGGCCAATCTCCCTCCTGGACTCACTAGGCAAAATGGCAGGACGAATACTCCTTGACCGCCTCCAGGAGTGGGCCACCCATCATAAAATTATTTCAGACCTACAATATGGCTTCCGGGAGGGACTAGGAACAGTTGATCAGGCCTTAAACCTGTCCCTACTGGCGAGCAAATATCTGGATGCCAAAGGGTCCTCATTCCACATGGCTTATGTCGATCTTTCCGCAGCATTTGATTGCGTGGCACACTCAACGCTGTGGATTACAATCTTGAAAATGGGTGTTCCCACGCCAATTGTGGATTTCCTTCGTGAACTATATACAGGTACCACAGGCAGGGTAAGATTCGGGACAAAGGGTGAGCTCACTAACTCCTTTAGGGTGGAAAAGGGGGTCAGGCAGGGGTGCGTATTGGCCCCCTTCCTATTCACCCTCTATACGAATGGCTTAGAGGCTGCCATGCTACAAGGCAGCAAGGACCTCCCGTTAACAGCTCGTCGGCAGATACCAGCACTCTTATATGCCGACGATGCTGTTATTTTAGCAAGAACACCAAATGAATTACAAATGGCCCTGAACAGATACTGTGATTTTATGGCAAGTTTAAACCTGAAACTAAACGCAAAAAAAACGTATACTATGCACGCAGGGGAGAAAAGAAATGCAAGATATAGGAAGCTAACGGTGCAGGGCGAACACTTGGATAGGACTAAAACCTATCCCTATTTAGGGATCGTCATTGACGAAAAATTCAAATGGACCCCAGCCATTAACGCAAGAAAACTGGTTTTCATCCGAGAGACATCTTCGCTAAAAACCTTCTCGCAGAGATTGGGGCAGAGACCAATTAAAGAACTAGTGCAAATATATAATGCAAAATGTGTAAGCACTGCAACATATGGGGCGGGGATCTGGGGTTTTATAAATGTGGACTCAATACAAACAATTGAGAACTCTTTCCTTAGATATTTGCTGGCGGTGCCCAAAACCTGTTCCACCTATGCCTGCCACATTGAGCTGGGCCTTGATTACATCACAGACATTATAAAACTGCAACCAATAATGTTGTGGCGCAGAATATGGGCTACCGAGCAATGCCATTTGACCAGGACGATTATTCAAGACATTTTAACGCTAGACCACGCTAAGAAAATCAAATGGCTGTCATACGTCAAAGCGTTATTAACAGACCTTGGATACAGGAAGTACTTTGACCACCCATCGCTGATAGAGGAAATCCCAAAAAAGAACTTAAAAAGGGAGTGTTTAACTCATCTACGTCAGCTACGCTTACTATCCGAGGTCCATAAGCCATCAGTCCAACATTCCTTGCTAGTCCAGACTGTGTTCTCTGCTGAACCCTACCTGAATTTTAAAATAACACAGTTTGAAAGAATGCTGCTTACCCGCTTTAGACTCGACTTGTTCCATTTATTAGTTGCATTTCCTGAGCAAAATGTCAGGACATCTACCGCCTCTATGTGCCCTTGTGATTTGGTGTCCCCACAATCAACGATACATACAATGCTATTCTGCAAATTCTTTACTGAGCCACGGAAGCGCTGGATACTCCCTATTTTGAAGTTCTGGGGTTTTCGTCAATGTCGCCCAGCGTATCTGGCACTACAGTACCTTGAAAATGAAAATTATGCTAAAGCGATTGTATCTTACCTTAAATTTTGTATACGCCATCGCACAAATTTATAATCTTGAACGACATCGCTCTTACATATTAACGAAGGGACAGAGATAACAGAAAAACTGTACGTCTTCGCACATGTGGTAAAAATTTGCGCTAATGAAACTGAGATGCACTTGTCACTTCTATCTATTCTTTTTAAACAAAATATACATCCAACAATTTTTTAACTTTTTCTGATAAAATTGTAATTGTGTTTTTATTCTATCTGAACTTTTATGGTGTTTTTACAAAACTGCCGAATAAAGTTGAATTGAATTGAATTGAATTGAATTGAATTGAATCTGGGGTGGCACTGTCCCTGAGCTCCAGGGCCTCCTGCACTGGCTGAACCACAATTGTAATGGCCTTACTTTCACCATCACTCACAACCCAAACAGTATTTCTTTTCTTGATTTGAATATTCAACACCGGGAGGGCATTCTATATACCTCCTTGTTCCGTAAATCAACAGAGAGAAACACGTTACTACGTTATGACAGCTGTCACCCCAGGGCTCTGAGGGACAGTCTGCCATACTCCCAGTTCCTGAGACTGAGGAGAAATTGCTATAAAAAGGAAGATTATTTCTGTGAGGCAAAAACATTATCTGAGAAACTCAAGTTCAGAGGGTACCCAAGGCGTTTGATCAAGAACTCTATGAAAAGAGCCTGGTACTGCCCCCGTGAAACCCTCCTCGAACCCAAACCCAAACAACCGGAAGAAAAGTTGGTGTGTGTTACTACCTACTCCCCAATTTCTAACTGTGTAAAACAATGTGTCAAAAAGAACTGGCACATCTTAAACTCAGGGGTGCTGAATTGGGATACTCCACAATTAATCCTGGGATAGCCTAAACTAGCACTACAACCCTAATAGGGTATCGTGCCCACCACCTTAGTTCACTTATAAATCCTGTACACCTTACTAGTGTTGCACTGCACACTGGTCACCTACAAGTCACTTTTTTACCCTGTAGACGTTGTTCATGTAATTTTTTTTTTTTTTTTTGGAAGACCTTTATTGCACATTGTTCATATACACAGCGGTGTGCCTACAACCCACTGCTGGGGCCGGCCGCCATCAGAGTATCACATATATCATACAAGCTTGAGACAATACGGCAGAGGTACGAGTGCAGAAGTCCAGAAGTCTTAGCTCAGATAGGCACTACATTAGATTCATATGCATTAAGTCCAACACTCCCATCGATTGCGGTCGTTTTGCCCCCATGTGATCTTGGTCTAATTTTCAGTTTTTATAAACAAAGACAACGCCAACAAATCCGAACCCCCCCTCCCCAACGTATCCTGATCATAATGAGTATTCCAAGTCCAGCAGTCATAATATGATAGGGTAGGCAATACGGCAGACGTCTGACAGGGCATCCAGAGATAGGAAACCTTCACCACTTTCTCAGAACTCCCCATAGGCTTTAGCGAGGCATAGTAAGGCATACCTGCATGCCAGTCTCAGCAGATCAAAACACTCCCACTCACACGAGCATTGACTAGGTATTCCACGCAACACACAGGGCAGTCTTAACGACATTCCATAAGGACACCTCACTCAGCTTCATCCCCTCCATCAGACAATGCAGTAACCACACTCTCGTCGCTGTCGGATTCTGTCAAAGACAGCATGTAAAGTGTGAACGGAGTCCATACATCCCTCGGGCGGGCCACCGCAGGCAATTCGTCATAGTAGCAGTTCAGTTGGTCCCTGCAATAGGCCATGTCCTTCAGCCACAGTTGTACCTCAGGCGCTCTCCTCCCTCCCCAAACCATAGCGACCCTCCTCTTGGCCAACTGAAGCGCCAGCACCACCAAGCGGCGCAACGGAGCAGCCACACCAGAAGCAATTCCCAAAAGACACAGGCGTACATCCAGCTTCACCTCAATCGAGGTGATGACAGTCAGCCTTTCAGTCACCTCCCTCCAGAAATCGTAGACACGGGGGCACCCCCAGGCCAGATGAATAAAGTCGGCCTCCTCGGCCCCACATCGGACACATTGAGCAGTGGACCTAAGGCCATATCTCACCAGTTGGGTAGGCGTATAGTACCATTGTTGCAGAAACTTATAATGTAGAAGGCGGAAGTTGCCATTGATCACATACCCCCCCGTCATAGCACAGCATTCATTCCACTCATCATCACTCAGCGGTTCCGGGAGACTCTTGTCCCACCGTGCTCTAGCCAGCGCCGCCCCCCCGCCCTCATCTTCTTGTGCAGCCTTATATAGTTTAGATAATAATTTAGTCCTGTCTTTAACCGTATAGAGCAACTGCAGGGCACTTAGGGCCAGAGGTTCTTCCGGATAAGTAGAGTATAGGTCACGCACAGCGGCCCGTAATCTAACATACATAAAGGTGGACATAGTGGCATTTGTCGAGTGGGTCGTCATCTCCTGAGAGGAGATAAACGATGCTCCCGGAAACAGGTCTCCCATGGTCTGTAGCCCAGCTTCCCGCAGGATCTGCAACCCTCCCGGTTCTCCCGACACAGAAATATCTGAGTGATAGAGTAGCGGCATAGCCGGGGCGTATAGCGGTAGTCTACCAGCCCGTTTGCCCAAGCTGTGCCATGCAGTCGTCGTGAGTCGCACTGTGTCAATCTCCCCCTTCTCAAACACCGAATGTTTATTGGCGATCATAGCCCTTAAGGGGTATGGCAGAACCGCGCTTGCTTCCAGCGCTACGTGCGGAGTGTATGGCGGAGCTGCTATCCAGTAACTCGCGAAGTGTGCCTGCGCACACAGATAATAAAGCCTCATATCCGGCAGGGCAAACCCACCCAGATCGTATGGCTTGACCAGCACCTCCCAAGTCACTCGCGGCCTCTTGCCAGCCCAGGTGAGAGATATTAATAGGGACCTGAGCCTCGCAAAGAAGTGGGATTTCAACGCAATTGGGATGTTTGTGAAGAGATAAAGAAATTTCGGAAGCACCACCATTTTAATTAGCGATACTCTGTCCGCCAGGGTAAGCGGTAAGTGAGTCCATTTCGCCACCTGATCTTCCAGTTTGGAAATGGCAACGCCGTAGTTGGCCCGTATGACTTCCTGACAATCCCTATGCACCCAGATGCCCAGGTATCTAACCGACTCCGTCGCCCATTCCAGCGGGAATTCCAAAGGGACCCGATGGGTAACATCCGTGAGAGGTAGCACCACCGACTTGTCCCAGTTTATGGTCAGTCCTGAGTGCCGACCGAATTTAATGAACTCTCGAAGTATGTTTTCAAGGTGGAGTGCGGGGTCCCTGACGTATAGAACCATGTCGTCGGCGTACATCGAGACAGCCAGCGATCTGAGAGGAAATTTCAATGCTGCATCTGCATACCTTTGCCGCAAAATACAGGCCAGTGGCTCCATCATTATTGCAAAAAGCAGGGGCGAAAGAGGGCACCCCTGTCTTGTCCCCCTCTGTATCGGAAAGGAGGAAGAGACATACCCATTAGCCCTGACTCTTGCCGTGGGCGCATTATATAACAGGGCGATCAGGGATGTGAAAAAGAAAGGGACTCCCATCCGGTGTAGTACGGCCATCATGTACTTCCATGCAACTGAATCAAAGGCCTTGGCGGCATCCAGCATGACCGCCACCGCAGCCAGTTCTGGCTTAAGGAGATGCAGTACGGCGAACAGGGTCCTTAGGTTGTGAGTGGTGGACCGGAGGGGGATAAATCCCGACTGGTCAGGTAGTACCATGACCGGCAGGAGTAGACGCAGTCTCGTGGCTAATACTTTGGCAATTATTTTAACGTCAGTGTTCATAAGTGAAAGTGGGCGGTATGATTCGCATTTATCCAGAGGTTTACCGGGCTTGGGGAGCGCCACCAAGAGCGCTTCTCTCATGGTCCCTGGAAGCCGTCCGCATTCAACGGCCTCCTCCAAAACCATTGCCAACCGCGGAATAAGCAAGTCTGCAAAAGTCTTATAGAATTCGGCGGGTAAGCCATCTGTGCCAGCCGCCTTTCCATTCGGGAGTGCTGCAATAGCATCTCTGAATTCCGCCTCAGTGACATGGTGCATTAGGAATTCCTGTTGACCCCTGGAGAGCCACACTAGTGCCACATCCTCCAAGTACTGTGTTATGTCTGCCTCTTCAGCCGTTTCCCTATGTTCATAGAGTTGTGCATAATGTCTCGAGAAGCAGGCGAGTATACCTTCCGTCGTGGTCACCACTTCTCCCTGATCCTCAATTTCCAATACAGAACAGTGCTTTGCCCAAGGATCTCGAATTCTATCAGCAAGCCCCTTACCCGGCCTACCCCCTTCTCCATAGTACCTGGCCGTAGCGCGTTTGGACAGAAATTTCACCTCCTGGTCGGCCAATTCATTATATTCTGTAACCTTCGCCCTAACATCTGCTAACAGTGTGATTTCCGCCCCCTCCTCCAGTCGGCGCTCCAGAGTCAACAGCTCCCTTTCCAGTCTGGACATAGAGTCTCTGATGGACGTGAGGACCCCGGACCGCAGCCCAATACATGCACCCCGTACTGAGACCTTAAAGGCCTCCCACACCGTGAGCATACTATCAACAGAGCCCACATTGACCTCAAAAAATTCCTCAATCACCTGCCGCAGGCGTTCACTCAACACTTGATCCGTCAACACTCCAGGTGAGAGTCGCCAAGTAAATGGAGCAGGGGTATGCGTAGGTATCCGCAGCTGCAATTTAACAGGGGCATGGTCAGAAAGCGTGCGGGGCAGATGTTCCACTTTCATCACCCAACCGCTCACATCTCGGGTCAATAGCCAATAATCCAGTCTCGACCACGTATTATGCGCTGACGTGTAGCAAGTCCCCTCCCGTCTGCCAGGATTCCGCAGGCGCCAAACATCCACCAAGTGCAGTCCATGCATTCCCTCACACACTGCATCCATCGCTCTCTTACGTTCATGGGGCCGATCCTGGCTCCTGTCCAACTCAGAGTCTAATGTAACATTCCAGTCCCCCCCACAGAGGATAGCCGAGGGCGGCAGTTCATACAGCTTGTTCCAGAGAGCAACGAAAAAATCAGGATCATCTATATTAGGACCGTAGACATTGAGAAGAGTGACCAGCGTGCCACACAATTTACCCTGCACAACAATATATCTGCCATCCTGGTCCACTTCCTCATGCAGCACCTCAAACGGAACATTCTTTTTTATCAAAATCATCACCCCACGGGCATAGGAAGAATATGACGTGGCCCACCTCGCCCCCGCCCACTGTTTGCCCACCATTTCGGCTGCCGTGCCCTAGATGCGTCTCCTGCAGAAACACCACTTGTGCTCCGTGTCTGTTGAGAAAGGCAAGCATTTGTCGTGTTTTTTGCGGTTTATTCAACCCTCGCACATTCCATTTAACACACTTTAGGTTGCCCCCCCTATCCATATCGCCAAAGGTGCAAGCATCCCATCAGTGATTTCGTCCTCAGCAGCCCCCTCTTGGCAGACCCTCCCTCTCCCCGCTCCAGCCCGGAGACGACACCAGTAATGCAGGTAAGATTCCCATACCCCCGGCTGTGACCCCACTCGCCCCCCATGCAGTTCACAGACTCAGTCTCTTTGATCAGGAAAAACCACAACAACCCAACAGATCTCAACTTCCCTTCCCCCAACCCTCCACCCACTTCAGCACCCCCAATTTGCCAAAGGTTCCCCACATCTCCCCCCTTTGCAACCCCCAACAATGCAAACAACCACATTTTGGGGATCTCCCTTATCCGGGGACGTAGTGGCGCTTCACCCTCGCCAGAACTGACGAGAGCTCAGACCATTGCCGTTAACAACAACCCCAACTCCCCCACCCACACCCACGGTCAGAGCATCAAACACGGTAGTATTCGTGTATCAGTACATTGCACTGGGCGCCCACGAAGCGTCCGCACCTAAAGTGTAGCACCAAGAGCTCAGAAGCGCCACTGTATCCAGCGTGGGAACTCATAGTGCACAACGGGATCTCATTCAGCCAAGTTGAACCTGTAGAGAGCCCCCATTGAGGCGATCAGGCGGCATCAACAGGAATAGTGTCAGCCTGAGCGTCGCCCCCCCGCAGCTTTCAAAGCAATAGTGCTAAGTGGATCAAGTGCTGAAACGCCCTTGCGGCTCTCGATTATCAAAGAACACACCGTAGTAGAGGCAGCCCAGTGCATTCACCCGCAGTTCCCTCCGCACCAGGGCTAGCAGTGCAACTCAATTCAATCCTCCTCTTCCAGTCTCTCATCATCTCCCTCATGACGCCCCGGCGGTTCTTTAGCACGTTTTTTCAGTTTTTTGGCATAGTCCATGGCCGCCTTGGGTGAAGAGAAGATTTTGTTATCCGAAGGAGGCCCAATCCGAAGGCGCGCAGGGTACAGCATGGCATAAGCTACGTTCTCGGCCCTCAGCAACTGTTTCACCGCAGCGAATTCTTTTTGTGCAGTCTGTACCGCCATGGTGAAGTCGGGAAAAAACTCCAATTTATTGCCCTGATATTCAATGGAGCCCTTCTCCCTGGCAAGCCGCAGGATAGTGTCCCGGTCCCTGTAGTTCAGGATCCTAGCCACAATAGGACGCGGCGGCGCTCCCGGTGGGGGCTTCTTGGCCAGAGAGCGATGTGCATGCTCCACAATGAATATCCGAGAGAGGTGGTCAGCGCCAAAAATATCAACAATCATTCGTTCCATGTAGTCTTCCATGCGCCCCACGTTTGTGGACTCCGGCAGACCTGTAACGCGAACGTTGTTCCTCCTAGATCTCCCTTCCAACTCCTCATTCTTCGCTTGTATGACCGCCAGAACCCTTTCCATACTGAACACTTTGGACGAGACTGTGGCCAGGCCATCCTCCGTGGCTGAGACTCGCTGCTCCACTTCTCCCATCCGTTCGTTCTGGCGGTCAAATTGCGTCGCCATTTGATCAAGACGATGATTGACTGACTCCATAGTGCCCTCAATGGATTGTAGAGTCTTCTGCATTGCCACCAGTGTGGATTCCAGATTAGGTGTACCCCCAGCAGCCCCACCTTGGTCAGAGTCCACGGGCGCCTGGGAGGAAGTGTGCGTAGCCTTTTTTGTTTCAAAATTAATTTTAGGCTGGTTTCTTTCGGGCCTGCCCATGTCTGCGATTGGTGTCAGCGCGGTATCAGGCTCAGGTACTCGGGGCAGTGTGTCCAGTGAAGCCTTTCAGAATAATATCGGATCCCTCACCTGTCGCTACCCTCCCCGGAGCACGTCCAGGCCCAGGCCTTCAGGTATCTCCAGTCTAGGCCAAACAGTCCCTCCACCTCAGCGGGCAAAGCGCGCCAAAACAATGTCCATGCATCAACACAGTGCAGGTGTATACAGTTGTGCGCAGATCCCAAAGAGGCGGAACGCCAGCACCGGAGGGCCCCCCGACAGCGCCGATGTTAAGATTGTGAGCGCTGGGAGAGCGCAATTTGCTAGTACTCAGTGTTCAGCAGCAATGTAAATGGAATGCCCAAGATGGCGGGCGCTCCTTCGGTCCGCGACCTCCAATGCAGTAGGCCCACCAGGGAACCCGTGTGCCCACGAGCGCTCCTCCAGGCAGCCCAGCGCGTGCTCCCGCCTGTGCTCCTGACCGCACCTCAGCCGACCCTTCCTCCAGCCCCCCCGGCCCCTGCTCGCGCGGCGCGGGCCAACGCGGCCCAGTACCACCTCCGCAGCACCGAGCTAGCGTAACACCTCGCCCCACTCACCGGGACCAGCAGGGCCAAGTCCAGGCCGTCCAGCGCACCGAAGCCGCTCCGGAGGATCCGCGGTCAGCTCCGCCTCGGCGCTGCAGCAGTCCCGAAGCGCCGCCTCCCAGGCTCCGCTCACACAGCCAGCGACGGTGTCCAGCGCCCAGATCTCCTCGAGGCCTCAGCTCCACAGCCGCCGGGTTCGCCGTCCTGCACGTCCCAGCGCGGGTCGCTCCGCTCCAGGCGCCCTTAGCACAGCCGCAATTCTCCCACAAAGCGTCCCAGGGGGTCACCGACGATAGCGGAGTTGGCTCAGCCGGGGTGTAGAGCAAGAGCGCCGGGGAAAGACAGGATATATTAGCGGATTTGCAATGGTCGGGACGGAGCCTCACACAAGTGCGGCCATCTTGTCCGGCGCCCTCTAGCGCCCCTTGTTCATGTAACTTAATGTGAATATTTCCTTTCCCCCCTTTAGGCATTTAGAGGCTTAAAAACTTTAAGGCTTTTCATTGTATCTGTCCTGATGATGGACCCTGTGATTTACTAAGGGTCCGAAACGCCGTCGACCTTATAAGCACTAAAACCAAACTGTGATTACTATAGGATGTGAAGTGCTTAGTTGTGATACTCTGTACAATTGTATTGTTGGTAGAGTAACTTGCTTTGCCTTATAAAGCCCTTCTTTGCTGTTTACATCAACCCTATGTACCTGCTCTGTTAGTACTGGACACAGGCTTGTGGTCCACACTGGTTGATTGTTGGAAGGTACTTCGTGTGATTTAAATACATGAATTGTGAGTAAAATCTCTGAAAGACCACTGTCCGGCTGGACATGTCTTTCTAAAATATAGATTGACTCTGTCTATATTTCATTTTGTGCTGAAAGTTTTCAATGTTGGGGACCAATGTTGTTTGATAAAAACATGATTTATCTGTGCCTTCCCAAAGTGGCAAACCAGAGGGCATTCGGTATATACTCCAGGGTTCAAGCGCCGATGGCACACAGAGTAGCTGCCTCCAGTCAGCCCGGGCGGATTCAGCATCGATCCGGCCATTAATGCGCTCCTCATCTTCCATCGGCCCCCAGCTCCTTCACCAAACACAAATCATCAGCAACCCCTAGGATCTCGGACTATGCAGGCAAACACTGAGAGCTGGTATTTTTTTGGCTCTCATAAAGTGCTGCGTCCCCAGACCGGAATCACAAGACCCCCGGGGGCTAAATACGCAAGATTTAGATTTGTCTCAGCTGCCACGCCATGCACCGCTCCCCGCCGTGCATGGCCCGAAGCGGCCGCAGCGCCCCACAATCCCGCAGTTTTGTTTTTGGAGCCGGGCAGAAGGTCACAACCGCCGTGTTCCTCCGCATACAGCACGACTCTCCAGGCGGAGGCGGCGGGACGCAGCCCTCCACAGTTCCGCAATCTCTTCTCGGAGCCGGGCAAAAGAACACTGTCACCCGTGCTCCTCTCCACTCACCGTGACCATCCAGGCGGAGGCGGCAGGACGTAGCTCTTCAAAGCCCCGTAATCAATTCTCGGAGCCGGGCAGAAGGTCACAATTGCCCGTGCTCCTCACTACACACCGCGATCCTCCAGGCGGGAGCAGCGAGACACTGCTTACAGCTCCGGGGCAACAACTTTCACTTTCGGGCCCGATCGACTCACTCCGCGGCCCCCGATGTTGTTGAACTGGAGGGCGGACTTATCATTCACGCGAGGTCCCGGCTTCTTGCCGGACTAGGCCCCAGACTTCCGGACGGCACAGCTCCGTACCTGAATCACGGAGGCGACCTGGGGGAGAAGGTATGGGCGCTGCCCATACTCCCAAAGTGGGTGGTGATAATTGCGTGCAGGATAATTAACATGATATAGTATATGGGAATGGGGGTCGGCGGAGCTGAGTCTCTACGCGACCATCTTGGTCGCCGGCTTGGCTCCTCCCCCTGAAGACTATCTTTTGAATGCATTAATGTCGCTTTAAAGTTTTTCAAAATGATTACAAGTGATGAAGTAAGGTACATCAACTGAATGTGTTGCAACTTAAATCTACTAAAATAAATAAGCAGTTTTGTGAATTTGTGGCCAGGTACCCTCTTTTTTATTAATTTCTCTGCATCCAAGAGCATCACCACCATAGGGTCTCCTGAGACCTCCGTTGCATCAAATAGGGTAATTACCGGCTGAATATGTTGTGTTGTTCACCTCCCTGCGATAAACCCATGCTGACAGGGGTGAATTGTTTCCCCAATAATACAGTTTAATTGGGTTGCCATGGCATTGGAAAAGATCTCTACATCGCTTTTCATCAATGTTATTGGCCGATAAGACCCAGGTTCCCTCGGTGCCTTTCCTTTAAAAAAAAAAAAACTAGTATATCCACCCTAGTCCACGATTTGGGTGCCCCCTCACCCTCCACATGACCCTTGTCAACTCACATCCAGTCGTGTCCCAGAAAATTATATAAAACTCTAGCGGAATCGGGTCTGGTCTAGCAGCTTTCCCAGAGGGGAGATTTCTCACTGCGTTATAAATCTCATCCTGATTCAAAACGGTCTCCAAGGATTCGCTGTCTACAGAATTCATTCCTTGTAGCGGGATTCTACTTAAGTATTCTTGGATTACATTCTGCCCCCCCCTTAGATTCATTGCTATATAGATTCTGATAAAATGGACAAAACACTTCCTGTATACAGGAGGGGTCAGCAGTTACCTTCCCACTATCATCTGCTATTTCTAAAATTTCCCCTGCCGTGCTCTTTTGTCTCAACTTGACGGCAAGAATGTGCCCCACCCTTTCACTAAATTCATAGCATTGTGCTTTTTTAGCCAAGAATCTTTCAGCCGCTTTGTCGGCTGCCTGCCCTCCTATTCCTGATTTAACAAGAGCCAGCCGGGAGAGTATATCCTCAATTGAGCTACCCAAATGTAGAGCAGTTGCCAGCTCCTCCTCTATCCGGATCAGGGTCCTGCATACTGCCTCTGCTAGCTTCGCCTCCCTCTTTTGCCGGCGTACACTAGAACTCAAAGTCTCACCTCGAACCCTCGTTTTGAATGCGTCCCAAACGACCCCAGCATGTGCACTATCTCTATTGAACTCCCGGAATTCCTTAATCCAGTCTTCCATATGTGAAATATATTCTTGCTCTTGTAACAGCCTTCTTTCGAACTTCCAAACCCGACTGGGGCCCGCCCCACCCGTAAATCTGACGGTAAGTAGTAACGGGTTATGGTCTAAGAGCACCCGGGGAAAATTTTCTATCCTTACCCTTGCCAACAGACATTGTGACAAATAAAAATCCAATCTAAAATAAGTCAATCCATTATTACGGGATTGGACACTTTTTACTTACCTGCTCCTCGTTCAGGGGCTGCGCTGAGGACACCGCGCACCCCTTGTCCTCTGGGACTTCCTCGTTTGCCGTCACCAGAGCGCCTCACGCTCAGCGTTCCCTCCCCCTCTGACGGGCAGGTCACGAGGGCGGGGACGGGCGTGTCTCACATCTTGGGCTGCTCTCTGGTTGGCGGGGCAGCTCCTCTGTCCCTCCCCCCCTGGCAATTTCTATCTGCCGGGCGAGTCCCGCCCCAGCTCTCTTGAATCGCCAGACCTCCGAGGCTTCGCCGGGAGCAACAACGCTGCCGAGGTGCGGCGCAACGTTCATTTTTATTTGTGCATTGGACACTTTTTACTTACCTGCTCCTCGTTCAGGGGCTGCGCTGAGGACACCGCGCACCCCTTGTCCTCCTGGGACTTCCTCGTTTGCCGCCACCAGAGCGCCCCACGCTCAGCGTTCCCTCCCCCTCTGACGGGCAGGTCACGAGGGCGGGGACGGGCGTGTCTCACATCTTGGGCTGCTCTCTGGTTGGCGGGGCAGCTCCTCTGTCCCTCCCCCCCTGGCAATTTCTATCTGCCGGGCGAGTCCCGCCCCAGCTCTCTTGAATCGCCAGACCTCCCGAGGCTTCGCCGGGAGCAACAACGCTGCCGAGGTGCGGCGCAACGTTCATTTTTATTTGTGCATTGGACACTTTTTACTTACCTGCAACTCGTTCAGGGGCTGCGCTGAGGACACCGCGCACCCCTTGTCCTCCTGGGACTTCCTCGTTTGCCGCCACCAGAGCGCCCCACGCTCAGCGTTCCCTCCCCCTCTGACGGGCAGGTCACGAGGGCGGGGACGGGCGTGTCTCACATCTTGGGCTGCTCTCTGGTTGGCGGGGCAGCTCCTCTGTCCCTCCCCCCCTGGCAATTTCTATCTGCCGGGCGAGTCCCGCCCCAGCTCTCTTGAATCGCCAGACCTCCCGAGGCTTCGCCGGGAGCAACAACGCTGCCGAGGTGCGGCGCAACGTTCATTTTTATTTGTGCATTGGACACTTTTTACTTACCTGCTCCTCGTTCAGGGGCTGCGCTGAGGACACCGCGCACCCCTTGTCCTCCTGGGACTTCCTCGTTTGCCGCCACCAGAGCGCCCCACGCTCAGCGTTCCCTACCCCTCTGACGGGCAGGTCACGAGGGCGGGGACGGGCGTGTCTCACATCTTGGGCTGCTCTCTGGTTGGTGGGGCAGCTCCTCTGTCCCTCCACCCCCTGCCACGCCCTATTGTTTCCGGTCCCTTACTTATGGCACTATTATCCCGGCCGCGCAGCGGACGAGCGCAGCGGGCGCGATGAAGGCGCGCCGAAGTTGCGCCTAAGTTAAGCCCGTCTGCGCCCGTCCGCGACGGGCCGGGACCAGGGGCCACACCCCTTGTTCCTCTGTTGTCATATATGCCTGCACAACTCCTCGCCTGCTCCACTGAGGTGCCTCTTCCCCTTACTCTCATGCTGCATCTTGTTGCATTAGATATCTATGTCCCCCATTCAGACCGTGTTGTGCTGCCACATCCAATTACTCCCTTGCCTACGCCGGACATCGACTCCTTCCCCATTGGTCCTTCCTCTCCCCCTCACACTGCCTCTGCCTATCTCCTCAATACTCGTTCGGCAGGCAAACACCAACTTGACCTGTTTAACCTTCTCACCACAGACTCCCCAGATTTTTTTTTTCTTACGGAGACATGGTTTTCGGAGGCTTCCCTCCCCGACATCCTTGCCATCCTTCCCCATTCTTATTATGTCCTCCGGGCTGATCGCCCCGCGGACAAGATGGGGGGGGGGTGTTGCCATGATTGTCCGATCCTCTATTCAATTCCAGCTACTCCCCCAAGCACCCATCGCTGGAGTGGACTTCTTGGTCGCTCGCTCCTCCAATCTGCCTGCACCGCTCACTGTTGTCCTTGTTTATCGCCCTCCCCTGAACATGCCCCTGTTTGTGGCCTCCCTGCAGGAACTCCTCGCCACGCTGGTGGTTAATAACTCCTCTGTTCTCCTGCTTGGGGATTTTAACTACTGGCTTGGCGACCCGAGGGAGGACTCAGCATCCAAGGACTTCACGGCCACTCTCCTCTGCCTCAATCTGAAGTCCCATGTTCTGGTCCCTACCCACAATCTTGGACACATCCTGGACCAAGTGTGGTCATCTCAGGACATAGTTTCTTCTCCCAGCATCCTCCCATGTACATGGTCCGACCACTCTCTCATTTCCTTTTCTATCACTACTGGCCCCCCTCACAAGTCCCTTCGTCCCAAGAATGTCTTCACCCGTAGTTGGAATCATGTTGATTTGGCCTCCCTTTCTCACTCCCTTGCTTCCTCTTCCCCAGACCTCACTGACATCTCCCTTGACTCTCAGGCCGTTGCAGTTGGTAATTGGCTTTCCTCCGCATGCGATTTAGTAGCCCCCCTTAAGTTAGTCAAGTCCATTCGCCCTCATGAGGCTCACCGTTGGTTTAGCCCGGAGCTCAAGATTCTTAAATTGGAGCTTAGACGCTCAGAGCGCCTTTGGCGCCGTGGCTACTGCCCTGACCACAAGGCCAAATACAAATTACTTCTTAGGGAGTATAAGAAGGCCATCCTGACCACTAAGACCAAATACTTCTCCGAACAAGTGGCGCTCTCGGCTAATAAATCCAAAGAAATCTTCTCTTTGGTTAAGAACTTGGCCACTTCTGATCGTGCTTGCCCTCACTTCACTCCCTCCCAGGCCCTTTGCTCTTCTCTTAACAACTTCTTCATTGAGAAGATTGTTAATATTAAATCTAACATCCTGGTCACTCCTTTTACTCCTCTTCACTCTGTCCCCTCTGCGCCTAAATCTTCTTTCTCTTCTTTCCCTTCCCTCTCCTTGGACGCTTTTCTAGCTCTGCTCACTAAAATCAAGTCTGGCTCCCCCACTGACTGTGCCCCTGCCCGTATTCTCAAAACCCTTTTTTCTTCCTGCCCTGATACCCCCCTCTCTCTTCTTAATGCTTCTCTTTCCACTGGATTGGTCCCTTCTTCATTTAAATCTGCTATTGTTTCTCCCATTCTTAAAAAACCTGGTCTCGATTCTTCTCTTCCCTCTAATTTCAGACCTATCTCTCTTCTGCCCTATCTTGCTAAAATTCTCGAATCTTATGTTACTTCCTGTCTTTCTGCTTATGTTGAACGGAACCAGCTTTTGGCCTCTCACCAAGCCGGTTTCCGTTCAGGTCATTCGACCGAAACCGTGGTGTTAGCCGTCCTTGACGAGCTTAAAGCCAAGGCTGACGTCAACTCTCCCCAAGCTTTGATCCTCCTCGACTTGTCCGCTGCGTTTGACACGGTCGACCATAACATTCTTCTGGACCGTGTCAGCGCAGCGGGCATACGAGGCACTGTTCTTTCCTGGATCACCTCTTTTCTGACAGGCCGTTCTCAAGCTGTTCACCTTCCCGGCTTTTCTGCTTCCCCCCTCCCGGTGCCCTGTGGGGTCCCCCAAGGTTCCTCCCTTTCTCCCCTTCTTTTCAATCTCTACATTCACCCTCTTATCTCTTCCCTTCTTGAGCTGGGGGTCTCTGTGTATAACTATGCTGACGACCTCCAGCTCGTCTTTGACCTTTCCTCTTCTTCTCACGCTTTATCCTTTTTTCATTCCACCATGGTTTTTATTTCTGGGTGGATGAGCGCCAACCACCTTAAGCTCAATCCAGATAAGACTGAGCTTGTCCTGATTGGCGGCTCATCCAACCCCTGGTCCTCTGCTTTCTGGCCTCCCATTCTTGGTCCTTCCCCCACCCCCGTTCCCTCCGTTAAAACTTTGGGCATCAAGGTCAGACAGGACCTGTCCATGCACGGCCAGGTCAGTGCCGTGGTGTCCTCCTGTTTTCTCTCCCTCCGGATGATCCGGAAAATCTCTCGTTTCTTTTCTCTTGACTCCCTTAAAATCATTATTTCTGCCCTTATCACCTCCCGCCTTGATTACGGCAATAGCTTGTTCGCTGGCATTCCTGCCTATGAAACCCGCCGCTTACAAGCTATCCAGAATCAGGCTGCCCGTCTCATCTTTCACTTGCCCAAAACCCATCACATCACTCCCGTCCTTAAATCCCTTCACTGGTTGCCCATCTTGCAGAGATCCCTGTTCAAATTAGGGTGCCTTGTTTATCGGGCCCTTGATCACTCTGGACCGGCTTTCATCAATTCTCTGATTTCCCTTCACACCCCTGCCCGCACTCTCCGTTCATCATCTTCTGCCCTCCTCACTGTTCCCCGCTTTCGCAAATCTCGCACTGGTGGAACCCGTTTTTCTGTTCTTGCCCCCCGGTTCTGGAACTCCCTTCCTCTTTCTATGCGTTCGATCCCTATCTTTTCTCACTTTCGTAAAGCGCTAAAAACTTTCCTGTTTGCCCAGGCCTACCCCCGCTAATCCTCCTGGCCTTGTCTGTCCGGTTCTTTAGAGCTCCCAGCGCCAGGAAGCCGTTTGGCCATCGCGCGCTTTACAAATAATTTCATTCATTCATTCATTCATTCATTCATTCATTCATTCATTCATTCATTCATTCATGCATTCATTCATTACTTATTAGATTGGCTAAAGCCTTATTAACCTTCTTTTTACATTGTGTATACCCACCGCATCCACTACCCCCAGCCCTCCCAGCCTGTTAATGTTGAAGTCCCCACACAGTATTACTGGGGTAGACCATGTAGCTAGCTTGGAATCCAGATATTCCAACACCTCTGGGCCATCCCCAGTAGACCCATTTACTGAGCAGACTGTGAAGGTTTCACCTCCCAATTAACATTCTATCATGGGCCAACGGCCCCACTTATCAGCCAATTTACTTTTTTTTTTTGATTTCACAAAAATTTTTATTGAGAGAGATAAGCGAGCAATACAATCATGAGCATATATCAGGCATGGTTCAAATATCAATAAAAGCATAATAAAAGCATAATGTAACGAAACACAGGGGGGGGTAAATGAAATTAAACAAATTATCAGCAAACAATAGTGAAAAAACAGGCCTTGCATCATTACATTTACAATCTTACAGCCAGAAGGGGCAAGATAGTCATACATCTTAGTGAGGACATTTTCTCGGCTAAAGATACAGAACGAACTGTGACATAGCGAAAAGAGCCATTAAGCTGGTGTGTAATGAAGGGGTTCTACAGGGCAGGACGCATGTATGTGACAGATAATCACGGTGGTATGAAACGGTCGAAGTGAGCGTCGAGCGAGGACCATAGTTTCCTATGGGGGGGACGCCAAGGTGTAGCGGCAAGCGCTATATTGTCGGCTCCTCTGAGGTTCGATACCCAGTTGAGCCAGTGGGGGAAAGAGGCTTTAGCGGTGCCCTTCCAGTTATTCAGTATGATTTTAACCGCCGCTGTCAAGAGTAGGTCCAGTAGGGTTTTGTCATTTTCATTGAGGGTGACAGCTTTGGTAAAACCCAAGACTAAGGTAGCAAATTCTCTTGGGAGCGAGACATGTAGCACTTCGTTAATAAAGTCGAAGATTCTATCCCAGTAGCTGGAGACACAAGGGCATTCGAATAATAGGTGTTCAAGGTCCCCACCTTCTGCCTTACAGTTCCAGCAGGAGTCATCTTCTTTGATGTTGTGCAAGAAGAGTCTCTTAGGGGTCGAGAAAGCTTTATGAAGAAGCCAGAATTTAGTTTGGGAGAGCGTAGGGCTAATTTTGTGTCGAGTGGTAGACTCCCATATTCTGGCCCACTCTGCTTCCGAGATAGTTGTGGAGGAGTGTGAATCCCAGAAGGACTGTGTGGATGTTGTCAGTTTGGAGCATTTAGGTCGGATCAGTTTGTACAATCTGGACACCTAATGACCCAGTCTATTTAGTGTGAGGAGATAGCTAGGTAGGGAGGGGGTGATTTCAGTGAGACCTGCTCTGGAGAGTGCCACCTTGACGTGTAAGAAGTAATAGAAATCTATGCTCTGGAGTTGAAACTTATTTTGGAGCTCACCGAAAGTGAGCGGTGACGAGCCATCAAACAGCTGGTAAGGGAAGTGTATACCTTTCTCTATTTAAGTAGGATTATTCAATGGTTTCCCCTTGTAAAGCAGTTTGGCATTGTGCCACAGCGATTCCCACTTAGATCTACGAAATTGGTGGGGTAAAAATTTGCTCACATATAGGAGGGCAGTCTTCGTGTTTCTAAAGATGGTACCTGAGGATACAGTGAATTGTGGCCTGGTCGTGAGGAGAGTCGAGGGGTTAAGGCCTTGCAGAAGGGATTTTTCCACCAACAGCCACACTGGGGTGTATTCTGAGTGAGGAGTTAGCCAAAAGGACCCTTGTCTGGCTAAGAATGCAGTTTGATACAGCTTAAAGTCAGCCAGGTTGACGCCTCCTAGGGATTTATCAAGTCGTAGTTTTTTTAGACTAATTCTGGCCTTCTTCCCTTGCCAAAGGAAAGAGGAAATCATTTTATCGAGTTTGGAGAGGAATTCTTTGGAGAAGGTAAGGGGCAGCATAGTACTCAGGTAGTTGATTAGTGGCGAAATCATCATTTTTATAGATTCAACCCTACCCCACCAAGTAATAAAGCGTGGGGACCAACCATCAAGGATTCTTTTAACTTTTGTCAGTATCAACGTTTCATTGTGTTTGATGGTGCTCAATAGTTTGTCGGTGAACCCTATTCCTAAATACTTTATAACTCCTGTTTGCCATGTTAGACCAGAGTTACCAAGAACCTCTTTGGTGGTGAAGATGTTCAGTGGTTTTACCTCGAATTTGTCTTTGTTTAGCTTGTATCCCGATAAGTTCGAGTATTTGCTGATTGAGGTCATAAGACCTTCGATTGATTTGGTCGGGTTTTCCGTCGCAATCAATATATCATCAGCATATGCTGCCAATTTAATCTGGGTATCTCCGAAAGAGACTCCCTGAATGTCCTCATTCCTTTTGATGTGAGTTAGAAGGGGTTCAAGGGCTAAAAGGAAGAGTGCCGGTGAAAGTGGGCAGCCTTGTCTGGTGCCTTGGTAGAGGCGAAATGGGTTGGATAGGGTGCCATTGATTGCTATACGGGCCGAGGGGGAGGAGTAGAGGGCCATCACCATTGTGATGAAAGATTGTCCGAGGTTGAAGGAACGCATACAGTTTTGGAGGAAAGACCATGAGACCTTATCGAAGGCCTTTTCAGCGTCCAGGGTGATCGCGACCATCGGCGATTGGCAGTTGCTGGCTTTCTCTAGTATGTGGCACAAAAGTCTGGTATTGTCATTAGACATCCTGTGTTTCAGGAAGCCAACTTGTGAAGGGCTTATTAGTGAGGGAAGCACAGTGTTTAGGCGGTTTGCCAGGATCTTGGCATATATCTTGCAATCAAGATTTATCAAAGAGATGGGGCGGTAGTTTTTGGTAAGAAGAGGGTCTTTCCCCTCCTTAGGAATCACGATTATGTTAGCCTCACTCATTGAAGGTGAGATACAACCACTGGTTGCCGTAGAATTGAGAACAGTGTGGAGCGTTGGGGTAAGTTGGTTTTCAAAGGCTTTATAGAAAGATGCGGTGAAGCCATCTGGGCCGGGTGCTTTGTTATTTTTTAGAGATTTGATGGCTTCTGTGATCTCTGTTTTACTGATGGTGGATCCTATTCTTTGTTTGTCAGCTTCTGATAGTTTTGGAAGATCAAGAGATTCAAGATAGTCTGTACAAGCTTCTATGTCTAGCGCCTTCTCATTCTTGTAGAGCTCTTCATAGAAGGTTTTAAAGGTATCTAGGATTTTAGTCTGATTGGTGTGGGTAATGTTTGCGGAGTCTTTTATTGATGTAATAGTTGACAACTTTTGTTTATGTTTGAGATATGAAGCTAATAATTTACCTGCTTTATTTCCTTCGCACAGTTTTAGGGCCTTGAAACGGTTAATCCAAGCGCCCGCTCTTTTACTAGTTACGGCATTGTATTCGTATTTCTTTTTAGTGAGGAGTTCGAGGGGTTTGAGGTCTTGGGGGTTGGATTTGTGCTGGTCTTCTAGGATTCTGATATCTAGTTCCAATTGTTCCAGGTCTTTGTTTAGTTTTTTGTTGGTTTTGGCTCTAATATTTATAATGACTCCACGGATTGTGGCCTTAAGGGCATCCCATAGAGTGTTAGGTGAGGTATTTGCGGTATTGTTTAGGAGTAAGTACTCCTCAATGGCGTTCGCTATCTTGAGTTTGTCCTCTGGGCTGGTTAGAATTTCATCATTAAATCGCCATCTTCTAGGTGGGCGGATCGAGCGGGAACCTGCAAGTTTGGTGTGAATACATGCATGGTCGGACACCAGTTTGGGGGCGATACCAGTTTCTGCAATCAGGTGTGCGAATGAGGTGGATAACAAGATAAAATCAATACGTGAATAGGAGTTATGTGGAGCAGAATAGAAGGTGTAGTCTCTCCCATCGGGGTTCTGAAGACGCCAAGAATCCTTGAGGCAGTAGCGTTCACAAAGGCGTAACAGGGCCTCATGCGACCATGAGGGTTGGAATGAGCATTTGGATTGTCTATCTAAAATAGGGTCGAGGGGCAGGTTAAAATCGCCCCCCACTATTAGCAGTTCCTCTTGGGGGATGTGTTCGATGGACCGAGAGACTGAGTCCCAGAACGCGGGGTCATCGGAGTTAGGGCCATATATATTTACTACGTGAATGGGATCATCCTCTCTGCGTAAATGAGTCACTAGTAACCTGCCTTCTGCGTCGTGAGTGTGTGAGAGCAGTGTCAGATTGGCATTTTTCGACAGCAGTGTGATTACCCCACCTTTCTTATGTGGCGCAGGAGAGGACAGGACGTGTGACGACCAATGGATGTTAAGGAATCGTAAGTCATCTTCAGATAGCTTGGTTTCCTGTAGGAGGATGATGTCCCCTTTAGTTTTTGCTAGGTAATCGAACACTTTCCGCCTTTTCACCGGATGGTTAAGTCCTTTGAAATTTAGTGATATTACTTTAAGATCGTCTTTGATAGATTTGGTATTAGTTATCGGTGAAGTATGATATCGCTAGGTGGAAAGCTGACGGTGAGATGTGAGAAAAGCGAGATGTTGTGACAGGTTCGAACACCCTACTCTGACAAGATCGGGTAAGTGTTAATACAGCCTTCACAAATAGGACGTAAAAGTAGGAAAATTGAGATGCGTGCCTACAGCAAGGGTTTGGAAAACAATAAGGGATCAAACGGACTTGGTGTGGTGGGTTGTGCAAGGTAACTCTGTGAGAATTCAACCTCATCATAAAAAACAAGATACAATACAAAATAAGGAGGAACCTACTGAAACTCTGGCAAGTGCCTGCTCCTAAATACTCTCTCTTTTCCCCTTCCTTTAGTTGACCCCTCCCTCTCCCCCCACCCTCCCTCCCCCCCAAATACGTACGTAGGGAGTACGACGACAGTACCATACTACGCAAAACAGGAGTAACAATAACAGTAATGGGTACATATTATCAATCCCAAGATGAACGCCGATGGCTAGTAAACCATCAAAAAAGCGACAAAGAGTAAAACTTGTAGCAAAATACAAATAAATTGGTCATATGAAGGTGGTGACCTAGTATTGGACAAGTAGGTAAAGGAATGTTATAAGGTTATGAAACTATCTAGGAAATGCGCCCATGTTGTATCAAATGGGATGAGCTACCTCCCGTAGGTGATAAGCTTGTGGAGCCATAGGACTTAAGGTCGGAGGCGCTACCTGGACATTAACAGTGTTTTGGACGTACATATTGATCTGAGTGTAGCAGTTGTGCGAGGCAATAATCATACATAGTCATAAACAGCCTCAGATTACAAGAAGTCATTGTGACAGTCTAGGGGACAAGGAGCAAACTCACGGTACTGAGGATTCGATGTGCCTGGCAAACAGTAACAAGGGACGCGTGTCAAGATCCGAGTATAGTTCTTCGGTGAAGGGTCATATCGAGGCAGCCGCTTGGGGCAACTGGAGGAGTAGCAAGAGACATTGGAACTAGCTGGCTACGTCTTGTTGACTCGGGCTAGTGGTCTTCCTTTTGTTGGAAAGGCCGGTTGATTGGTCCATTTCTTGAGACGGGAATTCCTCGAGAAGATGTGCCAGATCTCTCGGGTCAGTAAAGAATCTTGGACGACCATTTATCATGACTCTGAACTTGGCTGGACCTACGAAGGAGAAAGGGATGCTCTTGGATCTGAGTTTGGGTCGGAGGTCTAGGAAACCCTTGCGAACATCCATCGTGTCTTTGGAGTAGTCCTGCGTAAAGATGATCCTGTGGCCTTCCCAAGTAACAGAATGATTTTTCCTTGCATATTGGAGAATCAGATCAGCATGTTGGAATCTAAGCGGTTTGCAAATCATTGGCCTGGGAACTTTAGCATGGTTGCTCACGAAGGTGGGGATCCTATGTGCCCTATCCAGTTCGAGGCCATGATGGAACTCAATCTTGGTAATCATGGGGATCCATGATTCTAGGAAAGCAACGCAAGACTCAGCATCTTTTTCTGCGTTTTCTGGTATGCCGAAAATTCTAACGTTGCCCCGTCTGTTGCGGTCCTCCAACTCCGCATTATGTCGTCTGAGGGCGTCGGTTGTGTTTTCCAGGCGTTGGATTCTGGATGTTGATTTTCGCGCCAGATCTTCCACGTCGCTGATCCGTTGTTCTGTGGCTCCTAGGCCTGATTTTAGAGCACTCATGTCGGCTCTGATCGCAGTCAATTCTAGTTGCATTGAGTCAGTATTAGCTTTGGTTGACCTGGAGATATCCGTAAGGTCTGACAGTTTCCTCAATATCATCTCCATCGTGGCCGCCATATCTGCTTTGCTTTTGATGGGTGAGTCGGAAATCAGAGGTTCTGGTTTCACCTTTTTTGTGCCGTTTCTGTTGTCTGTGTTCGCCATTGTGGTAGGGAAGTTTGTCCTTACTATCCCCGCTGATCTTGAGTAGAAGGCAGCTTGAATCACGAGGGTCAAGAAGGCCGTGCAAGACAGCAGTGGTCAGTGACCAGTGTATGGTCTTGAGTTGGTGGCCAAGAGTCAAAGATCAAAAGTCCAGAGCTACCCAGCTCCGAGGTTGGTTCGTGACAGACGCTCGAAGCACAAGAGCGTAGGGAGATTACCGTCTTCGCTAGCGTCGGGTATGTGTTGGTTAGCTCCCAAGAGATGAGGAAGAGCTGTTGGAACTCACACGCAAGGAACCACCTTCATATGGTAATGGTAGCAACCTCAACACTCACACCTCATGTTGGTAATGGAGAGAGTCGATTGCTGGCCTGAGGGCATATGTTGGACAAAGATACAGCTTTGCCTCCTGCCTTCTGACTAGAGACTCGCTGGCTTATTAGGAAAACACAGTAGGGCAATGTCCCAGTTGAAATCTGGCTAAGCGCTGGATAGAACGCTGCATGCCGTGTCAGGGAGAGGTAGTTGAGCTCTTTTCCTGCATTTGCCTGCTTCCTAGTCGCTCGGTGTTGGCGCTCGCGTTATTGGAGGAGCCGCCATTTTAGGGTAGCCAATTTACTTTTGAATGAGATGTTCAGTCTCTGAGTCAGAATAGCAACCCCTCTCTTTCGAGTCCCATGCTGGGTATTAAACATGAGTTGATATCCTAGCTGTTCCATTAATTTACCCCTAGCACCCTCTATGTGTGTCTCTTGGATGCAAAGGATATCTAACCGTAATGATTTGAGTAAAATTGCAGCCCTAAACCTTTTGCCCTGATCATTTAACCCGCAGACATTTATTGAAGCGATGCAGAGATTCGTTTTATCCAAACAGGTTTCCTTCTAACCCGCAGCCCAAGTATTTCTTTGCTTTACCCAAAATAAATCCATCAAAGCTCATGTTCCTCCTAGTACCAAAAATTCCCTCATGTGCTGTGCTATATAATACTGTGCTGTGCCTTTGCACCACCCACCCCTGGTAAAGGACCACCCCTCACCTCCACCCCCACCCCCACCACCCTTACAGGCAGATAGGTCAAGCAGACCTATGTATGACAGATGATCTCACATCTCGAGCCACTGCGGTTTCTCTCTCCCCCCTTTTGCATTATCCCATCATATCCCGCCTAATCCCACCATATCCCACATCACGTAGCTACCTCAGATTAAATATAAGCATAATCATATATAGCCAGCATTTAAGCGATTAACTCAGTTTGACATAAACCAGCTAATGGGGATTCTCAATTTGTCAACAACCCAGACCCCCACCACCGTATTAAAATTCAAGTTCGAAAAACTCTGATCAGTCAGCGGGTTGACCCCCTTGCGGAACACGTCCTTCTGCACCTTTCCCTTTCACTGTACCGTCCTTCAATTCTGTGAGGTACTCCTGTGCCTTGATTTCTGAAAAAAACATCTGGACCCTCCCGTTTAATATGACCTTCAGCCGAGCAGGGAATAGCAGAAAAGCCTCACAACCTATCCCCTGAAATGGTGTTATAAGTTGTTGTAATCTCTACCTCCGCTCGACCGCAGCATGGCAGAAATCGGGATGGGCAAAGAAAGAGTGCCCATCAAATGACCGTTTAGAATCTGGCCTTGCACTATCAATTATGGCCTGTCTGAGGAGAAAATTTCCTATGTATATCAAAATCGCTCTGGGTCGTTCCCCTTGTCTGGCAGCATTGGCTTTCTTCTGAACCAGTGGGAAGCGGTGTGCCCGTTGTACCTCCATGTCCCAATTCCACTGCGCAAGATCCAGAAAAGCGCCCCTTAGCAAAGATAGAACAAATGCCATTATATTTTCCCCTTCAATATTTTCGGCGAGGCCTAACGACCATACATTATTTCTACGCAGCCGGTTTTCGAAATCTTCCAACTTCCAACATATATCCAGTGTTTGTTTTTCCTGTGAATCTTTAAAAACCTGTAGCTTGGCAACGTCCTCCTCTAAGCCGACCATTCTTTCTTCCATCTGGGTAACCCTTGTTGCCGTCTCAGAGCACACCTTGTTTACCTTTCGCATAGCACCCTGCAATTTTTTTGTGGCTAGCAGTGATCTCCGGCTCTCCAGTCTAACCTCCCCCTGCATTTGCTTAAGAGTAGCATATAGTAATTCCATTGAGGGCTCAGGTGGAACGGGGGATTACATGTCTTCAGATCTTACTTGTACAACCGACTGCCTTTCGCTTTCATACAACATACTTTCCCATTTAAGTTTACGGGCAGTTGTAAGATCAGATTTCGCAGGGCTGGTTTTAAGACTTTGACCACCGTCTCCCAGCCAGAGATTTATTACGAGGAGCTCTCTGCGTGATGGAGGACCCCCCAGGATCTGTCTCATCAGAAGTATTAAACTCACTAATTGTAGGTGAGTCCGAATCACCCTCTGGATGTCATACATTCACCCTCTAGATGTCATACACCCAATGTCATACATTCACCCCAATACAGAGATCTGGGCCTAAATCCATCGTTTTTTTTGCACTCCACACCACTCCAGTTCAGACATGGCCATATGCAAATCAGTCTGACCCTGTGCCTCATGGGAACAGTCCAGCCCGAACTGCCAAGCCATGCCTTCCCTGGACCGGAAACAAGCTACTGAGGACCGGTTTCTGGCATTCCAGCAGTCTTCAGCCTGGCTTGCTTGAATCCAGTTGTGTGGAGTGCAGGGGACTCACGTCTGAGCATACCCATCCCACTCAGGGTGACAAATGCAAAAACCACAGTTGATGGACAGAATGCAGAACAATGTCATACATTCACCCCTGTACAGAGATCTGGGCCTAAATCCATCGTTTTTTTGCACTCCACACCACCCCAGTTCAGACATGGCCATATGCAAATCAGTCTGACCCTGTGCCTCATGGGAACAGTCCAGCCCGAACTGCCAAGCCATGCCTTCCCTGGACCGGAAACAAGCTACCGAGGACCGGTTTCTGGCATTCCAGCCGTCTTCAGCCCGGCTTGCTTGAATCCAGTGGTGTGGAGTGCAGGGGACTCACGTCTGAGCATACCCATCCCACGCGGGGTGACAAATGCAAAAACCACAGTTGATGGACAGAAGGCAGAACAATGTCATACATTCACCCCAATACAGAGATCTGGGCCTAAATCCATCGTTTTGTTGCACTCCACACCACCCCAGTTCAGACATGGCCATATGCAAATCAGTCTGACCCTGTGCCTCATGGGAGCAGTCCAGCCCGAACTGCCAAGCCATGCCTTCCCTGGACCGGAAACAAGCTACCGAGGACCGGTTTCTAGCATTCCAGCCATCTTCAGCCTGGCTTGCTTGAATCCAGTGGTGTGGAGTGCAGGGGACTCACGTCTGAGCATACCCATCCCACTCGGGGTGACAAATGCAAAAACAACAGTTGCTGGACAGAATGCAGAACAATGTTATACATTCACCCCAGTACAGAGATCTGGACCTAAATCCATCGTTTTTTTGCCCTCCACACCACCCCAGTTCAGACATGACCATATGCAAATCAGTCTGACCCTGTGCCTCATGGGAACAGTCCAGCCCGAACTGCCAAGCCATGCCTTCCCTGGACCGGAAACAAGCTACAGAGGACCGGTTTCTAGCATTCCAGCCGTCTTCAGCCTGGCTTGCTTGAATCCAGTGGTGTGGAGCGCAGGGGACTCACGTCTGAGCATACCCATCCCACTCGGGGTGACAAATGCAAAAACAACAGTTTATGGACAGAATGCAGAACAATGTCATACATTCACCCCAGTACAGAGATCTGGACCTAAATCTATCATTTTTTTGCCCTCCACACCACCCCAGTTCAGACATGGCCATATGCAAATCAGTCTGACCCTGTGCCTCATTGGAACAGTCCAGCCCGAACTGCCAAGCCATGCCTTCCCTGGACCAGAAACAAGTTACCGAGGACCGGTTTCTGGCATTCCAGCCGTCTTCAGCCCAGCTTGCTTGAATCCAGTGGTGTGGAGTGCAGGGGATTCCCGTCTGAGGATACCCATCCCACTCGGGGTGACAAATGCAAAAACCACAGTTGATGGACAGAATGCAGAACAATGTCATACATTCACCCCAGTACAGAGATCTGGGCCTAAATCCATCGTTTTTGTGCACTCCACACCACCCCAGTTCAGACATGGCCATATGCAAATCAGTCTGACCCTGTGCCTCATGGGAACAGTCCAGCCCGAACTGTCAAGCCATGCCTTCCCTGGACCGGAGCACTGATGGCCCAAGGTGAGGGCCGCCGGGACTGTGGGCATTGAGTCGGCTCTGGACTGGGCGGACTTGGACTTCTTTTCCTCCCTCTTTGTCCCAGGGGGGTTGCGGCCGCTTGCCTCGACATCGAGGGGGCGCCCCCATCGCTGCCAGCCTCAGGGGAGATGAGGGTGAGGATTACCCGGGCCACAGATCCAGTGGGGGACCGACACACGGGAGTGTGAGGAGACCCAACGGGGGCATTGCAACATTGGAGTGGTGTGCGCTAAAGAACCTGGTGAACGTACCCTGCCCTAGGAATCGTAGGGTGCCAGCTGAGACGAGGGAGCAAGTGGCATCTGAAATGGCGAAACCGCTAGGAAAGCAGCTTGGTCCATCGCCGGAGCAGGAAGACGGCTCCAGCAGGGCGACCTTTTCTCTTTTCTAACAGGTACTGCAGCAAGGACCTCTGCCAAGCCGGCCCTTAGAAACTTGCACTGGCTGCCAGTCAAAGAACGGGTCAATTTTAAGACCCTGTGCATGGCACATAAAATACTGCACAACGAAGGCCCTCCTATTCTTAGACCTCTTGTGTCCTTCCAACAATCAATTAGACAACTCAGATCTAACTCCCTTTCCCTTGCAAAAGTCCCCAGAATTAGAAGGGCCAGAACAGGTGGTCGCTTGTTCTCGTACAATGCTCCAAAACTGTGGAATGCCCTCCCACTCTCCCTGAGGCAAGAACAAAACCACTTTAGATTTAGGAAAAAACTGAAGACCCTCCTTTTCCCCTGAGCTCCACCCCCCTTGATCGCACACTCTCCAGGATGATAGTTACCAGCGCCGGGATGCCCTAGGGTAGCTGTGCGCTCTATAAAACCCACAATCAAATCAAATCAAATCAAATCTCGGTTGATCCCCAGGCTATTAAATAAGCGTCCGAAGCTACACCATATGGGTACTCTACTCTTGGTGGCGGTGAAGTGCTGAGATAGATGTGTATTCTGCGCCAGGGATAGGTTACTGTATGCTCCAAGTCCCTACCTCAAGTGGATTCGACCAGGCAGGAATGGTCCCCCTCTTACGCAACGTCAACGGCCGGGATGTGACGAGGCTGGACTGCGGAAAATTGTGGACTGTTATAGGGACAGGGAGTGGCTTCCCCTAGATGATTTTTTAGAATATCATGAGCTTCTGGCAGGGCAATTCCTGAACTATCACAAGGCGATGGGAGGAGTTGTGCAACTGTGGGGGTGGGTACTGCCGAGCCAGACACACACCCAGTACTGGAGGCAGTCCTGACTTTGGGATCGGTGGGGCATCTGATACAGTGGCTCTACCTGGAGATCAGGGATCTGGTGCCTCGAGAGTTGCTGGGCTTGAGAGGCCATTGGGAGCAATTGCTGAACAGGCAGCTAACTGATAAAGAATGGCAAAAAGCCCTCGCAGGCCCTAAGCAAGTCTCACGAAATACGGCATTTAAGGCCCTTCAATGTAACATTCTCTATAGAACTGAATTGACTCCGCACCGGCTGAATGTGATCTATCACAGAAATGACCAGTCCTGTGGCAGATGTTTACTTGAGGATACTGACTTTGACCATATGATCTGGTTATGTCCGCGACTTTCCAAATATGGGAGTAAAATAGTGGCCATGGTCTACAGGACGCTAGCACGCACGTTGTCCTGCACTCCTGCGGTTTGACTCCTGGGTCTCTTCCCGAGGCCTAAGTCACACAAGCTGGAGCACCCGTTCGCCAATTTGGCCCTCCCCCTGGCCAAAAGAAGGATAGCTCTCCATTGGAAATCACTGACTGTGCCACTGGTGACTGGGTGGGAGGCAGATGTCTCGTGCTGGGCAAGAGCAGAAGAAGGGGAGCTGATAGCAGAGGATAGGATAACTAAGAGTCGCAAGCCATATGGGGAACCCTGGGGGAACATAATTCGGGCATGGGAGTCAAGGCAGACGGTGGACCCTGACAGTCAGAACAAAGTGGTCGGGACTGGGGTGTAGACTCACAGATGGATAAGGGTCTGGTTCCTTGCCCTGCTGGGCGGGCTTGGACGCCCCCCCCCCCTCCCACACAGGACAAACGGTTGGATGTATTTGCAAATCAGGTGCTGAGACGCATAGACCCCTGGCAGTTATGTAATAGAAGGTTTTTGTAAGTTTCCTTTTGGTTACTTTGACTATTAAGTGATTTAAACTGGGGTTGGTCTTCCCTAACCTCGACCACAGTTATGCCGTTGTGTAGTAAGTGAGGCCCTCCACTATTGAGAGATTCAGGGAGCTAACCCGCTTTCTTTACAGCTGGTTGGCTCAACAGAGGGTTGAGTCACGGGGAAGAAAGTAGACTGGGCAGGAACCTATGTTTAGGATATTGATAGTTGAAAGACTTTGAGTTTCCTTTGCATGTCTGGAGGGAGGGATAGTCGGCCCTAAATGCAAGTTACAAGTTACAGATGATAGTGGGCTAGAATGGGGAGGACCGTACCAAGATATAATCTCCTTCCTTGATAACATGACTCCCTGTCCATATACAAGGGGAGAATATTGTAGAGTGTGTTTATTTATGTGCCTAGGAAGATAGTGAAGTTCCTTGAATGTGGTCACGATAACGATGTTGTTTGTACTTATGAATAGGTCTTTAAAGGTCAATAAAAAAAGTTTTTTTTATATAAAGTAGCTTTCGCAGCGTCATCCTTGCAACACGACGCCAACGACGTACGGGGAGCCGACCAACCCCAACTTCCGACGAGCAGAGGCACTACCGAAGAAAAACTTTCAGGCTCCAGTCTGACGCCTGGGGGTAATTCTAAAGTAAGGAATCTATAACTAACGTGTTTTTTTCAGATTACCTATATAAGGTACGTCGTCGGGGAGGCCCGCCCCTTCCATCAAAGCCATCAGGAGCCTAACCAGTGTGACCCTTCCTCTCAAAAGCCACTTCTCCCAGCTGTACCCTTCATCTAGCCACCAGGATGCATGCTGCAAGTGTGGTGCAAAATAGTAGAGGTCCAACCTAGGGGCCTCCAAACCTCCCTAATCGTATAACCGGTTCATAGTGTCCAATGCTACTCTACTACAACGGCCGGTCTAATAAAGGTCCATTAGTGTAGAGTGTAGCTGCCTGAACACTTGCCTAGGGATAGGGCACAGTGAGTTCTGGGGCACATATAGGCAACGGGGCAGCACTATCATCTTAGCCACCGCCAGCCTACCCATTAAAAAGAGTGGTAGTGTATTCCAGAAGGACACTGAGCTTCTCAGAACATCTACTGTTCTAAGTACATTTTGGTGCAATAATTGCATGACCTTGATCACCACCTGTATACCCAGGTATCTAAGATGTCCCGTCTCCCATTGCAGCGCCAGACATGGAAGTTGCTCCTGGGGGAGTCAGACAACCGGACCAGTGGAAAGATCAATGATTGACGCTTGTTACGTTGCAACTCGGAGTAGGCACCAAAATCCTCCGAAATCTGCAGAAGTTCCAGCTCTGCCTCGCAAGGCGAGGTAACATAGAAGTGGGCATCATCTGCATACAGTGATATCAAGTGCGTGGGATCCCACCTGTGCGGCTACCCCACCGCTCCATGCCAAAATCACCAGCAGCTCAATTGCCAATGTAAATAATAACAGCAAGAGTGGGCAGCCCGGATGCATGCCCCTCTTTAGTAGCCACTCCTGGGACCGACTCTGTCCCACTGGAACATGGTCGTTCGGCGAAGTGTATAATAATGTGACCCAGCGGTGAAACTGAAGCCTATAGCCCGCTGCCCTCAGGACTTCCAGCAGATACCCCATATCAACAGTGTTGAATGCTTTCTCTAAAACTATAGATACCAGGGCCAGTTCCTTGTCCCTCTGGTGCACCTCATGCATGATATTTGTCAACCGTCTTATGTTCATGGCGGTGCTGCGGGCGGGTATAAACACACACTGGTTTTTATGGATCAGGTGGGACAGGCAGGGAGCCAGCTGGATCGCCAAGATCTTGCACAGTACTTTACCGTCCAAATTGATCATGGTTAGAGTTCAGTAGGGTGCCGGTTCCCGGCCGTCCTCTCCCCCCGGCTTCAAGAGCATGACTATTTCCTCGTCCCACATGGTTGGTGGTAGTAGCCCATGCTCATACGCCTGCTTGCTCACGTTATAGGGGCTGCGCTATCATCGCCTAGTATGCCTGAGAGAATTCCATCAGGAATCCGTCCGCACCTGGGGCCTTGGCCACGGGCATTAAAGGCAGGGGCTCTCGGATATCCTTGACAGTAATCCGGGCTTCAAGATCCTTCAACCCAGAAGGTGGGAATCTTGAAGTGACCTTAGTATCGGAAGATACATTTTGAATCTCACTTCAACTAGCCCCCATTACAAACGACACTCCAAACTTAACCTCGATTATGTTTTGGCTAGAATCAAAATGGCTCCTCTCTTTCTTTGGGTGAGGTGATGGTCCAAAACCAAAGCAAGTTTTAATAAAGATGTCACCTGTGACTGTCTTGGTCTCAAAAGGGGGCTATCCATTCCCTGGATGAAGTTCATCAGCAAAGCATTTTGTGACATTGGGCTCCCTGAAATGTTTTCTGTTCCCCCTACACACTATGCAAACAGGATAAAAGGTTGGCAAAGTCTCGCTATATACAGGATACTATCTCCCAAAGGACGGAGGAGGCTCTCTGTAAGCACTCTGTTCACAATTATTTTATCGCTTTAGCTACGGGAGATATGGCTTTTTATCTAACCTTGGAGCTCTCACGTTGGGAGAGGTCTCTCTTATTCAGAATTTGGACTGGCAATGTGTGGCAACTTCTTTGCTTTTCTGAAGAGACTTCGGTCCGGGACAGTGATCTTCCTGCATGTCCCTGTGATGGGCTGGCTAAGCAGTTTATGTTACATTTAATGTTTTTTTTCTAAATTTTACTGCTGCTTCTTTCAATTGTGCCTTAAGCATATTTTAAAGCCAGTTAGAGTCCTTATTAAATATTCAATTGTTAAGCAGTCCCGATATTTGCCTAAGTGTATGCAGGTGTTTAGGTTTTGCCTGCACATCGCTTGCGCTGTGCTTGTGAAATCATTGTATTCAATATAAATCTTAAAAGGGGCCTACGTCCGGGGCACCCTTGCATTTCCTGTGCTTGCCAATTACTTTCCCTCCGTTTCTATTGGCTGTAGCACACTGTTTTCTGTTGTTCTTCCTGTTGTTCCTCGTGTTCTTCTGTTATCAGTTCCTGTCACCCAAATACTGTTTCCATCCACTTTTTGGGAACTTTTTTCTTATGTTTTCGCTGCCCTTGGCTAAGTAATCTTACCCTGGCTGCACATGTTTGTGACACTCATCAAATGAAGATAGGTTGAAGAAGGTATGTTAAAATAACCATCAGCCCAAGTGCTGTTGGACGATCACTTTCGGGGTGGGAAAGGTATCTTCTTACACAGCAGTAGCGATTTCTTCTGCATGCACATTGGAGGCAGTAATTTTCTTCTAGCCAATTGCCGAATTTCCCAGGCAATACCGCCACCTGATTGCCTCAGATTGCCTTCAATCATTGTGTCTTAGCAAAACATGCAATCAGATTTTAGGGTCCACTGTTGGATTGGGGGGTATCCTTTAGTGTCATTTGGGAATGTGAGCATGGACGTGGCTGGATTACTGCAGTGTGTGCTGATGACGTGTGCACCATAATCGAACCTGTTACTTACATGATTTTTCAGTCCATTAGCTATATCCCCTTCCATGCTGATGCTTTCCCTTCCCAGCACTGCTGTGTGGTTCTGTGAAACATCCACCCAAACTTATATTGCTCTCTAGTCCCCTTCCTCTTGTATTTCAGCTTTCCTACTGGGACCTTCCTGTTCGTTTCCCATTTTTGCAGTCTTTGTACTTCCTCCCCTGCCCCTAGGTGTTTAGCCTGTTCATTTTTAGCCTGGGTTTTACCCCCCAACATTGCACATTCTTGTTTTTTTCTTCCCTTATAGTTCTTCTCTTTCTCTCTACTTGATCTCCCCCACCCTCTGTGTTGTGTTGTAAACTGTCTTCTCTGGGAAATATTGTTCTGTCTGTTACCCCTGATAGACACATTAATTCAAAAGTTGTAGATGACCCACAAACAAAAATAAGCCTGAACAGCGACATAATCACTACGGACATTATGCAGAGTACAGCTGATGGGTTGTCCAACACACAGAACTCTAATAATAGTACCAACATAGCGAACAATCCATGTGAAGGAGTGTCAACTCGCGCATCTACGTTGGCCGCAACCGGGGTTATACTGCTTTCAGCAGATAATACATCAGGAGCAATACATAAAAAGAAGAACAGGAGGGGCGCAAAAAAGGCAAAACAGCAAGAGACAGCTAAAGCTAAAGTTAAAAATAGCGATATAGTGGGATGGACGGGCTCCCAGAATAGCGCTTCAAAAATTGACAAAGGGGTGGTATGATGGGGGAATTGCGCTGTCCGATGTGCGGCTGTACTATTGGGCTTCGCAACTAGCTACGGTCAACAGATGGAAGTATACCCTACCAGATGATCCGGCGTTTGCCTTGGACAGGTATCAAATGACCGGAGCAGGCAATCTCGAGGCGCTTTATTCGTCCCCACAGAGTAAGAAGTTTGTAGGTCCCACCCAACATACATTGCAGATTTGGAGACTGACTAATTCCCGCCTTGGTTGGACGAATAGACTCACTCAGATGACACCGCTGTGGTCGACACAAAAGCTGGGCATGCTCTGCCGCCACTCAGGGTTTGACAAATGGGACATGATTGGTATTTCGAAAGTAGGAGATTTGATCAAGAAGGGTAAGATCCTTCGGTTCGAGGAGCTGCAGAAAACGTACCAGTTGGCTCCAAGTGAAGTCTTTCAATATTTACAAATCAGACATGCCTTAATAGCGGTGTTTCCTAGTTGCGAGGATATACCAGATTACTCCCCTTTGGAAGACCGTTTATTGGACGGACAACTACATGCCAAGGCGATTTCCCTCACATATAGGAAGCTTAGTATCAACATGCCAGAAACCTTTGGGCGGCTCAAGGAGCAATGGGAACGAGAACTAGGGCCAATTGAGGAGGAGGACTTGAGGCAGGCATTGATGTCCCAGATAGAGGCTGCCATCACACTTAGGTATCGCCTTATACAGTTCCGTATACTACACCGCTCCTACTTGACATGGATCACTCTAGCGAAAATTGGGTCCAAAACGGATGACTTATGTTTCAAGGGATGTAGACAGTCAGCTAGCTTCTATCATATGGTCTGAGAATGTCCCATGCTACAGGACAGATGGGACAGAGTGGTCATGCACCTGCGATCTGTTCTGGGCAAGACAGTCACACTGATGCCACGGCTGGGTTTGTTAAACATATGGGAAGCTACGGACCTTACGGAGACGGAACAACAGTTTGCTACGCTAGGATTCACATTATTTAAGAGAGAAGTACCTAGGAGGTGGGACTTTGTACCTATGTGTCAAATCGTTTAAACAACTTGATAGTTAAATCTGATACAAAGTCCGAATACTATCAGATATTACAGATGAGCATTGAGGGTAGTCAAAAAATACTCTTGATAAACTTCTACAATAACATCCCGAAAATGGAAGTTGGCAATACTCTAGAGGAGTTATGCCAAAATCTGAAGATTATAGAAGAAACCCAGCATGGGGATACCTGTGTCATATGGGTAGGCGTTTTCAACTGCTCATAATGCCCGCATAGTAATCTGTGGCTTAGGCAATGACAGAAATGATCCCTGAACTCATTTTTCCAACACGACCCTGGGGAATTACCTTAATGAACTTATCTTTCAATTAGACTTGGGCTTTGCAAACGAATTGTGTTCTCCCCCCATCCCCTTCGTGCCTACATTTATAGGAAGGGGATGTAATTCCGTAATAGATTTTGCCCTGATGTCCAGTCGACACTCTTGCCATGTCCTTACTAAAACTTGCGATATGGCAATGAGTGATCATTTCCCTAATAGTCTATGCCTCACTTTTGGAGGACAAAATAAAAAAACAACCAACATTATAGAAACACTATACAATCTTAAATTGAGTCTAGCAAGGACGAATGGTTATGCCATTAAGTGGAATAAAATTGAGCCTGTGGCCTTTTATGAAACCCTTATCACTAATAAATATAAGAAATTTGAGACCTGCCTAATTGTGACTGAGGAATATGCTTCAGTCAACGAGGCATTCCTTGAAATTGTGGGAGAAATATGCAAGCTCTTGACAGGGCCAATGAATCAGAAGACAAACAAGAAGCTGGGATAGTTTGATCAAAACTGTAGTAAGGCCCATGCACACCTTATGATAACGCTAAAAAGTTAGCCTAGAAATATGGTGGAAGAAAGACTCGCCAGAACTGCATACCAACATGCGGTTAAAAATCGTAAAAGTCAGCTGAAAAAGGAAGCCTGGCAGGCGTTACATCAGGGGTCTCCAAACCGGTCCTGGAGGGCCGGATCCATGCCAGATTTTTAAAATTACTACATGTATCTCAATGGGGATATCCAAAAAATCTGGCATGGATCCGGCCCTCCAGGACCGGTTTGGAGACCCCTGCGTTACATCAAGCCTGCCTAACCAAGGATAATATCGGTTTCTGGAAGGCTGTAAATGCCCCTTTTTTGCAGATAGGTTGACTGACACTATAGAAGTGGCCATTACTGAAGACAGCTGGGTCAACTATTTTAAAGAACTTTATGAGGCAGATGACCCAATCGAGAATATGAGCTCAGATGAAAATGGAGGATATGAACCCATGTCCCAGGAAACATTCCCAATAAATATCCAATTCTTACTGAAAAAAGTAAAAACCGCAATAAATGAGAGTGCCGCAGGGAAAGCACCAGGGCCAGATGAGGTGCCAGTAGACATATATAAAACTAACATCGACCTATGGGCCCCTCCTTTTAACTAATGTCCTAAACAGTTGTAACAAAAATGGGCTCTTTCATACATGGCAAGAGGCTATTATGGTCCCTATCTATAAGAAAGGTGACCGCAATGACCCAAAATGCTATCGTCCAATATCTTTATTGGACGCCTTGATGAAGGTAGACGGGAGAGTTATACTCAATAAATTGCAACTATGGGCAGAAGATAAAGGTATATTGTCTCAGTTCCAATATGGTTTTAGGGTTGGTCTTGGTACAACTTCGCAAGGCCTGAACTTCGCGTTGACCATAGCTAAGTACGTAGTGGCAAAAAAAGGAAAATTTGTTCTTAACATTTGTCGACCTAAGCTCGGCCTTAGATTGTTTAAATCACGACAAACTTTGGTCCATATTACTGCAAATGGGCATAGATTTAAATCTGCTGATTTTTATTAAGGAATTATACCGGGGGGCGAGGGTAAGGTTTGGGAACCAGGGCGAGTGCACTTCCAAGTTTGACATAAAAAAGGGAGTCAGGCAGGGTTGTATACTCGCACCATTCCTTTTTAATCTATATATAAATAGTGTACCATCCCATCTCATACGAGACAAGCAGGATTACCCTCAAGTTAAGAATAACCCAGTCCCCATTTTAATATATGCAGACGATGCAGTAATTATGTCACGGACCGAAGTCGGTCTCCAAAGATCCCTTGTTAATTTTTCAAACTATATGTCCGACAGAGGTTTAAAAATAAACATGACCAAGACATTTACTATGTGCTGCACCACCAAAAGGACACCTACATGTAAAACGTTCCTCTCAAACACAAAAATAGATACAATTGATACCTTTTCGTATTTGGGTATCAACTTTGATAAAAAAAGGGACCTGTCCGCAGCGGCACAAGCCAGAAAAATGGCTTTCTCAAGAGCAATTGGGGCAGTTCGCAATTTTGCAAATAAATTGGGGGGACGTCCTGTGCCAGTATTAGTGGACATATACAAATCTAAATGCGTTTCCACGGCGACATATGGGGCAGGTATATGGGAAATAATAGAACCTCAAAACAATCAACTTAGTGAGAATGCTTTCCTTCGCTACATATTAGCCACCCCAGTGTCCACTTCTACATATGTGTGCCACAAGGAACTAGGCTTACATTATATTTCAGACCTTATCAAAGTTGATCCCCTTCTTTTATGGCATAAGGTATGGACCAATGATAAGACAGCCTTAAACAGACATAATTATCGAATGTCTTAATCTCCAGGGGACTTTAAGAGTCCCATGGATCATGTACGTAAAAAAACTCTTTTATTATATTGGTCACCCAGAATACTTCGATTCCCCAAGTAGCTAAGAGACCATTTCATGAAAGAAACTAAAGGAAATTTGTCTGATCTTTTTAGAGACCCAACGGTGGCTGGTAGAGAAACATAAGACCTCTTTCATGGAGAACCATTTGATTCATCAAGGACAGGGGATTCAGCCTTATTTGATTCAGACACAAAGTGCTTATTCTCGCATGCTACTCAGACGATTCAGGGGGGGCGGACCTTTTTTAGACTGGTGACATTACCGGATATAAACTGCTGGCTAAAAATTTGACACTATGTCCCTGTGATGATATTTCAGTACAATCAATGTTACATTGCATACTTTTTTGTAATTTCTATACCCTGCAGAGGAAAAGATTTCTGATCCCGATGATGCGAAAATGGGGTGTGAGACAATGTAGAACAGCTCTTTTAAGATTACAGATGCTGGAAGATGATCTGACAATGTACTCCGTGTTCTTGTTCTTAAAAACTGTTATTAGATACAGGACTTCGATGAATTGATCGAAATAATCTTTCAATCATTTTTAATTTATTTTTTACTCTGACTGTTTCTGCATTGATGTAAATCATGACAATGTGTTTTAACTTTTTTAATTGTGCTTTTATGGTTTTTATGTTTAAAATCGAATGAAGCAATCTTTGACTTTGAATAGGTTCTTCAAAGTCCCCGGAGGCTCTGAATAGTTCACTTTGAATTGACAGAGGTATACTCTTCAAAGTCCTCCAAGAGAACTGCAAAACTCAAACTGTACCTCGAGCTACGTGATAGATGTAAAAACGCCTGCATCCTTGGGAGCATGTAAACACAAATCAGCCAATCAGCATTGTTACATTGAGCACACTAGACCGCGCAACCCTGTTTCATAGTCAGGCGTCAACCTTGTTAGGGGTATTTGTAAACCCCTGACTATATAGCTGCTGAAATGTTTAAGCCTAACCGAAAAAGGAGCTGCATCCATGCGTCGATATCGCTGGACTTTCTTCACAAGCGAGCATGGGACATGAGAGAAGAGCTACCATGATATGTAGTTGTTGGAAAATAAGAGACATTTTTGTAGATTGTAGTCTAAATTGAATACACAGTATTTCTTAAAATGATAGTGCTAGATATATGTAAAGATGCCTGGATAACGCACCACCCGCATTTCGAGCGCGATGAGCAGTCCACTGAGCTATATTATTTTAAGCACATCAACAGTTTCATGTATCCCGTCCCATTTAGCTGTCTCATAAATTACATAGGGATATCTATCGCTGCTTTCCAATGATTTTTCTATTCTTCACTGTTGCCACAGCTGCCTCTGGTTTTATCTCCCTGTCAACGTGAAACTTGCTGGCCTCGCTCTCGTGAGCCTTTATGTACTTTTATGATTGCTACTGCTGCCATAGCTGTTTAAAACTGGAAGCAGTGCTTTAACAAGTCTGTCTCACATCGGCCGCCGCCTCAGGTGCACTTGTGAATAGTGATTTCCTCTCACAGCTCGGCAATGGGAGCCCCCAAAGAGCGCGCGCTCACTGAAGACTCGAAGCTCGTGAACGTGAAAGGGGCCTGCACCCAGGGCTCGAGTCGGGGTACCACGCGGGTGGACGGCGTCCCCCCACTTATTTAACTGGGAGCTTGATAACTATAAACTCCCACTGAGTGCACGCTACCTTTCGTGATGTCACTTCCTGTCATGACGTCAGCGTCCCCCCACCTCTTTTTTTGAGATGTATGCCCTGCCTGCACCCAGTGTTCAACATGCAAAAGGACGCTGCCAGGTGAGCCAATGCCTCCCCTGGGCAAAACTGCATGCCAACCTTTCACCCACCCGTGCACAGACACCCAGGGCTGGTGCACAGCCCACCATGCACCAGGACACTCGAATACGGAGTCGCCGTTTTTAAATGGGAGCGGGCTGTCTGTACTACTGCTTCTTTTTGGAGGGCTTTTAGGGCCCTTGAAGACTTCAGGCAGCTCTTTGATTCAGGACAGATGGAAGGTTGGCGTGGCACAAGTAGCATGTGTAGGGTGTGCCGATTTAAGGCGACAGAACTGCCCCTTGAAAGGAGGGGCAGGGCTTTAACTGGGATGGGATGAGGCCCCAATTTGGGACTCCACCGGCACCCCTGAATGCTTACGAGATCAACTCAGTCAACCTTTGAGAATGGGAGGTATAAGGTACTGGGGAGATTTAAAAGAGGAATCCAACTTAGTAAGCTGGGAAGTGCTTAATAGGCTAACAAGAGGAACATTGACGAGGTTCAAGTATTATAGGATATCCTCCTAGTGGGCAACACAAAGCTGGCCTAAAGAGGAGGACAACCCGATATTGGAACAAGTCATCAGAACAGACAAATGGAAAAAGGAAATCTCTTTCTGGTATTGGGCCCTACTGGACGCAGAGGATAGCGTGGAAAGGGAAGTTATAAATCTCTGGGGGAAAGAGTACAGAGACGATAATATTGATTTTAACAAAATATGGTCTGATTCGTTTGGGTTATGTTGCAGGCTCTCGTACAACCAGCATCGCTTAGGAGGAACCACTTGTATACTGCCTACAGAGTTTACTGGTCTCCACAAAAGCTATTTAAGGTTACAGGTAGCACGTAAAATTGTCCTAGGTGCAAGTATCCTGCAGCTGATGACATACATATGTTTATGGAGTGTCCAAGAATTAAATCTTATTGGATGGAGTTATGTAAATTTTTGGAAGAAGTGCTGGGGAAACCAATCGAAGTAAGTACCAGCATGATATTCTTTGGTCTTACGAATGGCTATCACTTGAATGCACCTAGCTCCAAGTTTATGTTTTATGTGGGAATTATAGCAAGGCGAGAAATATGTAGGATGTGGAAATCAGAATTCTCCCCAACCTTTGCCGAATGTTTAAAGAATGTCATCTACACCAGCGAATCAGACATGGCCTGTGATCAAAGAAGAAAAGCCAAGATCTGGTTTGCATTGTTGGATTGGAGGGAGAAGGCAAGTGAGTCCTATGATTAAGCCAGTTTTACTGTTGGGCCTGCCTCCTCAGTAACATTCCGGGGCCCCTAAACTGAACAGGAGTTGGAAATGGAAACAGTATTATCTTTGAGGGAAAGTTCTTCTTGCAACTTCCTCCGAGGGCTGATATAGGCTGGTAGCGAGAGATTGGAGTAATCCTAATAAGAGCTTTGGCAGTATGAGGACACAAAAGAAAAGGGGAAAAAAAGAAAAGCCAGTGTACTATTGAGACAAATTGTGACATTCGGCACTGGATTGGGTCTCTATGACATTTTAATGCATTACATTTGAAATACAAGTCATGAGACTGACAATGAATCAATAAGTAAGTACATTACACCTGTAGAAGATGGAATCGGAGAAACTTAATGCATTGATCAATGCATGTTTAAGAAGTCTTTACGTTGTAGGAAATCGATGGAGGAGTAAGGGCTCAGGAGCTGCTCATTGCTGCTTAACTCACTTTTTATGGTAACAAACCCTGCCCTGATGATATGTGGTATCAGACCTTTTTATTGTTTAATGGCACTTTAGAATGGTTATATTGATCTTAATTTTCATGGAATAATAAATTGTTGTTTTTAACGCTTTTTAATAGTATCTGTGTTACTGTAATGGGTTTTTGGGAATGTATGCTGAATTGTAACATGCTCTTTTATTATCTTTAACTGGAACAGGTTAGCTTCATGGGTCAAGGATAAACTTATAATTTCAGGCTTGCAATATGGATTTCGGCATGGACTAGGGAAGCTTGACCACTGTTTAAACCTTTATTTGATTTTTTATTAAATACAGTGTGGGCAAACAAGGCTCATTATATATGGCCTTCAAAGACTTGAGCTGGTCAATTGAGATAAACTTTGGAAAATGATTCTTTCCATAGGCACAGACCCTAACATTTTTATTTTCTATGTTACCTACACTTGAATTTGGCAGCTTAAGTATGGCATAGAAAATGATTGTGTGCACCCCTGTATATTGAGAGCTGGGGTATGAGAGGGATGCATTTTGTCCCCTTTCCTATTTACCCTGTATCTAAGCCATCTTGAAGCAACCTTAGCCTTGGAAATGAAGGATAATTAACACACATTTTTTTTTGAGAGACAAGATGGCGTCAGTGTGAGCGGTCATGTCAGTAATCGCTCCGTGAGTCCTGGTCGGAGCTCTGGAAATCCTCCCGATTTGATGTAGTACCGGGTTAAGACTGCCAGCAACTGGCTATGTGTCATACAGCCGATGGAGTACCGATGTACTTTTTCCTGGGGAAAATAAACACCAGCCACTACAGGTCAAGAATTCTGAGACTTATGAGAAAAGAGTCACGGCAGCTGGAGGTCTTGCATGGTACTTGCACGAGGAGTATCGGGAGCGGCCGCAGTCAGCCTGGGACCACAGCGAGCTGCACGGTGGTGAATGCGGAAGGACTGAGGTTTAATCACTAGGAGCTCTGCGCTGATGAGAGATAACTCCACGACCTTGCAGTGTGCACTGTTGACCTGGACACAGACCCTGACCTGGGCCAGGGAGGCTCGGAGCAACGGAGAGTAACTGTGAGTATAGCATCAGCATTCCACACCCTGCTGCATCCCGCTCTTAATCCCAGCCCAGCCCAGCCCGAAATCCCAGCTTGTCTTCCAGGTATCACCGTGCACCGGCAACCATCTTGCGCTCCCTCCACACTGGACGCCCCTTCTCACCTCCGATACACCAACCGGTCAAAAACTGTCAAAACCACAATCGGTAAACGGCAGCGGTTACAGCCGACGCTCAGCTGATCTGAGGGTCATTTTCCTCCGGTCCATGCTGCCCTGCGCTGCCTGGCACTCCAATCAAGCACTCGGCCGGCTCCTCTCAAGGCCAGGCTTACACGGGTCATCTGCATACTCAAGAGCCTGGTGAACAAAAGGGGCCCATAACGCCGGATACTTTCAAGGAGCTACAACACAATCGCTGAAAGACCTCTGGAGAGCGGGCCTAGATCAGATTGTACAGACTGTGCAGATCAGCGGCATGGTCTGGTGGTGGCCTGATGGCGGAAAATAAAAATACGTGCTCAGCTAATACAAGTCGAGATTAGCCGAGATACTCTTAGCAATAAAATAGTATGGGCACATATTCACTGGAGAAAAAAAAACACTGGTGACAGGCAGAGGGTCATTGTGAAAGCTGGGGGGGTCAGCAAGGGCGCAAACAATGGGCACTCGGGTGTTTGTCTCCGTGACGATCAAACCCCGGGCCGCCTGGACTAACCTATGCTATACAGGCTAAAGCTAAAGGCCGACCAAATTTCTAGCTACTGCTGCTGCTGGCGAGAACCGAACAAAAGAACTGCCATAAGAGCACAGGCTGTTCAAGATTCACAAACATATACAAAAAACTACTGGATCGGCATCAGTGGCATTAAGGGGCCCAAGACTTTTTAAACTCCCCCTCATAGCTGTCGCAACTACAGCAGCAACAGTAACGTCCCCAGCTACAACACAAAGACGGACTCAGACACAGCTGAGTGGGCAAGCACAAGTCCAGGTTTTGGTTCAGGTACAGATTCAGACATACGACATGGCTGACCTTGCGGGGGCTGGGGGGCAATCATCAGAGCAAATAAGTGAACAGATAATCGAACCATACATCTAATGGACCCGGTAGTGCCCGAAGAGTCTCCAAAAGTAGCCTTAGAGAAACAAAACTCCAACAATGTCCAGAAAGCAAAGGAGGTACAGCGACGACCAGAAACTAGAGGGTCCAAGAACAAAGAAAACAACGAGGAGAAAAACTGTGGTTACAGTATGGACAAACCTAAAGGCAAGGACAAAAATAAAAATAAAAACACTGAGAAAAACACAGACAAGACCTCGAATAAGAAGCCGGAAAAGGACGCGGACAAGGATAAAGACAAGGAAAAAATGAAAGGCAAAGAGAAGGCAAATGAAAAGGACAAAGAAATGACTACCGAAGAATACGATAATTATAACGATAACATGGAGCTATTGGCCAAAAAGGGGTAGAGACTACAGACTATTAAAAACCTGAAAGCGGCTGCAAAAATCACGTGACAAAAGGCAGATTCCCAGCCCCGGATATGGAACATATTCACCCCAATACCCAAGGAAGGGCAGAGCAAACCAGCAAAAAATGTAAAAGAGAAAGAGAACGAAAGCGCTACATCAACTACAATCACACCTGAGGAAAGCAAATTCCTGCCTATGCTCCCAATTGAACCCCGAGACCAGAACCCTCTTCTTCCATGGCACAAACATCCTCCCCGGGCAGAAAACTACTTCCAGAGTCCAAAGTATCCTCTGACTCGGACATTTATGAGACAGGAGTCTCTATCTAGCGTGATAAATGAGTCAAGTGAGGCAGGCGAGGAAGGTGAGCCAAGTGAAAGAAGTTCAAGCCATAAACAAGCAGTAACAACCTTGGAGGTCTCTGACATCACAGTCCCAAGGAAATCAGGGGCACCCTGTCAAAATACTACTCCAAAGAAAAGGCTGGAAAAAAAATAACATGACACAGAAGGCACCGCAAAACGTCATACGATGAAAGCACAGATCCCGGGAACAATGCGGAGCAAGGTAAAGAAAGCTCTAACCACACACGGAACGGCTCAACATCAAAAAACACCAGAGAATCGGAATCATACAGGCACATTATGGGGGATTCAGAAGAAAGTACCCCACAGCAAAATGAAGATCGCGGCGGATCGGGAAATTCAATGGAGCCATCACTGAGTGAAGTATTAAACTCCATCAAACATTTTTACAAAGATGTTAAAATGGACAGAAACAGGAACCATGCTGCCATACAAAAACTTCAAGGCGCTGTTCAAAAAGTAGGCCAAACATGTTCTGAAATCTCTTACCGAATGACTTCTGTGGAAACTCGCACAGAAAATCTCGAGTCCGACGTCACCAAGCTCCAAACTCAAGAAAAAGAGCACGAAGGAATCATAAAAGACCTGATGCAAAAAGTAGAAGATCTAGAAAACAGAGGCAGGAGAAACAACCTGCGTTTTCTCTGCATCCCCGAAGGCGCGGAGGGAACCGATCCAAGGGGTTTCATGGCCAATCTATTAAAAACAACTTTTCCCGAACTTCAAACCTGGGACATGAACAGCGAAATCCAACGTGCGCATCACTTCCCCTTGGTACTCCCTAAACGCGCTCATAAGACACCTCAATACCCAAGAGCCATGTTGGTCAACTTCGGGAATTTCATCTTAAGAGAGACAATCTACAACATTGCCAGACCTACAAATAAGAAAGAATTCAAAGGTTTTACCTTCTTAGCGCGCCCAGACTTCGCCTACGCCACAGTAGAACAGAGGTGGAAAATGAGGCAATTGTTCCCCCCATTCGAGCAAATCGGTGCAACTGTGTTCTTACAAAATCAGGCACGTCTCAAAGTCATCTACAAGGGAACAACTAAAAGCTTTATAAGTGAAATCCAGGCCGAGTCCTACCTGAAAGAAATTACAGAGATCGCCAAGCAAAACATCGGAATATAACAAAAAGGCTGTAAAGAACAGAGAAATGATTTAGTGACAAAAACATAAAAAAGGAACAATCCAGCCAGTGGACTAGATCTCGGGAGTACAACGAGAAGGGATTAAACAGAGGGGGAAAGTATTTCTTAATATCTGGGATGGTTTGATAGCAAAGAGGAATAGCTTATCTTAATCCTATCTACCCTAGATAAACCTACTCATGATCAGGCCACGGGGCCAGCTGAGACGCACTGTCTTCACTGACGCCTACACCTCGGTGCCCTATGACCCAGGACGTCTCAACGGGAGGTGGGGGGGCATCAGGGGAGGGCTGGGGTGGGTTGGCAAGGGGGGAAAAGGATGGGCAGGCAATCCGGTCCACAAGAAACCTAGGAAGAGGGATAAGAAGTAGCTACACAATAGGCACATCACAACAGGCACATCACCTAAAGCGGAGAAACGTCAAAGAAGGTAAAATAAGGAGAAAGAAAAACAAAAAACGATATGGCTAAGCTAAAAATAGCGTCTATAAATATCTGTGGGCTAAACGACATACGGAAAAGACAGAATGTCGCAATAGGATTGAGATCGATGGGGGCCAACATTGTGTGTCTTCAAGAGACTCATGTTGAAGGATCGCAACGTCACCTCCTACAAACGTTGGGGATATAAACTTATCACAGCTACAACACAGGCAAATAAGACACATGGGGTAGCAATCCTGGCAACAGGAGGGGGACTCCAAATTACTCGCTCCGCAGCAGATAAACGCGGGAGATGGGCAATTACCGAATGCCAATATAGCGCGGGTAAGAGGTTAACCATTTGTTCTATGTACGGCTGTATCACGGATGATCCTGACCTACTGGAAGTCGTATCTAGTGAATTATCACACTGGCCACTCCAAGTAGTAATCTCAGGCGATTTTAATCTTAATCTACACTCAGACTGGTCCTCCAGACCAAATTTCAAATAGCAGGGGAGGAGGCCCAAGGTCTTTAGGGCCTTTCAAGCATTATGTAATTCACATGGGCACTCCGACTGTTGGCAATCTAAATACCCCCATAAATCAGGGTTTACGTTTTTTTCCCATCCTCATCTCAAATTTGCCAGACTAGATTATATGCTTGTTTTCCACTCCCTTATTACCACATGCCACATCGATAAATTACCTAGGGTCCTATCAGACCACAGTCCATTAATCTTAAGTATTGACACCAACAAAAATCAAACAAATCAAAATAATTGGACATTTGAAAGAGCTCTATTAATGAACGAGCAATACTCCCAACTTATTGAGAAATGGATACCTGAATTTCTGGCAGATAATCTGGGTAGCGCACCTCTAGATGTAGTGTGGGACACATTAAAAGCTGGAATCAGGGTGAAACACTGCGTTTCTCAATACGGAATAACAAAGCTGCAAAACAAAAGATAACCGAATTACAGGGGAAATTTATAGACTCTGAGAAAGATCTTGTAAGAGCTATTGAAAAGGGTATAAATGTAGAAACTGCATCACAAAAAGTAGCCATCGCTAAAAATAGACTAACAGAAATTTTTGCGGAAAAAACAATATGTAGAGCCACAATCCAGAAAGAGAAAGTATATGAACTAAGCGAACAAATAGGGCATCACCTAGCCATCCGCACAAGACAAGAAAACACCGCAAATACAATCAAAGAGATTAAAGATCCCAACAATATCCTCAAACAAGATACAGAAGAGATTAGGTCAGAATTCCAAAAGTATTACCAAGAACTATATAAAGAGACAAATAAGGATCAAGAACTTATTAACGCTTATTTAGAGCAGGTCACTACACCTCACCTGTCACAAACTGACCAAGATAATTTAGCAACCACACCGCAGTGGATGGTAATTCTGTTGTCCATCAACAGCTTAGCCCAAGGGAAGGCATCCGGACTGGATGGTATACCTGTCAAATTCTATTCCAGATTTCATAAGTCATTAAAAAATGTCTTAACCGATTTAACGACCCAAATCTTCCAAGGGGGGAAACCTTCAAAATCATGGGCACGGGCCAAAATCGTGGTCTTTCCAAAAAAAACAAAGATCCAACAGAACTGGGATCCTATTGCCCGATCAAGCTAATCAATTGCGATTCTAAAATTTACACCAAATTATTAGCCAGTCGACTTGCTCCAATTATCCATAAGATGGTATCGGCCCGACAACACGGATTCGTCCCCGGCAGATCCACGATCGATCATGTACAAAGTGTTATTATACTCTTTGACATAGCGAAAGTTGCAGGAGACCCTATGGCGCTTATATTTTTTGACGCGGAAAAGGCTTTCGATAGGGTCTCCTGGAAATATTTATGGACGGCTATGTCAAATAGTGGGATCGGGGAACGATTCATTAATGCTACACGGAGCTTGTATTATAACCCAGAAGCAGTTGTCATGATAAATGGGGGACTGTCAAACAGGATCGAGGTGACCAGAGGAACTAGGCAGGGATGCCTGTGCTCTCTGTTATTGTTCGGGATATTTATTGATCCATATATCTGCAAACTAGAGACTAATCAAGCTATATTGCCCATTAAGACACCAAATGGACCCACTAAGACTCTAGCATACGCGGATGATATCGCGATCGTCACCAGTGATCCTCTGGTTGCCGTCAAAATCATGGACAAAGAGACTCGCCTTTTCGGCGAAATATCTGGGTATAAACTAAATCAGGGTAAGAAGCAGATAATTATCAATAAAAAAATAAATTACAGAGAAGAAAGGATTGTTGGAAACGCTGTATAGCTAGGTGTTAAAATTACATTGAATCTAGATCAATTAGTCAAAATCAATTTAGACCCCCTCCTGAATGAAACAACGAGGAATCTTAGCAAACTACACCTAACCCTAATAGGCAGATGCAATGTCATCAAAATGATTATTTTCCTAAATATTTGTATTTTTTTCGCGCTATTTGCCTAAATTTTGATCAGCAAATATTCAAAGCAATAGACAATATATTTTCTTGGTTTATATGGGGCTACACAAGATCACGTAGAGCTTACAGGTATAGATCGCTCCAGAGAGAAAGAGGGGGTCTTACTGTCCCTTCACGTAGAGCTTACAGGTATAGATCGCTCCAGAGAGGAAGAGGGGGTCTTGCTGTCCCTAACTTCAAGGTGTACTGGTGGGCCACAGTCCTGAAATATAGTAAGATCTTACTGACCCAAATCAGAACTCTATACAAGCAGGGGAAGTTCCAACTCCACAAGAACTCATCCTTGGAACTGAAGCGGGTGAACACCTGTGGCGACTTACTTTTGATTGCCATTACAAAAAGGTCTGTTTCAAAACATTAGCAGGCATATATAACGTGTGGAGAGGTATACGCAAGCTTCTCTGAGTCTGCAGATATTCCTATTATACGAGCCTCTATCAGAACTACAATCTACCAAATATTTTTTCTGATAACCACATGAAAAGATGGGTGAATATTGGGATCACTCGATGTGAATGTTTATTTACATCAGCAGGTTTTAAGTCATTCGAAGAATTAAAGAATTAAAGAATGAGTTTGGCTTAGAACACAGAGATTTTTTTAAATTCCTCCAAATAAGAGATTTTTTAATAAAAAAAGGTGGTGGAAGCGCGAAGTTTCACAAAATTCAGACAATTGAAATCCTCAATAGAAACACAGCAGCTAAAATAGGAGAAATATATAATAATTTAGTTTCCCTGCTGCCAGACGATATGGAGAAACATACTATCGAATGGCACAATAAGCTAGATATGAATGAGGATTCAGTACAGCGGGCATTTCAACTCTCTCAATCACTCCTAATGTAATCCAAACTGCAAGTGTAATATTATAAAACTTTTTTCCAATTATATTATACACCATACAAAATAGTCAAATGGAGCACAAGCAAAGGCACCCAGTGCCCTAGATGCTCGACACCAGAGGCTGATATAATCCATATATTTGCCACATGTGATACATTAGGACTCCTTAGATGCGAAATATCAACATTCTTATCCGAAATCTGGAACCCAAACATAGAAATCACAACAGCTGAAATTATGCTAGGAATGGACGGGGATATCAGGCCAAAAACAATGCAGGGGCTCATATTCGTCTCCATGGCTGTCTACAGAATCTGCTTAGCATCTAGTTGGTTGGATCCAAATCCACGATTTTCTCACAATGGTGTGCAAGATTTCTAGCCTCGTACGCTTTAGAGACAGCGATATATCGGAGGAAAGGAGCTAAAAGGAAAAAAAGGGTTTAGAAATTTGGGACCCCCTTATGCAGTGGATACGACTCCAAGAATTATGAAATAGAATTTTATTTTATGAAATGTAGTTAATGTCACTACAATCCAATGCTTAATCTCGAGACCAATCACAGATGAATATGTCTGTATGAGATTTGTTCCGGCTTTCTTTTTGTTTTGATTTGATTTAATCCTCGTTTCTCTTTTCTTTTTTCTCTATTTATCTTCTTCCTCTTTTTCTCTTTCTTAAATATCTATTAGTCTGTGAAATGTAAACAGACGATCGGATCGCAGGGGGGGGTCCCGGGGTGGGCGGTATATGCTGTAAAAAAATAAAATCATAATAAAGAAATGTTTTTTTTTAAAAAAGGAAATGAAGGATGCATCCCTGGTGGGTAGGTGCCCGTTCCTGTTTTTGCTCTATGTCAATGACACAGTGCTATTCTCAAGAACAGCACTAGGCCTTCAACGATTATTACAATAATTTGTGAGATTCATAGACTTTTTATATTTAAGTACTAATTATAGCAAATTCCATCTAATGATAGCAGGTCACAGGGCTACTAAATCTAGAATGTTTTGAGCAAGAGAGCATTATCAGTAGGATTGATACATTCTCCTACTTGAAGGAGCTATTTCACAATTCCAATAAAAGGGTCCCATGATTATCAAGAAGACATTTTTTTGTTAGAATGATATCATCCCATCAGTATTCAACTTTGAATGCAGGCTGTGAAATAAGGCTTTAGTGGCTATTGTTAGACCTGGTATCATTGGCGTGAGTCTACCTTCCATTTATTTACGGATTGCCTCCTCTGTTTTTGATCTGTTTTGCTGGTTAGATGCTTTCATTAGTGACTCCATGATTGGGTATTTGATTTACTTGTCAGACCCTAAAACAGTGCACCATGTGTGCCCAGGGCTTGTAAATCAAATGCTGCTGGTGGGCTTGCAGCACTGGTTGTGCCACCCACAGAAGCACCTTGTAAAGTGTGTCTTAGGCCTGCCATTGCAGAGCCTGTGTGCAGTCAAGTACCGCCATGTCGACTGGGTGTTTGCACCTACTTGCCAGTCCCTAAACCTTATCTTTTATTCATATCAGACACCCCTAAGGTAGGCCCAAGGGCAGGGTGCACTGTAAGTATGAGGTAGGACATGTCCTGATGTGTGTGGCATGTCCTAATAGTGAATTACAGCCATTTTAGTTTTTCACTATTTCAAGGTTATTTGTTCCCCATAGGCCAGAATGGGCAGTTTGATTATAACATCTTATAATCCTTACTGACTGAGGGAACTAGGTAGAAATTCGAGTTTAGTGTGCCTGACCTCAGAATGATAACTGGGCACAGGACCCTCTGCCTTCAGAGGACAACGGATTTGCTAGTATAAATATGGGGGCCCAGACCCCAAGACTTGAGATCACTTCTGGAACAACAAGACGAACCTCTGCCAAGGAGAAGAACCAAGGAAGCTGTAGGAGTTGGACTGCCCCCCTGCCAGTGTGCTGTGTTGCTTGGTTAGCCTTCAGTGGTGTCTTCAGTGCCAAAGAGAGTAGAAGGAACTTTCAAAGAACTTTCATCATCTTGCAGAATATTACTTCAAGGGCTTGATTTGAGCTTGCCTCCTGACCGAAGTTTCAGGGATACCAGACTTCACCCCTTCTGTTTGCCTGCATCTGGAACTTGCTGTTCTAGCTGCTACAGAAGGAATTCTAGAACATCGACACTGGCGAGTGGCATCGTCATTTCCATCGAAGCCGTCAGCGCTGCTCCGACTTGCAACATAGACAAGCCGCCGGCTGCCGTGCTGCATCGACGCCAGTGAACGGCATCGTAAGCCTGCCATAGCCGTGAGCGCTGCTCCAACTTGCGACCCCGGCTGCTGTGCCACCTCGACTCCAAAGCTGACATCATCGTGGAGCCGTTCGTCGACGTGGGTGGTCAAGAATCCATCGACATTGTGACATCGTACGGAACAGAGGTTTCGGCGCCATCGTGACGTCACCTCCTCTCCAGTCCGGAACCGACGCCTCCCCTGCCTGCGTAAGCATCCAGAATGCCGATGCATTATCTCCCCCGAAGTACGGAACCAACGCCGCAACGTGCCAACCACGCCGCACCTCCCCGACGTGAGCTGTCTTTGTTTTCGCTTTTCAAAGGTACTGTTCTCTGTGGGTCTATTTTGACTTCAGGCCTGTCTCTGCGCACCTCGCGGTCAGCGCCGTACTGTGGGATTTCTTTGAGCTTGACGTCAGGATAACTCCTGTTGGGGTTATCTATTGCTAAAGACTGCTTTTAAGTGAATAACCTATTTTTGAACCATTTCTACCATCTTGAAGAATTATTATTGATTACAGTATTGTGGATTTTTGTCGTTTGTGGTCTTGTGTTAAGTCTATATAAAGAATACTTATTTTCATAAAACCTTTGTTGGATCCATTTGTAGTGTTTTCACTGTATTACTGTATGTATTCACAAATGCTTAACATACTGCCTCTGAAACGAGCCTGTTCGCTTGTGCCAAGCTACCAAGGGGGTGAGCAGGGGTTATCCAGCAGTAATCCCATTTCCCTGACTTAGAAGCAATGGTCCCTATTTGGTCAAAGGCGTATACCATTGCCAACTAGAAACCCCCATTTCTTACAGCTATGCTTAAAATCTACCAGGCCAAACATTTTTCTGCCACTGTTAAAAATGGAATTCCTGGTTGGCTGAGGTATGCACCAAGGCCAGGCAGGAATTCCCACTCTAGTGAGGGTAAGCTAAGTACACACTAAAGGATAGCCTGTGCTCACCCTCTGGTAGCTTGGCACAGAGCAGTCAGAGAAGAGAGAATGCGTTAAGTATTTGTGCAACATGCACACAGTAACACAATGAATACACCACAAAAAGACTCCACAGAAGTTTTGAAACATTGATTATATTATGAACAAAATAAGACAACAAAAATCCAATGTAGAGAAGTTGAAAGATTGAATTTCAAAAGAATACATGAAAAATAGCACTTAGAAGTAAATAGTGCTTTAGGGGTTACTTGAGGTTGTGCTGGACCGGGAAAAGGTCCACATTCGGGCCAACCGCAATGGAGCGCCAGCAGGCTACACGACCCATGCAGGCCCTGGTGAACAAAATACCTTTCCCAGTCGCAACAGCGTGATGAGTAGATGCAGGTCCCGCAAGTCAAGGGTGTATCAATTTTCTTCACGTGCTGATGGCGATGTGTTGATTCCGTAGACCAGTGACACAGTCGAGAAGCATACAGCGGTGTGCCAGGTTTCTCCAGCAAGTCAAGGGGATGCGTCGATCTCTCCACGCTGCAGCAGCAGTGAACGTTGTCCGATGTGTCGACCTTGGGAGGCAAAGCGCTGCTTCCAATGAAATGCACTGAGTCTCAAGCACAAGAGGCAAGCCAACAAGCCCTTGGAGCACACTTGGAGAGAAGGCAGAGACCAGCTCTCCTTATGCAAACTCAGAGAGCAACAGGCAGCTGCAGAAAAACAGGCCTTCCAGATCAGCAGTCCAGTTGAGTCCTTTAAGCAGCACAGCAGTTCTTCTGGCAAAACTTCAGTTACAAGCTCAGTGGTGTTTAATTTTAGGGGGTCAGAGACTCAATACTTATACCTAAATCGATTTAGGATGAACCTTCTTTATTATTTACTTGCAATCTCTAGAGGCTGGTCTCAGGTCTCTCTCGTAGGCCCTTGTGGATATGATCAAGCATCTAGGCAAGACACCATGCACATTGTATTTTGTTCCCTTATAATCAATTGAGGGGGTAGAGTATAATTCATTTGATTAGGAAAGTTTTGTTTTTCCAGGCAAGATGTGCTTAAATTTATTTACAATTATCAACTGACAAACGAGCCAGTTTTTATGTTGCATGTTTTTTTAAAGGCTGCCTTGAAAAGAAGGCTGAAGTTGGATTCATAATGGTGAACTGTATTGTAAATGTGTTCCTTTATTGATCTCATGAAAAACCAAACAGATTTTATAATGATTATGAGATGTACTTTTTAGCCAGAACTTTGCGAAAGGTGCACCATAGAAGAAACTCTTTTTGAAGACTTGGGCTAGGATTGGCAATAGTACCTCTTTAAGTTTGAGTCTGAGAGAAGCATTAGAAGCTTTGCATGCCAAAACACAAATCCACTACTAATGGTGGTGGCAACTAAATTGATGCCCAAATATGGTGCAATGGTGTTTAAAGATCAACAATATGAGTGGCTAGATAAACAGCAATGGAACTGCTAATGCCATCTATTTGCACTCGTAGACTGCACTAATCAACCTCAAATAAGAGTGGAATTTAAATTACCAAAGCAAGATCTGATATCACTGGCCAAATTTGTTTCATAGTGTCAAAAATTGAAAATGGCCCCATATGAATCAATGAAACACCATCTCTGGGAAAAATTTCAGGAGCCCAGCTCTGCATGAGGCCAGCTCCTGGTAACCTACATCAAGGCCATGAGTGTGGAAGATCTAATAAATAACACCTTACCACAGAAAACGACAGCAAAACTATTGATGAATTCTTCAAAGATAATTTCATGAGATCAGGACCTTAGGGATTTAAGAGCTAAATTTCCTCGGCCGTTGGGCTGTGAACCTTGACACTTCAGGCCCCCTACCTGAATATCTGAATCAACCCCTGCCAAACCATGCAAAGTATACAGCCACGAGTATGCGCTTTGGTCTTATCCCCCTAACGTGCTATTGGTATGGTCACAAGGAGGATGAAGGTGACACGCGATGCAGATGGTGTGGCCAAACTGAATATTATTTAATGCATGTGATATGCATCTGTGAAGCACTAAAACCCCTGAGGAGCTGCTGGCTCCGGCCAATAGTTCAAACTCAAAATGTGCGGACACGTTGGGCAGCTGTCCTAACCTGTTTAAAAGGAAAATCTTGATAGCTATTTGGGCACTTTTAAAATGTTATGAAAGCAGCAACCAGTAATCTGAAATGTTTATAATGGTTTTAACACTAGCAGCCTTTTAAGCACAGGGCACTTAAACATTTTGGGCTGCACTTTACTGGCACCGAGGACTTTGGACCGGTGGGGGTCAAACTGAATCTAGAATAAGGACAATGTCCAGGATGCGGACTGGCCATGATGGGCATCATCTGTCAGTGGAGTAAAAGTCGAGAGAGGCCACGGCTGGCGGACCCGATTTAGCAAATGTTTTCAAGTCAAATATTTACCTGAAAACGATGAGCACAGCTAAAGTATTCCATTTTTACAATGAACATCAGTGCTCTTATGTGTTTTTTAAAATTTCTATTTCATCAACAATCATATGTTTAAACCCTTCGGTGCTGATGACGACCCCCAGCCGTCATGCATCACGGTGCTCGTGTGCTGATGATGGCTGGGGGCCGTCATGAACCCGCCCACTTCGAAAAACACCGCACAGGTGCAGAATCGTGGCCGCACCCAAGGGGTTAATGAATGTTCATCAACACAACACCTTTTGTCAATCACATTACATATTTGTATACATTGTCCATATGAACAATAAACATCTGTTATTCAGCGCTTTACAAATACACGTTATGTATCACAATTCAACAATTCTTGTTATGCAGGTTCCACTTTTTTCTGCCCTGTTCATTTGGGGGCACCATCCCTTATTCAAGGGCCGCTGTGTTCATTAAACATAAAAGATGAAGAAGTTTAACACCATGAGTCCATCAGGTTAAATGATAAAATGGGCATGAGCTGTTTTTTATAAAGAACCACTGCACATATCAGCAGGGAGTATAGAAACGCACTCTTTAGAACATGCATGTTGAAGCATAAGGGGTGTACACAGTAGACTTTCAGCGCCTAGAATAGGAATAAGGCGTGAATAATCAATATACATTCCTTGCAACAACGTGGGGAGTTGTAAAGATTATGATTGATCTGTTGATAAAACAACTGAATAATGTATGTTGGGTCACCTAAGCAAATACACGTATATGTATTTATGTGAGGGTGCTGCAATGGTTTTCATGAGGAAGGGCATCATGGGTGGAATTTTGTAAGTTGCAACTTAACTTAGCATATTGATCATACAGTAGTTGATCACTCAGGTGATAGAAAGAACAGTATTTAGCGGGGCATGGCCAAACGCCGGAGAAGATGGCCGCACTGTAACGCTGCTCCGGCTCTGATACCCTTAAACCCTTGAAAATCCACTCACTTATCCGCTTTAGCAAACGTGTTGCTGTCCGAATTTGAGACACGAGGGTTGAGGATTGAAATCCGGCGATAGAACGAGACCTGACGTACGCCTATACCCTGCTGCGACTTGCGGCCTGCCTGGAGCCGTGCAGTCCCGGCATCACGTAATCACGCAGCCGTGAGTAGCGACTACCACCGAAAGCAAAAGTCAGCGTCCCGTCCAGAACCTGGAAGCGAGGAACTCCGCAGTCCAGCGGATCACGAGGACTCACTGCAGCGCATACCACGATAACGGTAAGTGGCGGTTGGCGCAAATGCGTTTGTGTGAGCTGTGTCCCCCCTGTCACGCCGAGAGGTGTAGCAGGCGCGCAATAAGACCCGAGTGTAGTCTTCGTCGTGGGAGTGCTCTGAGTGGGCCCAGTCGGAGCAGCTACACACAATCTTCTTAGGCCGGAATAATGACATCCTCATCGACCCCCAGTCCCAAAATACCACGCAATAGCATTGGATTCAGACAGTCAAGGGTGGCCTACAACCATCATGTGATTCCATAAAACGCATAGAGACCTGGCTGCATAGGCCAGTCGAGAAGCTCAATACCGCCAACTTCATCCACTCAACAGAGCCTAGCCGCAGGTAGAACCTCCCACTCATTTGTGCATAACCAACTTCATAAGGCTGAACAACCCTACGCGATAAAACCCCCTGCAGTGCCGCCCTCCGTGGAAGATTAGTGAAAGACCGGAATGGGCACGGCTGTGGTGATTTCACTACTAGACGGGGGATACACTATTACCATTGTTGGGGGAGTGGTGACATAGTGGGGTAAGCCAATAAGCTGATGGGGGAACAACACCGGGCAGGCGGTGGTGAGGACCTGAGACACCTGCTCCTCCCCCTCGAATGACTACCAGAATTCCTCAGGAGCTCTACCATGTCGAGCAACAAGGGAAATCGTGGCTCACACCAACCCAAACTAGACAAGATATCATGGCTCAAGAATCAGAAGAGACTCGAGGTGCAAGTGAACACAACACATGGAACTCACAACACGCCTTCAGCGCAAACGGACCCTACCCTACAGGACATTCTTACTGCTGTCACAGCGGTACACTTGTCATTAAAATCAAGCATTGATTCCGTTTCCACTGAAGTTGGCCTCATCCCAGCAGACTTTCACAAAATGAATGATTGTGTGACTGAAGTGTAAGATGTAACTCAGAGCCTGGCCACAACCTCTAAGGGCTTAGAGAAATAGGTCCAGGACTTGCAAAATACCAGCTGGACACTTGCAGACCAACTTGAGGACTACTAAGGAAGGGCCAGGAGGAATAACGTGCACTCATTGGGGTTCCTGAGAAGGCGGAGGGCCAGGCAGTAGACTTATTTGTGGAGGAACTAACACAGCGGCTCAAGCCTAACACTCTCTCCAAATACTTTTCGATTGAACGTTCACATAGAGCGCCAGGAGGAAAACCTAAGCCTGAACAGCCCCCCAGGCCCATATTGGCTTGAGTGATTAACTTTTGCGATAGAGACATAATCCTGCAAGCTGCGCAATGGGTTCCTCCGATCAAGATTGACAATAGCCCCATCATGTTTTTCCCAGACTTCAGCCCAAAGGTCCAAAAACAGCGCAGATGTTTCCTGGAAGTCAAGGAGGCTCTAAGGGACAGGGAGCTGCAATATGCGATGTTGTTCCATGCGTCTCAAGTAGGAAGCTGAGGGCAAAGCATGGTTCTTCACAGAGCCAGATGTGGTTTGGGAGTGACTGGACAGCTGGCAACAGATTGGAGGCACAAACTACTCCAACAGACGTTGAAGGAGGTCAGGAAAGGATCACAAAGAGACTATGTCGGATCACGAGGGAGGCAATACCACAGACACAGAGCGAACAGAGACTGGCCGAGCTGGTCCTGCATAATGTAGTAGGAGCAGGGACAAAACTAATTCTGTTAGATGGGAATAAGGTTGCCAGCCGTGTGCCCTTTGGGGCTCCTTGACGGACTGTCTCGTATTCGAGCCAGCATGGAGATTTCTAACGGACACTGATGGGGAGGCAGAGAGGCGACACCCCAGACTGGAAATGACTGAGTATATGAACTGCATATGATACAATCAGAGACTGTGATGCACATATTTGATGTAGAAGGAAGGGGGGGTCTAGTCTTGTTGGTTCACATCTCCTCCAAAATTGGGATGGTGGTCAACGGGCACTCTGCAGTGTTGGGGTGGTGGGTACTTTGAATCCGTCTTGCAGGGAGGCACTGTGGTGGGGAAGCGGTTGGGGCAAGGTACGGGGAGTTTATTGTTGTTCACATGAATGAATGGTGGTATTTGTACCAACTATTTACAAGGGGCATTTTCGACCCCTCCGTGCTTTAGAGAGAGTGGGACTGGTGAGGCCCCCATATAACCATAATGACATCTACTGATGCCCCCTGTGACATGAGACTTGATGCAACTCTAATCCGGCTCTCCTGGAATGTCAACGGGCTAGGGGATAGTATCAAGAGGGAGACTGTCCTACAATATATCAAATGGCAGGTGGCAGACATAATTCTACTTCAGGAAACCCACCTTGTTGGGAACACCTGCAAGGTGCTTCATAGATGGGGATACAAACTTGTAGTCCATGCAGGATTTACTCCAGGGGTCCAGAAAGGTTGGGATACTAATGAAGACAAATCTACCATTTGTTGTAACTCAGACACACACAGATAACTATGGGCACTTTGTTGGGGTGTCAGGGACCTGGGAGGGTAGGACTATGAATGTTCTCTCAGTGCATATACCTCCTGCTTTACATAAGTTGGCTTTTAGGGAACTGACAAGGATGATTCTTGCCTTACCGGAAGGGGAAGTAGTGTTGGGTGGGGACCTCAATATGACGCTTTGCGACCAAGCTGACAGATAACCCTCGAGTGGCACTGCACTAACAAATAAAACACACTGGCTGAATTTGCGGCAGCGCTGGCCTGACAGATATATGGCAGATAGCTCACCTGCAGTTATGTCAGTATACATACTATTCGGCTACTCACAAAAGTCACTCACATATTAACCACATACTAACTCTGGCTGACACTGCACACCACTTCATTGAGGTTCAGCATTTAGCGATGGGCATCTCCGACCATGCTCCCATAAAGGCACGGTATTCAGTAAATGCTACCCCCACTCACAGGACAATTACCATTAATCCACGGTGCCTTTATAAAAGACTTATTATCAAAGACACAGAATATTACTTCGCTGAAAATGTGGGGACGGTTCAGTCATCGCAGATTCTGTAGGAAGCCTATAAGGCAGTAATTAAGGGTCGGCCCTATCACTCACAGTAAGCCACAGGAGAGAGAAAGACCAAAACGTATCCAATTGGAGCAGGACTTCCTGACACAGGAACACGCATTATGGGACAACCAAGACGAACCCGAGAATCACATCTTGAAACTCAAGCGTAAAGAGACCTAGCCACTGAAACAGCTTAGGGCAGATACAATGCCACACTATTCAAAATATACGAGTAGGGAGACAGAGCTAGTAAACTCCTAGCATGGCTGGATAGGAAGGAAAGGGCAGACCGCTGGATCAGAGTAATACACAATCAGATTTGGGCCTGTCTGTGCAACCCACAGCACAGAGCAGATGGGTTTGCAGAATATTATACGCAACTTTACTCACCAGTTGCAACAGCTGCTATAGAAGAAGTATGGGAAAAAAACTGATATACAAATCCCTACACTAACCTCAGGAGACCAGCAACTGCTGGAAGGGGTTTTCACTGTTGAGGAGCTCATAGCCGCCGACTGAACTCCTCAAAGCAACCGCATCCAAGGTGGCACCACACCTCCTTGAAATGTACCTTAGAAAGTTTTGTATAGAGCGAACGTGACCCTCAAGGGTATCAGAGCGCTTTACATGGAGATAACATGATTAACACTTGGTTTGATCAACCGGCAAACATATGCGTGAGACAAACAAATCAACGGTTAAGAATAGGTGATTGGAGTAAAATAAAGCACATGCAAGACAGGATAGACTACATAAAAGTTTGCCATATGAATCTAATCAGTGTCATTGAAATGTTGAATTAGGGTAAGAACTTAGTCAGTAGATATGATTTGGCTTCTCTTTTGAAGGCGTAGGTGGAGGAGATTAGGCGAAGGTCCAGCTGTAAAGAGTTCCATATCTTGGGAGCGACAGCTGAGAATGCTCTAGCCCCCGTTTTCTTTTTGTGGGTTTGTTGGGGTTTCAGCAACAAGGTGAGCACACTTCGTTAGGATCTGCTGCCCCCTGATTTTTCTAGCTTTTGTGCCAGGTAACTAGGGGTGTTGAAGTGTAGCGCTTTGTGCATCATGCAAGCAATTGTTAGATGGAGTCTTGCTTCATATGGTAGCCAATTTAAGGTTTTTAGGGCTGGTGAGATGTGTGCATTTCTTTTTGTTTCGAGGACCAGTCTTGCTGCTGCATTGATAGAGGCTCTAAGTGGTGCTAGTTTGTATTTAGGTAGGCCACACAGTGTGGCACTACCGTAAACCAATCTGGTTAATACTAGGGCTTGTACTGCTTGTTTTAGATCTTCTTGAGGTAAGTATGATTTCAGTTTCCGCAGAATGCTCAGTTGGCAGTTTTCTCCTTTGGTGGCAGCACTAATGTGAATCTGCATATTTAGGTGTTTGTCTAATGTAATACCTAAGGATCTGGCAGAGTCCATGATGTGGGGTGAGCAATTGAGTGCTGTAAGGTGATTCAGCCACAGATCAATCTTTATGTTGTTATTTGGTGGATAGATGAGAAGAAATTCTGTTTTAACAGCGTTGAGTTTGAGGCGGTTAACCGCGTGTATTTTGTAGTATGGAGTTGAGGGATATAATGTCATCTTGAGAGGCAATCTTGAGATATAGCTGGGTGTCATCAGCATACATATGGTAATGGATGTTAGCTGATTTTAGGAGGTTTACTAGTGGTTCCAGAAATAAATTAAAGAGAATGGGGGCGAGAGCGGATCCTTGAGGAACACCCAGAGTTAGCGCTTGTGGCTTAGATAGATATTGATTCATTTTGACTCGTAAGGATCTGTTTTGGAGGAAAGAAGCGAACCATTGTAATACAGCCCCTGATAAGCCCATTCTTTGTTCCATTAGTTTTAGTAGGGTGTCATGTTTGACGGTGTCAAATACAGCAGAGAAATCAAGCAGTAGTAGAAGATATGATTCATTCTTGTCCAGCATTTTTAGAATGTCATCTACAATATGGGTAAGGGGTGATTCTGTGCTGTGATCTTGACGGAAGCCTCATTGGAATTGATCGAGAAGTTGAAACTTTTCTATGTGATTGCAGAGTTGTTTCTGTACACATTTTTCTAAGAACGTTGCCAGTGTAGGAATGTTGGAGATGGGCCAGGACATTGTTAGGGTCAGAGCAGTCTGCCAAAAGGTTTTTTATAATGGGTGTTACTTTACCGATTTTTAGGGAGCCTGGGATAGTGCCTTGGCGTAGAGAGGCATTTACAATCTTTGACCATAGTGGAAGGATACAAGGTTTGATCTCTTTGAATATGCTGTGAGATAGAGGGTCAGAGAAGTGGTTAGATGGGTTTAAAGATGAGAGAATGTTGTAGATTTCCTGTTCGCTGATTGGGGAGAAGGTGTTCCAAGTGGCATTATTTTTGGAGGTGATGCATGGTGGTTCCATCCCTTCTGTAGATTGGGAGTTGTGAGATAGGTTGACTGGGAGGGCAGGTAGTAGTTCCTTTGCTAGTTGAAGTTCCTTCTCTATCTTTGTTGTTTTATCCTTGAAGGAGGTGGCTAGTTCTTCGCAGTTTGGTAGAGTACTGGGTCCGGAGTCTATTTGGTTTGGTGTGTTATGTGATTGCTGTTTGACTATTTCGAATAGTTTTTTGGGCCTATTTCTGGCCTGGTGGAGTTGGGTTCTAATACATTTAGTTAGTGATTCCATTGATGGGGAGTCTTTCCAATCTCTTTCAGCAGTTCTCAGGTTGCGTCTTTCTGTGTTCAAGTTGTCATTGAACCAAGGCTTTGAGATTTTAGTGGAGATGTTTTTCTGTTGTAGGGGAGCGATAGAGTCCATGAGTTCTCGTATCAAAGTATTGTAATTGCCAGTGAGGTCATTGACATCCTCCATATTGGTCTGTGGAATCAAGGTGTTGTTGCATAGAGTGATTAGATCATTATGGTTTATATTACTAAGATTCCTTTTTCCACTGTTTGATTTTCTTCGGTTGGCCATTCCTAAGGATCTCCTTTAAGTTGATGAGGAAGGTGATGCGCTAATGATCTGACCAATTACAAGGGGTAATAGACTCTAAAGAGATGGTGTCCGATTTAGAGATGATAAGGTCCAAAGTCTCTCCCTAATTGTATGTAGACCCGTCGCAGATTTGGGACATCTTGTGGTTTAAGAGTAAGGATTTTTAGCTATTTACTGAGGGGTCATGTAGGTCATTCCAATGCAGATTAAAATCACCCAGGAAGATCTGTGGTTCTTGATGATTATACTTTATTGTTAAGATTTCCATGAATTGTTCAATGACGTCGGGGTTATCACCCGGAGGGTGATAGAAGGCATCTAGATTACAAATAACTTTGTTGCTGCAAGAGATATTGACGCTGAGATATTCACATGTGGTTGCCTCTATTGTTTCCGTGTTATTGCCTCTATTGTTTACCTTGAGAGCAAGTCTACTGGCATGCTCCCCAGAGACAAGAGACTGGCGTCCATCGTTGTAATACACAAGGCAGGGAACCCGGTGGAAGACTTGGCCTCATATCGACCAATATCCTTATTAAATGTCGAAGCCAAAATTCACATGTTGTTGCCTCTATTGTTTACCCTGAGAGTAGGTCTACTGGCATGCTCCCCAGAGACAAGAGACTGGCGTCCATCATTGTAATACACAAGGCAGGGAAACCGGTGGTAGACTTCATATCAACCAATATACTTGTTAAATGTCGAAGCCAAAATTTTCGCAAAAGTGTTAGCCAATAGATTGCTCCCTGTCATCACAAAGTTGGTCCACCAGGACCAATCTGGGTTCATGCCCTGCCGCAACACTGCTATGAATCCACGCCGCCTAAATGGAAAACTTGCTAGGAAAAGCACTGTTAGAGAATGTGCAGCCATACTTTCCTTGGAAGCAGGTATGGTCTTCGATACGGTAGAGTGGCCATATATATCTGCTGTCGAACATATTGGCCTGGGAAAGGTATATCTGAATTGGATAAAACTCCTATATGCTAAACCCCTCACTCAGGTGGTGGTGAATGGCCATGTATCCTCCACATTCACGCTGCGCTGTGGAACAAGACAGGGCAGCCCATTATCTCCTCTTATATTCGCTCTCGTCCTGGAACCCCTTGCATGTTGGATACGCGGTGACCCATTGATACGAGGGCTGAAGTGGGCAAATGCATGGGAGGACAGAATACCGCTTCATGCGGATGACATCCTGCTTTACGTTGCCTCCCCAGGTGCCTCAATCAGCAGAGTCCTCCAAATCTGCACTAACCACAGCCAAAATACTCTGGCTACACCTAACACTGGTCTAAGTCTGTGATATATTTACTTCACACACCTGCACCAGCCCTCCCGGCTAACTGTGAACCATGGTCGTAGAGAATGAGTTTCGATACCTAGGTGTATACGTAACAGCTGATCTATCGCTTTTCTATGAACTGAACCTTCTGGGCCCCTTAACTCAACTACCAAGCGATGTGCACGATTGGCGTGCACTGCCAGTGTCGCTACTGGGTGCGCTGATCTCTATAAAATTATGACTCTCCCTTAGCTCCGATATGCACTGCAAAATACCCCATATAGAGTTCCCAATGGGTATTTTAAACAATTGAAGGGGAAATCAGGCTGCTTTGAGACAAGAAGCCTCCATGTATATCTGGGCCTATACTGGTCCGTGGGTGGTATGATGGGGGAATTGCCGTACTGGACATCCAACGTTATTACTGGGCCGCCCACCTGTCAATCATAAACAAGTGGGTATATGGATCACAACAGGGACCAGCATGTCGGATGGATAAATGGCTGATGGGCCATGGAGAGTACAGAGAAGCACTATATGCAACATTCCATAGACAGCAGCTAACTGGACCACCGCTCTCACAGTTGCCATATGGCACACTAACACTACAAAACCTGGCTGCCATATTGGGAAATTTAAGTAGGTGTAGAGGGTTCGATAAATGGGACACCATCGGAATATCACAAGTTAGCGACTTAATAAGACAGGTAGAATATTGACTGTTAGACCAGGCACCATTGGCGTGGGTCTCCCTTCCATTTTTTTGCTGTTGCATCATGTATTTTTGCTGGTTTTAGATGTTTTGGGCACTGTCCCACTGCTATTCAGTGCCACAGTGCAAGTGCTCCCTTTTGTAAATTGATGTATGGATTAGTGATTCCATGTTTGGCTATTTTGGTTTACTTGTAAGACCCTAGTCTAGTGCACTGAGTGTGCCATGGCGTGTGATCCAAATGCTGCTGGTGGGCCTGAAGCACTGGTTGTGCCACCCACAGAAGCAGCCTTGTAAAATGTGTCTAAGGTCTGCCATTGCAGAGCCTGCGTGCAGTCTGGTACTGTCATGCTGACTGGGCAAGTGCACCCACATCCCAGTCCCTAAACCTTCCCTTTTCTTCATATCAGTCACCCCTATGGTAAGCCCATGGGCAGGGTGCATTGTAAGTATAAGGTAGGACAAGCCCTGATGCGTGTGGCATGTACTAATAGTGAATTACAGCCATTTTAGTTTTTCACTATTGCAAGCCTACCTTTTCTCCATAGGCCTGAATGGGATCAGAATTGTTACATTTTATAATCCTAACAGGCTCAGAGAACATGGTAGAAATTCGAGTTTAGTATGCCTGAACTCAGAATAATAAAATACATCTTTTAGTAAAGTGTATTTTAATATTCTGTGTTTGCAAATACCACTTTTAGAAATGAGGTATCTGCTTGTCTAACCATTCAAACCTGCCTCAGCTAGTTTGTGTATTCCTATGTCTGGTTTTGTGAGTGACATGGTTGGGGAATTCCAGGAGACCGGCAGAGTCACCCAGTGGTGAATAGAGAGATCTGCATCTGGATGGGAGGGAGGAGTGCACCTGAACTCTGAATAGGGCTGTGCCTGCCTTCCACAATGCTGGCTCCACCCCTTGAGGGGCGGCTGATGTCTCTGCCCTGCACAATGAAAGAAGAGAAGGAGTCCTGTCAACAAAGTGCTCCAGTACTGTACTTACCTTCCACAATGCTGGCTCCACCTCCGGTGGGGCGTCTGATACTTCTGCCCTGCATTGTGAAAGGAAAGGAGAAGTCTGATAAACAAAGTGCTCAGGAACTGGTTTGGAATAGGCACAGGCCCCTCTCCCCTCAGAGAACAAAGTATTTTGGGGTAAAACTATTGGGACCCTGATCCCATAAAATTAGATCACTTTTGGACTACAAGAAGAAACCTTTACTGAGGAGAGGAACCTGAAGAAACTGAGGAGAGACTATTCCCAAGCTGAAGTGCTGCTTGGGGGATAAGCCTGCAGTGGTTTCCTTACTGCCAAAGGAAGGAGAAAGGAACTTTGTGTACTTTGCTTTGCTTTCAACTTGTGAAGGATCTCCAAGGGCTTAAAAAAGAGCTTGCCTCCTGCTGAAGTCTCAGGGACAACCGACTTCACCCCCAGCTCCCCAGAGTTTTTTTTGGAAGAGCCTGCTGCTGTTTTGGGCCTTCTGAGGAACTGCGTGTCACAAGGAGCTGGAAGCGCGACCCAACGAGAAGAAGCGTGTCGCCGTCGCTGCTGCAGCCGTCGCAACTCCAAAGAAGAAGGATGTCGCCGCTGTGGTTGTCGCACTGCACTGCATCAGGAGAAGAATCTCGTAACGAGGTCGGAGCGTGTCTCTGTGCCTGCCGTCGCAACTCCGAAGAAGGAGGGTGTCGCCGATGAAACTGTTGCACTGCACCGCATCGACCAAGAGCACCTCGCATCCCCGAGAAGCGCGATGCCATCGGAGCTGCTGCAGTCGCATCTTGGATGTCGCCGCTGTAGCTGTCGCATCGAGCGGATGCTTCACGCATCGTGGGGAGAGCGTTGCCACTGGAGCTGTTGCCGTCGCATCGTAAGGGTGTCGCCGCTGCAGTCCACGCAACAAAACCTGAGAGCTTCTCTCATCCCCGAGATGCGTGCCGCATCTGGAAGATCTTCACATCTTGATTTCTTTGTATCTGAACTTTGCCGCATTTCCCATCGCTGCAGCATTGCTTGTCATGGAAGCGCAACGCAACTTAAGGTACATTGACGCAGAGTGTTGCATCTAAGAACTGAACTGAACTAAGCTTAACCTACCATCGTAAAGTAATCATAGTGTGTATTTTTGTTGTTTATGGTCTTGTGGTAACTCTATATAAAGTCTACTTATTTTTTATATAAAACGTGTGTTGTCCATTTGTAGTGTTGTCACTGGGTTACTGTATGTGGGCATAACTGCTTAACTTACAACGGCTCTGAAATAAGCCTTGACTGCTCGCGCCACGCAACCTAGAGGGTGAGAAGGGGTTATTTTAGGTGTGTAATCCCCATTCCCTGACTAGAGGAGAGGGTCCCTGTTTGTCACAAGGACCTACCTGTGCCAACCAGAGACCCCCAAATCTAACATTGGCAGGCAGGGGAAGGGATTCTGAATTTGCATTTGTGACTCGTGTACAGTGACTGGTGAACACTACTTAGTGAGTGCAGACCATAACAATACCGCATACTTTTTAGTAGATTCCTTTTTGATCGTTTTGTTTGCCTATTTTTGAGAAATGCCTAATTCAGTAGAGAGAGCAGAATCTGTAGCCTCCCTTAATTGCGAATGGGAAGAGGAGAGGCTGGAATGCTACACAGTAAAGCAGATGAAGTACTTTTGCAAGAAATTCAATGTTTCCACTTCTGGATTTAAAGTGAAGGAAGAATTCTACAAGGCGCTGAGGGCCTGGGTAGAAGCAAGGAAAACTCCTGTGATTGAGGAGGATGATGATGCAGAAGTACAACAAGAAGGGCCAGTGGGCCTAGGAGGAAGGAAAATACCTTCCCCCGCATGTAGCAGTGCTTCTAACAAGAGTCTGTCTCCAGAGATCAAGAAGGCATGAAATGGAATTGAACAGGTTCAAGGTTGATAGGCAACTAGAAATAGAAAATAGAAAGTTAGATCTTGAGGAAAAGAAAATGCAGTTTGAGCATGAAAAAGTTTTGAGGGAGTTGAAGTTAAAGGCTAAAAGTTTGGAATTTACTCCCTCTGGTGGCAGCGTACCGTCAGTATATACAGAAAGTAAAGTGTATATTCCCAAGGATGTGGTGAAATAGTTTTACAATAATGAGGATATTGGTCAGTGGTTCAGAGCCTATGAGGTAGCCATGTCTTCCCACCGGGTCCCTGAGAGAGATTGGGGGGCGGAGTTGTGGGGAAGGTTCCTTGGTGAGGGGGGGGATACATTGTTAGACCTGCCTTCTGAAGTCCACAATTCATACAGCCACACGAAAGATGCATTGATGTCTAGATATGGTTTGACACCTGAGCTCTATAGGCAGAGGTTCAATAAATGCAAAAAGTTAGAAAACAGTACTTGGGTTGAATATGTCACTTTCTTTTGCAGAGCATTGGATGGTTGGGTAAAAGGCAGCAAGGTTAATGATTTTCACGGTCTCTTTGATTTGATTGCATGGGAGAACTTGTCTGATTGTTTTCCAGAGCTGCACCAACACCTGATAGATAGCAAGCTGACTAACCCTAGGAAGCTTGCTGAGGAGGCGGACCGCAGTAACAGGGTCCACAAGGGTCACATGGGAGACTCAGCCAAAGGTGGGCAGGGTCCCCAGCAGAAGAGTGGGGGGGACAAGGGTAAACAGAAGGAGTTCCGCAAAGGGTGTGTAACCAGGACGGGTGGCCCCCACCCCCTGTGCCCCGGAGTGAGCCCGTAACCTGTGACCCCTCCCTCTTGTTTCCACAGACGTCAACGGCCCCTGCATGGAACTGGCATGAGGAGCGGTATAGTTGTGATGACGAGGAGATGGGCCTCGGGCCCTTTAAGTGGCCAGGTGGGAGTATCGCAGAGGAGGAGTCAGGACACGCCTTAAAGGACGACCGCCCGCAAACTCAGGTGTGTCTTTACACCGGAGGAGTGGTCAGTATATGGAGAGGAGCGGCGTGGAGCAAGAGCGTGGACGAGGAGGCGAGAGCGGCATCGGAGGAGGAGGCAAGAGCAAGATCGGAGGAGGCGAGAACAGCATCGGAGGAGAAGGCGAGAACAGTCACGAAGGACGGGACGGAAGACGCCCAGGCAGAGGTGGAGAATCCAGAGTGTCGGGAGGCCAGAGTCCGAAGGAGAGCAGCGGGGTCAACGGAGCCAGGAGGCCAACGATTTCACTCATCGCCCAGCCCCCCCCTGGAGGGGCGTGGCTAACCGAGGTGCGTGACCGGATAGCGGGTTGGGTTGGTAAAAAGGGTAGAAGTACCCCGTAGCCCTAATTAAAACCCCGGTAATCATGTCATTCACTCCCCTACACTTCCCCGAGCACCAAGGTTGTCCTCACCCCCTTTCCACATGACTGTTGATTGAACAAGCCTGTACCTGATACTCCCTCTCTTGTGTCTTCCCCTTCGGCGGAGCCTGGGTCATCACGGAGCCCGAGGAAGGAAGAAGGAGGAGCCCGACTCGACGACAGAAGAAGGTGTGCTCTGAAGGTGCCGGCGTGAAAGAAGCCGATCCCCGAGAAGAGTCGCGGCCAGGAAGACCTGTACAGACCGTTTGTTCCACCAAATAAAACCTGGTTTGAACATCACTAAGACCCGTCCAACCCCGCCGGCTACAGGTCCCTAATGTAGTCACCAAGGGAACCCCGTGAAAGGTTCTCAGCCTCCCCCTGAGAGAAAGCAAGGGGCCCGACAGGTAGTCCTGTTACCCAGGGGCCCCTGAAATGTTACAAGTGTGGTGATCTGGGGCATAAGGCGAATGACACCAGGTGCCGTCTGTTTGGTAAACAAGCACCCACAGGTGCTCCGCCCCGGCAGATGGCTAGTGTAGCCTTGGGGGAAGAGATTAATGCCCAAGGTGGGGGGGGGGTCCCGCACAGATGACCCTGGTCTCTTTAGGGGACAGTGAGATGGTCTCAGAGGCTCAGCTGCCCAGGAACACTAAGAAAAATGGGCAGCGAGTGACCGTCAATGGCCAAAAGGTGGAGGCTCTTAGAGATACAGGAGCCAGTGTGACAGCTGTCAGGTGTCACCTGGTGTTTCAAGAGCAGATTATCCCTCATGCTCATGCATTTTGCCGAGTTGTCAACGCCGACCACACAGAGAGTCATTGTCCAATGGCTCAGGTTCCCTTTGAGTGGAGGGGGGAGGGGGGTCTCTGGTACTCTTCAGGTAGCAGTAAGGCCCGCCATGCCTGTTGACTGTTTGTTAGGAAATTACTTGGAGATCTCCCCTTGATAAAAAGGTGGAGAAAACAACTCACTTGAAGATGGTTAGACTGCCTGACTGGGCATGCGTGACCACCCGGTCAATGTCAGCCAGTAGGGGTTCTAAAAAGGACCTGGAGCCTGAGAGGGAGGCTCAGGAACCTGCCGAAGAGAGAAGTGGCGAGGGGCACGGGAAACCGGCCCCTGAAGTGCCCACAGCCCAGGAAGAAGTAGACCATGAGGGGGATGCCCTGGAGCCAACCGGGGAGCTGATAGCTGAACTGGGAGATCTGCCTGAGCTGACCCATTGGCAGCAAGAAGGAGGTCCCTCCAGGGAAGACTTCTGCAAGGAGCAGAGAGAGTGCCCTTCTCTTGTGGGCTTGCGACAACAGGCAGCAGGTGATCAGTCAGGATCACATTGGATGTACTGGGAGAATCGTTTCCTTTAAAGTGAACCTAAGGTTGCTGTGCCTAGGTCAGCCCGTGTGCTGGTGGTGCCCCAGAAGTTCAGAGCCTTCCTACTAGGGCTGGCTCCCGATGTGCCATTAGCAGGACATTTGGGGCATTTGGGGCAAGACAAGACCTTTGAGAGGCTTGTCACCCACTTTCATTGGCCCCAAATGCGCAAGAGTTCTGATACTCATTGCAGGACTTGTCAGACTTGCCAGGCAAGTGGAGAGAGTGGGAGGAAGCACAAGGCTCCTCTCCAGCCATTTCCTGTGGTCAGTACCCCCTTCGAGCGGGTGGGGATTGAAATTGTGGGGCTACTGGACCCCAAGACAGCCATGGGCAACAGGTTTATCCTGGTCTTGGTGGATCATACCACCCGATACCCGGAAGCCATACCTCTGAGGACAGTGACGACCCCCGTAGTGAGACGAGCATTGATTAGGATTTTCTCCCGAGTGGGATTCCCTCGCGAGGTAGTGTCTGACCGGGGATCCTACTTCATTTCCAAGTATATGAAGTCCCTGTGGCAGGAGTGCGGTGTAACTTACGAGTTCACCACTCCTTACTACCCCCAAGGAAATGGGCTGGTTGAAAGGTTCAACCGGACCCTGAAGGGCATGATAAGGGTCTTGAGGAACCCATGAGGCGTAAGTGGGATGTCCTCTTACCGTGCCTACTCTTTGCATACCGTGAGGTGCCACAGAAATCTCTAGGGTTCAGTCCCTTTGAGCTTCTCTACGGACACCCAGTCAGAGGAACTCTGAGTCTGGTTAAGGAAGGCTGGGAGCAATCTCCCAAAAAACCTCCCCATGATGTATATAGCTACATACTGGCCTTCACGAACCAGACCAGGCGCTTCAGTGAACTCGCTCAGGCGAATCTGGAGGCCATCCAGGAGGAGATGAAGCGCTGGTATGACCAGAATGCCACTCTTGTAGAGCTTCAACCTGGACAGAAGGTGTGGGTCATGGCCTCAGTGGAGCCCTGTGCGCTCCAAGATAAGTGGACCGGACCTTTTGAGGTTGTGGACCCCTTGAGGGTCCTACATGTCAACCGCCTTAAGCCCCACTTAGAGAGGTCTGAAGTGGGCATGCTCTTGGCAACAGATGCTGGGATGGAGGAGGAGACTGAGCCGCTTTTAGACCTCCTGTCTGCCTCAGAGCAGGCTGGGTCAGTGGATGGTGTTAACCTCTTCCACCCTGACCCCTGAGCAACAGAATGACTCCCGCCAGTTTCTGGGCCAGTTTTCTGATCTGTTCTCCCTGGTTCCTAGTGTCACAGATTGGTGCGTCCATGATGTGGACACAGGAGACAGCTTACCTGTAAAGCACAAGTCTTACAGGGTAACTGACAGGGTGAAGGCTTGCATTAAAGAGGAGGTCTCAAAGATGCTTGCACTTGGGGTGATTGAGTCATCTAGCAGTCCTTGGGCCAGCCCAGTGGTCTTGGTCCCGAAGTCTGCAGCGCCGGGTGCCACACCCGAACTCCGGTTCTGTGTGGTCTACAGAGGTCTCAATTCAGTCATGAAGACTGACGCGCACCCCATCCCCAGAGCTGATGAGCTCATTGATCGGCTAGGGGCTGCACGGTACCGCAGCATGTTTGATTTAACGTCTGGGTACTGGCAGGTCGTCTTGACTGATGGAGCAAAGGAGAGGTCAGCATTCTCCACACCAGATGGGCATTTCCAGTTCCGGGTTATGCCTTTTGGAATGAAGAATGCCACTGCCACCTTTCAGAGGTTGGTCAACCAGGTGTTGGTGGACTGGAGGAATTCAGTGCCGCCTACCTTGATGACATCGCAGTGTTCAGTGTCAGTTGGGAGGAACATCTGCGCCATATATGGGAAGTGTTGATGGCACTGTAGAAAGCAGGCCTCATGATCAAGGTGAGTAAGTGCCAGATCGGGCAGGGTTCTGTGGTGTACTTGGGACACCAAGTTGGGAGCGGGCAGGTGGCGCCCCTACAACCCAAGATTGAAACCATCCTGGCTTGGGAGCCACCCAAAACCCAGACAGAGGTGAGAGCATTCTTAGGTCTCACAGGGTATTACAGGAGGTTTGTCAAGGGCTATGGCAACATTGTTGTTCCCTTGACCGAGCTGACTTCCAGGAAGCAGCCCAAGAAAGGGATTTGGACTGGCACCTGTCAGAAAGCCTTTGAGGCCCTGAAAGCGGCCATGTGCACGGCGCCCGTGCTCCTAGCACCCAACTTCTAAAGAGAGTTCATTGTCCAGACAGACGCTTCAGAGCATAGTGTGGGGGCTGTTTTGTCACAGATAAATGAGGAGGGCCTAGCTCAATCTGTAGCCTTTATCAGCAGAAGGTTACTTCCACGGGAACAGAGATGGAGTGCTATTGAGCGTGAGGCATTTGCTGTGGTCTGGGCACTGAAGAAGCTGAGACCATACCCGTTTGGGATTCACTTCCGGGTTCAGACAGACCACAGGCCCCTCAGATGGTTGATGCAGATGAGGGATGAGAACCGAAAGCTGTTGAGGTGGTCTATCTCCCTACAAGGTAAGGACTTTACGGTGGAACACCGCCCTGGTACAGAACACGCCAACGCTGATGGTCTGTCCAGATTTTTCCGCCTTAGTGAAGAGAACTCCCAGGAGTTAGGGTAGTTCTCCCCACTTTTCAGCTGTAGGAAACACGTGGTCAACCTGGCACCAGTGGCGTGGGTCTCCCTTCCATTTGTTTGCTGTTGCCTCATGTATTTTTGCTGGTGTTAGATGCTTTGGGCACTGTGCCACTGCTATTCAGTGCCACAGTGCAAGTGCTCTCTTTTGTAAAATGATGGATGGATTAGTGATTCCATGTTTGGCTATTTTGGTTTACTTGTCAGACCCTAGTCTAGTGTACTGAGTGTGCCAGGGCGTGTAATCCAAATGCTGCTGGTGGGCCTGCAGCACTGGTTGTGCCACCCACAGAAGCAATAGTATTAGAACAGAGCCACCCAATAATCCCACCGGGACTGGGTAAAGTAAATCGTATAAGCTAAGTGTCCAGGTAGGAATCATTCACAGCGTAAATTTTTGCTTTCAACAGTGTCATAACTATGATCACTCAATTAAAGAAGGTAACCACGATTAAACACGATTGAATATACAGGTACATCTTATATTACTGGATTGTCGCTCTGTATTTTCCTGGCATGATACCACTAAGGTCCTACAGGCACTCGGTCGCTTTTGGCACAGTTATGTTGGTTTTAAGTACACTTGGTGGTTGTGTGTTCTTGCCACTTTTGTGTTGGTCTTGTATATACTAGGAGGTTACAGGTGCATGTCACACCCCCTTTTATGTCATAAGTTAAGTGTTTGTGTCACTAGTGCTTTGTTCTTCTTATTGAGCTGAAAATATCTTCATGTACCCTAGGGTTTCATTGATTGTCTTATATTGTTATGTTTATATTAGATACCCTTGTGCAACTTCTTTTGTCCTGAAGATGGTCCTCCGGATCTTTATGGCCTACTTGGACCGAAACGTCGACGCCTAACACCTTATACAAACATACTGTATAATTCACTTGAAACTGTATTTTGTGAATTAGGCTGCATATGTAATAACGTGCATGTGGTCCTTTATTGTGCCCACACTATGTGTTAAAGGTGTTTATGTGCCACCATATGATTTATGAGATATGGTTTTGGTGGTTCTATGTTGCCGGACTTTCTGATTTGTGAAAAACTGTAAAAACAAAATAAGTTTATAATTGAAAAGCAAAAAATAAAAATATATTTTTGATACTACTTGCTGTTGCTGAAACCCTTTGGTTACCTTCTTTAATTGAGTGATCATAGTTATGACACTGTTGAAAGCAAAAATTTACGCTGTGAATGATTCCTACCTGGACACTTAGCTTATACGACCCACAGAAGCAGCCTTGAAAAATGTGTCTACGGTCTGCCATTGCAGAGCCTGCGTGCAGTTTGGTACTGTCATGCTGACTGGGCAAGTGCACCCACTTCCCAGTCCCTAAACCTTCCCTTTTCTTCATATAAGTCACCCATATGGTAGGCCCAAGGGCAGGGTGCATTGTAAGTATAAGGTAGGACAAGCCTGATGTGTGTGGCTTGTCCTAATAGTGAATTACAGCCATTTTAGTTTTTCACTATTGCAAGGCTACCTGTTCTCCATAGGCCAGAATGGACTGTCTCTGCTAGTTTGTGTATTCCTCTGTCTGGTTTTGTTAATTGCAGGGCTGTGGAATTCTAGTAGACAGGCTGAGTCACCCAGTGGTGAATAGAGAGATCTGCAGCTTGATGGGAGGGGGGAGTGCACCTGAACCCTGAATAGGGCTGTGCCTGCCTTCCACAATGCTGGCTCCACCCCCTGGGGGGCGGCTGATGTCTTTGCCCTGCACACTGAAAGAAGAGAAGGAGTCCAGCCAACAAAGTGCTCCAGGACTGTACTTGCCTTCCACAATGCTGGCTCCACCTCCTGCGGGGCGTCTGATGCTTCTGCCCTGCACTGTGAAAGGAAAGGAGAAGTCTGGTAAACAAAGTGCTCAGGAACTGATTTGGACTAGGCACAGGCCCCTCTCCCCTCAGAGAACAAAGGATTTTGAGGTATAACTATTGGGACCCTGATCCCATGAATTAGATCACTTTTGGACTACAAGAAGAAACCTTTACTGAGGAAAGGAACCTGAAGAAACTGAGGGGAGACTATTCCCAAGCTGAAGTACTGCTTGGGGGATTGGCCTGCAGTGGTTGCCTTACTGCCAAAGGAAGGAGAAAGGAACTTTGTGTACTTTGCTTTCAACTTGTGTAGGATCTCCAAGGGCTTGGAAAGGAGCTTGTCTCCTGCTGAAGTCTCCGGGACAACAGACTTCACCCCAGCTCCCCAGAGTTCTTTTGGAAGAGCCTGCTGCTGTTTTGCGCCTTCTGAGAAACTGCGTGGCGCAAAGAGCTGGAAGCGCGACCCAACGAGAAGAAGCGTGTCGCCGTCACTGTGCCTGCTGTCGCAACTCCGGAGAAAGGAGGGTGTCGCCGCTGGAACTGTTGCACTGCACCACATCGGAGAGAAGCGTGCCGCAACGAAGAGGTAGCGCGTCACCGTCGCTGCTGCTGCTGTCGCAACTCCGAAGAAGGAGGGTGTCGCCGCTGTAGTTGTCGCACTGCACCGCATCAGGAGAAGAATCTCTCAACGAGGTCGGAGCATGTCGCCGTCGCTTTGCCTGCCGTCGCAACTCAGAGGAGGGTGTCGCCGCTGGAACTGTCGCACTATACCGCATCGACCAAGAGCACCTCGCATCCCCGAGAAGTGGCCCGCCGTCAGAGCTGCTGCCGTCGCATCTTGGATGTCCAACTGAACTAAGCTTAATCTACCATCTTAAAGTAATAATAGTGTGTATTTTTGTCGTTTAAGGTCTTGTGGTAACTCTATATAAAGTCTACTTATTTTTTATATAAAACCTGTGTGGTGTCCATTTGTAGTGTTGTCACTGGGTTACTGTATGTGGTCACAACTGCTTAATTTACAACGCCTCTGAAATAAGCCTTGACTGCTCGAGCCACGCAACCTAGAGGATGAGCAGGGGTTATTTTAGGTGTGTAATCCCCTTTCCCTGACTAGAGGAGAGGGTCCCTGTTTGTCACAAGTACCTACCTGTGCCAACCAGAGACCCCCAAATCTAACATTGACCTTTGCAGAATTTCCAATAGAGTATTGTTAAAACTGGGGGTCTCTAGTTGGCAATGGTATACACATTTGATCAAATAGGGACCCTTGCTTCTAAGTCAGGGAAAGGGGATTACACTACTGGATAACCCCTGCTCACCCCCCTGGTAGTTTGGCATGAGCAGACATGCTTATCTCAGAGGCAGCGTGTTAAGCATTTCTGAACACATACAGTAATACAGTGAAAACAATACAGATGGACAACACAACACAGAATTTATAAAAATAAGTAGTCTTTATATAGACTTAACACAAGACCTCAAACAACAAAAAGCCACTATAATGTAATCAAAAATAGTTCTTCAAGATGGTAGAAATAGTTCAAAAATTGGTTATTTACTTAAAAATAGTCTTTAGCAACAGTTAACCCCAACTGCAGTTATCGCGACATCAAGGTCAAAGAAATCCCAAAGAACGGTGCCGACCGCTAGGTGCGCGGCGTCGGCTCCGGAGTCAACACAGACCCACAGAGAACAGTACCTGGGAAATGTGAAAACAAAGACAGCTCACCGCGTCGGGGAGGTGCGCCATCGTTGGTGCGTTGCGGCGTCGGTTCCTTACTTCGGGGGGGATGATGCATCGGTGTCCTGGATGCCTGGGGAGGCGTCGGTTCCTGACTGGACAGGAGGTGACGTCACGATGGCGCCGAAACCACGGTACAGTACGATGTCACGATGTCGATGGATTCATGACCACCCACGTCGACGATCGGATACGTGATGATATCTGCTTTGGAATCGATGCCGCACAGCAGCAGGCGACGGACCGGCGTTGCAAGTCGGAGCAGCGCTCACGGCTATGGCAGGCTTACGATGTTGTTCGCTAGCATCAATGTGGCACGGCGTCCGGCTTCGCGTCTACGTTGCAAGTCGGAGTAGCGCTCACAGCTTTGTGCAGATGACGGCGTTGCTCGCCGGCGTTGGTGTTCCAGAATTCCTTCTGTAGCAGATAGAACAGCAAGTTCCAGATGCAGGGAAACAGGAGGGGGAAGTCTGGTATCCCTGAGATTTTGGTCAGGAGGCAAGCTCAAATCAAGCCCTTGGAGTAATATTCTGAAAGATGATGAAAGTTCTTTGAGAGTTCCTTCTCCTTTCATTGGCACTGGTGACACCACTGTAGGCCAACACAGCATACTGGCTGCAAGCATTACAACTCCTACAGCTTCCTTGGTTGTTCTCCTTGGCAGCGGTTTGTTCTGTTTTTCCTGAGGTGATGTAAAGTCTTGGGGTCTGGGCACCAATATTTATACTAGCAAATCCTTTATCATCTGAAGGCAGAGGGTCCTGTGCCCAGTCCAAACCAGTTCGGTGCAGTCCTGGAGCACTTTGTTGACAAGACTCTTTCTTTCTTTTGACAATGTGGGCCAGGGACAACAGACTCACCACAGGAGGTGGAGCCAGCATTGTGGAAGTCAGGCACAGCCCTATTCAGGTCCCAGGTGCAACTCCTCCCACCCATCTACATGCAGATAGCTCTATTCAGCATTGTGCTGACTCACCCTGTCTCCTGGAATCCCCCAGCCCCTGTCACTCAAACTCCTGACAAGGAATATACAACCTAGCAGAGGCAAGTTTGGATAGTTAGGCAAGAAAATACCTACTTTCTAAAAATGGTATTTTCAAACACAGAATGTTAAAACCAACTTCATTAAAAGGTGTATTTTATCATTCTGACTTCAGGCATACTAAACTCGAATTTCTACCTAGTGCCCTGAGTCAGTTACGATTATAAGATGTTATAACCAAACTGCCTATTCTGGCCTATGGGGAACAGCTAGCCTTGCAATAGTGAAAAACGAAAATGGCTGTAATTCACTATTGTGACATGCCATACACACCAGGGCATGTCCTACCTTATAGTTACAATGCACCCTGTCCTTGGGCCTACCTTAAGGGTGTCTGATATGAAGAAAAGGGAAGGTTTAGGGACTAGCAAGTGGGTGCACTTACCATGTCAACATGGCAGTACTAGACTGCACACAGGCTCTGCCATGGCAGGCCTGAGACACACTTTACAAGTTGCTTCTGTGGGTGGCACAACCAGTGCCAGCCCACCAGCAGCATTTGATTTAATAGCCCTGGGCACACATGGTGCACTGTACTAGGGTCTGACAAGTAAATCAAATAACTCAATCAAGAAGTCACTAATCAATACATCAATTTAACATAGGGAACACTTGCATTGTAGCACTGAATAGCAGTGGCACTGTGCCCAAAGCATTTACCCAGCAAAACAGATCAAAAACAGAAGAGGCAATCAGTACAAAATGGAAGGGAGACTAACGCCAATGATACCAGGTCTAACAAGTATAAACTGTCCATAGATGAAACCTTCCAATTCTTACAAATATGCCATGCCTTACTAGAGGCAACAAAAGAGATAGATGGGATCCCGGATGCCACCACACTTGAAGAAAGATTACTAGCTTATCCCATGCAGAGTAAAGCAATTTTACTCACATACCGGAAAATAATCAATAACTCACCCGACCCGATGAATCACGTATATATACACGCTGGCGGACTGACATTGGAGTCTTGGAGGAAGTAGACTGGCGTGATGCACTATCCTCCTCGCGCGAGGTGGCCAAAACCGTCAAGGCTGCGACTGGTCCAATTGAAATTCTTACACCGCCCATATATCACATGCACGACATTGGTCAATATGGGCGGCAGTAGTTCGACAGACTGTAGAAGGAGATGTGGGTATGTTATACCACACACTATGGGAATGTCCCTTGATACAGATTTACTGGGAGGCAGTTAACCGAGTTGTGAGTGAGATGAGTGGAATTGCCTTAACACTATCCCCTAAGATATGTCTCCTCAATATATGGAACGCCACTGACATCGACCGTATGGATCAATTGTGGGCAGCCGATGGTTTTAAACTTGCAAAGCATAACATTGCCTGTAAATGGGGAGTTCCAGACCCACTAACGATTGTAGAATGGAAACGGGATGTTGATTGATGTATGCTTGCAGATCGAGCAGTCTATACGAATAGAGGTTGCCCCAAAAATGGGATAAGATATGAGGGAAATTGAATGCATATTGAGGTAACATTTGCACCTACCCCTCAGAACAAAGATATGGGCCGGCTATGTTAAACGCATGACACAATCCTGAATGGGGAGGAAAGGGGAGGAGGGAGGTGGGTGGTATTTTCAGTATTCAATTATAATCTCCTGCTTTTGATCTGAATTGATGCCCAAGGTTGTATTGTAACATATAATGCAATACGTTTTAATAAAAAGAGTAAAAAAAAAGAATGGAATTTATCATTATTAATGTTTTCAAAAGTTGTCCTCGATGTAATGTACTGACAAAATAGGCACTTGTGTGAACTGTGCCAGAGGACCGAGGCTCCCTTTGTGGTTGCTGTAGTTTGGTTGAGAAACGTGTTTGCTCACTATTACATCTGCACACCCCCTATGCTTAAACGTGCTTGTTCTAAAGAGTGTGTTTCTATTATACCGGCTGATTTGTGCATTGGTTCTTTTTTTTAAAAAACAGCTCATGTCCATTTTATTGTTTAAACCTGACAGACTCATGGTACTGAGCTTCTTCATCCTTTATGTTTATTGAACACAGAGGCCCCTGAAGAAGGGATGGTGCACCGAAATGAATGGGGCAGCGAAAAGTTGAACCTGCATAAGAATTGTTGAATTGTGATAAATGTCAGACATCATATGGACAATGTATTAAAATATGTAATGTGATTGACAAAAGAGTTGGGTTGATTTACATTCAGTGAACATTTGATTGTTGATCAAATAGAAATTTGAAGAAAAAAAGCACATAAGAGTACTGGTGTACATTGAGAAAATGGAATGTTAAATACTTTAGCTGTGTGCATGGGCTTCAAGTAAATTTTTACTTGAAAACATTTGTCAGATTATACTCACAGGTGATAGGCAGCTATCCGTCCCTGTGCAGCGCGCCCAACATTGCAGATTGATTTAGAGATGGGGCACACAGAAAATACAGGAGTGCGCAATATGAACATATTTCTTAGGACCCTATTTTGCCCCACAGGAATGATGGACTAGGAAACACTTTTTAGCACTAAGCAATTTAGAGTAGTGTGCCTTCTTGTGGCTCCTATGACTAACATTATGTGTGAGGCAGAAGCGTACTTTTCATGTCAGAATATTGGAGATGGACAGTGTGGAGCTCCAAAAGAGGAATACAAACTGGATACCTTTTCTTTTTAAATACTTTAATCATGTTTTATAATCGATATCTGTGTTGAGATGCAATGGCTTTAACTAATCGAGCATAAATAAATTCTGGATTATTCACGCTTGATGAACTAGAGTCACAGCCATAGACAGGAGCAACCCGCCCTCCTTTGCATTGAAAGAGACAAAATAGATTATTACACATTCTACTTTGATTAGTTGTACTCCTTTTTGCTCTGTAAAAAATAACTGAGGTAACTGTCACCGGCTGGGCATGATGGGACACTGGAGGGCTGCGAGCCCATAAAGGTACAGTGTCAGTTCTTTACAACTACTGTACTACAGCCTATATGTTTGCATTGCCCCATTCCATGTTCTCCATTTCTTTTTGAAAACGTTTATGAAGTATATTTATAGGAAACAAATACTCAACTCCTGTAAGATTTTCCTAGTTTTTAATAATATTTTGACCTTTTTATTAAAATATAAATGAAAGTAATTGGCCAATATAGCCTTTTTTATAAGCTGCAAAACGATTTTCACAAATTATGTCCTAGTCTTGGCCTTCTAGAAGTTAGGCGAATGTCTACACTAAAAAAGATGTATTTTAGAGAAGGGCTCCAGAATCCCTACACATGAGCGGGATTATTCAGCCTTTATGACTTTCAGTGGAGATCCCCTGAGAGGTATGCATGTTTCATTGGCATGTCTCCATGTTGAATCCTGTAAAATTATTTAATTTTGATGGCAACCATCTGCATCTCAACATTGATATTGCCCTTTATGTTGATTGGTATGAAGGAGCCTGAAAGATTTTCATGGCTGGCTGCTATGGGCCTGAAACAAACAACATCAATGGCTTTGGAGGCACATCATAAGACAGTACAAACTAAGACCCTCATTTAAAGTTTGGTGGATAGAGTACTCTGTCAGAAACATGGCGGATATCCTGCCCACCGAGATGCACAAGTGTAATTATTATTGGCACTCTGAACATAACTCAGAGGACATTCGTCATGTTTTGAAAGATTGTCCTTTTCTCCAAACACTTAATACGATCCTAAGGCTTAGATTCTCAAAAGAATTACAGAATGCAGCTGTAGAGTTGGCGTAGTTCCCCTTCACTTTTTGCCTTTACCGCCTGTATTTTTGATGATATGCTAGATTTTGTTTTTGCTGGCTTAGGTGCTTTGGGCACTTTGTCACTGCTGATCAGTGTCAAAGTACAAGTGTTCGCTGTGAAAATTGTTGTGGTAATTGATAATTCAGTTCAGTTCAAAGAGCTTTATTTCGAAAAAAAACATATCTTAAAAGCATAAATACATCTCAACAATTTCAGAACCATTAAAACAGTTTGTTAAAACAACCTTGATGACTATTACAGGATCAAAACGATTAAAAAGTGCACATAATCCATTCTGTAAACTCTACAAATAGTCAGGTACAAGGAGCACGTGGTTTCAATTCATTATAACAGTATTTAAAATTTATATTAAACAATAATCTTTAGCCTTTGAGATCTGATGGACCAAGACCAACTTAAGAACTTTGCGATACTGCATACATAAAGTGTGCGAGTATCAGATTTAAGAATGCGGAGTGCCACAGAATGTTGCCTGGTGCCTAATTCTTTACAAAGAGGCTTAAGCCAGCACTTCCTTGGTGATCGGTACAGTGGGCACGCAAACAAAAGATGGGCCATTGACTCTACCTTCGTAATACAAAAGGGACAATTAGGTGAAGTCTGGCAGGGGGGTTTCCATCGAGCAGTAAATTCACAGATTGGTAGAGTGCCAATCCTAAATTTGAAATACAGTGCCCGTCGAATGGTTTCTGGATGGTGTTCAAATAGCGTTCACAATATGCAACATTTTTAATCCCCATAAAACTTTCAGTGAGTCTGCCTAGGTTTGGGTCAGAACATTGTTTGGATGCTACCCAATTCCAATCGATTCTTTTCAATACTAGCTTTGGGGGGGCAGATTTAGTTGCCCAAGCGTCCCTAAGGCCCAAGTCACATAAGAGTGTTTGAACTTCCTTGAGCCCCCAAATTTTGTGCCAACCATCCATAGACATGACCTCTGACAATCCCTCTGCATACCTGGCTAACTCGGGAACGCGCCACAACCGAGCCCATAGTAGCAATGGTCGAAGTTTGGCGAGATCGGATATCGAGTGGCATCCCAAATCCATGAGCAGGGGAATCATGGGCGTGCTCTGGGGGCGCGCCATTAAGTCCTTAAAGAACTTATTTTCCGATCTTCCCAATCCCCACAGCTCTGCACCATACAGAGCAGAGAAAACTCCCTTAGCCTTGTAAATGGCTACCACCGGGGCAATGGGCTTAGATGTTGAGCAGCGCTGTTCTCGAAGGATAATCCCCCCTACTCTTTTATGGCATAATAGCATTTTCTGTAGATGGGATGTCCACTGCATATTATATGAGATACGGATGCCAAGATAGTCAAAAACTGTAACCCTCTCCAGTGGGACATAGTTCAGAACAGGGGCCCTAATATGTTTTTTTGGCGGGTTTATTATCAGGTACTTGGTTTTGTCGGTGTTAATCACCAGGCCTCGCATAGTGCAGAATGCCTGAAAACTACCTAGGAGGGTCTGCAGGCCAACAGGGGACTTAGAGATGAGCAGAGTGTCGTCAGCGAACAGGAGTGTTGGAATTTTTTCGGCGGCCAAGGATGGAGCGTCAGATTAAGTTTGCAATAGGTGCTGCACCACCCATTCACATATAAAGAGAACAGGGTGGGAGCCAGAACACATCCCTGGCGGACGCCCCTGTTCACTGGAATTCTGCCAGTCTTTTGGCCCTGCTGGCCCCATCTTACCTGCGCGAAGTTGCCTTCGTGCATCCTCACTAGTAGCAATAAAATATACCAGAGGATTCCCATGTCCAAAAGGACTCTCCACAGGCGCTCTCAAGGGACGAGGTCGAAGGCAGTCTTTAGATCTATAAACGCGAAATAAAGACTGCCCCCGCCTAGGATGACCACTTTCCAATAAATAAGTAACAGGCGAAATGCCTGCTCTATGGTCCCTGTTCCTGACCGGAAACCTGCCTGGTAGTCTGAGAGAATTCTGCTCTCATCTATCCAAGGTTGGATTCTCTGGAGGATCACCTTCCCTGCTACTTTCTGAGAGGAATCCAGCAAACTTATTGGCCGGTAGTTGGCAGGGTCGTCCCTATCCCCCTTTTTGAAGATCGGGACGACCTCTGCCCCCTTCCAAGACTCGGGGACCTGCGCGACATTTGTAATGGCGTTAGTTAGTCTAGTAATAATCTGCGCCCATTTTGGCCGATCAAAACGGATAAGATCTTCCGGAATGCCATCAGGCCCTGCAGCTTTCCGGGGAACAATATAGTCAATAGCCTTTTGTACCTCCCTTTGTGTGAAGGGCTCAATTTTGGGATTCTCCATAATTCCTGAATGGATTAGCAAATTGTGCTGGGGTGAAACACTTAGCGGACAAGAATACAGCTTCAAAAAGTGGTCGAACCACATTTGGCCTGGTATATTACAAGTTATTAAGGCTCCGTCTGGGCTGTTCTTTTCTAGGACAATACTCCAGAAACGTCCCGCGTCCCTCCCTAAACTTGCATCTTTCTGTGCTTCCCAGTATTGGTCTTCCCAGTCTTTTTTTGCTGTTGCTATAGCTTGTTTGTACTTGCTCCGAGCCAACTTTATTTGGTCTAGCTGCCTAGACTTAACAGCCTTAATTAACACTGTTTTCTTTTTGCGGCATTCTTTATTATACCAACCTTTTTTGGCAACGGCCAACAAAGGCTTCCTTCCCTGTGCTGCTGGATTCTGGATTAGAAAAAGATCTCCCAGAGCGGAAATCATTTTATGGAAGATTTCAGAGACCTTGGACGGGGCATGTCGATCAGCGGACGGCAAGTCTAAGTCGGCCAGTGCTGTTGTTAGGACTTCCTCAATACCCTTCAGCTTACCTTCATCAAGGGCAATTCTAGGCCATCTCAGGCGCCTTCCACAATTGGATGGCTATACTTCCACAGTAGTCAAAGTTGGAGCCACAAGATGAGGGTCTCTACTAGTTGACCACAGTGAGATCATGTTAAGCGATAGGGGGTTGTCGTCACTATCAGTGGTCGAAAGAACTTCTATATCCTTCATTACACGCCAAGGTTTAAAATCGAGGAGGATATAATCCATTCTAGAGGTGTGATTTAGTCTATTAAAAGTATGTGCGCCCATTAGATCTGAAGCTGACCTACCATTCGCTGCTCTCAGATCAAATTCAGTAGTTAGCGTGTTCAGCTGGATGGCCCTTTGCGACCACCTCTTTATGGGCGGTAAGTTAAGGATTGGGATGCCCCTTCTAGTATCATCCTCGTCAGTGTCCAAGATGTCGTCAGCTGCAAGGGGCTCAAATGTGCAATTCATGTCCCCCGCAACGAAAACATACATGCCACTGGGTCGCTGCCTAAGCATTTTTTTCAGGAGGCTAATCTCAGGTGATAGGATTCCTCCTTTCGTCCCACGGGCATATATATTATAGATGTCTAGTTTATTGCCCTTGCGCCCTTTGCTCAGAGACAATGCTAGGATATCAGGGGAGCTACTTTGCAACTGTATGATCTGGCAGCCCAGCAAAATGCTTACCCATATCTGGAGCCCACCCGAGGGACGACCTCTTCCTGATTGTGAAGGTACTGCTGGAAGAAAAAAAGTGGTGTACCCAACTTTGTGATGTGGAACCAGGCTCCACGTCTCTTGAAACATGCAAATTGCATGAGACTCGAGAAGCTCGTTCCAGTCGGGTGACTCCAGTTTCTGCAAAATACCAGCTACGTTCCAGCTCAAAATCTTCCAGCGGGGTGCATCTGTAGCCAGTCCTACATAGTTTTGAGGGTGGCCTGGTAGGGAGCTACCCGCTTCCCAGATGGATACTATAGTGCTACTTATCTGGTTAGAATAAACTGAACAGAATGAACTTCCAGGCCCGCCAGATTGTCCCTGGGAAGATACACACAAGGGAGGCGGGTCCTGACAAGAGCCTGTCATGATATTAGCCTGAAGGTCATACGGGTCTTCGCTAGAGAATCCCCCATCTAGGTCTTTCACTTGAATGTTTGTATTATTCCTTAGGTTGTAAGGAATGGGTCAATACCTGAAGTCAGCCCCGTGTGGGTTAAGATCAAAATGGGCATTGTGAGGTGTTGCATACCAGACTGGGTGATTACTGTAGGAAGGATTGTCCTGCCGCCACCCTCTATTGAAGGGTTGGGGAGCATACAGTTGCTGCGGGTGCGCTGGCCGAGAATAGAAATAGCCCAGGTCGTAGGCGCTAATAACACTGCCCTCCTGACAACCCTGCTGAGAACATATAAACCCTGCAACTCTGGCATCTCTGAAGTTCACTAGGATGCAGTCCCCTGGGATATCCTTGGTCCTATTCCAAACCCAGTGGGTTCTTCTCACGTGGAGGATCTGGCGGTTCATATGGGGTTGCAATGGTCTATTATTATTCAGCCAATGAGATGTTTTGTTTTTAAGTTCTTGATAAGATTCCTGCCTGCCAGGTTCTAACTGCGGGACTCCAGTCAGAACCACTACAAACGGTAAACACTGTGGTGGTAGATTGACATATCTGGTGATTTGTTGGGGTGGCACTGTCTTGCTTTTCTCATGGCACTGTATCAGGCTACCATTGCCCGACGTAGGTGGATTACTTAAATTGTTAGCAGCTTTAGGGCTACGGGCAGCTGCCTGCTGCGATGCATCTTTTTGCTTCTCTTTATGTTTGGTAGAAGATACGGGTTTACTGGCTCCCTTCGCGTTATTACGTGCGTTGTTTGGAGCTCCCAAGGTGGCACCAGGCTGGGGTCTGGGGTTAACATCGGTGTTTACTCTGTCCTGCGGTAATGCAGGCGTAGTTACAGAATCTAGCTCGGGCGTCTTCCCGTGCTCGAGTTTTTCTTGCCCTGATCTAGAATGTAATTTGATCAATGTTTTAAGAGAAAAAAATGTATCAAGGGTTGTTTGTTCAAATCTATCCATTCTCGCTGTTAGTACATTTACCCTCTCTAATATCGAGAGAACAAGGGATCTTACAACTTGCTCAAATTGAGCCAGCGGAGGGGCCTGTACTGCAGACTCTAAGGGGATACTAGGGGTTAAGGGTGGTGCAGCTGGCTGAGGTTCATTACCAATAGTTATACTAACTGTCGGTACTTCGAGACTAGTGGCTAGCTTAGCTGAGTTCCCCACCCTAAGCTTTTCCTTCTCATTGTTGCTACAGTTGTGCGCTGCAGCCCTACATTTTTTGGTAGATTTCTGGCAACCCCCCTTCTGGTCAATACCAGTTCTCTTTCTTTTACTCGGGGTATTATTAGACCTAGAGGGATCAGAATTATCAATGGAGATTTGAGGTTTCTGGGCGGGGCAAGCAAGGCACCCAAGTTCGTGTTCCCCGTATTCGACACTTGTACTCTCCGAGGCTGATGGGTCCCAAGGGTCCCGCCCAGATGTATTGTCAGCTACGGCAGGATCCTTGGTCTCCACCTCCTCGATAGTACACCCAATAGAGACATCATTGGGATCTAATCCAGTACCGGTCTCTAGAGTGGGGGTGGGTGAGACGGGCACACCAATAACCCTAATGATGAGCGCTTATTTGATAGAATCTCAGTAGAAATCCTTCGCTCGGTAAAGGCTATTTCTTTCTCTAAAACAGAAAATGCCTGCGTTATGAAATTATCTAGTGTGCCACAAACAATACTCCCTCCCCCCACCCTTACTGGTTCGCGTAGATATTGGCATTTTAAAAATGGTTCCTAGGGAAGATGAATGTATATAACCAGTAGCACAATAGATAGTATAAGGCACAAACCAGTTATAAAGTCTCAGGGGGGTTGCCCAGCCCTGCCTCCTCCGGCCTGTGACGGCCTTGACCGGTCCCGCCCTTGTCCCGGGCTTCTCCCGGGATGCTCCCGCGCAGCGGGCATCCAGGACAGTGATATAGTGCGTCAGGTGACCGTGGGCGGGGCTATCCACCGAACGTGGGACCAGCTGGACCAGGTCGGGCAGGGACTCCTGGTACTCAGATTCCCTGCTAGCGTTCGTCGAGTTCTTTTCCAAGCCTACATGCCCTAGAGCACTTGTGCACAGGTCCCCAACTGGAAAGGGTGCTCCCTCAGTTGATCATAGCGCGAAGCGCCACCCGCGAAGCCCCACCCGCGAAGCCCCACCCGCGAAGCGCCACCCGCGAAGCGGGTGCGGCGAGATGTGGTGTTCTGGCGACAAGAGTTTGCAAAATAGATGCTATTATCATTTGTCCAACCTGTATGCTAGCAGGACAATTCAACAGCTGATTCTGTTGATGGATTCAATAACGAAATAGGCGCAGACAGATTCTCTGTGGGCTTGAAAACTTTCAGTCACTATCCATACATCAGGCACAGTAATCAGTATAATTGTGACAATTTCGCTAGTCCCATCTAAACAGTAGACCTGAATGACATTGCTGCGGATTACACTTGTCATCATTCTCTTAGCAATTCGCTACACATTTGGTTGTTGTTGATAAACACCTCTACATAAAGGCTATGCAATACTAGCATAATCCCCTTTTTATGAATTTGCTGTGTTAATAATACATAACAGTGCGTCTAGGGTCAGCGAGTACACCAAATACTAAATAGTCTAGTAATTTAGAGAATCAGACCCTCTAAATAGTCAGAATTGGCCCTGATGTACTCGATGTATTCTGAAACAAATGCTGCCAAAAACGCCGCGACTTCTGCTGGCGCTGCCATTTGACTTAGGAAAGTGAGGAACTTACATGCGCGAGATCTCTTGAAGTACGCAGGCGCGCGTAACTAGTGGCTTGGTGCCACGCCGGCGTTTCAAATACAGACCTCATTTGAGCTAGCAACCAGGTGGGCACATGCGCGGTATACATATAATCGGGCTTAAAACAGGGCAGTGTCTGCGGTCAGTCCGAGACCGTGCATGCTCCCCTGGTGTTGTGAAGAAACAATAAATCGAAGCCTTTTAGAACCCGGGCTTTTACCGGGCTTAATTTAATAACGAGACCCAATTAAACCAATCAGCGGCAGTATAAGAAAGGAGCTCACACCATCCTCGGCACCTCCCATATTGCGCGAACACCACGACGAGGTACCGACGGATAGGCGAGTCCTGATGATGTCTCTTGTCAGTCTGCATCCAGCGCTTGGTTCTGTTTTACTCAAACTTGTCTTTTAAAACTTGTTTTTTCAAATTTGTGTTCTTAACTTGAATTTAAAACCTGACAATATCTGCCCCATTCTCATGATTTCTTCAGAAAAGAAACATTTTTGAGAACAATGAATATAACGGTGAATCTTGAAGCACTATTTCAAGTACCACTAAATTCTTTAAAACCTACAGTATTTCTGGAACCTCTTCCACATAAAACAGCTAATATAGTCAATTGTGAAGGGTTATTTGAACAATACTTATTTCAACTTGATTGCGCCCACGTATCTGGGTGGGCCCAATCACATAAATAACTTTTACCATATCTTAGTCGCTGTCTACCTGCGGCCGCCTTTTGTCTTTGAATGGCGCGTTATGTGGTCTCTGGATAGAGGTTTTTTTAGTGTGAGCATGATAGGGGCACAAAAGTAGGATAATGTGATTACCCTTTGTCCCCCTGTGTTTCTTTTCTCACTACAAGAGCGGGGCCTCTACCGAGCGGCCGCCCTCGGGCCTGGCGCCGCGGGCCTGAGCCCCCGGCCTGGTCGACACACAGCTGCTGGAAACGGAACGGATGCCCCCCCCCCCCCTGCAGCGGAGGCGCACGGAGGGACATTTGCAGCTGAGCCCGCCTGCGGGCCCCCCCCCCACGGGGGTGGAGACAGTTTAGGGGACAGTGGGGCACACGTGTAGAGGGGCACAGGCCAGGACGGAGTGACCGACCAAGCACGTGACTCTCGGACTCCCTGAACCCCCACACCGCGCGCACCTCCTTGGCCCCCGCTGTGCCCGGAGCGGCGTGGCGAAGCCGCGTCGAGGGAGTGAGAGGACCCGCCTGCCCGCACATGTCCGGGACTGGTGGGGCCCCAGCAAAGGGGAAAACCAACAAACTGCTCAATAAAATGGCCGCCGAACAATTGGCCACGAGGCTAGACAGTGTGCTGGCGGCCGTAGAACGCATGGAACAGTCGCTCCAGCAGACCAGAACCTCCCTGGAGTCTAAAATAGATGGTGTTGCTGTGGACCTGACCCTCCTGCGGGACGACCACAGGAAGCTGTCCGACCGGACCAAGACCCTGGAGGGCGCGGTGAAGGAGATTGAGCCCAAGGTCACCCAGACGGACAGGCAAGTGCAGGATCTCCTGAATAGAGTAGAGTTCCTGGAAGATAGGGCCGAGGACGCGGAAGGGAGGGCGAGACGCAACAACATCAGGCTCGTGGGGGTCCCAGAAAAATGGGAAGGGAACCACCCCGCACAGCATGTGGAAGACTGGCTTCGGGCCCTGCTACCTGAGGGTGCACTATCGCCCCACTTTGTCGTGGAACGTGCGCACCGAGTGCCGACAAGGCCCTAATCCACCGGCGCTAACCCGAGACCACTGCTCTTCAGGATATTGAACTATAGGGACCGGGACACAGTGCTGCGGGAAGCGAGACGACTGGGCGAAATACGCATAGACAATGCGTCGATCATGTTTTTTCCCGACTACACTATCCAGGTGCAACGCCAAAGACACAACTTCATGGAAGTAAAGAAGAGGCTACGCACCGCAGGCCTCAAATACTCCCTGCTCTTCCCTGCAAAACTGAGAGTGGTGGCGGGGGACAACACCTACTTCTTCGGGACCCCTGAGGAGGTCAGCGAGTGGCTGGACGGAGGCACGGACACGGCACCCAAACACCCTCGAGGAGGCGAGACGAGGTCCAGGCCACGCGGCCCACGGCGCCGCCGCAGACACAGAACTCAACAGTCCCAGCGGATGGAGGAAGGGTCGCGACACTCTCCCCCGATGGACCAGATGCTCCAGGAACAACGCGATGCGCTCCGGAGGGTTTCCCAGCTAAGCAACCCGCCATCACAGGAAGCGAACCTCGAGGAAGGCCAACAGACAGTGCCCAGCGATGAGGATGAGGCCATTTATGGGATCCCGAACTCGCAGATCTCTGTAGACCTGCCAGTCGTCACGCCGCAAACCTCTGACCTGATCCACTGACTCCACAAGAGGAATCTGTGAAGTATTTGCCATGGCGGGTGGGAGGCGGCAAAGGCCAACTGGACGCTGAAGCGCAGCTGACGCCCGACACTGCTGGGGGCACACTCTCCTCCCCCCTGCCTGCCGATTGGACAGTGGACATCTGGAACAGTGAGTACTGCCTCTGTGGCACTGGTGGCCGGCGGGGATGGTGATGGCGGGGTTGCCTCTTGACCTGTACTCATCCTTAACCGCTTCCGAATGCGGGCCCGGGAGGGGGGAGTGCCTTTCCTGACAGGGGATGAGAGCCCACATCACATCACATTTCTGCCCCCCTCCTGCCGGGACACACACAAGCGGGGCCCCCCACGAATAGAATGGCACCATGCACCGGAACGCAGACGGTGGCTAGCAACAGCCTGTAACATAAGGCTCGGGGATGGAACTTGATTCCCTTAACTGACTTAACATCTTTTTTGCCAAGACTGTGCTTGTGCACACTGCCCCTTAGACTAGAAAGGTTGTCCCTCTCCATTGAGAACATGGACGGTGGCCCGTTTCGCCTCTGCCCTTTTGGTATTTTAGTGGGACTCACCCACAGTTGGTTACTGTTGTTCAGTGTTTTTCCCCCACCTAATGTCTTCCTGAACATTGCTGAGTGTACTGTGGGGGGTGGATACGGGAATGCTAGGAATAGTGCTGAGAGGGCCCTTGGTGGAGCTGCTGTTTGTAGGAATGTTGGGGAGGAGTACACACCACTAGTATGACTGCGATAAAGATATGTACTTGGAACATCAGAGGTATGCACACACCTGCGCGTAGGTATCAAATATACTCCTACCTGAAAAGACAACAAGTACAGATTGCACTCCTGCAGGAGACACACCTATGTGGGGCGGAGGTGGCTGCACTGCGACGCAGGTGGAGGGGACAATTGTACGCCACTGAGTACTCCTCGTTTGCCCGTGGGACACTATTGTGGGTCAGGCCGGGCACCCCCTTCACAATGTCGGAAGTTTTCACGGACCAGGAGGGGAGGTATGTCCTGGTGAAGGGTCGCATGGACGGGCAACCAGTAGTCCTGGCGTCCATTTACTCTCCAAACACAGACCAAGGAAGCTTCCTGACACGCCTTTCGGAGAAACTGGCGCCCTGGCACGGCGTCCCCTGGATACTGGGAGGTGACTACAACACAGTGCTGGACCCTGTGATGGACCGCTCGGTCCCGCCCAGGCCAGACGCAACATCCTTGGGAGCCACGAGGGCACTCACACGGTGGGCGGCACAGTGGGACCTGAAAGATGCATGGCGCGCGCACAACCCCGACACCAGGATATACTCTTACTACTCGGGGGCGCACGCGCTGCACGTCCGCCTTGACAGATACATGGTGTCAACGGAAATGCTGCCGCACATCACTGATTCCCAATACCTCGGCCGGACACACTCGGACCACAACCCACACACAATGAACATAGCTTGGGAACGCCCACACCCACCCATCCCCACATGGCGACTACAACCTGCTTTGCTGCTCGACGCCCCCTTTAGAGACTCCCTGCAGGCCCGCGTAGCACAATACTTCACGGACAACACGGGCACAGCGTCCTCCCCAAGAGTGGAATGGGACGCCTTCAAGGTGGTAATACGGGGACCTTGCCTGGGCACGCAGGGAAGTATACAGAAGACATTGGAAGCGGACTTACGTAGGGTGGAAGCGGACTTACTCCGTTGGGAGCGGGAGGCGGTGGCTGCCGCGGGAGACCGGCTGCGGGAGGCCCGTGCGGAACATGCAGCGCTACTGGAAAGACTGAGGCACGTTAATTTCGCGGCCCACTCTGCGCGAGTACACCAACACAGTGACAAGCCCGGGAGACTACTGGTTTGGCTGGTCAAACAGGAGACCCGCACGGAGCCAGTGTCCGCTATCCGCACGGCTGAGGGGGAGATAGTGTACACACAAAGCAAGATACATCAAGCATTTGTGGGGCACTACCAGGCCCTGTACAAGTCACAGCTGAGGGTCTCCGCGGCCACCATCGCGGATTACCTTGCAGACATTCAACTGCCCTCCCTAACGGACACACAACAGGGGGATCTAGGAGAACCATTCACTCAGGAGGAATTGCGTGAGGCCATTTTCGCACTGTCCAATGGCAAGTCCCCCGGCCCGGATGGCCTACCCGCCGAATTCTTTAAGGCTTGTTCAGACACGCTGATCCCGGAGATGCTCAAGCTGTATGAAAATGCAATTGAGGACTCGGCGCTCCCGGACTCGCTCAATGAGGCAAACCTGGTTTCACTATTGAAGCCAGGCAGGGATCGTACGTGCATGGGGTCCTACAGGCCTTTAGCCATGTTGAATACTGACTACAAAATCTTCACCTCCCTATTGGCCCATCGCCTGGCCCTAGAGGCCCCGATCCTGGTACATACAGACCAGAACGGGTTCATGCCGGCGAAGAGAACTTCTCGTAACCTGCGTCGCCTCTTCCGAGTTCAAGAAGCGGCCACGCTACACTGGCCGAGATCGGGGTGTCTCGTCTTGGACCTAGAGAAGGCCTTTGACTCTGTGGAGTGGCCATTCTTAGGGGCGGTGCTGGACAAATTTGGCGTAGGGGATGCCTTCGCGGACATGGTCGGGCTACTTTACCAGAGGCCCGACGTCCGAGTGTGGACGGGCAGGCTGCTATCGGAGACAGTGCGGGTACACAGAGGCACCAGACAAGGTTGCCCCCTGTCACCCCTCCTTTTCTCTCTGGCCATCGAGCCCCTGGCAGCCCTACTACGGGATAAAGGAGCGGAATGGGGGATCCCGCTGGCTGATGGGATGCACACGGTCTCGCTCTACGCAGACAACCTGCTGCTCTATGTGCGAGACCTCACCGCGGTGCCCGCCACGCTGTCGGACATTTTCCGGACCTTCGAGGAAGTGTCGGGTCTCAGGGTCAACTGGACCAAGTCCGGAGTATACTCGTTCAGCCCGGACCTGGGGGAGTGTGACGTGCGCCTTGGGGGCGCTCGGCTTGCATGGTACCCGACTACGTTCAAGTACCTCGGGCTACAAATCTACAGAGACCCGCAGAGCATACTGGAGGGCAATCTGGTGCGCGCTATCTCCTCGCGGCTTGATCTGGAACACGGGGCGCCCACGAGTGGCCCTGGCGAAATTGTACTCCCCGACTGCGGAGGGAGGGTTGGCAGTCCCCAACATGGAGCTGTACTACCTGGCTGCGCAGCTACAATGGGTGACGTATTGGCTCAGCGACTCACACCTTGACGACACAGCCAACGCAGATCACCAGTGGACACACCCGCAGGTGTGCGCCCTGTTTCATCCACTGACCAAGGGACCCCGCCCTCTACCCCTGCACATGGCTGTGGCCCGTAAATGCTTTGTCCGTAGCCTGAAGCTGACGCAGACTGTCAGGCCGTATGCCCCTGCCCTCCCCCTGATGGGCACCCCCCGGAGGACTGGGATGGTGACACCACGTAACATGGAGCTCTGGACTGCAGCCGGAGTGGAGACAATGGGCGACCTGTACGCGGACGGGGCCCTGCTTCCATTTGCGGAACTATCGGAGGGCACGGGTCTGCCGGCAGGGCAATTCCTGCTCCACGCGTCAGTAATGAGGGCGTATACAGAATCCTGGGGGGATATCCAGGAGGAGCCACCGATCCATCACCTAATTCAGTACCTGCATGTTATGGGCAGAGGCTCACACATTACACACTGGCTGGCGCAGGCACTACTCATACACACACAGAGGCCCACACAGCCGATCAGGGACAAATGGGCAGCCCACCGTGGGAGGAACTGGACGGATAAGGAATGGAACCTGGTTCTGGCCAGCCCTGTGAACATCCCACGCAACTCCCGCTTCCGAACCATTCAGTTGTACATACTGCACCAGGCGTACTTATCACCAGATAGAATAAATAAATACTTCGCGACCAACACTGCCGCCTGTCCCAGATGCGACCTGCTAGGTGCGGACATCCTACATATGCTCTGGCACTGCCCATCTCTGTCCACATACTGGGGGGAGGTGACGCCACTCCTGACACACAGCACAGGCCCGGGGTTACCTGACACGTGGGAGGCATGCGTTCTTGGGTTGTACAAAAGGACTAAACTGAATAAAACGCAAGCCCGGTTCTGGGATCTGGGCCTCATCACGGCCAAGCGACTGCTCACTCGGCACTGGAAGAGAAGGGAACCACCAACCCTCGCACACTGGTATGCATCCTTCACTACTTGGGCCAGAGCAGAGGGCACGGCGCTGCGCCGGGAGGAGATAGCGGGTTTGAGGCAGTTCCCGATCGCACACCTCTGGGATGACATCCTGGGGTCCCTACAGGGGGAGGGCGAGGCCAGAGGGCTCACACAGAGACCGCTGAGACGGGCGGGCGCCCCAGGGGTGACAGCACCACAGACAGGACCGCGCATCGCACCCCCCCCCCAGAGCGTAACACCGATCTTTAGGCGCGCAGGTCACGGACACAGCCAGCCACCCACACGAGGGCTCTCTAACGTACACTGACTCGAATCTTGCCCTCAGCACCGCACCCCTGACACCGCTCCCACGAGTACACCCCCCCCCCCCTATTTTTTACCACTTCCATACTCCCACGTTTACGGTTTCGGACTCCTGTTTTTTCCAGCTGCAGCTATAGCCACTACCACAACACGATGGAAGGATGCCGCTAGCCGAGCGTTCGGCAGCGAGCCCGGGCACGGGCAGCGTCCGCCAAAACTACAGCTAGGGTACTTCATCTGTCTGCTGCACGCACCACACACTAAGCCGACAGTCGGTGGGGCGCTACCGCTCACCGAGGCTGTCCCTCATCAGGTCTGCGGCTATCTGCATATGCACACCATTGACCCCCCACTCCACTAACACACTCTCAGTGCCCATTGCACCGTTCAAAGGGTTTTTGGTGATATGCATGCCGGAGGGGCACGACGCAGCGCAGCCACAAAAGAGACAATGGGACACACCGATACGAACTGCTTTGTTTTTGTTTGCAGAGTTAACGGTTTATTTATAGAAAAAATTTAAAATAAGACGTCATTTATAGAGATGATTGTGTGCTGAACAAGAGTGATATGAATAAAATACCCGTTGTCTAGCACACCAGAAGGCGAGTAAAATGCTGCAGAGCGCCTCCCCCTGTAAACCTTTGCCCCAACGATCCACCGACTTGTTGCAGCCGGCCCGCGGGGTTGTAGGCTTTGCTATTTGTACTGCACTTTTGAACGATAATAAACGTCTTAAAAAAAAAAAAAAAAAGAGCGGGGCCTCTACCACCGAGCAATTGCCGGGTGAGGTGAGGTTCACTCCCACAAAAAGCTGGGTGAGTACTTTTCAAATTATTAATATATTTTCCCCCAAATTTATTTATTTATTTATTTATTTGAAGGTTTTATATAGCGCGAACAGGATCTTTGCAGATATTAGAGCGCTTTACACGGCTGGGAATGCCAGCAAGAGATTGGGGTTACACATAGGTAGAACAACACATCAATAATACAAATATAACAGTTAAATGTGTGCATAGATAGTCAGTAGCATCGATAATACAGGTGAGATACATAGTCATAAAGTTCGAACAGCGATTTAAATGTGTGCGTAGATGGTAGTAGCAACAATAATTCAGGTGAAATACATAATCATACATGTTCATACATGCATAGAGTTCGAGCAAAGTAATACAGGTCGGAGTAGGGTCTTCCGAAAACCACGCTAATCGGTCAAGTGTATTTGGCCATAAAAATGGCTTTTACTTCTTTCTTAAAAAGAGTGAAGGAGGAGATGAGCCTGGTTTCAGGGGGGAGTGAGTTCCAGATCCTGGGTGCCAGTAGGGATAGTCGAATACAAATGTTTAAACGACTGTGTGATATGATTCACCCACTTACTTTGAGCACTTGTTCGCCGTTCAGCATTGCATCCAGCTACTTTATTTTGACAATATTTCTTCCTTTTTCCTAGGGATGAAGAAGTAGCTCTCAAACTACTTACACATGAGATACATGTCTGGTAGGGTGGTAACAAACCAGTGATTTGATTTTAACATAATACTTTGTTCACTTAAGGTTTTTTGCAGTAGCACTTTCACACACAAGGTCCTGAAGAAAGGCAAGTCAATGAGCTTCACGGCTGAAACATGTCCACCCCACTTGTAGCCAATAGATAGTTCTAATTATCCTATACTATCAGGCAGTTTTTAACATTAGGCATCAGGACAATTCCTAATAAACATATTTTTTGTCCTTTTAGTCATTTTTCACTTGCACTGCACTCCATCAGCCCTCACATACCTTGAACAAACAAAAAGGCTGAGACTGTTTTGAGAGGAGGAAGCCCAATATTTACGCCTAAGTACCATCTTTGGCTATAGGTGACCCCGCTCTCTTGGTTTTCCAGATGACGAAGTTCCACCAAATGGGTGGGCTGATGGAAACCATACTCAATCCTGAGATTGTGCGAGTTATGTATTATTGGTGAACTGTAGTTGCTCTTATACTGTTGGTTTTTCTATCAGACCAAACAGACCAGTTCCCTTCCTGCAGTCAGTAAAGCTATCTCCTCCCAAAGGGCAAATAATAGCTCCTCAGTAGTCAAATAACGGTCCCACCTTCTTTAGGCAGCACAAGAGAGTTTATAGCGAGCAGGTGTGGGCGGGGCTATCCGCCGAAACGGGACCAGCTGGACCAGGTCGGGCAGGGACTCCTGGTACTCGGAGTCCCTGCTAGCATTCGGCGAGTTCTTTACCAAGCCCACACGCCCTAGAGCACTTACGCACAGGTCCCCAACTGGAAAGGGTGCTCCCTCAGTTGATCACAGCGCGAAGTGCCACCCGTGAATCGGCACCCGCGAAGCGGGTGCGGTGAGATGTGGTGTTCGGGCAGCAATCTCCTCCCAAAGGGCAAATAATGGCTCCTCAGTAGTCAAACTATGGTCTCAACTTCTTTAGGCAGCACAAGAGAGTTTATAGCGAGCAGGTGTGGGCGGGGCTATCCGCTGAACGCGGGACCAGCTGGACCAGGTCGGGCAGGGACTCCTGGTACTCAGAGTCCCTACTAGCATTCGGCGAGTTCTTTTCCCAGCCCACACGCCCTAGAGCACTTGCACATAGGTCCCCAACTGGAAAGGGTGCTCCCTCGTTGATCACAGCGCGAAGCGGGTGCGGCGAAATGTGGAGTTCAGGCAGCAATCTCCTCCCAAAGGGCAAATAATGGCTCCTCAGTAGTCAAATTATGGTCCCACCTTCTTTAGGCAGCACAAGAGAGTTTATAGCGAGCAGGTGTGGGCGGGACTATCCGCCGAACATGGGACCAGCTGGACCAGGTCGGGCAGGGACTCCTGGTACTCAGAGTCCCTGCTAGCGTTCGGTGAGTGCTTTTCCAAGCCCACACGCCCTAGAGCACTTGCGCACAGGTCCCCAACTGGAAAGGGTGCTCCCTCAGTTGATCACAGCGCGAAGCAGCACCCGCGAAGCGGCACCCGCGAAGAGGGTGCGGTCGAGATGTGGTGTTCGGGCAGTAATCTCCTCCCAAAGGGAAAATAATGTCTCCTCAGTAGTCAAATTACGGATAATTGATTATTCATGATTGGCATATTTGATTTACTGGTAAGTTCCTAGTAAAGTATGCTGTGTGTGACAGGGCCTGTAAATCAAATGCTACTAGTGGGCCTGCAGCACTGGTTGTGCTACCCACATGAGTAGCCCTGCAAAGGTATCTCAGACCTGCCAGTGCAGTGTCTGTATGCAGTTTAAAACTGCAATGTTTACCTGTCAAGTGCACCCACTTGCCAGGCCCTAATCTTACCTTTCCTTACTTGCACGGTACCTCTAAGGTAAGGCCTTTAAGGTACCCCTTGGGCAGGGTGCACTGTATGTGAAAGGTAGGACATGTACTGGTGTGTGTCACATGTCCCGATAGTGAGATGCTATCAATTTTGTTTTTCAATATTGAGAGGCTATCTGTCCCATAGGCTAACACAGAAGATGATTTGTAACATCTTACAAATATAACTTTCCATTGGGATAAGATAGAGAAATGACGTTTAGATTCTCTGAACTCAGAAACTATTGTTTAATTCTGTTCGAGTTGCTTTGAGCTATTTCCATAAGTGCCATTGGATGTCACTATTTATGCAAGATAAAATGATTCAAAAGTATATCTTTTGAATGAATGCCTTTTTAGGCACCTTTACAGTGCAAGTGCCAATTTTATAATATGCAGATGACGCTTTACTCTTAGCTCGTACTAGTAATGCACTGCGTCATCTAGTCCAGGATTATTCACAATTTATGTGTGATTTAAGCATGAAAGGGAATTATTCAAAGTCATTTATCTTAGTAGCAGGTTCAAAATAACGAAAATATCCGCAAATCACTACTGAAGAGGGGAAAATGGGGGTTGTCGATTCCTTTAATTATTTAGGGATTATGTTTGATTCTCAAACAAAATGGTAAAAGATGATTACCAATAGAGGAACACAGATGGAAAAAAACATTGGGGCTCTAACTAGGTTTATTAAAAAAAACTGCTTTAAAACCAATAGATCTAATAAAAACAGTGTACCAAGCCAAGACTGTATCTACTGCTACCTATGGGACAGCTGTTTGGGGCATGAAAGACTGTACAAAACTGCAGATTATCGAAGATAATTTCCTAAAAAGGATCCTTTCGTTACCACAGTCATGTGCCAACTACAAGTGTCACATGGAACTAGGTGCCCTTATATAACTGATATAATTGTAATGGCCTCTATCCTAATGTGGCACTCAATATGGCGAAAGGAGTCCCTTGTCTTGACAAGAGAGATTATCAAAGATGTCCTGAAACTAGATGGAGTAGGTAATTTTGCTTGGCTAACGTATGTTGAAATAACATTGAAGGAGGCTGGGCTTCATTACCTCTTCTTGGAATCTTCTAACAGCAGTTCTAAATCAAAAACTGACCTAAAAGCTCGACTGCTCTCAATTCGCCAGATAAAAAGGGAGATTAAAAATATTAATCTCCCAACAGTTAAATCTTACCTGGCGTGCCCCATCATAGAATTAACGAACTCAAATAGAACATATCCAACCTTTGTTACTAATCTGCAACATAGGTAAGTCTTGATGAGGTTTTGTCTAAATTATATTCCGTTAATGCTGGATACTCCTCGTAATGTTGTTGTTGTTTATGAACTCCCATTTTGTACATGTGATAATCAATCTACACCGGATGACATACATTTTTAGTTTTTCTGTAAATTTTATTATAATGAAAGGAAAGGTTTCATTATCCCTATTATGCGAAAAATGAATTTTAAACAGTGTCGCGTGGCACTTTATTATCTCCAGCTACTTCCTGATCCTTTTATCTGTTTCTCTTTAGCATCTTTTTTATTGCTGGCACTAAAAAAGAGATCTATAACTACCTGAAACTATATTGCTATAAAATAAAATGATTTTATGATTGTGTAAATGATCATGAACGTGTATCTGTGTTTTTAACCTAAAGTTTTTTTTTTCATGAATCGGCACAGACGCATCACTTCCACAACGCCTTGCATAGTCCATAGACTCTGTTTCCAAGGTACCATTGTTTGGGTCTCTGTGTGACTCCATGCCCGATTTATGACTGTCCACGACGTCGTAATAGCCCAGGTGGAGCTATTTTTGCAATATCCGTTCTAAAGTGATATTTTGATACATTTATGTTTGATTGTTGTCGTTTTTGTCTTGTTTGGTTTAAAGATTCTTTATTTTTCTAAATTGGTGGTGGTGTCCATTTGTGGCGTTTTCACTGTATTACTGTGTGTTTTGAGTACAAATACTTTACACATTGCCTTTGGGATAAGCCTGTCTGCTCGTGCCAAGCTATCAAAGGGGTGAGCGGGGGCTATCTAAAGTGTGTTTCCCCCTTACCCTGACTAGAAGCAAGGGTCCCTACTTGGACAAAGCTACATACCTCTGCCAATTAGAGACCCACATTTCTAACATTGGTGGATTGGTCTTATATTCGTACTTGACACACATTGATTGCTGTGCATCACTAGTCTAGACCAAACCACTACGTAACCACATACTGAGTTTTTGGTTCTATTTTTGACCTGACCCATGAACTATACACACGCCATGTCTCTCAATCGTAAACCAGCAAGTGAGGTTGCAAAATTGGAGTTTAATATTGAAATGTTACATACATACAAGTGGATCAACTCAGACATTTTTGCAAAAGGGGAAGGATATTTATGCTTGGTTTGCATCTTATGAGGCAGCACTCCAAGTGAATGATGTCCCAGAGAAACATTTGGGGGTGGGCCTGTGAAAACAGTAGCAGCCGGTGGGAGAAACACCTTAACACCTTTGGAGGAGGCGGGTACTCTTGATGGAGCAAGGATTCGCATGTTACGCGACTTGCTTGAATTAAAACCCCTTGCTTAACATTTAAAAATACTAATCAATCTGTTTCGTGTATTAATATTGCACTTTTACATTACACGCAGGTGTCCCAGAGACGCTTGCCTATGTGTTTATTAATCCTAACCACGCTTGCAACTGACTTGGTCGCTGCTATGCGGGATTTCAGTCTGCGCATGCGTCAGTCATACCCACGTGATGTGACACATTCGTAGTTCTGGAGGGATTTTTCGCTCATGCGCAGTATTGCTAATATGGCCGCTTTGTCTTTAACATGCTCTCCCCTTTCTACTGCTGCTCTGGCTCAGGTGTTTATTTCTGCTTAACTCCTAACGCTATAGATATTATAAAGTAAGGGGTGTAGTGCAGCTATTCATGGTATACAGTATATTCATTTTTTCTGTGTTTCTAAATTGTTTTCGCTTACTTTTCATGTGACACACTTTGGGGGCCTGGGAGCTGTGCGCCACTCCATCTTGGAAGCCCATATCACTCTAACCACGTGTTGAGGGAGAAAACGAATTGCGCAGGAGTGGAACTAAGCCAGCTGTCTGCCGAAGCTCAGATGCTCCTGGGAAAGCGACCTCTGCTCCAGGAGAAGACTTCGACTTGTACCTGAAGTGTTACAATGTTTAATAATGTCTGTGTGCCCTATTGTTTCAGCACTCTTATGCCATGGGAACTGGAATGTAAGGGGTGGGTTCAAATTATTTCATATTAATTATGTGAACTCCAAATTCTAGGTGGTGACAATGACCTAACCACCTCTCTTGTCCAATCCGAAGTTGGGGATCCTTTCATTTGCAACATTTGTGGGTGGTCCACTGACCCGAAAACAGTATAACTAGTCTAGTTTTAGCTATAGAAATTGTCCGACTTGTCCGAATAGCCGACCTGTCACTGACCCTATGAACTCTATAGGTGATTGATACAGAGAGCTGCGGAGCACTCTGTCCGTAATTTCCACAAACGTAGTCTGGGGTGGAGGAACTCTTAAGTGCTGGCGAAGCACTTTGCTGGGAGATTCGAGAACCCAATCGGGGTTATTGGCAGATTCCTTGCAGAGAGGGCGTAGCGCAGGCATTGCATCCGAAGCTGCAGGTGTTGGTCGTACCCTTCCGTGAGCCCAGTCCTGATCCAATCCTGGGGTGATCCTGTCCTGACTGTCCATGAGCTGTACCTACTCGCCTACTGGCATTCCAAGTCCTTGAGGGTCCTTTCCCGCCTTTCCCAACTGACCCGTGGCCAGGGTTAGTCCTCATTCTGTCCTAGGTAAAAATAAAATATATGTGGGTGTTCGTCCTTCTAAATCTTTCTCTCCTATTTTTCTAATAAAGCAATCTTGCCTGTGATTTATCTCTGACCTTTAAACTCTGACGGAAGTATTCTCTCTAGCATGTTCCTTATCTCTCCCCTACCCTTACTCAATTGCTGAATTGTTTTGCATATTTTAGTATGTTCCACTGTTACCCTTCCTATAGAAGTTGCACTTATTCTGAAGCATAAAACCTCTCAGTTTATTCCAATTAGCATTTAGTAGTATGTTCCCTTGTTCTTACCTATCCTTTAGTGATGAAATAGCATGTTCCTTCTCATGGTATCCTTCTGAAAATTAATGATTCTCACCCTGATTCATAGTTATATCGGGTTTTTGATCTTGGTTATAGATGGTTTCATTAATATCCAAGTTCCTTTGAAAAAATTCAGAAGTACGCTCTCAGGAAAGTGAGTCAGAAACCACATATGCAGGAACACAGGTTTATTCCACACAACGCGTTTCGCCTTGCGGCTTGATCACGTGTAGAAAAACAAAAGACCAAACACAGTGATAAAGTTTTTTGCGAACATAGAAAAAGGACCAACATAGAATACATGTAAATGGTGGCCATCTTAAGCTAGTCAAATACTGTAAGAAACACAGCTGTATTTACAAAGTGTACACCAGACAAATGATGAGTAACGCTGAGTCAAAGGTTTTTGAAAAAATCCAAGTCGGACGAATTAATCAGTAAACCAATTACAAAAGCACAAAAATGATAGTGTGAGTCAGTGAAAGGTCAAGTAAGAATCGAACACCCACTAAGGTAGTTGGGTAAGTTATTAGGCAAGTGCCTAAACAGATAGCAAACCAAGTTTTCATCTTGAGTAATAGGACAAAATTAATAGTACTGACTCTAGTGGTAGTTGCGTTAATGTTCATATGTACACCTTAAAAAATTGTTCTCTGGGCAACACAATTGTTCCAGTACACCCACAGTCATAATGGCAGGAGAAAACAAAGATGTCCTCTATCCACCGAAACACAAACAAAAACAATGCACTCATTAATGTAAACCTTATTCTCATGGCATATACAAACCTTTTATGATTTAGATAAAACCTTTAAAACTTCCTGTATTTGTGGTTATTATAAGGATATACAAATAATAAATGTATGTGGTATTAGTGTTATCTGCCTAGAGCTTAATTTTAGCTCCTGATCCATTGTGGTCAGAGGTACCTGTTCTCGAGGATTGGTAAGTCAGGTACACATGAAATATATAGAAAGTCGGAATTCCGAATTGCTGATAGCGCTGTGAAGGTTACCTGATTCAGGAAAATGTATTGATTCGCCCAATTAGCGTATATATTTGGTGAATAAGGATCGGGTGACCTGCGCGCTATATCAGTAATTTTCTGGTTAGCAGAGGGATGGTTAGGACTAGTTAAGATAGGCAGATAAGATATTTTGTGAATAAACCGTGAATCTATAACATGTGCTGCTAAAAGTTTATTGCTGCAAAAATATTTTCCTGCTAAAACCGATCAGAAATATTGCTTTGAAAATGTTATAAAATGTTTTGAAATTATATTTTATGAAATGCTGCTATATTATTGCATGTGATTAACAAATTGTTAGTGATTGTTCTATGTTGTCTAGAAATCCCCGGGGAATAGTATAGTGGGTGGTGAGCAGAATCCACCTAGCTGTGAGGTCACTGGCTGCGAGGAAGATTAGTGCATGGTTAGGTAGAACTGGAAGCGCTAATTAGGACCTTTTCTGAGTGAATAGTTGAATAAATGATAGCAACGAGTCCACTAATGAAACTTTAGTTGTGATATTACCTAGTAAGGGTCACACGAGGAAGGAGTAGTAGGTTCATCGGAGCTTGAATGATAGCAAAGGAGTGCCATGGTGAAACTTTTGACTTAGTATATATCCCGGAAAGAGTGGATGAGTCGAAGAAGTAACAGGTTCTCTAATGCTTGTGTGAAAGGGTAGGCAGAAGGGTGTATCCGTAGGGAATGAAAAGTAGAAAGAAGTGGTTTACTTGCAGTGAAACGAAAACCTTCTTTCGTTTTAAGACACTCGAGCACAGTGGCAAATGTTATACATTGTTAACTAAATTGAGCACTTGCACTTGTGAAGGAGGGAGTCGGTCGCAAAGCCGCGCTGACGTCACTCCGTGCCGCGCTGGTATTGGTTGAAACAGCGGGTGTGTAACGAAGCTGGTATTGTAAAAGGAGGGGTGAGTGCCAAAGCGTGAGACCGCGTCTCGCGAAAAAGGCCGCGCACCCATTGGTCGAAATTATTTGAAATCACAGGATTGATTGGTTGTTGCATCTGTTGAGAGACGCGCTGGTATTGGAGGAAGATTTGTAAACAGAGAGGTTGTATCTGATCACGGACCTTTTAGTTACACAGTCTATGTGGTATCCCGAATTCTTACCTGATCCACAACATTTAGGGTTTCGCAAGGATCAGATGCTAAGAGGCAGACCTTACAATATGTACGGAAGCAAGAGAAAAATGTAATTTGCTGATAAGATCAAGAATTACTTTAAGAAAGACAAGCCCATTAGAACTAGAGAAGGTGTAATTATTCCACCACCTAATACTCCTGCATCATTTATGATGTTCGACTAAGGGTATCATACCTGTGTATGGTTGGAGAACTGGGTAAAATACACTGAAGATGACGGAATCCTAGCATTTCCCTTAGATGGTACCTTTAATAGTAGAATTTTGTTTAATTTAAGGACCCGAATGAATGACTTACATCCCAGACCAAGGTTGACTCAGTATGAGGCTTTAGAAGAATGGGAGATTGAGGCCTTAGAAAGAGACAGACCCAGAATGGATAAGGGAGTGAGCAAATGGTACCCGAAATTGCAGCGAGATGCCAAAGAGAAAAAGATGAAACAGTGGAGACAGAATATGATGGTTGAGGGACTATTTCCAATGTTTGGTATAAATGAACCCGTGGGAGGGAAAAGCACAGATAAAACCCGACACCTAAGGTCTGCAGGTGATTCGGAAGATGAGTACCTGGAGGATTTATTAATGAAAAATCCACCGCCGTATGATGAGGAATCAAGGTCCCGGAGTTCGAAAAACCCATTTTTCCGGCACCCTAGAGAAAGAAAAGCCAGTGAAACAGATGTAACAGGAAAAGAGGGATTTGGTAGGCCTGATACAACCTTCCCGAACTATAGGCCATTTGGTGATGAAAGACCAGGAACGACAGCCCCAACTGCCCCAAGTTTGTATCCTCCTTTAGTTCCACAAGTAATACATGAAACACCGATTGAGAAGGTTTTACAGGAACAGGAAAGGGAAGCCTTAATTAAACAACGGAATGAACTAATTCAGAAAATATCGTTGTTGAATCCCAGTCCTGAAGCTTTGACAATTCCAGTAACTATTGGTCCCGTTGTTCCTCTTATGGGGATAGACAGGCTAGTCAAAAAACTTCAGTTATTACACCAGCTGTAGCACCACCCAGAAAAGAGCCTCTCATAGTTGATTATCAGACAAGTGAATGCGAATCTGTGGTTTCCCTGTTAGATCTGCCCATAAGGGAACCAGAGAATAGTGTCCCTCGAAACGAGAACCCAGGCTAGCCCAAGGGAAGTCCTGATAGAGACAGCGTCAGGTACTCGAAGTGCAACAGTAGTGAACTCGGAAGAAATAGACAGGTGGACCAGAGAATTAGAAAAAACAACTCCCCAGTCAAAACCGTTAGACATTTACAAGCTAAGAATAGAGATGGAAGAACTAATGGCTGGAAACGTGGGATTAGACAGACTGAACACTCTTAGCGAGGAAGAGTTGCTGTTCATATGCAAAAGTCTTACCCGAAACACCAGAGTGTTCCATGAGAAACTAATGGACACTGCAGCTAACATGGGAATAGATGTGAGCAAATCCAAAGTATTACAAAAGCCTTATAGAGCAGAATTTTCGGACAAAGACCTAGAAAACATGAATGTGTCCGGGAAAAAGGTGTAGATAAGGGAGTTGTTAAACCTGTTGCAGAAATGGGGAGATTTAGAAAAATGGAAAGCCAGATGGGCAAAGAAAAAGGAAGACAGTAAGGCCAGACCGAAGACTTCTGAATATGTCCTAAAGGAAGTCGATAAGCCAGAAACCTTGTATCCCATGAGAGAAGTGCCAGGGGGAAAATATGTACATGTGCCATGGTCCCGACAGGATATTGTGTCCTTTACAAATGACTTCCCAAAATTGAGAGAGAACCAGTGGAGTGGTATAGGCAGGTCGAGAGATTTGTCAAAGTCCAAAAATGCCTCCTGAAGGACCTATATGGGTTCTTCGACATTGTAGTTCCTGTAGATTTATGGACAGAATGTAAAATTGCAGTTGATTGGCCCAGTGAAGAGTATGAACGAGACTCAAGAACAGGAGCTCTCTCTCCGAATGTAATGAGACAATATGACAAGGTAATACAATATTTTAAAGGGAAAGTGCCAGCAAAGGAAACTGATTGGACCCGCATAGATAGAACTACTCAGAATCGTGAGGAAACGGTCCACTCCTATTATGAGCGACTGCTACAGGTATTCAAGACCTACAGTGGAATTGATAATATTGAAATGAAGGATATGACCCATTTCATTTATCGATTCGTGTTGGGATTGAGACCTGAGATCTCCCAGTGGATCAGAGACAACAAGATCTGTTGGCAGGGTAAACCTGTAGATGAGGTCCTGAAGTATGCAAAATACTGCGAGGACGAGATGGAGAACAAACGGAAGGCCCTAAAAGAGAAGGTAATGTGGGCCCAAGTGAAATTGGCGGAACAACAAGAAAAGCAGTTAAGTAAAATAAATAATAACACCCCGAATACAGGTACTGGGGGAGGAGGGAAACCCAGAACAAAATTGAGTCGAGAGGAGGCTATGAAAAAGTTTCCCTGTCACGGGTGCGGTCAGTTAGGGCACTGGAGAGACGAATGCCCGAATTTACAGACTGGTAATGTCCAAAATAAGGATTTAAATCCACAGGCGCAGAAAAAGGGGCCCCGAAAGACCCAGCAACAGGTAAAACAGAGTCAGTTGCCTTGTGCAGAATGAGACAGTTGAGGTATGGGAAGGAAGGGAGGATAGAAATGCAGCAACCTCGCAATTCCTGTTGAATGATACATTCCTCTGTGATGAACCTTACTGACGGGGCATGAGGGGGGAGGACGAGGAGTGCGTACTTGGCGCCTCCTTGCCGGTAGACCAGACAGGACCATACATTGAAGGAAAGGTTGAAGGAAATGATGTCACCTTCCTATTGGACACTGGTGCTACCCGTTCAGAACTGTGAGAACAGCAGACGTTCCTAACCTACCCCTCTCAGGAGAAGCGATCCAAGTAGTGGGTGTGTCAAACCAGATAATTAGTACCCCTGTAACTGAACCAATGGAGATTTCAATAGGGAATTTTAAAGAAATGCACAGATTTGTGGTCGGTGATTCTAGTCCTGTGAACTTATTGGGACGTGATTTGCTGTGCAAAATGAACTGCACCATCTTTTGCACACCAAAAGGCGTTGAAATCCAGACTCCAGATGAAGACGGATTGTACAAACTAATGTTGCTAAGACCTGACTCAGAAATTAAGAAATTAACATTGCAGGACTTACCTGAAGAGCTCCAACAGGCAGTGATACCGGAAGTGTGGGATTTCACTGGAAGGGATGTAGGACTAATGGCAAATGTAGACCCAATTCAAATAGCCATAAAGCCAAATGCTGTTTACCCGAATACCAGGCAGTATAAAATGAGTGCCGAAGTGAAAGCTGGAGTTGCCATTGAAATAAAAAGATTGCTAGAAGCCAACATCATACAGGAAGTAATGAGCAGTCCTTGTAATTCGCCCATAATTGGAATCAAAAAGCCTAGCGGAAAGTACAGGGTAGTGCAAGACCTGCGCAAGGTAAACAAGATCGTTGTCCCTTGCTGTCCTATTGTGCCAAACCCTGCAGTGATTTTGTACCAAATTCCATGGAATGCTGGATGGTTTACCATCATTGACTTGTGTCACGCATTCTTCTCTATCCTATTGCATCCAGACAGCAAATTTATTTTCTCATTTGAATTCACCAGTCATGTCTATGTCTGGAATCGTGTCTCTCAAGGGTACACAGAGAGTCCTTCTAGTTCCACTCAGATTTTAAAAAGATGCCTTGAATCATTAGTCTTACCTGGAGAATCAGTTTTGGTCCAGTACATAGACGACCTCCTGGTGGCGTCTAAAAGTCGGAACGACTTTGTTACTGATACCATTGCATTGTTGAACCATCTGGGTAAAGGAGACAAATTACAGTTCTGCAAAAATTCAGTGAAATATCTGGGACACCAGATAGAAAAAGGTATCCCGAAGGTTACTTCAGAAAGGATTAGGATAATTCGAGACATGGAATTACCCCGTACTCAAAAAGACATCAGAATGTTCCTGGGGGTGGTGGGGTACTGTAGACAGTGGATTGCGGGATTTGCAGTCCTAGCTAAACCATTGATAAAAATGACCAAGAAAGGAGCAAAAGATCCAGTCGAGTGGGATGATGAAAGCATGACATCCTGGATAAAATTACGAAACTGTTTGTGTTCAGCTCCTGCATTAGGAATGCCTGACTATTCAAAGGATTTTGCCTTGTTTTGTGACACACGAGACAATTGCGCACTCTCAGTCCTGACTCAAATTCATGGTCTAACTAGACGTCCGGTGGCATATTTCTCTGCTACCTTAGATCCATGGGCTGCTGGATTGCCTGGATGTTTGAAAGCAGTAGCTGCCACCTGCACGAGTCTTGAACAAAGTGAGTCCATTGTCATGGGACATCCAGTAACTGTGTACGTTCCACATGCAGTTGTAATCCTACTGACCCGGACCAAGACTCAGTACCTCACACCTAGTCGGCTGACTAAGTATGAGAGGATTTTAGTGGGTGCTGCCAATGTAACTATCACTAGATGTAATATACTGAACCCAGCAACTCTATTACCAAATACACTGGCTGCAGAAGTCAGGGAGGAGGTTGAGCATAATTGCATTGATCTCACTGAATATAGCACAAAACCACGCCCAGATATTAAGGAAACAGCTTTGCCCATAGAAGACATTGAATTGTTTGTGGATGGCTCATGTTTGAGACATGAGGATGGAGGCCTAAGTGCTGCCTATGCTGTGGTTACCCTAGCCAAAACAATAGAAACATCCTACCTATTTGAAGTAAAATCTGCACAAGTAGCCGAATTGGTTGCATTGACAAGAGCTTGCAAAAATGGGAAAAATAAGAGAGTAACCATATACACTGACAGTCAATATGGTTACGGGGTTGTGCATGACTTCGGTCAATTGTGGGGGCGTGGCTTGGACGCCGATCGGGATGGCGGCGTGAGCTTGCAGCTCCGCGCGGAATCCCGCTAATTCTCCTGATTCCTGCACCCAGAGCGACCCGTGGTCGATAATCCTGGCCTACGAAGTGTAGGGGAGCCACTAGGCATCGATGGACAGCTGCTGGGGGACCGCTGGCGCCGGGGAGACCTCTACGAACGACGGCCAAGGTGTTGCCGAGAGTGCGAAGAAAATGGCGGCGGAGCGGACCGATGGTTCTGGACGACGACATTGAGCAGTCCTGGCGCCGACTGGTGGGGGGACCCACTGCTGTGAGATCAACGCTGTGGGGGCTGTGGCGACGGTCCTGAAGATTGGGGGACCGGGAACCCGGCGCTGCTCGGACATTGGGGACGATTGCTCGCCGCTATCCCGCCTCCTTCCCCTCCTCCCTCCGGACCAGGAGGGGGCAAATCGGACGGTGCTGGCCCATTTGGTCCTTGGAGTTGCGGGCATAAGTGGTGGCACTTGATCCTGTACATTATTGAGACGCTCGCCCCGTCCCACGGCGACTGCCGGGACTAAGCGAGTCTCTTTGCCTGTGACGCAGTAACCTAAGATGGCGGCTGCAGGAGGAGCGGCGGCTGTGGAGCAGGGACAGGAGGACTTGGCTGCGCTGTCCCAGGTGGGCGAGACCCCCCCGCCGATGTTGGACCAGGAGCAGCGACTGCATCGGCGCTTGGATGCCATACTGGACGCTATCACCTCGACCAAGGAGGCGTTGCAGCAGGACATTGCACAGGTCGCCACGGGGCTGGGGTTCTTGCGAGCGGACCATGCAAAGCTGGCGGATAAGGTCAAGGACCATGACCAACTCTTATTGGACCTGAAACCGTCGGTGGTGACCGCGGAACATAAGATAACAGACTTCCTGGCCCGGTTGGATTCGCTGGAACGACGAGCGGAGGATGCCGAAAGCCGCAATAGGCGGAACAAGGTGCGGGTTGTAGGCCTGCCGGAACGAATTGAGGGGGAGGATGCGGTGGCCTACATGGAGGACTGGTTCCGAACTGTGGTGGCACCGGATGGACTTACTCCTTTCTTTACCCTGGAACGAGCCCACAGGGTGCCGGCTCGCCCACCAGCGCTTGGCCGCCCTCCCCGACCGATGGTGGTGCGGCTCCTCCATTATAAGGACCGGGACCTCCTCATCCAGAGGGCTCGGGCATCGGGCCCGTATGAGGTGGAGAACAGCAGGGTTACGATCTTTCCGGACTACACCCAGGCGGTCCAGAAAAATAGGGCATCGTTTCTGGCGGTGAAGAAGGAACTGAGGGAGGAGGGCATCCAGTACTCCTTGCTCTTCCCGGCCAAGCTGCGGGTCATCCTGGATGAGACCACGCACTTCTTTCAGACCCCGGACGAAGCATGGCAGTGGCTAGAATCGTACAGGGCTGGGACGGATAGGTCTCACAAAAGTAGACGAGATCGGCCCAAACCACCTCAGGTCAGACAATCCCAACGGATCCGGTCCCGCAATAGGCGCCAGCGGGAGAAACGGGAGGCCCAAATGGCTGCGGACAAGAGAGAGGCGCTTGCAGCGACGGCGGCCATTACGAGATCGCAGCCAGAAAGTGAACTGGCGGAGACGGACTCTGGCGACAAAGGCGGCAGGACTGGAGAGGACCTTTCGGAGGCGGAGAGTTCAAAGGGGCCGGTGGTCACCCCCCAGACATCTGATGGGATTTTTCATGGTTGATGCTTCATTGGGACTTGGACACGGTTTTTGGTAGGGTGGTATCCTGTTGGGGCTGGGTGGGTTGCCGGGTAGGGTGCCGCGTTGGCATGATGGGATGGGGAGCGGGGGGCGTGGGCTCCGCCCGCTGGGGTCGGCGATAACTCACCCCCCCAGGGCCCTTAAGGCCTTCTGTGGTGGCGACCACAGGTTAGACGGATGTGTGTTTGGTTTGAGGTTTGGATCGGGGCTGACACTGGGTTTGTGGGCTCTGTCCTGGGGAGTGGGGTTTGGGGTGTTTTCTTTTTCGAAGTTTGTTTTGGGGGGGGCAACTGCTATGGTGTGGGCGCGAACTGGCAATGTTTGACTTGGATTGTTCACTGCTGGTATGGGGACGTTACCTAATTTAAAATGCCTGACGTGGAATGTCCGGGGGCTGCGAACTATGGTCAAGCGCCACAAGGTACATGCGTATTTGGTGCGACGGGGGGTCCAGGATGCCATGCTGCAGGAGACCCATTTGACGAAAAAGGAATGTACCGCACTGCAAAAGAGGTGGCGGGGTCAGGTGTTTGGCACCACTTACTCAGCGTTTGCTAGAGGGGTACTGATATGGGTGAGAGCGGGGATACCGTTTCAGGTATTGAATCAAGTGGTGGATCCTGAGGGCAGGTTTGTGGCGGTGGAGGGACGGTTGTATGGTCGGGATGTGGTTCTCTGTTGTGTGTACGCGCCAAATGCTGATCAGGCCCGATTCTTCGATGGCCTTTCCGGGTCCTTGGCCTCTTTCCTAGCGGGCCCGGTGATAATGGGAGGGGATTTTAATTCGATTACGGATGTGGCCTTGGACAGGTCTCACCCTCCCCTTGTTGATTCCCCGGTACGCAAGTTAGCCATGCACAGGAAGGATTGGCAGGATAGGTGGGGGTTGCTGGATGTATGGCGGGAACAACACAGGGATGTTAGGGACTATTCCTTTTTCTCAGCCCTCCATGCACTACATGTGAGAATTGATTCGGTGCTCTGTGGCGGGTCCCTGGCCCCACTGATCTCTCATACGGAGTATTTGGCCAGAACCATATCGGATCATAATCCCCTATTGGTACATGTCCAGTGGCAGCGGGAGCGTTCAGCGATTCCAACATGGCGGCTCCGGCCAGACACGTTGGAGGACTCGGTGTTCAGTGAAGCGGTCCAGCAGGGCATCGATCATTATTTCAGTGAGAATGAGGGTACTGCTACATGTAGGTCCACTGAGTGAGATGCGATGAAAGTGGTGGTGAGAGGGGTATGCCTGGGTAGGTTTTCGAATGCTCGTACGTCTGTGTTGAATGCACTTGCCAATGCGGAAGAGATACTGAGAGACCTGGAGCGGCGCAGGCCGGCTCGACCGGACTTGCAGGCCCGGTTGCTAGAAGCTAAGGAGGTGGTCGCTACCGAAACGGAACGGTTGAGGAGTTACGACTATAGGCAATACGCCATCAGAGCGCATGCTGAAAGAGATAAGGTGGGCACGCTTCTGGCCAGACTTGCTAATCCCGACATTAGGGGCTGCCCGGTCCTTAGCATCAACAACGCACTGGGGGAAACGGTGTATTCTCAGGCAGCGGTGCTGGAGTGCTTTCGTGTGTATTATGAGGAATTGTACCAGAGTCAGTTGGGAGTAGAAGCCCACGAAATCGCAGAGTACCTAGAGGCGAGGCAGCTTCCGGTCCTTGACGACGAGGACGCGAAAGATCTGGGCGGGCCGGTCACACTAGCTGAAATAAGGGCGGCCATTAAGCATATGGCGCGGAATAAAACACCCGGTGTGGATGGGTTGCCGATAGAGTTCTACCAGAAGTTTGTAGATAGTTTGGCACCCAGACTGCTGGTGGTATACACGGAGGCATATGAGTCAGGGGGTTTGCCCGGATCCATGAGGGAAGCATTGATAGTGCCGCTGCTAAAGCCCGGCAGGGATGCGACGGATGTGAGGTCCTATCGACCGTTGTCCATGCTGACGGTGGACTACAAGATACTAAGCCGGATCTTGGCCACCAGGTTGGCTCCACATATGACTGGCCTGGTACATAGGGATCAGGCGGGGTTTATCCCCACGAGGAGTACGGCGTTGAATATTCGTCGCCTGGTTGGGATAATGGATGCGGTAGTGGATGAGAACGGGGCCCAGGCGGTACTGTCAGTGGACATTGAGAAGGCCTTCGATAGTTTGGAATGGGTTTTTCTGGATGGAGTGCTAGAGAGGTTTGGTATTGGTGAGGGGTTCCGCAGATGGACGAAGGTGCTGTATTCCTCGGCGACGGCGCGAGTACGCCTGGGTGGCTTGGTGTCTGCGGCTTATCCGGTCGGTAGAGGCACGCGGCAGGGGTGCTCCCTTTCCCCCCTTCTGTTCGCCCTGGCGATGGAACCCTTGGCGGTCCATGCTAGGTCGGGAGACAGATACGCGGGGATTGAAAGCGGCGGGCGGCTACACCACATCTCGCTATATGCGGAAGATCTATTGCTTTATCTGGACGACACGGAACGAGCATTAGAAGGGGCGATGGACCTGTTGTCGGTGTTTGGCCAGTTGTCGGGCCTCAAGGTCAATTGGGCAAAGACCTGTGTGTTCCCGCTTCCCGCGCCCTGCCCCGCACGTGACTTGGGGGTGGTTTGGGAGCCATCTTGCTTCACTTATTTGGGAGTCCGCATCTACCACGTGACCGCGGACCTACTAGAGCGCAATGTTGGACGGTGCATACGGGCACTGAGAGGTAGTATGTCTTTTTGGGCAACCCTTCCACTGACGGTGCTGGGTAGGATTGCTCTTTTGAAAATGGTGGCGCTCCCCCGGCTCCTGTACTACTTTCGGACGCTGCCCATTTGGATTCCTCAGAGGATCTTTAGGGACCTGAGGACGATGGTTATCGGTTTCCTGTGGGGGCATGGCCGCCGTAGAGTGGCACTGAGCACGTTGCTACGCCCCAAGATTGAGGGGGGGATGGCCGTCCCCGATTTTGAACTGTATTACTTGGCGGCGCAGCTCCAGGTTTTTACGCAGCACGTGGCTCGGGTGTTTAGGGGACCGGAGTGTGATCGTGAGTTGGGGATACAGCGCCATGTGCTGGCCTATATCGTCATGCAGCAGAAACTGGAATTGCGAGGCCTCACTATGGAGGAGCGGACGCTCAGGTTATGCTGGCAGAGGAGTCTCAGGAGGGCGAAGGCGACTCGACCGTATGCGCCGGAGATACCGATTGGCATGCTGACAGCCCTACCACATGGGGGCGATTGGTCCCCATTGTTGGAATGGGAGGAGGCGGGACTTCAAGTGGTGGGGGACCTGTATGTCGATGGGACCTTGGTGCCCTTCGGAGTACTACAGGAACAGTTCGGGCTACCTGAAGGGGGCTTCCTCTTACACGCGGCGGTGGTGGCGGCCATACAGAAGCATTGGAGGGGAGGGCTAATCGAACCGGACACGACTATGGCATGCCAGTACGTAGTAATGGCAGCGGGCACCTTTAAGGCGGTGACCTGCCTCCATAATAGGATGCTGAACGAGGGACTGGAACCGCTCCTGGGGCTCAAGGCGAAATGGGAGGAGAGTATAGGTAGGCCCATTCCGGACACGGCATGGAGCCATATACTGCAGCGTACTTGGAAAGGCACGAGGAACGCGCGTTTCCAGCAAGTGCACTTCTTTGTGTTACATAGGGCCTACCTGTCTCCGGAAAAGATACGACTGTACTTCCAGGTGCAGGACGCACGGTGCCCGAGGTGCTTGTCACCGGAGGCGGACATGGATCACCTGTTCTGGGGTTGCCCGAATCTGAGGGCCTATTGGGCAGAGGTGGGGGACCTTCTTAACGAAGTGACTGACAGGGAGGTGGAATTTGATATGGCGGCGTGTCTGTTGCTCTGGTTCCCGCACACCAAACACACCAAGGTGACGAGCAAATTCATTGACCTGGGGTTGATACTTGCTCAAAGAGAGATTTCGTGGCATTGGAAATCTAAGGGAGGGCCGTCAGTAAGGAGGTGGAAGAATGACTTGCTGCGGTGGTCCGAGTGTGAGAGTGTGCTCCGAATGAAGCAGGCTGTCAAGCTTGATAATGAAAAAGCCTTGGAAACAGCGCGTGCGTGGGAATTGGTGGTGCAGGCCTTGCGTGATTCATTAGTGGAGGATGAGGACTGAATGGATGGGACCTGAGGACGCCGCGAGGCATGCTAGCTCAGAGTTATCATTGACATTGTAGCGGAACCCATACTATAATCAGGAACATGACACACGCCATTAGCGGTTGCCGGGGAGGGAGCACTAGGGGGTTGTTTAGCGGGTGTTCGGGGTGGGTTAGGAGCCGGGAGGTGGATTGACTGTAGTAGCGATTCTGGGACTGAGAATGGGCCTGTGGGGCATAGGTGGATAGCGGGAGGTGGCAGGGGGATACGGGACAGACATGATAGGGCCTCACAGAGCACGGGGGTGGAACGGTAGCGGTTTTGTAGCATTGATCTGCACACGTAGGATGGCTGTTGTTGGGTATAGGTTGTGGTTGGGGGGGTAAAATGCAGATACGTAAAACGTTTTTCGACCATTGTCCCATAGGGACGCTCACCATGATGTCTTACTGTTATTTAGGACACTGCGCCGCCCGGCCTCCGGGATGCGGGCTGAATGGCTGTGTATGGTACACGCTCTCACGATTGATGCGGGGGACACCATGAGTGGGTTGGTTGAACAATTGTAAGCTGTGGTTTCTAATTCTGCAATAAAAACAAATTAAAAAAAAAAATATATATTACTTCGGCCAATTGTGGCTGCAAAGAGAATTCATGACTTCCTCAGGTACCCCTATCAGAAATGGAAAAGTGGTACAGAACCAACTGGAAGCAATCCAGTTACCAAAAGAATTGGCAGTGGTCGAGTGTGCTGCTCACAAATCTGGCAACGACAATGTGACAGCTGGTAACCGTTATGCTGACCAAATAGCCCAATATTGTGCCCGCAACAAAATGTCATTGAACATCACATTGGGGGGGAGTCGGAAACAGCTGCCAACTTATGGTGTTTGAGGATGTATCAACTTAGGAGGAACTGAAAGGGTTGCAACAGGCAGCAGAGCCAGAAGAAAAGGAAAGATGGGAGAAAGATGATTGCCATCCAAGGGATAGAGATGGTATCATTGTTCATAAGGATGGTATGCCTGTGTTACCAGACAGTATGGTCGCTTCTATGGCAAGACTAATCCATGGAGATACACACATAGGGAGAGATGCAATGGTTCGTGTCTTTAAGCAAACATGGTACAGTTCGAAGTTCAGGAACATTGCAGAGGCACTTTGCCAGAGGTGCTTAACTTGTCAGCAGTTTAATCCTGGAAAGAAAACAGTGGTGTTGCCCAGTACAATTGGAAAAGCAGAAGGCCCTTTTATCAGACTACAGGTTGACTTTATTCAGTTACCCCTTTGCAGAGGACATAGGTATGTTCTTGTCATAGTGTGCCTATTTTCAAAATGGGTAGAAGCCTACCCAGCCAAGAAAAATGATGCCATTACTGTAGCCAAATTGTTACTAAGGGAACTGATACTTAGGTACGGTTTTCCAGTCACAGTTGAATCGGACAGAGGTGGGCATTTTGCCAATGATGTAATAACTCAGCTTTTTGAGGCATTTGAAATTACCCAAAAACTGCACTGTGCATATCAGGCTTCTGGAGTAGTAGAACAGCTGAATGGCACTACAAAGTCAAGACTGGGAAAGATGTGTAACTCTACTGGATTGAATTGGATAGATGCTTTGCCCCTTGTCCTGATGGGACTGAGAAGCATTCCAGACTGAAAAACAGGCCTGAGTCCCCATGAGATACTAATGGGAAGAGTGATGCGGCAGGCATGGGTACCAGGACACAAACTGCTAAGTATTTCTGATGATTTGGTACTAGAATACTGCAAGCAGCTGGGTGACCAAGTGCGTTCTATCTCTCACCAGATTGGGGAAGACGCCGTCGCCAGGCCCACAACTCCAGTCCATAATTTGAAACCAGGAGATTGGGTTGTGCTTAAGAAACACACCCGAAAGAGTTGCCTAGCACCGAAGTGGGGAAAGCCAAGGCAAGTGATTCTCATCACTACGACTGCGGTGAAATGTGCAGGTGGGCCAAAGTGGATCCATGGAAGTCATACCAAAAGAGTGACTGAAAAGGAAGTGGCTGAGGCTGAAGTTTGCGTAGCTGAAGGGGCTCCAGACGATGGTCCTGAAGTAGCTGAGGACGAACCACCGAGCACCAGCCAAGACAAATGGTATCCTGCAGATGATCCTGCTCTTGATCCAATAAGAACCAGAAGATACACCTACTTAGATAGAGAGTGGGATAGTGAGGATGAGACAGGACTAGGAAGAGAAAATCAGATAATCGAAATCCATGACAGATCTGATGAAGAAGGAGGTCAGATAGGGACAGAACAGGTCATCGACACACCTCCCACAACTCCGGAAACAGAAAAGGAACAATTAAAAGTTAGGGCGGAAGTTCATGCGGAAGAAGATCAAGGGTTCGAAGTGCATGAACAAGATCAGATAGAATTAGATGAACGTGTTCAGGAAACAGAATTTGAAACAAATAAAAGTCAAAATCAGCATACACCTGAACCAGGCCAGTTTAGCAACCAGGCAGAAGAATCTGTAATAAGACCTGGGACTAGTCAGACAGGAAGAGAAGACGGAAGTGTCGAAATAGCTGTGCCACAACTGAATGAAAACAAAAGAGCTCATGAAGAAAGCCAATTTACAGTGCCAGTTAAAAGACTTAAAAAGAAGAAAGATGAACCAAGATTCATAAAAAGACTAAAACTGAGATTGAAAACTGTGGAAGAAAAGCTAGAAGACCGAAAGAAGGATGCCAGTGAAAAGGAAAGGGTTGGAAACAAGCCTCAAAGAAGAAGTGACAAAATAAAAAGACAAAACAAGAAATATCGGAATCCTGAATGGACTTACCTAGTACTAGAAGAATTTGAAGACCTCGAAATAAGTGACGAGAGTGACGAAGAATCGATTGCTGATCAGGGTTCCGAAGAAGAAGACCCCACCTGAAATTTTTAACCTGCGTAAGCCACCTGTGTAAAGTTACAAAGAGGGGTTGAAAAACTTCTTCTAAGCCAAAAATGTCTGATTCAAATGTGAATGGAAGACCTAGACAGAATTGCTGTAAAACATGCTGTAAAATATGCTTGTGTAGTGTAGCAATAGTACTGATAGTATGGATAGGACTAACAGTCTTAATACCTTTTATGGTAAGCAAATATTCTAACCTGTATCCTACTAAAATAGTGACGAAAGACTCAGATGTTTTGCCGACAGAAGAAACACCACAAAGTGTAGAAAGACGTGAGAAAACCTCTAGCCTTAAACAGACAAAAAGGGACGTAGATGCATCAGACGAGGGAGGACTACATTATCACAGAATAAGAAACAGGACACATTTAAATGTATTTGCAAATCTTTTAGTTCACTATGTAGAAGCTATGGAAATAGAAGACTATTATGTCTGCATGAAGCTACCCACTTCTGTAGCTGAAGGTGTGACCTATCATCATTTACCCCTAACCTATGGAATTTCCTGAAGCATTTTAGCAAGCCTCTTCTATAGAGGAACTTTACAGTATTACTATTCTAACTCAGACGTAATATTTTCTGAACTTCCTATTCTGGGAAACCTGAACATTGTACATATCAAGAGTGACGTGACTCGTTATATGGGAGAATACTTTCTGACTATAGGTGACATAGATTTAGGTGAAGCACACAGAAATAATTTGACCTGTTCATTACATGAACAAGAAAAGATGTTTTTAAACATGGCAGAAAAGAGAAGGGAAAGTTTCTGAAGAAAGGCCAATGACAAAAGACAGAAAACTCCTAAATGGGCAGAAAACATAGACAGCACCTCAAAGGGTGAAGAGAACGCTGCACTGTTACTGGATTTCGAAAGAAAGGGGAAACTTTGTCTTCATAGAGAAAAGACTAGTTATTATAACAATGTATTCATCGGTTCCAGTGAATGCGAACACAATTATAAGGTAATTGGAGGTTGGGGTTTCAAAAATGGGTCAGAACATGTGTTTCCCGGAATTTATTATATATGTGGAAACAAGGCTTATTTCAAATTACCGGATCACTGGTATGGAAGCTGCTATTTTGGCATTGTCTTCTCGAAAATATACCATGTGAATGACGCCGCTGGAAGCAATGAAAATACTAATGGTTTAGTGCGTAGTAGAAGAGAAAGTGTAGGAGAAATAATAGGTGATATCTTTAGTGCATTGATACCTGGAGTGGGAGTGGTTCTGAATACACACCGAATTTGCAAATTGTCTACAGTAGTGGATCGGTTATCTACTGACACTGCTGCTGGATTCTTGCTGGTCAATACCGAACTGGTTGCGATCAGATCAATGGTTTTACAAAATAGACTTGCTCTTGATACCTTATTGGCAAAAGAGGGCGGAGTCTGTATAATGTTGAAAGCGCAACATTGTTGCACTTACATTCCAGATAAAAGTGTTGAAATTAAGAAATATATTTGAGAAACATAACTAATTTGGAAAAGGAACTCAAATCACTGGAGGTTGACAGTGCCTGGAAGAGACTAACTGATGGTCTCTCCTCTGTAGGTAGTTGGTTTTCTAACATAGGTAAAAGTCTTGTGAGTAAAATACTGATGCCAATAGCAGGGATTAGTTTAATTGTGCTAATAATAATAATGTGTTGCAAATGCCAGAAATGCAAAAAGAAGTATGCTGTGAACAAGAGAGGAGTGAAAAGGAATGTTGATGAACTTGAATTAGAAGAGCTGAAAAATCAAATTTATAAAAAGGCAAAGAATTTCCATCCTAATAAGGATGCAGGGAAAAGGCTTAACAACAAATTTGTTGAGATTGAGATGGATGAGATATGAAAGAAAAGTTGGCATCTGGTTCCATTAATAGTGATGATAGTAAATATCATCAAAGAGGGGATTGATGGAGCAAGGATTCGCATGTTACGCGACTTGCTTGAATTCAAACCCCTCGCTTAACATTTAAAAATACTAATCAATCTGTTTCGTGTATTAATATTGCACTTTTACATTACACGCGGGTGTCCCAGAGACGCTTGCCTATGTGTTTATTAATCCTAACCACGCTTGCAACTGACTTGGTCGCTGCTATGCGGGATTTCAGTCTGCGCATGCGTCGGTCATACCCACGTGATGTGACGCACCCGTAGTTCTGGAGGGATTTTTCGCTCATGCGCAGTATTGCTAATATGGCCGCTTTGTCTTTAACGCACAAGTTACTACTTGTGTAACGATATATCTGTAAGAGACATTAGTTAGTGATAGATTCCTTACCTTAGAATATCCCCAGGCGTCAGACTGGATCCGGAAAGTTTTGCGTAGCAGTACCCTTGCGCGTCGGCAGGCGTCGTCTGCGGCTCCGCGTCCGTCGTAGGCGTCGTGGGCGCCGTGATGACGTCGTCGGAGTACTTAGACGCCGCCTCCGCGTGCTGACGTCAGTTCTTAGCCACAGCTTTTCCGCGCCAGAAGCGCAGAGCCATGACAAAAACCGACACTGGTGCCAAGAAACTAGGGCCCTGAAAGGGGGAGACCTTAACCCTAGATATCGGTTCGCAGAACGGGGAGGGTGTGAGGGTCGGTAAGGAATCTATCACTAACTAATGTCTCTTACAGATATATCGTTACACAAGTAGTAACTTGTGCATCTGAAAGAGACACGTTAGTGATAGATTCCTTAACTTAGAATAGATACCCCAGCAATACCATCCCCGTGGTGGTGGGTCTGCGAACCAATATTTACACCAGAAAGTCCTGGAGAACGGAGCGGCCAAAGTAGCCATCCCTCCGGACTTGACTGTCCAGGCAGTAGTGCCTAGCAAACGTGTGCAACGAGGCCCACGTAGCTGCCTGGCAAATGTCCTGCAAGGGCACACCTCGGCCCAAGGCAGTTGTAGTGGCCGTGGCTCGAGTGGAATGAGCCCGCAGCCCAACAGGTGGTTCCTTCTTAGCCAAGGAGTAACACGCCTGAATGCACATGATAATCCATCGAGAGATGGTCCTCTTGTGCACCGCTTTCCCTTTCTTAGCGCACGCGTACCCAACAAAGAGTTGATCATCCACCAGGAACTGGCGTGTGCGATCCAGATAGAACGAGAGCGCACGTTTTGGGTCCAGACGGTGGAGCCTCTCCTCCTCTCTCGAGGGGTGCGGAGGCGGAAAGAAGGTGGGCAATGTGATGGACTGCCCAATGTGGAAGGCCGTGACCACCTTTGGCAAGAAGGAGGGCCCAGTCCTCAAAACAACCTTGTCCGGATGGACTGAAAGGAAAGGAGGCTTGCAAGAGAGGGCCTGGAGCTCACTCACTCTCCTGGCAGAGGTGATGGCTACCAGGAAGGCAGTCTTCAAAGAAAGAAGGCGAAGTGGACAGTTATGAAGTGGCTCAAAGGGAGCGCACCTCAGAAAGGTTAGAACCAGGTTCAAGTCCCACTGAGGCATCACGAAAGGAACAGGAGGAAAGGTATGAGTGATGCCTTTCAGGAATCTGTTAACAATAGGGGACTTGAACAAAGAAGGTTTGTCAGGCAGCCTCAGAAAGGCTGAAAGAGCCGAAAGATAGCCCTTGATAGTGCCCAGAGCAGAGCCCTGCTGGGCAAGAGAAAGAAGGAAGAGAAGAACCTCAGAGAGAGGGGCATTGAGGGGATCCACAGCCTTTGCTGTGCACCATGCCACAAATCTGTTCCACCTGCAGGCGTATACCGTTTTTGTGGAGGGACGCCTGGCTGCCAGAATGATGTTGCAAACTTCAGGAGGCAAGTCAAATGGCCTCAACTGTCGCCGCTCAATCTCCAAGCATGGAGGTGGAGACTGGACAGGTTCGGGTGGAGGACCGTCCCCTGCTGCTGCGACAGAAGGTCCTCCTGAAGAGGCAGACGAATCTGGGGATCGACTGACATGTTGAGTAGCTCGGGATACCAGTACCTTCGAGCCCAGTCCGGAGCCACAAGGATGACCTGTGCCCGGTCGCGCTTGATCTTCTTCAGCACTCTGGGCAGAAGTGGTATAGGCGGAAAGGCGTACAACAGACCGCAGCTCCACTCGCGACGAAAAGCGTCTCCGAGCGAGTGCCGCCTTGGAAATTGCAACGCGCAGAACTGATGACAGTGCGCGTTCTCTTAGGTGGCGAATAGATCTAACCAAGGCTCTCCCCATCGCAGAAAGAGGCCTTGCGCCACGTCCGAGTTCAGACGCCATTCGTGATCCATCGAGCACCGACGGCTGAGTTTGTCCGCCCTGGCGTTCAGAGAACCTGCCAGGTGTTGAACCACCAGAGTCACGCCCTAATGTTCCAGCCATTGCCAGAGACGCAGAGCCTCCTGGCAAAGGGTCCACGACCCCACTCCGCCTTGTTTGTTGCAGTACCACATGGCGGTGGTGTTGTCGGTGAACACCTGCACTGCACTCCCTCGGACAGACGGGGGTAATGCTTTCAGTGCCAGACGAATCGCCCTCAGCTCCAAAAGGTTGATATGGAGCCGGGACTCCGCCGGAGACCAGAGTCATCTGATCTCCGCCTCTCCCAAGTGGCCTCCCCAGCCCTGGAGGGATGCGTCCGTCACAACTACGTGCTCCGGTTGGGGGAGGGAGAGGGATCTGCCGTTGACCCAATCGCGGTCCGTGAGCCACCACTGCAGCTGTCTCGCAGTGCCCTCCGAGATCAGGACATGGTCTGACAGGTTGCCCCGGTGCTGGGCCCACTGAAACTTCAGGTCCCACTGCAGAGCCCGCATCCGCCACCGTGCGTGATGCACCAGAAGGATGCAGGAGGCCATCAGCCCCAGAAGCCGCAGCGTCAACCTGACCGAAACCCGGGATAACGGCCGAAAGACCGGAATCAGAGCCTGTATATCCCGGACCCGCTGTTCGGGCGGGTAAACCCGAAACTGCGCCGAGTCGAGAACCGCTCCGATGAAAAGGAGCTTCTGAGAGGGGCACAGGTGTGACTTCGCCACATTGATGGAAAATCCCAGCTGGTGCAGGAGATCCGCCGTAGTCTGGAGGTGGCTGACAACTGCCTGGGGCGAGCCCGCCTTCAACAACCAGTCGTCTAGGTAGGGGAAGACTGACACCCCTAACCTGCGCAGGTGAGCTGCGACCACCGCCATCACCTTCGTGAACACCCGTGGGGCGCTTGTAAGGCCGAAGGGGAGCACGGTAAACTGAAAGTGCTCGAGGCCTACCGTGAACCGCAGGTAACACCGGTGGGCCGGCAGGACGGGGATGTGGAAATATGCGTCCTGCAAGTCCAACGCTACCATCCAGTCTCCTGGGTCTAGGGCAGCCAAGACCTGAGCCAATTTCAGCATTTTGAACTTCTCCTTCCGGAGGAAGCCGTTGACGTTCCTCAGATCCAAGATAGGGCGTAGGCCCCCTTTGCCCTTCTTGGGTACCAGGAAGTAGTGGGAGTAGCAACCACGACCTACTTATGGCCCAGGAACGCGCTCGATGGCCCCCTTGGCCAAGAGGGCCGAAACTTCCTCCTGCAGGAGCCGCAAGTGATCCCCCGATACGCGGTGGTGTCGCGGTGGCATGGCTTGAGGGGTCGTCTCGAAGGGGAGGGAGTAGCCCCTTCGGACGATCTGCAGCACCCACCTGTCCGAAGTGACTGTGCGCCAGTGAGAGTGGTGATGGCGAACCCTGCCTCCCACTGGCGTCACATGGGCCGAAAAGCACGGACTAGGAGGGTTTAGAGGCGGATGCTGCGGGGGCAGGTGTGGACTGGCTCCACTTGTTTCCCCGACCGCCTCCACGGCGGTTTCCACGGCCGCCGCCGCGCTGGACGTCAGTTTGCGGCGAGTGGCTGGCGGCACGTGTGGGGACGCCCCTTCCTTGGCCACGAAAGGAGCGAAAGGCACCCACTTGCTGGCGCGGGGCCGAGAGGCCCAAGGACTTGGCCGTAGCCCTGGAGTCCTTAAAGCGCTCAAGCGCGTGGTCTGCCTTGTCGCCAAAGAGGCGACGGCCATCGAACGGCATGTCCATGAGTGTATTCTGGACGTCTGCCGAGATGTTGGCGGACCTCAGCCAGACGTGGCGTCGTATCGCCACCGTCGTAGCCATCGCTCTGCCTAGCGAGTCAGTAGTATCCAGCCCGCACCTGATCGAATACTTTGCTGCGTCCCAGCCCTCCACTAGGGCTTGGCCGAGTTTGGCCCGTACCTCCAACGGACACTCTGGCAGCAATTCCGCCACCGTTTCCCATATAGAATGGGTGTAACGGCCCAAGAGGCATGCGGTGTTGGAAGACCGCAGTCCCAAGCTAAGGGACGAGAACACCTTCTTGCCATAGGCCTTGTACCTCTTGGATTCCCGATCGGGGGGAGCCGTCGGGAAGGCGGTCTGGGAGTTAGAGGCCTGGATAACCAGACTCTCGGGGGTTGGGTGCGTGGACAGGAAACATGGGTCGCCCGGGGCCGGGCGGTGGCGTCTGGCCACGTTCCTATCTACAGGCGAACCTGTAGCGGGCCTGGACCAAGTGCCCAAAAGAACTTCCATCAAGGCCTCATTAAACGGCAGCAGAGGCTCCATGGAGCATGACTGCGGCTTAAGGACCTCCGTGAGGAGGTTAGTCCTCATGGCCGCGACGGGGAGCTCAAGGCCCAAGGCCTTAGCAGCCCTCATCAACACCACACCATATGTCGCGCCCTCCTCCGAAGCCACGGTAGGAGGAGAGACGAATCCAGTGTCTGGAGAGGTGTCCAGGCCACTGGCTTCCCCAAGGTCTCCTGTCCAGTCCATGTTAGACTGACATTCCCTTGTCAGAGGGTCCTCAGACCCCTCCCAATACTCCTCTTCCCCCATCTCCTGAGACTCAGGGTCATAAGCGAATGAGGACGGTTCATAGAGATGAAAATCTCCGAACGGCGTCGAGATCGGCGCCGACAGGCGTCGTCCCGACGTCGGAACCGATTGAGAGGAGGCATCGGGGACGGCGCCGGCAGAGGCCGACGCCGGAGGGGACACCACACGGACCGACGCCGGGGGGGTCGTAAGGTCCACCGGTGACGATCCATCGCCCGACGAGGGCCCAGCGTTGCCCTGCGGCGCCGGGCTCGAAGGCACCGACGACGCCGGGGCCGCTGTACCCTGCGGCGCCGAGCCCGAGGGCAGCGGCGGCGTCGGGATCGTGGAGCCCTGCGGCGCTGGGCCCGAAGGCGCCGGCAGCGTCGAGGCGGAAGCACCCGACGGCGTCGGGGTCGTAGCCCCCGACCCACTAGGGCCCCCAGACGGGTTCACTGGACCCGAAGGCGCCGCGGAACCCGTCGGCGGAGAAAGGGACCTCATGGCCATGAGGAAGCGCTCGATCTCCTCCGGCGTCGCGTTCAGCCCAGGGACCGGGGGGGTATGGGGCCGAATGCGGCACCCGCGACTCACGAGGAGCCGCGTGGGCGGTGTCACCCGAACCCCCGGCCACGTTGTGCAAGCGTCGGGGGGAGTCAGAAGAGCGATGATGTCTCTTCGACTTCTTATGCTTCTTACCTGACGACTTGGACCCGGAGGAGTGGCGCCGACTCTCGGAGCTGTGACGGCTCCGTCCCCGCGACCTGTCCCTCGACCTCCCGTGGGACCGGGACCGGGACCTCACACGGCGCGGGGCGGACTGGCGGATCTCGAGTCGCCTGCGGGACCGCTCTTGCCTGGCCTTCCTCGAGAGGGCCCGACAGTCGGAGCAGGCCTTGTCGTCATGGTCGACGCCCAAACACATCAGGCACAAGCGGTGGGGATCCGTGACCGACATGGTACGGTCGCACTCGTCGCAATGCTTGAATCCGGGCATCCCTAACGGCACCGTCGGAGTCGTAAAGACTTTGAATGGATCAAAAAGATCAAAAAATGTTGTCAAAAAGTGACTAGGGAACTGCTCTTTCCAGATCTGCGCTGGCTGGCGCGGAAAAAAGAAGAACTGACGTCAGCACGCGGAGGCGGCGTCTAAGTACTCCGACGACGTCATCACGGCACCCACGACGCCTACGACGGACGCGGAGCCGCAGACGATGCCTGCCGACGCGCAAGGGTACTGCTACGCAAAACTTTCCGGATCCAGTCTGACGCCTGGGGATATTCTAAGGTAAGGAATCTATCACTAACGTGTCTCTTTCAGATATGCTCTTCGCTTGCTACTGCTGCTCTGGCTCAGCTGTTTATTTCTGCTTAACCTCTAACGCTATAGATATTATAAAGCAAGGGGTGTAGTGCAGCTATTCATGGTATACAGTATATTCATTTTTTATGTGTTTCTAAATTGTTTTCGCTTACTTTTCATGTGCCACACTTTGGGGGCCTGGGATCTGTGCGCCACTCCATCTTGGAAGCCCATATCACTCTAACCACGTGTTGAGGGAGAAAACGAATTGCGCAGGAGTGGAACTAAGCCAGCTGGCTGCCGAAGCTCAGACGCTCCTGGGAAAGCGACCTCTGCACCAGGAGAAGACTTCGACTTGTACCTGAAGTGTTACAATGTTTAATAATGTCTGTGTGCCCTATTGTTTCGGCACTCTTATGCCATGGGAACTGGAATGTAAGTGGTGGGTTCAAATTATTTCATATTATTTATGTGAACTCCAAATTCTAGGTGGTGACAATGACCTAACCACCTCTCTTGTCCAATCCGAAGTTGGGGATCCTTTCATTTGCAACATTTGTGGGTGGTCCACTGACCCGAAAACAGTATAACTAGTCTAGTTTTAGCTATAGAAATTGTCCGACTTGTCCGAATAGCCGACCTGTCACTGACCCTACGAACTCTATAGGTGATTGATACAGAGAGCTGCGGAGCACTCTGTCCGTAATTTCCACAAACTTAGTCTGGGGTGAGGAACTCTTAAGTGCTGGCGAAGCACTTTGCTGGGAGATTCGAGAACCCAATCGGGGTTATTGGCAGATTCCTTGCAGATAGGGCGTAGAGCAGGCGTTGCATCCGAAGCTGCAGGTGTTGGTCGTACCCTTCCGTGAGCCCAGTCCTGATCCAATCCTGGGGTGATCCTGGCCTGACTGTCCATGAGTTGTACCTACTCGCCTACTGGCATTCCAAGTCCTTGAGGGTCCTTTCCCGCCTTTCCCAACTACCCGTGGCCAGGGTTAGTCCTCATTCTGTCCTAGGTGAAAATAAAATATATGTGGGTGTTCGTCCTTCTAAATCTTTCTCTCCTATTTTTCTAATAAAGCAATCTTGCCTGTGATTTATCTCTGACCTTTAAACTCTGATGGAAGTATTCTCTCTAGCATGTTCCTTATCTCTCCCCTACCCTTACTCAATTGCTGAATTGTTTTGCATATTTTAGTATGTTCCACTGTTACCCTTCCTATAGAAGTTGCACTTATTCTGAAGCATAAAACCTCTCAGTTTATTTCAATTAGCATTTAGTAGTATGTTCCCTTGTTCTTACCTATCCTTTATTGATGAAATAGCATGTTCCTTCTCATAGTATCCTTCTGAAAATTAATGATTCTCACCCTGATTCATAGTTATATCGTGTTTTTGATCTTGGTTATAGATGTTCTCATTAATGTAAACCTTATTCTCATGGCATAAACAAACCTTTTATGATTTAGATAAAATCTTTAAAACTTCCTGTGTTTGTGGTTATTATAAGGATATACAAATAATAAATGTATGTGGTATTAGTGTTATCTGCCTAGAGCTTAATTTTAGTTCCTGATCCATTGTGGTCAGAGGTACCTGTTCTCGAGGATTGGTAAGTCAGGTACACATGAAATATATAGAAAGTCGGAATTCCGAATTGCTGATAGCGCTGTGAAGGTTACCTGATTCACGAAAATGTATTGATGGGCCCAATTAGCGTATATATTTGGTGAATAAGGATCGGGTGACCTGCGCGCTCTATCACTCTCACCTATCCCAATATGAAGGAGGCTTGATACCTCAGGTATAGGCACACACCTGAGCAGTACTGAGAGATATTCTGATTTTTTAGAAAGCTTGAGTCTAACACTTGGGTGTAATGTGGGATTGTATTTTTGCAGAGCACTGGATGGTTGGATAAAGGGCAGCATGGTAACTGACTACAAGGCTGCATGATCTAATTGGATGGGAGCACTTGTCTAGACTTTGTGTTCCAGAGCTGCACCAGCATCTGATGGATAGTAAGCTGACTGACCCCAGGAAACTTGCTCAGGAGGAAGACCTCTAGACGAGTACCAGGGTCCACAAGGTGTATGGGTTCCTAGCAGAAGAGTGGGGGGGACAAGGTTAACCAAAAGGAGTTCTCTAAAGCGCCCCAAAATAGTTCCTTGGGTAAAGATTCTCAGTCCTCAGTGGTAAGAATACATATCCCCCTAGAGATTAGCCATGCGACAAGGGTTCCTGGAGTTGTTACGCATGTGGTCAGGATGATCCCATGAAGGGGGATCAAAGGTGTCCCAGCCCACACTGGCACCCACTAGTGCACCGTCACTGAGGCTAGTTAGTGTAGCACTGGAGGAAAACTTGGCTCCTAGTGATGAGGAGGGAGCCGGAAGTGATGACCCTTATCTCTCTAGGAGATAGAGAGATGGTCCAGTAAACCTGCCTGCTGGATAACACTAAAAAGTACCTGCAGTGCGTGACCATCAATGGGAGAAGTGTGGAAGCTCTAAGAGACACAGGAGCTAGTGTGGCATCTGTGAGGTGTCAGTGGGTGTCTGAAGAGCAAGTAATTCCCAAAGCACTTCACCCCGTAGTTCCAGCCGACAACTCTGAGTGCTGGTATAAGGTGGTGCAGGTTCCCTTTCAGTGAGGGGAATCTCATCTCCTTTGATGGTCGTCGTGAGTCCTTCCATGCCTGTTGACTCCTTGGCAATGACCTGGAGAGTTACCCTTGTAAGGAGGTGAAACTCCGAAATCATCTGGAGATGTTGGGTCTGCCAGAGTGGGCGTGTGTGACCACCCAAGCAATAGCAGTAAGTGAGGTAATCTGGAGGTGCTGGAGCCTGAAACAATGGTCCAGTTGCCTGCCAGAAAGAGGAGGGGCAGGGGGCGTGAGAAACCTGCCCCAGAAGTTCCCACGGTCCAGGAGGCGGCAGACCTTGAGGGGGATTCCATGGATCCTACAGGGGAGCAAGTGGCAGAACTGTGAGACCTACCTGAGCTGACTCCTTGGCAGCAGAAAGGAGGCCCCACCGGGGAGGAGCTCTTGCAAGCGCAGATGGAGTGCCCTACTCTAGTTGATTTATGGCAACAGGCTGCAGACCAGGCAGCTGATGATCATTCTAGATCACATGGGATTTATTGGCAGAATGGTCTTCTATATAATGAGCTCGATGTCGCTAAGAGTGGGTCAGCCCGTGTGCAGTGGTACCCAGTGCTTCGGGACCTTCCTACGGGGTCTAGCCTATGATGTGCCTTTGGCAGGGCATTGGGGGCACAACAAGACCTTTAACAGACTTGCCGTCCACTGCCGTCCACTTCTTTTGGCTCCAAATGCAGAGGCACACTGATACTCATTGTAGATCTTTTCACTTTTGCGTGGCAAGAGTGGGGGGAAGTGTAGGGCTCCCCTCCAAACTTTAACTTGTGGTACTGTAATTCCGGACCCTGCTGTTCCACCGGTACCGAGGTCCAAACACTCGTATCACAAAATATCGTCGTACCATGACGAATTTGGTATAGACGGACCGGTAATGACTAGGACATTATCCCTATGCATTTGCGTCATGATTGAGTGATGCTAACACCCTTAAATCATGGTTTCCGTTCCGAACCCTCAGACTCCATTTTGTAAACGGCATCCATCTTATGACTTGCCCTCATATAGTCAATTGATTAAGGCAGAGTTTGATCTGAAAGGACACGTCCACCGTAGCTGACTTCCCCATGACCTGGCCGAGCTGACTCCACTGCCTCCAGCCAAACCTATTTGGGCAGCTCCTCGCCCAGTGGCCGAGTAAGATATCATCAAGGCACAACATGCCATAAACCATTCACTACATACAGACCATGTTTCCCATACACATACACCTGTCCATGATTCTTGTTTATGACCAGTTTTACGACGGGAGGGTGCCCGACCTTATTGGTGTTTCATCGATATCTGATGGGAATTCTGGGCCTGGCAGGGTAATCCATCACGATCCAGACATCTAAAATATGTGCTGACCAGCATGACTTCGCTCTTTGTATTATTGTAGAAATATGTGTATAACCATATCATAAACTCAAGAATTCTTGCCCGCAGCTGTTATTTCTGTATATAAGGAGAAGGCTGGTTCTGTAAAAACGAACAGTCTCCTGAGAACTTACAGCCCGTGCTGTTGTAATTCTAGGACACATGTTACTTGGTTGCAACCAATAAACCTCGATCTCTGACTTCAACTAGAAGACTCTGTGTTTCTGTAGTCCAGAACAGGGAGAACCCAGAGGTCTTCGGGTGTGATCCCCTGGCACCACCGGGTCTCTAAAAACCCGGCACCTCAGTTGGCGCCCAACTCGGGGCGATATCAAGCGGTGACGGTCCAAGCCAGATGTTCGTGAGGAGCTTCGTGTGAAAATTCCAGAGGACGGCCAGCCACTTCAGCGACCCCTGTATGTCGACGTGGTTCCGAAGGTCTTTGCTGCGAGGTTCCCCACGTCTCGACGGCTACGAAGGACTGCTGCCCTGACTATCGCCCTGTTTTGGACCCAGTGATCCTTGGTAGAGCGAAACAGTAGACGAGTCTTCTAGTGACGTCACCGATCTTCAATATTCAGTTAAGTATAAGTGGAGAGTCTCCCAGTCCTTAGTTTGGTTCTTAGTTTTGGTATCCCAGAGATACGGTTTGTATTGGTTCTTGCAAGCATAAAAACCGAGGGATTCGTGTATTCACGACAATATCATAATTAGATAATCCCTTGAAGTTTGAAGCTAGACTAGTGAGCGAAGATGCCTGGTCTTAGCAGACTTGGAAACTTGTTTTGTCTTGGTTGTAGTAAGGACTCCCGATTAGAGGATTCGTGTCCGGTTCCTCCGATTGGAACTCCAACATATGAGTTATATATAAAGCACGGAGTAGGTCCTATCACGTATAATGAAGTGTGGATAAAATACACCCGCAAGGATGGTGTTTTAAAATGGCCCCAATATGGTAGTTTTGACTCAGAAGTATTAGACAACCTCGAGGTCAAATTGTTCAAGAAGAAAGCCCGGCCGGCGATGTTTGACGCTTTTCGCTTATGGCGCAAAGAAGCCAAACAGAAAGAAATAAAATTAGCAAAGAAAAATAAAAGAGGTATGTCAATGGTGCAAGCCGCCGTTGCATACAGGGATAATGAGGAAGAACAAGAAAGTGAACGAATGCTTAGGAGCAAGAAACTAGCAGTAGATAAATGTTACCCGATGTTGCCCCATGAAGGACAAGATTCAAAGGGAACATCAGAGAAAGATCCATTAATGTCCCATTTATTGAATTCACCACCCCCATATTTATCGAGCATTGTTGGACCCCCGAGGCGTATTGTTATACCGCGCCCCGGCGCACGAAAAGCAGCTCTTGCACAAACACCAGCTCCTCTTCAGCTGGTTCCTACTTCTTCGGCGCAGCCTTCTCAAGGGCCGCTGCCTTTGCTACATACTCCGTCTACTTCTACTACTTTGCCTACCGCTCCACCTGTTTATCCTGATACTACTTCTGCCACTGCTTCGACTTCTTCTGCTGTTGCTTCGACTTCCTCTTTACATCAGCCTGTCTTTTCTGGCGCATCTGCCTCTCCGCAAGCTTCTCCTTCTGTTCGACAGAGAGTGGCAAGTACTGTCACTGGTCTATTCTCACCTTTCTTTGGGTCGCCTAAAACGACCCCTAAAACGGGACGTAGACAGTTGCGTAGTCAACTGCCCGACTACGAGGAAAGGGAAGTGCTAAATGAGTTAGCACGCAAATGGGTTACTGACACTGCTAAATATGATGTTCAGTCTGTTATGGAAGTTTTCCGTCAGTGGGATGCGCCCACTCAGAGATATGTATTTGAAGAGATGTGTGTATATCTTTGTGAAGATTTGGAGACAAACGATCCCAAGCGCAAAATGCAGGAATTATTTTGTATGCGTTTTAAGTTCTATGAAGGCATGATTGTAGGTGCCGATGTTGAAAAAGCAATAGATCTGTTATTATCCTATAGGAGTAAGGGAAATGTCTCTAGATCTTTGTATGAAGATGACGTGTCAGATAGGAAAAAGGCGCGACAATACCCAATGAGAAAGGGTTCTCCAGTATGGAGGGAAGGTGATGCGAATGTAAATCCACCAATTCTGCCGCATTTCCAGCGTGTATGGGTACATGTCCCCTGGAAAAGATCTGAAGTTTTAGCACTCAAACAGACATTACCTGATCCACGTAAAAATCCTGCAGGGTATTATAAGGAGTTATCACAGACTGCTAGCTCATGTATAATGAATTTAGCGGACATAGACATGTTGTTTGGGAATGTTGTTCCGCAGCCTTTATGGAGTAAGATTCGTCATACAGATCATGATCAAGAACTAGGTGACTCATGGGCTAACATTACTGCCACGGATGCTAGACAAGTCGGTGGTTCTAAACCCGAGCCTTTAATAGCAGAACTTCCCGGTAGGATTATCAAGTACATGAAAACGTTAATGCCTGAATTACGAGTAAATTGGGACAAGCTATCTGCATGCAAGCAGAAGAAAGATGAGAATGTGTCTGAATTTTTCACGAGATTTGAGGAGACCTTCGTCGACCATAGTGGTCAGGATATGGCTACCGAGGGTGGCCAAAGATTGTTTGTAGACAAATTTGTACATAATCTGCTTCCTGAACTATGCAATAAATTGAAAGATTCAGAGAGTGCTTGGGCTGTTTCCACGTCAGCGCAGATTTTAGCGACAGCCCAGTACTACGAAAATAGACGCAAAGACGAGCTAGATAAGGCAGACAAAAAGACTAAAGAGTTAAAAACTAAAGTTCTTCTCCAGCAAGCCTATCCGCCTCGCACTCCTAGTCAGCCCAATTATCAGCAACCACAGCAGTATTCGAGAAACGCGCAAGGAAACGAGTTTTCCCATCAACGTTCTCCGTATGGCCCGAATCAATGTGCCTATTGTAAAGAAGAGGGTCATTTCAAAAGTAATTGTCCAGCTCTTGCGCGACGTTTAAACAGTGTTTCCGGCGCAAGAGGTAGAGGTGTTCAACAGGCTCCTAGAGGTAGGGGCCGTGGACATTTCTCCCAGAATACCACTTCTTTTCCGCCTCAAAATTCCATGAATAGCTTTGACCAACAGAATAATGCGTCTTCCAGATCAGCTCAGTACTATGCCGATGACTATTACGCAGAAAACGAGAATGAGGGTAATAATTGCTAGGACAGCCATGGACAAAGAGAGGGAGTTGTTTCAGTTCCAGTAGATCAGAATGGACCTTATGTCGAGGTGATTACATCCGGAGTGTCGGAACCATTTCTGCTGGATACTGGTGCTACAAAAAGTTCTATTATGCACTCAAAACTTCCTGGCGCACCTTTGTCTGGCGAAATGAATGTTTCAGTAGGTTTTTCCGGTGCCCCTGTTAGAAACCCGATCTCCAGTCCCATGCCCCTTTCTGTTGGCCCATGCGAATTAGAAGCACCCCTCATACTTACAACAGGTTGTGGCGAAAGCTTGTTAGGTTTGGATTTGTTAAAGAGATTATATGCAACCTTGTACTGCTCCCCTTCGGGAGTACAGCTTACAGTAGGAAGAAAAGTTATTTCTCCAATATATCTGGCAAAGGAGAATATTCCAACCGAATTGTCCTCTCTTCCAGATGTACTTTGGGCGAATGGTTCTAATGATGTAGGTCGTTTGGAAATTGCGCCATATGTCATAACATTGAAAGCTAATGTTAGGTTACCACGCATTCCCCAATATAGAATATCAAACGAATGTGAAAAGGCTTTGTTAGCGATCGTTTACGATCTGATCGAGAAGGATGTCATCGAAGAGACAACAGGCAACATTTGTAACAGTCCTGTTTTGCCTGTCTTAAAGCGTACCGATCCTTCACAGCCCCCTGTGTACCGATTTGTGATTGATCTCAGGGAAGTGAATAAGATCGTTGTACCACAGTTTCCAGTCGTCCCCGACATTACTGCCTTATTGACAATGGTTCCAGCTTCAGCCAATTGGTTTTCAGTGATTGACCTGAAGAACGCTTTCTTCAGCATCCCAATTGCCGAGGAGAGCAGAGATATTTTTGGCTTCAATTTAAGAGGACGAAGCTTCCGCTTTAAACGCGCTCCTCAGGGCTACTGTGAAAGTCCATCAATATTCAGTCAGGCTCTGAAAACACAACTAGACACGATTGTCCTGCAGGATGGTGCAACTTTAATTCAGTATGTGGACGATCTGCTGATAGCTGCAGACACCGAAGAAGTTTGCAAACAAGCGACATTGTCAGTGTTGCATTATTTATGTGACATGAAGCACAAAGTCTCGCTTTCCAAATTACAATTTTGCCGACAAGAAGTAACCTACTTAGGTCACATCTTATCGAAGGAGGGAAGGAGACTGACTCCAGAAAGAATACAGGCAATTGCAGAACTGAGTGTCCCAAGGACGCAAAGAGAAGTGCATGCCTTTTTGGGCATCACATCGTACTGTAGACAATGGATACCGAACTTCTCACTATTGGCCAAACCTTTGCTGGCATTAATGCGTAAAGACACACCCAATCCTTTGCCTTGGTCTGAAGATTGTCAGACGAGTTTCCATAAGTTGCGCGAGGCATTATGTTCGGCTCCTGTGTTGGGCAACCCCGACTACAGCAAGCCTTTTACATTATATGTCCATGAGAAGGAAGGTTGCGCATTATCAGTCCTGACGCAACACTTTGGGGACAAACAACGCCCATGTGCGTATTTCTCTGCGACTCTAGATCTTGTAGCTAAGGCATTACCAAGTTGCTTGAGGGCCACCGCTGCAGCAGCTGTCTGTATCCGACAGTCTGCTGGGTTAGTCATGAATAATACACTGATCGTTATGGTCCCACATGCAGTAGATATCCTATTAAACAGGATGAAAACACAACATCTAACTAGTGCTCGACTATCCAGCTATGAATTGACACTGTTAGCAAGTCACATTCACATAAAGAGGTGTGATACACTCAACCCTGCTACGTTATTACCCATTCCAGCAGAGACAAATGAGGTTGAAAAACATGATTGCTGTTTTAGGACAGAGGAAGAGACAAAAGGGAGAGTAGACTTGCAGGACACTCCCCTCCCTGAATGTAATGATGCGTTATGGGTTGATGGTTCATGTTTCAAGTTGCCAAATGGTGAAGTGAATGCAGCATATGCCGTGACAACATTACACACGATTGTAGAGACAGCTCGCATCCCCCACAATTCCGCGCAAGCAGCAGAGTTAGTCGCACTCACAAGAGCGTGTGTGTTGGCGAAAGGAAAACGAGTGAATGTGTATACTGATAGCCAATACGCCTTTGGTGTAGCCCACAGTTTTGGAAGATTGTGGCGTGAACCTGGGTTCCTGATGTCACATGGTACAAAAATTCAACACGGCCAGCTAGTACACGACGTTCTCGAGTCACTGACCTTGCCCCTACAAGTTGCAATTGTGAAATGCAGTGCACACAGAAAGATTCAAGATGATGTTGGTCGAGGGAATGCATTTGCCGATGAGGTCGCGAAAGAGACTGCAAGGAACACAATGAGTCGGATGTATGTTGTAGGTCCTGCTAGATGGACCTCTGATGTGGGTATGTGTGAGGATACCATCGAAAGCGTGAAATCTATACAAGCTGATGCTACTGAAAAAGAGGTGAATGAATGGAGAGAAAGCAAGGGTAGATTAGATGCGAATGGTTGTTGGGTCGAACTGTCAGAACATCAGCGATGGATGTTACCTAACGCCTATGTGCTCGCAGTGGTGACGATGGCCCATGGAATGGCGCACATCAGTGTGAAAGGAATATGTAAGCTGTTGGCCCCAGTATGGCAGAATAGTGGTATCCCAAAATGTGCAGAGAATCTGGTTAGAAACTGTATGGTGTGTTTGAAGCACAATCCCGGTAGGGGAACCCCAACCCCAGTTGGTCATTTTGCACCTCCAACGTACCCGTTCGAGGTCTTACAGCTCGATTTCATTCACATGGAGAGGTGCAATAACCTGAAATATGTGCTTGTTGTCGTTTGCGCCTTCTCCAGGTGGGTAGAAGCGTACCCCCTTAAGGACAACACTGCATTGTCAACTGTCAAAGCCCTTGTCAAAGAATTCTTCCCTCGATTTGGCATGCCTAGGATTGTCTGGAGTGATAATGGAAGTGAATTCGTGGGACGAGTGATGAAGAGAGTGTGTGAGTGTCTAGGCATCCATCAGAAATTCCACGCTGCAAACCACCCCCAATCGGCAGGATTGGTAGAGTGCTATAATGGCACGTTAAAATTAAAATTGGCCAAGATCCAAGCCAGCACAGGTCTCAAGTGGCCAGACGCCCTGCCTTTAGCACTCCTGTCTACCAGGATGATTGTCCATTCTAGACTGGGACTGAGCCCACACGAGATCGTGTTCGGGCGCCCAGCAAATATATGGGGGGTACCGAGGCCCAGAAGGCTCAGTGAGATAGAGCACCCTGTACTGTTTGACTATTTGCACGAATTGACAACTAAACTGCATGCTTTACATCAACAGGTCCACAGCTCCTCTCCACCGGCGTCTGACGATCCAGGCCACGCCATCAAACCTGGCTCTTGGATCCTAGTTCGGAACTTCAGGCGAACAAAGAACGAGGAGCCTCGCTTGACCGGACTGTAGGAAGGTACCTCCTGACTATGGTTGCCCCCAACTTTTTGCCCTGTGTTTTAGCTGGTTTTGGACATAGTCGACCTGGGACCCTGCCAATCAGGACCCCAGGCCTACTGCTCTCTCTTTAAAATGGATTCCATGTACCCTAGGTACATTTCCAATTGGTACTGGGCCACCTTATCAGACCCCGTAACGCAGGGCATAGGTGTACCCAGGGCCGCCAGGGGCTGAAGCATGTATTATGCCACCCCTGGCTGGCCTCCTAAATTTGACACAACTGGCTGCACGACAGCTGGGGCGAAGCCGTGTAACCACCCTTCGCTTTAGGTATAGTAGCTCTATATCTAACCATACAATGGACACCCGAGTTCCTATCAGTCACTCCTATGGCAGGCCTTAACAATCCTGAAGGCAGAGTGCGTGGGCTCGTGTGAGCTAGGTTCAGGCCCGAGCCGAGCCCGGTTGCAGTCTGCGGAATCAAGACCCAATGGCTGTTCCATGATAACGCGTACCATAACGGTAACTCCGGTGTCGCGTTATCCAGGCATGTCGAGTAAGGTGTCATACGAATCGGGGTGCTGCCCTCTCACCAATTCTGGCGATGAGGTTAGCATCCCACCCTTCTAGAGGGACACGACATGCACGTAACCGTGAACCCCGGTTAAAGTTAACTGAAGCCTCAGCTCCACAAAATGGATGCTGCCACCACAGACACGAGTCTGACCTCCTGCTGCTGGGAGTCCTTCCAGCGAGGAGCGCTTGGACAAAGGGTTTCCCGTCGAGGGCGGTGTTCGCACCGTCCCAGACAGGGTTTGTGTATTCTGGGTAGGTAGGGCTTTTGCGTGAAGGTGACTGCGGAGTGGCACCCCGGTGCTCACTACGCATCTGCCGGTTAGAACCAGTTCCAGGGGCGACAGCCCTGGCCTGGGGAAAGTCCGGCAGGGGAGAGGGGTGTAACTACCCCCCTTCCTGGTCCCACCCTTAGGGCAGGACCTAGTCATGTACCCACCCCTTTCTTTAGAATAAAGGCCGGAGCGGGGACCCTTTCAAATTAGATCATCTTTGAATCAAGAATACTTTCTACGAAAGGACTTCAAGACTCTTCTCAAGATTTCTCCCTTGTGGCTAAGGAGTAGTCACCCTGCATCAGCGGGCACCATCTAAGAACTCTGCGGTTTGCTGTAAGTCCTTCCTCAAGGAATCCGACGGCCCAGCTCGACGAGAACCGGCTTCCCTGGCACCTCTGACCTCTACCCACGTCATCAGCTCAGCTGTGATCTGTGGGTGCGACGAGACCTCGAGGGACCGGCCATCATCAGAACCTGCACGCTCTTAAAACCAGCACGACCATCGAGGTAACTCTCTGGTGAGTGCTCTGGGGTCCGAGAAGCCCCGACCCTGAGCCGCTCCAGCACCGAAGTGCAGCCTCCCAGCATCTCCACGATCTGCGTGGGGCCCTTCTGCTCGCTGCTCAGCACGTTGTCTGGTCACTAGCCGCTGGCTTGTGCCCTTCTGTGACGACATCCGAGAATCCTCACTGCTGGTCTGGTTGCTCCAGACCGGCCCTTGCTTCCATCTTTGCGAGAAGCACCCCGGACCCTCCTGGTCCACTCAAGACGCCATCTTAGGCCCACCACGTGGCCCTGAGAACTGCCAAGGCTTGTTGCCCCATCCTGGGCCCAGCGACGCCGACAGCATCATCCCTCGTGGGACAGCTCGCACCTCCACCGTGGTCGCCGACAACGCCTCCTGGTCCGTGAGACTGCAGAGCCTAGCGTCGCCCACTCACCTGGTCGAGGTGATGGCCAACCGGTGCCTTCTTGGTACCCTCTGACTACTGGCTAGTAGTACGAACTTGGTCCCCTCTGCTTTCAGGTTTCTTCAATCTCCGATCCAGGCTTGGATCTCTACGAACTATTCAGCACTGGTCGCCGGCCAGCAACTCCTTTTCTTCCGGCTCCTGGCTCGTCAGCGAAGACCCCGACGCCTGTAAGACTTGTGCAGCCGCAGCCCTCGTGGCTAGGTAACTCGGCATTTCGATGCCTGCATAGCCTCCTTACTCTAGGGTCCCGAGTCCCTCGCTTCCGACTTGCCTTATCGGGTCCGCCCGAAACCTTAACCTTCCCGTGTCCTCGGACACTTGTTTTTAAATTGTGCACTTGAAGTATTTGCTAAAGAGATTTGGTTTGTGCTTAGTACCCTGTCCTCATAAAGAGTACAGGGCTGTTGTGATTCTTAATAAATATCCTGTTTATTTTCATAACACTTGTGTGGTGTCCTTTCACTGGGTGTTCAAGGGGTACATGTGTGGTAAACAGCTGGCTTAACACGCCCTCTCGAGTCTTTAGCCTTAGACTGCTCGTATCCACGCTACTAGGATAGCTGGTCTATAGGTTGACTTACAACCAAACACCATAAGGGTCGTTGGTACGATACATAGCGGTCGCTAGAATAGCGAACGTTGCATATCGGGCCAACTTCTCACATTGGTGAGCAGCGGTTGGGATTTGAGCTTGCTGTTGTTTTACCACACGTATCCTAAGAATATCTTGTTGAAAGATCGCACAAGTACTTGAGGTTCCGTGACGGTTCTGTGACGACTTGAACCCGTGTTTTTAAGTTTGTCGGAAATACCTAATATTGGTATCAGTGAACCGCAAATGATCCATTTAGTATATCCTAGTGTTTTCGCTACGCTACGAGCAAGAGCACTCCTTCCATTGACATATTTCTGATATACCCACGGCATCCATCTTAGACCATGGCCGCCATTTTGTGTTTCCTTGCCCTCACATATGCAATAGCCTCGGATCACTTCATTCACTCCACTTTGATTAAGGACACGTAGCCTTAGCCGGAGATTCACCTCTTACATGACACGTGCACCTTAAACCAGATCACGCTGTAGCTGCATGACTCGACAAAGGCTGCCTCCTCTGCCCGAGGCCAGCCCTGCCAAACTGGTCTTCGTGTCCATTGTATCTGATCATGATTAGGCGGCCGAAGCCGGTAGCCTTGCCCATTTACAACCCACAAACATCCCTTATCCCACTTTTCTATCTTCCACACCTGGTTCTGTTTCTTTCTTTCTGAATCTTTATTAGGGGGAGGTAACGAACTTTACGATGAGGCGGTCCGAGTCCTGAATGCAATATTGACAGGGAATTGTGACAAACTAGTGGGAACCCCTCTCTTCGCAATGTTTGGCCTCAGATATTATCGACGGTTCCTGTGTAACACCAAATATTTATTGTTTTAGACACAAAGGTTTTGGGAATGTATTACATGTAAAGAATTCGCCCCCAGCTTAAAATTTCGTATATAAGGAGCAACCCACTTTGTACAAATCGAACAGGCTCCTAGTCTCTGCCCGTGTGTAGATTCTGTGACTTCTGTGTCCCTGCAGTAATAAACCTTTGGTCTTTGACGCCACCATCGAGAAGCCCGTGTTTCTGTTCATTTGTGCACCAAGGCAGGTGGAACTCCGGGGTCTTTGGGTGTTGTACCCTGACACCTCTGGACGGAACCAAAAAGTCCAGAACTCCAATTGGCGCCCAACGTGGGGCGACGTCATTCGGTACCGGTCCAAAAGCCTGAAGAGTTCGAGAAGCTTCGTGTGAAGATTCCTGAGGGAGGCGCCCCACTTCATCGATCCCGGCATATCGCAAAAGTGGCCCGAAGTTCTCTTCCACGAGGGTTTCCCGTTCAGGACGGCTGCAGTGGGCCGTTGCCTTGACCGTCGCCCTGTCTTGGACCCGAAGTGGTGCAGTCCTTAGTACGGCGAAACGTGACGGGTTTCTCCTTGGTGACGTCTTCAGTGACTCAGTTAAGTATTTAGTGATAGCTAGCTGGTTACTTTTTGTGAGGATTGTTAAAAATCCTTGATCGGTTCTTGGTTTGGTTTGATTTTGTCAGATTATCACTGGTTGTTCTAGTTACGATAATCTATTTGGTTTAGTTTTGGGTATCGATACATCAGTTCGTTTTGGTAGGCCTAAGTTCTTGGTTCGAGTGCACATATTTGTTCCGTGTTTTGTTTGTTTTGTGTTCCGGACTGAAAATGGTAAGTCGGAAAATGTTGTCTTGTTTTAGTTGCAACAGTGACTCACGATTGGAGGACTCTTGTCTGGTTCCTCCGATTGGGACTCCCCTATATGATTTATATTGTAAGTATGGCGTGGGTCCTATAACTTATAATGAGATATGGGTTCGCTATTGTAAGAAGGATGGTGTCCTTAGTTGGCCACTGCATGGTAGTTTTGAGCAAGAGATTCTCGACAATTTGGAAGCGAAATTGTTTAAAAAGAAAGCCCGGCCGGCAATGTTTGATTCCTTCCGTTATTGGCGGAAAGAATCCAAACAGAGAGAAATGAGAAGGTTGAAGAAAGAGCAGAAAGAACAAGAAGAGTTAACTCTAGAGCAAGCGACTAAACAGTTGCAAGCTAACGAGTGTGAGAAGGTCATAGATGTAGCCATTAGAGAACATAACTTAGCGATTGACAAGTGCTATCCTGCCTTGCCATCGAAAATGGCTAAGATACTGGAGGACTCCGAAAACGATCCTCTGCTATCTTATCTGTTACGGTCACCTCCACCGTATGCACAAGGTGCTACGACTCCACTCGTCCCGAATGTTCAATTGCCGGTTGCTGGACAACCTGGTGCTCCTGCTCCTATCCCTCAGAATCAAGTTCCTGTACTTCCTGTGATGAATGTGAATGTTCCTACAGCTCCTCCTCTTCCTACACTGCCAGCCACTATACCTACCTCTGTACCTACTGCTCCAGAAACTATTTTCCTCGATACTCCTACTGCTTCCTCATCTATTCCTACCTCTACTGCATTCTCTATGTCTGCGAGTGTACTAACTCCACTTTCTGTTCGTCGGAGAATCACTGATTCGGTTACTAATATGCTGTCTCCTATATATAAAACTTTGATTAAGACTCCTACTCCTGACTCTGTACAGAGACGGAGTCAGCTTCCGAGTACTGAAGAACGGGGAGTTTTAGACTCCACGGCTCTCAGATGGATTTCGAAGGGTAGAAGATATAGTACGAGAGATGTGCTAGACACATTTATGCAGTGGGGAGAACCAACGCAGCGATACGTCTTTGATGAGATGTGCTCGTTGTTACGTGAAGAGATAGAAGAAGACGATGTCGAATCAGATTTGGAAGATTTAATTAGGGTTCAAAAGGAGTTTGCTGCTGGAATGATAGTGGGTGAGAAAATAAAACAAGCGATGGAACTCATTTTAAGTTTTAGGAATGAACCATCTCTTCGTTCACCAAGAGATTTAGAGAAAGGTAAAATGAAGCTAAATCGCCAATATCCTATGAGGGAAGTTCCTCCGATCTGGCGCGAAGCAGTGGCACGTGATGATAATGCTGGTATTGCAGGTGCTCCAGCGCAGTTCCAACGAGTGTGGATACACATTCCATGGAAGCGAGCAGAAGTGTTAGCAGTGAAACAGGCCTTGCCAGATCCGCGTAAGAATCCAGCCGGATATTACAAAGAATTAACACAGACAGTTGAGGCTTGTATAATGAACTTAGCCGACATTGATATGTTGTTTGGTAATGTAGTTCCGCAACCAGTGTGGGCTAAAATTCGTAGAGAAGATCATCAGGCTGCTTTAGGTGGTGATTGGGCAGCTATCACTGCAGCAGATGGTCAACAAATAGGTGGTGCGAAACCTGAACCTTTGATCGCTAATCTGCCAGGTAGACTAATTGATCTAATGAAGACTCTGATGCCAGCATTGCGTGTTAATTGGGACAAGTTGTCAGCATGTAAGCAAAAGAAAGACGAAAGTGTCTCGGACTTCTTCACGAGGTTCGAAGAAACTTTTGTGGATCATAGTGGTCAGGACATGAGTACGGAAGGAGGACAAAGATTGTTTGTCGATAAATTTGTGCATAATTTGTTACCTGAATTATGCAATAAATTAAAAGACTCAGAAAGTGCGTGGGCTGTATCTACGACAGCGCAAATACTTGCGACTGCGCAGTACTACGAAAATAGGGATAAAGAGGAAAAGGAAAAATCAGAAAAGAAAACGAAAGATTTAAAAACTAAAGTTCTTTTGCAGCAGGCGTATCCGCCTCGCACGAACCAGACTAATACGCAGCAAAACTCATACCAAAGGACAGATTATAATACATCAAGACCTCAATATCAGTGGAATCAATGCGCGTACTGCAAGGAAGAGGGTCACTATAAAAATGAATGTCCGATCTTAGCGCAGAATAATGCAGCAGCAGCTCAAAGAGGTCGTGGTGGTTTTGTGCAGAATTCTAGAGGACGAGGACGAGGTGCTATGCCTCCACAAACGAATGATCGTCCCTCCAATCACTTTGATCAACGAAATGGACAATCTGTTCAGCAAAATAGATCTCAGCAATATCTTGTTGAAGATTATTGTGAAGTAGAAGAGGGTTTTCAACAAAATGGGTACTAGGACAGCCATGGACAGAGAGAGGGAGTAATATCAGTTCCAGTGGATCAGAGTGGGCCTTATGTCGCAGTAGCAACATCAGGTGTGGTCGAACCGTTTCTGTTGGATACTGGTGCCGCAAAAAGTTCTATCATGCATGCGAAACTCCCTGGCGCACCTTTGTCTGGCTCAACAAATGTTTCCGTAGGTTTTTCAGGCGCCCCTGTGTACAACCCGATATCTGGTCCTTTGTCTATTTCTGTTGGACCGTGCCAATTGAAAGCACCCCTGATTTTGACGACAGGTTGTAATGAAAATCTGCTTGGTTTAGATTTGTTAAAACGACTATATGCGACATTGTACTGTTCTCCGGAAGGGGTACAGCTTACACTGGGTAAAAATATCACCTCTCCGATGTACCTGTCAATGGACGCACTCCCGCCGGAGCTACGTTCACTCCCTGATTCTCTTTGGGCGACTGGTCCTAATGATGTAGGTCTCCTAGAAATTCCACCGTATGTGGTAACTTTGAAAGCAAACGTGAAATTTCCAAGAATTCCCCAGTATAAAATATCGAGTGAAGGTGAGCGTGCACTTTTATTGATTGTGCAAGACTTGATTAAGAAGGGTGTGGTTGAAGAAACTAGAGGAAATGTCTGTAACAGTCCTGTATTACCGATTCTGAAGCGAACTGACCCTACAAAACCTCCAGTTTATAGGTTTGTCATAGACCTTAGAGAAGTTAATAAGATTGTAATTCCGCAGTTTCCTGTAGTGCCAGACATTACTGCCTTGTTAACATTGATACCTGCTACAGCTACATGGTTCTCAGTTATAGACCTAAAGAATGCTTTCTTTAGCATTCCGATAGCCGAAGAAAGTAGGGATATTTTCGGCTTCTGTCTAGGAGGTCGCAGTTTCAGATTCAAACGCGCTCCACAAGGCTATTGTGAAAGTCCATCCATTTACAGTCAAGCTTTAAAAAGTCAATTAGATTCTTTTGTCCTTCCTCCAGGTTCGGCTCTAGTGCAGTATGTAGCACATGGAACGCTGCAACAATTTAAAGTACGTCCTGGTGGTAGTTTGTGCTTTTTCCAGGTGGATAGAAGCATACCCACTAAAAGACAACACTGCCCTATCAACTGCCAAAATTCTTCTCAAGGAATTTTTCCCTAGGTTTGGAATGCCACGGATTGTATGGTCAGATAACGGAAGTGAGTTTATAGGGAAAGTTATGCAGAGTGTGTGTGCTGGTCTAGGAGTGAAACAAAAATTCCACAGTGCAAACCATCCCCAGTCTGCTGGTTTAGTCGAGGGTTATAATGGCACTCTGAAGCTTAAGATAGCCAAAATACAAGCATCCACAGGTTTAGCCTGGCCAGATGCACTTCCTTTGGCCTTGTTATCAACGAGAGCAACAGTGCATTCTAGAATAGGGCTTTCTCCATATGAGATTGTGTTTGGCCGCCCGGCAAATATCTGGGGTGTGCCAAGACCTAAACAATTGTGCTCCATTGAATATCCTATGTTGATAGACTACCTTTACGACTTGACTGCTAAATTGAGTCTTATTCATCAACAGGTCTTCGATGCTTTGCCAAAACCTCCGGAGAGTCCAGGGCATCAGCTGAAACCCGGCGACCAAGTGGTGGTCAGAAATTTTGCAAGGACAAAGAATCTTCAACCTCGCTACATCGGCCCCTTCCAGGTCCTACTGGCAACGAGGACAGCCGTACGTGTCGCTGGCCGTAAGCATTGGATTCACGCCTCTCACGTAAAGCGTGTTCCTTTGCCGCTGCCCTACGACGACTGGGTGAAGAAGGGAATTGGTGCCTCCGAATCTGAAATAGCTCCGAAATTTATCCCTTTCAGCGATGCCGATTTGATTACTGACACTTTGAAACCTGACTCTCCTCCTGAAAAGACTCCTTTGAACACTGAACATTTGACTCCGGCATCAGAAGAAACTTTGCTATCTGCGAACTTAAACTCTGCAACAACTGCTAGTAATACACTATTTTCCGATCAGACAGTACCAGCGAAGAAGAGATACAACCTTAGAAGCCATAAAAAGGACAAATAAAGCAGGCAACTGCATATTGTGATTTTTGATATATTGAACTTTTGCCTTCAGCCAGGAAGTTTGCTATTGTTTATTGTTTTTAAAATTGCCTTGCCGTCTGGGTAGCCGTAGGGTCGTGGCTGTGTGCCTAGTTTGAATTTGCAGGGGTCTGACACAAGGTCGATCTTTCTGTTAGTTCTGGGAACTCCCAGGGTTGATAGAGGCATTTTCATCTACGTACACATCATCAGTGGTCGCGAGCGGATTGTAGAAGATGGAGCTTCCTGCGCTGCAACGAGAAAATGTGATTTATGTTCGCAGAAACAGACTTTACAGAATTCTTCACAGCAAATGTTTTCTGATACAATGTGCCGTTACATTTTTGATTGTTTTAGCAACATTGATGGGTGGAATCGTCTTTAGCATAAATTTGATTTTTGTTCCAGTTTCTACAGTACCTCCCCTTGACCCTGCTATTTCTACTGTTTCCTCTATACACTCTTTTTACCCGTTTCCGGAACATGAGCAAGCCAGACGCTCAGAATTCACCAACAACACTTTTGTACAGCTCTTGCACCAACACCAACTGGTAGTTAACACTACAGACTGCTGGGTGTGTGGCTTGATACCTCACACTATGGATAAAGGTATTCCATATCTGGTTTTGCCTTACAGCTATAATGGATCATTTCAGGCCTTCCAAACCATCTTTGCTTATGCCCTTGAAACCTATCCTCCACGTCCACCACGTTCCACTAAATATAACTCTGCTAACAAAGCTTTAGTCCAGGGAATTATTGACATGGTCAAGGACGTCAATAATACTCCATCATACCCTAGAGACGAATTGCGAGTATATTTAAGTTGGAATACTTCAGAGTATCGCCTTAGTTTAGGAGAAAGCAAGCGTAAAAGCTCAACTCCAATCTGGGTCGTACCTCACCGAGGTCAGGTCTGTTTGCAAGGTAATGGGAGAAATCCGAGAGCTCAACTAGGGAGGAGTGAGTGCGTAGAGACTTATGTGTTTCCGGCTAACTCTTCCCCTGCCTTTCTTACTGCTAGGGGTACCTATTTCATTTGTCGAGACAGAGCTTATACATGGTTGCCTGCCGACTTCTCAGGATCATGTTATATTGCTCGATTATTGCCTCCGACATACACTGCTTCACCCGATTACCACAGAACAAGAGTAGCGAGAGGTGTCTTCAGCAAGGAAGATACCGCTGGTCAGGAAGCCGGAGACTTCTTCAAAGGCTTCCTTCCGTTCTGGGGACCTATGGCCAATAGTAGAAACATACGTCAGCTAACACGGGTAGTTGAATCTACTATTACTGAAACTGCTGGTGCCCTTAGCAATCTGACAGCTGAGCTTCAGGCGGATAGGCTCATGACGTTGCAGAACCGTATGGTTCTAGACGTTATACTTGCAGATCGAGGTGGGGTATGCAGAATGATCCAATCGAGCTGCTGTGTCTTTATTCCTAATAATGCTCCAACAGTCTATGAGGCGATCTCTAAGTTGCACAAGATTTCAGACTCCATACATGTAGACAAGGGAAACTGGTCCTTCATGGAGTGGTTTTGGACTCTGATCTCAGCGTGGGGATGGAAAGTTCTAATGGTCATTGGTGTCATCCTAGTATTCCTATTCTCATGTTGTCTGATTATCCAGTGTGGTCCTGCTCTGTGTAGTCTTTGTGCTGCGACTTGTCTCAGAAAACCACCTGCGTTTGGAGAAAAGACACGAGAAAGGATGATGATACAACAACATGTCACTGACCTGATGAGCATAGAACTAGATTCTGACATAGACTAAGTAATTGCCTATGTAAGGGCAAAAGGAGGGTCTGAGGTTCCGTGACGGTTCTGTGACGACTTGAACCCGTGTTTTTAAGTTTGTCGGAAATACCTAATATTGGTATCAGTGAACCGCAAATGATCCATTTAGTATATCCTAGTGTTTTCGCTACGCTACGAGCAAGAGCACTCCTTCCATTGACATATTTCTGATATACCCACGGCATCCATCTTAGACCATGGCCGCCATTTTGTGTTTCCTTGCCCTCACATATGCAATAGCCTCGGATCACTTCATTCACTCCACTTTGATTAAGGACACGTAGCCTTAGCCGGAGATTCACCTCTTACATGACACGTGCACCTTAAACCAGATCACGCTGTAGCTGCATGACTCGACAAAGGCTGCCTCCTCTGCCCGAGGCCAGCCCTGCCAAACTGGTCTTCGTGTCCATTGTATCTGATCATGATTAGGCGGCCGAAGCCGGTAGCCTTGCCCATTTACAACCCACAAACATCCCTTATCCCACTTTTCTATCTTCCACACCTGGTTCTGTTTCTTTCTTTCTGAATCTTTATTAGGGGGAGGTAACGAACTTTACGATGAGGCGGTCCGGGTCCTGAATGCAATATTGACAGGGAATTGTGACAAACTAGTGGGAACCCCTCTCTTCGCAATGTTTGGCCTCAGATATTATCGACGGTTCCTGTGTAACACCAAATATTTATTGTTTTAGACACAAAGGTTTTGGGAATGTATTACATGTAAAGAATTCGCCCCCAGCTTAAAATTTCGTATATAAGGAGCAACCCACTTTGTACAAATCGAACAGGCTCCTAGTCTCTGCCCGTGTGTAGATTCTGTGACTTCTGTGTCCCTGCAGTAATAAACCTTTGGTCTTTGACGCCACCATCGAGAAGCCCGTGTTTCTGTTCATTTGTGCACCAAGGCAGGTGGAACTCCGGGGTCTTTGGGTGTTGTACCCTGACACCTCTGGACGGAACCAAAAAGTCCAGAACTCCATACTGTTAGTACATATAACTAAAAGCTTAGAATACTCTGAGTTCTACTGAACCAGCTGTTGTAGCTCCTCAAGGCTTAGCACACCTTGGCTACAACTCTTAGCAAGGGAACAGTAGGAAAACACATAGTGTAGGTAGGTGCATCACTTACACCACACTAGAAACAGTATGTCGGCCAGGGAGGAAACTCTGAGTCTCCCCTTGTGTCAGTTGACCCTCCACAGGTCATCCCTTCAGGATATACTGTGCTGAGCTTCAAGGAGTTAAGACGACTGTGTCACTCCCGGAAGATTCAGCAGGGGTCTAACCCCACAACGTCCTTTCTGATTGGTCTCTTGGAGACTTATGATGCCAGGAGAGCTGAGAAACTTCGTAGCTCTTCTAATCCAGAAGGAGACATGCCTCCCCTCGAGGGAACCCGGGACGATCCTGACCTCATACACCTCGCAACTGAGAACGAAGATGGCGAGGAGGATGAGGATGAGGATCTCTCTGGGGATGAGGCAGATAAGGGACAGGTAGAAGTCGTCAGACTAAGCAGGTCCAACTTAAGCAAACATGATAGCGGTACTGGGGAACCCCTGGGGCCACTATCAGGTCAGCTTAACATTGGGAATGGACGAGCCCGATCTCTGTCAAGAGACTCTGGCGGATCCCTTCGAACCAATGGCTCTCACAACTCTTCTCAAAGAGGGATGACATCCCCTCAGAGGAGAGTGTACGAAGCTAAGGAAAGGGCAGCCAATCTGAGGATCGAAAGGGAAGAACTTGCCCTGGCCAAAGAAAGGCTTGCCTTTGCTAGAGAGCAACAGTTAAGTGGGGTAGTCCCCACTGGTGGCAGCAATGTACCTAGCAATGGGGAAAAAAGTTTCGATACGAAACACCTTGGTAAGATAGTGCCCCCCTTTAAACAAGGGGACGACATCCACAAATGGATTACTGCTTTGGAGAGGGCCTGCACTGTGCAAGGTGTTCCCCAGAGTCAGTGGGCAGCTATCTTGTGGCTCTCCTTTGATGGTAAAGGTAGAGATAAGCTCCTCACCACAAGGGTGGAGGATGCTAACAATTACCAAATCTTGAAGAATACACTGGTTGATGGGTTTGGTTTAACCACTGAACAATACAGGATGCTGTTCAGAGACACCCAGAAAACTCAGTCTCAAGATTGGACTGACTTTGTTGATTGTGCCACTAAGGCTTTTGAAGGCTGGCTACTGGGTAGTAAGGTTACTGATTTTAAAGGATTGTATAATCTAATTATGAGGGAGCAAATCTTAAATAATTGTCAGAACCAGTTATTACATCAGCACCTGGTAGACTCTGATCTGACCTCTCCACAGGAATTGGGTAAGAGGGCAGACAAATGGGTCAGAACCAGGGTTAGGCCTAAAAACCAGGGTGGTGACCAGAAAAAGGAATCAACCAAGCCTCAAGAGAAGGGTGGGGATAAATCCACAGAGAAGACTTCCCAAGGGCCCCAAAACTCCAACAAGGGTGGTGGGTCCCAGAACACTCCTTCAGAACAGAAGAAACCTTATTGCCATACCTGTAAACAGGTGGGCCATTACAAAAGTGATGCCAAGTGCCCTAAAAATAGCAATAAGGAAAACATACCCCCAAGTAACACTCCCAGACCTCCTGTTACCACTAGTGGTAATCCCCCAGGTGGTGGGAGTGCCCCCAAGAATGTGGTGGGCATAACTTTGGGCAATCAGGAGGACTATGGCTTAGCCAGGTTCCCTGACCACACTCTTGTCTGTGAGACTGGCATGGGGTTTGCCAACTTCACTACTGGACCCCACATTTTGGGCAAGTATAGACAAGAAGTTTTAGTGAATGGTCAGAAAGTTGAGGCATTCAGAGACACAGGGGCCAGCCTCACCATGGTGAGTGACCATCTGGTCCCCTCTGCTCAACTGACCCCTGGTTTTACTTATCAGGTGACAGACATTCATGGAGTGAAGAGAAGGCATCCCATGGCAGTAGTCAAGCTCAGTTGGGGTAATATCACAGGGCCCATGAGAGTGGCAGTGACAGATAACCTACCTGTAGATTGCTTACTGGGGAATGACCTGGAACTCTCAGCATGGGCTGAGGTGGAGCAAGAAACTCACTCCAGAATGATAGGCCTATCCAGACAGGTTAGTGGGGCAGTAATAGCTACAGCCCCAGTCCAAGCACCATTCCTCCCCGAAAAGGTTGGAAGGGCAGTGGTAGCCACTGCCCAGGCTCAGACAGACTTTCCAGAACAGGATAGGAGGGCTGTGACAGTCACAGCCCAAACACAGACTGAGTGCCCTCCTGAAAAGGTTGGCAAGGTTGAAATGGTCTCAGCCTCTACTCAAACAGATAGTGAGGTTGTGAAGCCTGAAACAATGGATCACTCCACTCAAACAGAGAGCATTGAGGAGGAAGAAGAGTCTTCCCCCTCCCAGACACTAGGTGAGAGCCAGCCTCCTCAGGGAACTGACTCTACCCCTGTTGAAGGAACTGCCCCAGAGGTAGTCAGGCCTAGCCTGGCAGAGCCCCTGATGGCAGTGGACCCTTCCCAGGTGGGACCCAGTCTGGAGCAGGTAACCTGCACCTCTCTACCCTGTCTCAGTCAGCCCAGGGCTGAAGAGATTAGGGAGGCCAGTGGTGGACCCCAAAGGGCCCCCTGTCCAAAAGAACCCCTTAATCAGCAGATTAGGATCACTGAAGCTGGTAAACCTAGCCAAGTGAAAATAGAACAGACTCCTGAGGGATCCCCCTTAAAAGTAGTTAGGGAACTCCCACAGCTGGACACTGTTGGGCACAGCCAAACATGGGGCCTAAAAACCCCAGACCTGACCTGTCCCTCCAGTAAGCCAAACAGAGGGACTCAGCCTCCAGCTTTAGGTAGCCAGAGGCTGACCCTGAGAGCTCAGTGCATCTCAGCTAAAGAAAGAAAGGCACACATGATGAATGGTGATTGGAGGAAGATTAGCCCAAAGGTAGAGGAGCCTCACTTCAGTACTCCATCCCAGCATCAGCCTTCTTCTTTCCCAAGACACACCAGAGACAGAGATTCCCTATGGTGGAGACCCTCAGATACCCTTAGGGTGAGGGGTTGCCTAGTGGACCATGACACAGGGGGAAACCAAGCCAGAGCTGGTCCTTCCTTATATGGCCACTTAGGTAATAGAGGCTTACCTGGACAAGGATAGCCTTATCTCCTTTCGTTTGGGGGGGGTTGTGTAGGAAGGTACCTCCTGACTATGGTTGCCCCCAACTTTTTGCCCTGTGTTTTAGCTGGTTTTGGACATAGTCGACCTGGGACCCTGCCAATCAGGACCCCAGGCCTACTGCTCTCTCTTTAAAATGGATTCCATGTACCCTAGGTACATTTCCAATTGGTACTGGGCCACCTTATCAGACCCCGTAACGCAGGGCATAGGTGTACCCAGGGCCGCCAGGGGCTGAAGCATGTATTATGCCACCCCTGGCTGGCCTCCTAAATTTGACACAACTGGCTGCACGACAGCTGGGGCGAAGCCGTGTAACCACCCTTCGCTTTAGGTATAGTAGCTCTATATCTAACCATACAATGGACACCCGAGTTCCTATCAGTCACTCCTATGGCAGGCCTTAACAATCCTGAAGGCAGAGTGCGTGGGCTCGTGTGAGCTAGGTTCAGGCCCGAGCCGAGCCCGGTTGCAGTCTGCGGAATCAAGACCCAATGGCTGTTCCATGATAACGCGTACCATAACGGTAACTCCGGTGTCGCGTTATCCAGGCATGTCGAGTAAGGTGTCATACGAATCGGGGTGCTGCCCTCTCACCAATTCTGGCGATGAGGTTAGCATCCCACCCTTCTAGAGGGACACGACATGCACGTAACCGTGAACCCCGGTTAAAGTTAACTGAAGCCTCAGCTCCACAAAATGGATGCTGCCACCACAGACACGAGTCTGACCTCCTGCTGCTGGGAGTCCTTCCAGCGAGGAGCGCTTGGACAAAGGGTTTCCCGTCTAGGGCGGTGTTCGCACCGTCCCAGACAGGGTTTGTGTATTCTGGGTAGGTAGGGCTTTTGCGTGAAGGTGACTGCGGAGTGGCACCCCGGTGCTCACTACGCATCTGCCGGTTAGAACCAGTTCCAGGGGCGACAGCCCTGGCCTGGGGAAAGTCCGGCAGGGGAGAGGGGTGTAACTACCCCCCTTCCTGGTCCCACCCTTAGGGCAGGACCTAGTCATGTACCCACCCCTTTCTTTAGAATAAAGGCCGGAGCGGGGACCCTTCCAAATTAGATCATCTTTGAATCAAGAATACTTTCTACGAAAGGACTTCAAGACTCTTCTCAAGATTTCTCCCTTGTGGCTAAGGAGTAGTCACCCTGCATCAGCGGGCACCATCTAAGAACTCTGCGGTTTGCTGTAAGTCCTTCCTCAAGGAATCCGATGGCCCAGCTCGACGAGAACCGGCTTCCCTGGCACCTCTGACCTCTACCCACGTCATCAGCTCAGCTGTGATCTGTGAGTGCGACGAGACCTCGAGGGACCGGCCATCATCAGAACCTGCACGCTCTTAAAACCAGCACGACCATCGAGGTAACTCTCTGGTGAGTGCTCTGGGGTCCGAGAAGCCCCGACCCTGAGCCGCTCCAGCACCGAAGTGCAGCCTCCCAGCATCTCCACGATCTGCGTGGGGCCCTTCTGCTCGCTGCTCAGCACGTTGTCTGGTCACTAGCCGCTGGCTTGTGCCCTTCTGTGACGACATCCGAGAATCCTCACTGCTGGTCTGGTTGCTCCAGACCGGCCCTTGCTTCCATCTTTGCGAGAAGCACCCCGGACCCTCCTGGTCCACTCAAGACGCCATCTTAGGCCCACCACGTGGCCCTGAGAACTGCCAAGGCTTGTTGCCCCATCCTGGGCCCAGCGACGCCGACAGCATCATCCCTCGTGGGACAGCTCGCACCTCCACCGTGGTCGCCGACAACGCCTCCTGGTCCGTGAGACTGCAGAGCCTAGCGTCGCCCACTCACCTGGTCGAGGTGACGGCCAACCGGTGCCTTCTTGGTACCCTCTGACTACTGGCTAGTAGTACGAACTTGGTCCCCTCTGCTTTCAGGTTTCTTCAATCTCCGATCCAGGCTTGGATCTCTACGAACTATTCAGCACTGGTCGCCGGCCAGCAACTCCTTTTCTTCCGGCTCCTGGCTCGTCAGCGAAGACCCCGACGCCTGTAAGACTTGTGCAGCCGCAGCCCTCGTGGCTAGGTAACTCGGCATTTCGATGCCTGCATAGCCTCCTTACTCTAGGGTCCAGAGTCCCTCGCTTCCGACTTGCCTTATCGGGTCCGCCCGAAACCTTAACCTTCCCGTGTCCTCGGACACTTGTTTTTAAATTGTGCACTTGAAGTATTTGCTAAAGAGATTTGGTTTGTGCTTAGTACCCTGTCCTCATAAAGAGTACAGGGCTGTTGTGATTCTTAATAAATATCCTGTTTATTTTCATAACACTTGTGTGGTGTCCTTTCACTGGGTGTTCAAGGGGTACATGTGTGGTAAACAGCTGGCTTAACACGCCCTCTCGAGTCTTTAGCCTTAGACTGCTCGTATCCACGCTACTAGGATAGCTGGTCTATAGGTTGACTTACAACCAAACACCATAAGGGTCGTTGGTACGATACATAGCGGTCGCTAGAATAGCGAACGTTGCATATCGGGCCAACTTCTCACACGGACCTTTCCAGGTCTTGCTATTTACCCGCTCTGCAGTACGTGTCCACGGAAAAAAACACTGGGTGCATGGTGCCCATTGCAAAAGGGTCCCGCTGCCCCTTCCATATGACCGGTGGGTCCAGCAAGGAGTCGCTGACTCCGAGACAGAGTTCATACCTCGCTTTGTCCCCTTCAGCGATGCACGATTAAAAGGAACTGGTACCGACAAAGAGAGCGATTGTATTTTGCAAGGATTTGTGCCACCGTCAATGCAGTTGGACACTACAGAACCTGAAACATTGTTTGAAGATCACACCGTACCTGGGAAAGAACGATATAATCTGAGGCCAAGACCAAGGAACTGACATAATCAAATTAGTGCGATTTTCCCTTTTCCCATGAACTATTTTTGATGTTACAGCTCTCTCGCCCAGGGAACTAGCTCATTTTTGATTTTCGAACCGCCATCCAGTTCTGCTGCTAGGGCCGCGGTTGAAGTCTGAGGAGTGCAGCCGGGGACGCCTAGGTCAACGGTTCTGGTCAGTCTGAGGGAATTACCCCGGACTGGACAGAGCGCACATCTTGGCAGAAGCAACCTCCCACCGCGGGCAGCAACCAGAGGATGGAGTTTCCGAGGGTAGAGAGACCTGCTAGACACATGAACTTTAACAAGAAAATGTGCACTGCAATGGTTAAAAAGAGATTCTTGACAATATGTATTTTGATGACATGTAGCATAACGATGTTCTTGATTGGTTATACTTTATTCACGTTTCAAGTCACCTTTGTAAACAACACTCAACCCACACCTCCTCCAACTGTTTCTTTACACTCCTTTCACCCTCTTCCTGAACACGAGTCTTCCAGAAGACTAGAGTTCGTAAATAACTCCTTCATCCAGCTCCTACACCAGCACCAGTCTATAATGAACACATCGAATTGTTGGATCTGTGGACTCATGCCGCACACGACAGATAAGGGCATTCCATACTTCATCCTGCCATTCAGTTATTATGGTTCTTTGTGGGCTTTCCAGACCATGTTCCTGTTCTCCCTTGAACCATACGTTCGAGGGGAAAACTCAAATAACAAGGCACTAGTGGCAGGAATCAAAAATATGAGTAGAGATATTGATACGGTCAGAGCAACTCCCAAAGATGAGTTTACCCCATACAGTAGGTGGAACATCACCAAGTATGGGATTTCCTTAAGTGAGGACCAGAAATCGAAGAAATCCTCCTCAGTTTGGGTAGTACCCCACCGAGGTCACCTATGTCTGCACGGTATTGGCAGGGATCCCAAAGCACAGTTGGGGAAGAGCGTTTGCACAGAAACGTAAGTTTTTGCCTCCCGAACTTCCCCTCCATTCTTAGCGGCTAAAGGCACCTATTTCGTCTGCCATGACAAAGCCTATACATGGTTGCCCCCTGACTTCTCGGGCACCTGTTTTATCTCGTTTCTGCTGCCACCTACCTACACGGCCGGGGCAGATTACCATCGGACAAGGACAGTTAGAGGTGTCGTGAGTCAAGACGACACTGCGGGTCAAGAGTTTGGAGACTTCGCAAAGAGTTTTCTGCCATTTTGGGGGCCTATGGTGAACAGCAGGAACATTCGACAATTGACGAGGATAGTTGAGTCCGCCGTGACTGAAACGGCCGGTGCCCTTAGCAACTTGAGAGCTGAGCTTCAGTCGGATCGACTTATGACCCTTCAGAACAGGGTTGCCCTAGATGTCATACTCGCAGACCGTGGTGGCGTATGTAGAGTGATCCAATCTAGTTGCTGCATTTTCATCCCTGACAATGCTCCGACAGTGTACCAGGCCATCTCCAAATTACACAACATCTCTGATTCCCTTCACGTGGAGAAAGGGGATTGGTCCCTGCTAGGGTGGCTGTGGGAACTGATCTCTGCCTGGGGATGGAAAACTCTGATCTTCATTGGGATGATCCTGGCCGTTCTGTTTATGTTCTGTCTGTTTGTACAGTGCGCTCCTGCAATGTGTGGCCTCTGTGCTACTTCATGTGTAAGGAAGCCTGTATCAAGGGACGAATTGAGCAACAGAATGATGCTAAGGCAGCATCTCCATGAATTCGTCAATACAGATTTGGACTCAGATTAGCATGAGTTATTGCCTAATATGAGGGCAAAAGGAGGTCTGTGGTACTGTAATTCCGGACCCTGCTGTTCCACCCGTACCGAGGTCCAAACACTCGTATCACAAAATATCGTCGTACCATGACGAATTTGGTATCGACGGACCGGTAATGACTAGGACATTATCCCTATGCATTTGCGTCATGATTGAGTGATGCTAACACCCTTAAATCATGGTTTCCGTTCCGAACCCTCAGACTCCATTTTGTAAACGGCATCCATCTTATGACTTGCCCTCATATAGTCAATTGATTAAGGCCGAGTTTGATCTGAAAGGACACGTCCACCGTAGCTGACTTCCCCATGACCTGGCCGAGCTGACTCCACTGCCTCCAGCCAAACCTGTTTGGGCAGCTCCTCGCCCAGTGGCCGAGTAAGATATCATCAAGGCACAACATGCCATAAACCATTCACTACATACAGACCATGTTTCCCATACACATACACCTGTCCATGATTCTTGTTTATGACCAGTTTTACGACGGGAGGGTGCCCGACCTTATTGGTGTTTCATCGATATCTGATGGGAATTCTGGGCCTGGCAGGGTAATCCATCACGATCCGGACATCTAAAATATGTGCTGACCAGCATGACTTCGCTCTTTGTATTATTGTAGAAATATGTGTATAACCATATCATAAACTCAAGAATTCTTGCCCGCAGCTGTTATTTCTGTATATAAGGAGAAGGCTGGTTCTGTAAAAACGAACAGTCTCCTGAGAACTTACAGCCCGTGCTGTTGTAATTGTAGGACACATGTTACTTGGTTGCAACCAATAAACCTTGATCTCTGACTTCAACTTGAAGACTCTGTGTTTCTGTAGTCCAAAACAGGGAGAACCCAGAGGTCTTCGGGTGTGATCCCCTGGCACCACGGGTCTCTAAAAACCCGGCACCTCAAACTGTGGTGAGCACCCCTTTCGAAAGGGTGGGCATTGTCATTGTAGGGCCACTGGAACCCAAGACGGCCTTAGGCAACAAGTATACCTTGGTCTTGGTGGACCATGCCACCCATAGGCTGTCCCTCTCAGGACAATCATGGCCCCTGTGGTGAGCCGTACATTGATGGGGATATTTTCCCGTGTGGGGTTCCCCAGAGAGGTAGTATCTGAAGGAGGTACAAACTTCGTATCTAGGTATATGACGTCTTTGTGAAAGGAGTACGGTGTAATATACAAATTCACCACTCCTTACCGTCCCCTAGGACCAAGGAGGTTGAGAGATTCAATCGAACCCTAAAAGGCATGATAAAGGGTCTTACAGAACCAATGAGACATAAGTGGGACTTCTTCTTACCATGCCTGGTGGCTGGCTACAGGGAGGTACCACAGAAATCCATAGGGTTCAGTCCCTTTGAATTGCTGCTGGGCACCCTGTGAGAAGGCCTCTCAGTCTGGTGAAGGAGGGCTAGGAAAAACTCCCAATAAGATTCCCCAGGATGTGTTCGGCTACATGCAGGCCTTCAGGAACCAGACACAGCGCTTCAGGAAGCTCACTCAGGTAAACTTGGAAGCTAACCAGAAGGAAATGAAATGTTGGAATGACCAGAATGCAATTCTGGTGGAATTTCAGCATGGCCAAAAAGTGTGGGGGATGGAACCTGTGTAGTCTTGTGCGCTCCAAGACAAGTGGACTGAGCCATTTGAGGTGGTGGAACGCAAGAGTGAAGTAACCTGTTTGGTGAACTTGCAGATTCCTAGGAACCCTTTGGGGTCCTGCATGTAAACCTCCTCAAACCTCGATTTGAGAGTTCTGAAGTGACAATGCTCCTGGCTACAGAACCAGGAAAGCAAGCCTCTTCTTGACCTCCTGTGTGCCAAGGAACATGACGGGTCAGGAATGTTGGGAACCTCTCTCCCACCATGACCCCAGAGCAGTAGAGGGAATGTCGCCAGGTGCTGGGACAGTAAGCCTCCCTGTTTTCACACCGCAGGAATAACCAACTGGTGTGTTCATGATGTGGACACTGGGGATGTTTGCCTGTGAAGCACAACATTTATAGGTTGACAGACAAGGTCAAGGCTAGCTTCAAGGAAGACGTTTCCAAGATGTTGCCATAAGGGGTGAAAGAGCAGAGTGGTCTTGGTTCCAAAAGCTGCTGCACCTAGTGCCACTACTGAACTTCGGTTCTGTGTGGACTACCGTGGGCTCAATGCTGTCACCAGGACTGACGCTCACCCCATCCCTAGAGCTGGTGAGCTCATTGATCGGTTGTGAGCTGCCCGGTACCTCAGAATGTTTGATCTCATATCTACCTTAACTGAGGGGGCTAAAGAGAAGTCTGGGTTCTCAACACCAGAGGGGCACTACCAGTTCTGGGTCATGCCCTATGGGTTGAAGAACACCCCGTGCCACATTCCAGAGACTGGTCAACCAGGTACTATCCGGGCTGGAGGAATTCAACGCCGCCTACCGGGATGACACTGCAGTGTTCAGCTCTAGCTGGGAGGAATACTTGCAACACCTCTGTGAAGTATTGAAGGCTCTGTAGAAGGCAGGCCTCACTATCAAGGCCAGTAAATGCCAGATAGGGATGGGTCTGTGGTGTACTTAGGGCACTAGGTAGGAAGCAGCCAGGTGGCACCCCCTACAACCGAATAATGACATCATTCTGGCTTAGAAGCTCTCTAAGATCCAGACAGAGGTGAAAGCCTTCTTAGGCCTCACTGGCGACTACAGACGATTTGTCAAGAGGTATGGCACCATTATTGCCCTCTTGACAGAGCTGACTTCAAGGAAGCAGCCAAGAAAAGTGATCGGGACTGATGCCTGTCAGTCGCTTTTGATGCCCTGAAAGCTGCCACATGTGCACGGTGCCCATGCTCAAGGCACTACATTTCTCCCAAGAATTTGTTGTGGAGACTGCTGCTTCAGAACACAGTGTAGGTGCAACTGTCTCACAATTGAACGACGAGGGCTTGGACCAAACTGTAGCTTTCATTAGTAGGAGGTTACTTCCCAGGGAACAGAGGAGTAGTGCAATCGAAAGAGAAGCTTTTGATGTTGTCTGGGCCCTGAAGAAGCTTAGGCCCTAATTGTTTGGGACTCACTTCCGGGTTCAGCCAGACCACAGGCCCCTCAAATGTTTAATGCAGATGAGTGGTGAAAACCTAAAACTGTTGAGGTGGTCCATGTCCCTACAGAGAATAGGCTTTACGGTGGAACACTGCCCTAGTACAGAGCATGTAAATGCTGATGGTCTGTCCAGATTGTTCCGCCTTAATGATGAGAACTTCCAACAGGGTGGGTAGTACTCCCCACTTTTAACTTGAGGGGGCACATGTTTGACTTGGCATCCTTAGCGTAGTTTCCCATTACTTTTTGCCTCTACCACCTGTATTTCTGATACTACGCTGGATTTCGTTTTTGCTGGCTTAGATGCTTGGGGTACTTTGCCACTGCTGATCAGTGTTAAAGTGTCGGTGCTCCCTAAGTAAATTGTTGTGGTAATTGGTTATTAATTATGGCCATATTTGATGTACTGGCAAGTCCCTAGTAAAGTGCGCTGAGTCTGCCAGAGCGTGTAAATCAAATGCTACTAGTGGGCCTACAGCACTGGTTGTGCCACCCAAATGAGTAGCCCTGCAAAGGTATCTTTTTAAACTGCCATGTCGGCCTGGCAAGTGCACCCAATTGCCAGGCCCTAACCTTCCCTTTGATTACATGTAAGGCAACTCCAAGGTAGGCTCAAGGTACCCCCGTGGGCAGGGTGCAGTGTATGTGAAAGGCAGGACATGTAGTGGTGTGTGTCACATGCCCTGATAGTGAAATATTGGCAATTTTAACTTTCTATTGGGACAAGATCGAGAAATGGAGTTTAGGCTCTCTTAACTCAGACTTTGTTAACACATATTTTTAGGAAGATGCTGTGTAAATTGTGAAAATGCTACTTTTAGAAAGTAAAACAAAAGAGGGGGGTTGTCCCTATTGATCAGTGGCTAGATAGGGCCAAAGTAAAGTGAACGAGAAAAGACCTAGCCACCACATTTAGTGCTGTCAATTATTTAAACAGACAAAGGAACCAACTTTGATTCTTTGATCCTGGTTATTTATTTAACCATTTGATGCATATGAATTTCTTTTTCACTAGACCTCTGAGTTTGAGAAAACAATTTTGATTCCAACATTATACTTTACATTTGTTGAGACATAAAATAAACAACAATACATTAAACACATGAATTAAACATAAAGGACTGTAAAGACACTCTTAAATTTACACCAGTCATTTTTTGCAAAAGGTTCAAAACTTGCAGCAAACCCAGATCAAATAGTTTATATGGCTCCATTCTTTTAAGATGCTACCCATTGGGAGCAAACACTTTTTGAGCAAGACCTAACAGGGAAAAAATTATTGAATGAAAATCCCTCAGTGTTGCTCCTATATGTCAAGCTACTCAATGGTAAAAGGTGCTGATGCGTTTCGAGACCCGGTTGAAATCCTGAGGTTTTATTCAGGCCTGTGATTTGGAGTGGTTGAGCTAAGAGTTACTTTTAGAAAGTAGGCATTTAACCATTCTGCATGCCTCTGCTGTTTTGTGTATTGACTGTCTGTTTTTTGGAGTGACGGGGCTGGGGATGTGCTTTCACTGTAGAGAGCCACAAGGGGGGTTGAGGTGTGTCCTGTCTTTCTTGGGTGATTCATAGCTGTGCTGAATATACCTTGGCTGCATTTAGAGTGGTGGGAGGAGTTTCACTTACACCTGAATAAGCAGTGTCTCATCTGCACAATGCTGCCTCCACCTCCTGTAGTGATGCTGCATCAGAGAGGAAATCATTGGTTTGGATTGGGCTCAGAGACCCTCACCACAAAGAGAATAAAGAGAAAATGGGATATAAATAGTGGATCTTAAACCCCAGAGAATTAGATCACTTCTGGACTCAAGAGGAACCTTTGTCAAAGAGGAGAGCTGTGAGGAGGACTACTCTCTCTTTGCTGTGTGCTTTACTGTGATGGCCTTCAGTTGCTGCTTCTGCCAAGGAAAAGACAAAGACTGGAACTTTGCTGTGAACCTGCTTGAAGAAGAATCTCCAAGGTCTTGTGTGTGCTTGTCACCTGTTCTGAAGTCTCAGGGACAAAAAAGACGTCACCTGAGACCCACTGACCAGCACTTGGACTCTTGCATTCAAAAGGGTACCAATTGCAGTTCCTGGGCCCTGGAAACCGGCATCCACCTCGGCACGAACGCCTCACCTCTACGTCGGTGTACATCGTCCATAGACTTTGTTTCCAAGGTACTGTTATTTTGGGGTCCGTGTGACTCTGTGCCTGATCCCGCGCACCTTGTGTTCAGCACCGTTCTTTAGATTTTTGCCTGTTTCTATGTCGTAATAGCCCCAGGTGGAGCTATATGTTTCTACAAGTTCTATTTTTGCAATACCCGTTCAAAGAGATATTTTGAAACATGTATGTTGGACTTTTGTTGTTTTGGTCTTGTTAGATTTAAATAGAGATACTTTATTTTTCTAAACTGGTGTGGTGTCTATTTGTGATGTTTTCACTGAGTTACTGTGTCTTTTAAATACAAATGTTTCCACATTGCCTTTGGGATAAGCCTGTCTTCTTGTGCCAAGCTACCAAGGGGGGAGCAGGGGTTATATAAAGTGTGAATCCCCCTTACCCTGACTAGAATCAATGGTCCTTACTTGGACAAAGGTGCATACTTCTGCCAATTAGAAACCATCATTTCTAACAGCAGGGCAGCAGCTAAAAATGCTGCACTGTGTTGCGTGACAGGAAGGGAGAAGGAGAGAGCCATATTTACAATGCTATGGCTGTCTCCTCCCCTCTCCCTAGCACCAGTGCAGCTTTCAGCCGCTGTGCACCAGGCACAACTACGGGGGTACGAATTGTGCGATTTACTTTGCCTGCATGATACTTTTTAATTGAAAACCTTTAGAATTACGGCTGCCTAAACCTTTTTTAAATAATTTTACCTGCTGTGGGCTAACTCTCCCCGTTCCACCGTGCGCTTTGCTCGTTTGTTGTGGAGGGAGATTCTTTCTGTCTCTTTGTTCCCTGGCAACACTCACTTCCGGCGGAAGGGTGAGCGGTCTAGTTGTTTTGCCGCTTTCACCCTTTATAACGGATGTGTTGGGCGACGCGCAGCGGACACGCTTCAACTACAGGGGTACGAATTGTGCGATTTACTTTGCCTGCATGATACTTTTTAATTGAAAACCTTTAGAATTACGGCTGCCTAAACCTTTTTTAAATAATTTTACCTGTTGTGGGCTAACTCTCCCCGTTCCACCGCGAGCTTTGCTCGTTTGTCGTGGAGGGAGATTCTTTCTGTCTCTTTGTTCCCTGGCAACACTCACTTCCGGTGGAAGGGTGAGCGGTCTAGTTGTTTTGCCGCTTTCACCCTTTATAACCGATGTGTTGAGCGACGCGCAGCGGGCGCGCCAATGGCAAGCCCGTCTGCACCCATCCGTAGCAGGCCGGGGCTAGGGGCTAGGAACTCTACAGTTTTTCTTGCAAACACTGCTCATGAGTTAGTCGCATTCCATGGCAACTGGGCCCTTCCTGGTCAAATGCTTTCACGCATTAAAGATAGTGGCATATTAAATTCCAGCACTATTGTGTCCCCTCCTGCTTATATGGGCCAGTTGGTTCACGCCTTGCCACATGACATGGCTTTAGTGCCTTCTCATTCTTTTTTGGCCCAACCTCCTTCTACGACAGTGTCAGATTACCCTCTTAATAATCGTTCAGCAGTTAAACGATCAGCTGGAACTTTTTACCTTCTTAGATACGGTTAAGCCTGACATGTTATTTCTTACTGAAACGTGGCTTTCCTCTGATTCCTCCCCGGACATATTAGCGGCAATTCCGGAGCCTTATTATATCTTACGCTCTGATCGTCCGGAAGGGAAAGCTGGTGGTGGTGTTGCTATAATTATCCACTCTAAATTTCAGTTTCTGTCTATGTCTTTTCCTGTTATTACAGCGGTGGATTTTCTTGTTGTTCGTTCTACTTCCACCACTGCGCCCCATACATGTGTGCTTTTTTATCGTCCACCGCAGGCCATGCCCCTTTTCCTTCAGGCAGTTGAGGATTTGCTGGCTACACTGGTTGTTAATAACTCTCGTCTATTGGTGTTGGGTGATTTTAACTTTTGGCCCACTGATCTACGGGATGATTCTCACTCCAAAGAATTTACTGACTTGCTCTGTAATATGAATCTCTCCCAGCAGTTGCATTGCCCGACACATATTCAAGGTCATATCTTGGACCAGGTTTGGTCACTTAACCTGCATGTTGATATCCCTACTATTAGTCCATGTCCTTTGTCTGATCACTTTTTTATTTAATTTTCTTTTGAGCTTATGGAGGCCAGTAAACTCTCGCTCCCCTCCAACACCTGGGCTCGCAATTGGGGGCGAGTAGACATACCCCTTCTTTGCTCTTCTCTCTCCACGTCATGCCCTAATCTTTATGATCTTTTTCCCCATTCTCAGGCTATTGTAATTAATAACTGGCTTTCCTCAGCCTGTGATCATGTGGCCCCTTTAAAACGTCTCAGGACCCGCCGCCTTCATGATGCCAATAGATGGTTCACCGCTGAGCTAAAATGTAAAAAGTTGGCTCTTAGGCAGGCTGAAAGTCGTTGGAGGCATAGGTACTGTTCCACCTTAAAAACGTTGTACCTTACGTTATTAGAAGATTGCAAGAAATCCATTCTCCAGGCCAAATCCGATTATTTCACGTCTAAAGTTCTTCTCTCAGCCAATAAACCTAAAGACATCTTTTCTATTGTCCATGATCTGTCCACCTCTGTAAGAGTTACTCTTAAGCCTCTTCCTTCACAAACCCTCTGCAATTCTCTTAACCAGTATTTTATTGATAAAATCTGCACAATCTAAGCCAATATTCCCCTTCCCTCTCCTAATTTTCAATGTCCAGACCTTCCCCCTAACTCTTGTTTCTTGGAAAATTTCCCTCATATTTCTAGGGAAACTTTCCTTGGTTTACTTCACAAGGTTAAATCTGGATCTCCTTCTGACAGTTGCCCTGCTCACATATTCAAAGAGGTTTTTTATGTTTGTTTGGACCCCCCTCTTTCACTTCTCAACAACTCTCTTTCATCAGGGACGGTCTCCTATTTTTTTAAATCGGCTAAAATCATTCCCATCCTGGAGCAAGCTGGAGCTGACCCATCCTCTCCTTGCAATTTTCGTTCTATCTCTTTGCTCCCCTTTTTGGGAAAAATCTTGGAGAGCCATGTGACAGCCTGCCTTAGTTCCTTCATCGAGAACACACATTTTTTAGATCCTCACCAGGCAGGCTTTCGCCCCGCGCATTCTACTGAGTCAGTCATCCTCTCTGTGATGGATGAACTCAGATGTGGAGCAGATGCCAATTCTTTCCAGGCATTGGTCCTTTTGGACTTGTCAGCGGCCTTTGACACGGTCGATCATACCATTCTGAACGATCCTGTCAAGGGTGCTGGCCTTCGGGGCCCTTCCTTGGCTTGGGTTTCCTCATTTTTGGAGAACCGTCAGCAGGCTGTCCAGTTGGCCGGCTTTTCTGCTGCTGCCTGCCCTATCACTTGTGGTGTCCCCCAAGGGTCTTCTCTTTCCCCCCTTCTCTTTCACTGGCACATCCTCGCTCTTATCTCTGCTCTTCATAAATTGGACGTCACGGTATTTAATTATGCCGATGACCTCCAACTTATTTTCGATATTTCTTCTTCTTCCTCTTCTATTCCAACGTTCAATCAGTTATGATCTTTATCAGCGACTGGATGAGTGCTAACCACCTTAAGCTCAATCCTGAGAAGACCGAGCTAGTCCTTACTGGGGGTATCTCCAGTCCCTGGTCTTATTCCTTTTGGCCATCTTCCCTTGGTCTGTCACCCTCCCCTTCAGCTTCTGTCAAGAGTCTTGGCATCCGAGTTAGCAGTGATCTTTCCATGCACTCTCAAATTAGTGCGGTGTTTTCATCTTGTTTTCTTAATTTACGTATTATACATAAAATTGCTCCCTTTTTCTCCAATGCGGTTCTGAAACTTATCCTGCAAGCCATGGTCGTGTCTCGTCTTGACTACGGCGATGCTCTGTACGTCGGTATTCCGGCTTACGAGCTTCGCCGTCTTCAACTAATTCAGAACCAGGTGGCCAGGTTAGTTTACAAATTTCCTAAACACCATCATGTCACTCCACTTTTAAAAGCGTTACACTGGTTGCCTCTTTTTGTGCGCTCCCGCTTTAAGCTTGGTTGCCTGGTCTTTAAAGCTCTAGCTGGCACAGCGCCAGCCTTTATCGCTGCTAAACTTAAGGCGTATGTCCCCATTCGTGACCTCCGGTCTTCTTCCAAACATCTCTTATGCATCCCTTGTTGCAGAAGGAAGAAACATGGTGGCACGAGTTTTTCTTTTTTGGCCCCCTCTTTTTGGAACTCTTTACCTCTCACTATTAAGACTTCTGCTTCTTATATGGATTTTCGCAGGGAATTGAAGACCTGGCTCTTCCTGCAAGCATTTGCTGAGTAGTCCGCCTCTCAGCCTCCCCTACGTCTGTCCTAGCGCCAAGAAACTGTTGGGTCTACGAGCGCTCTACAAATCCCTTAACTTTAACACATTGCCATTGTCCTAGGGTGCGTGCCTGAGTTTACCAAAGGTGTTGTACAGAAATGGTACCCTTCCTGGAAAAAATACTATGGCTAGGCGAGTTTAATACCTTTTCCTACTTTGTATGAGTGTTGTGCAGTGCAACACACATGCAAGTCCAAAAAGCAAGGAGAAATGAAAACATTTCTCCTCATAACAACTGCTTTATAGCATACAAACCAATGCAAATACCAATTTACGTTGGTTTGTTAATCTGTTAATTGTTTAGCATTGGGTTTGCGTTAAAAAGGGGCACTAACGCGATGCTAAACCTTAGTGAATCTTGCCCTAAGTGCCTAAACTTTTAACAAAAACAAATAAACTGGAAAACATAGGCAGCGCACAGTGTCAAGAGATCAAAATTAAGTCTGGGCAGAGCTGGAGTAGTTTCACTCCATTGAATTCTGCAGAATTACAGAAAAACTCAGTGGAATTCTGCAGAGTTCCGCAAGGGGCAGAGTATTGCTCAGCCACCCTTAAGGACTTGTGATTACCTACTGACGGTCAACTGTCAATTAAAACAGCCCCCAGTGACCCTGCTGTGCTAAGTACAGAGTGCCTACGTTTGCCGTCATGGAGGAGCAGCTCTCTGGATGTCCGGCAGCGTCAGCCAAACAAACTTACAGCAAATGCCACAGATCCAACTCACTCGGTCGCTCCTCCTTGCCTACCTCCTCCAGAAAAATTACTCTGCTCATAGCACTGCCGACAAGTGTTGCCACCCTTTTACAAAATAAAAGTCCATTATGGCTCTTTGAGGCAGCCCAACTCAGTACCATTTCTACGTGGATATTCAAAAGGAATTCCATGACCCGCTCTCAGCCTTGAAGTCCAAATATTGTCCAAATGTCACACTAAGGATCTCCTCCTCTCAGCCTCTCACTGCCAAAGCGCTTAAGTGCTCCTAAATCGGCTCCACCCCTCATAAGGCTTCACCTTGGCCCATCACAGAATGGATACAGGGCTGTCCCAGCCAGTCTCCATGCCTTCACGATCAACTACCCTCCCAACCTCTCACAAAATGCTACAAAGAAGTACAAACAAAGGTTACTAAAAACCTCACCTGAAACACTTATCTCGGACCGTTACTTCTGTGTCAATAAGGGAAATTAATGAATGACCTTATCTTCTACAACAGAAAACTGGAATGATGGTGGAACGTCTTCTGTTCCATGCTTCGTATAACAGGTACCAGGAAAACACAGTACAGCCTCAAACTAACAGCTTCGCCCACTACATGCTACAATGCGAACTGCACCATTTCCCTTTACAATAACGGAATCATCCTAATTCAAGCTTCGGATGACAATTTAGCCAAGATGGATAATATCTTCCCTAATCTCAAGACAGCGGTACGTTCTAAGTCTTCTCATTCCCTCTTAAACCATCATTTTGCAAATGTTGTCACTCTCACACCACTCCTCATGCCTGGAGTGACTAAAACTGATCATAACCCCCCTCACTCCCGGAAGCGATCTCTGTTCCATCCAGTCCCCTGACTGAGTATCACCAGAACCGGCACAGTCCACATCACCAGTAAATCAAGCAGCTACTGGACCTACAGCTTCTCACACCTCCCCGGGCTCCACACGGATACATATTGGATCCCTTGCTGAGGATTCCTCTCAGCCTCTAAAGCTCTTTCCTCTTCTGGTGAACCTCCCTGCTTGATCTACCTGTCGGAGGGACGCGCAGAAACAGAAGCGAGGAGACCGTATGGATGTAATACTGGGATTTTTTTTATTACAGTAGATTTATTCTCGAGTTGATACAATGAGTAACTTCTGGTCACTTTTATGCAAAGTTCTTCAAATTGTCTCTGCTGCTTCCTTTTTTTTTTTATTTTAGGCGGATAGCAGACTGTGTAGAAGTTTCTTCACTTCTTCTTTCGCCTAGTTGCATTCTAGGGGATATGGAGTCCTGGTGTGAGTCCTGAGGATTGCCTCACCAAAAGGGGGAAAAGAAAAAAGAGCGGTAAGTAAATGTGCTCAGACTGGCACTATTTGCTTCCACCACACCACAGTGAAGGACTTGCTAGACGGACCGTGAAGGGGAGGGAAAAAAAAACCAGAGTCTCAGGGACCTTAACAGCAACCCACCACCTACCTTGCCCAGCCTTCCTGTTTCCAGAGTCACATACCGCTTACTGCCGCAACTCTCCTGAGTTGCGGCGGCTCTTGCGTGTCATCTGGAGTCCACCAGTCCTCGCACCACACCTCTGGGGTCTCCTTGTCTCCGGTGTTGTCTTCACCACCTCCACGATGTCTTTTCTGAGAACGCAACACCTTCCCGACTCTTACGCAGCTCTGTTTCCGATGGCGAACTATATAGATGAAGTGTCTCCCATTGTTATCCTCCTTTCCTCGGTTTCTACTCTGTACTCCAATTGGGTTGTTAGGGACTCAGCTCCGCCCATCCATGGGCCGATTGATTACTTTGCTGTAGTTCCATTCTGTGCAGAGGAACGAAAGTCTTTTCATACGGTCTGTGTCCCTTTCCAGTTCTTGCCGTCGTCATCCGGACCCCGAAAGGAAGGAACCCAAGGTGCAGGTATGGGCATTGGATCGAGACTGCAGGTAGGGTTTTGGGGTGCTTCCTCACACTACCCTAACACACCTTCAACCCAGTCTATGTCCAGGCAACTACCTGTTCACACCCAACCCACTCCCTTTCTTCGCTCTCATCCCATCTGCTACACACAACCCCTGTCACCCGCCATCCACCACCAGCTCCTCTCTCCTCGTTAATAGGGATTCAACAAGACCGCCCAGCTTCATTCACTCCCTCTAACTTTCCCAATGCCACCTTTGTCACTGCAGCAATCACTCAAGTACCCACCCCCCGCCAGATTTACCCACACAAACCTTACCCAACTAATAGAAATCAGACTGGGCCGCTCGTCTTGATGAGATATCTTGTCACCTTCGTCTTCACATGGAATAACTCCAGGAATTGAAGGCCCTTACTATCGAACATCTCGACCTACTCAGAACACTTAGCATGCTAGGGACCCGACCTAGTGTCCTTATTGACACAGTTCCTGCCCCTATCATGCACACATTTCACAACACCTTTAAAACTTTACCTCTCCCAAATGCCTCCTCTCGCCCCAGAAGGCTTAAGGATTATCTCTCGACCAGTGATATCCGTGATCTACTCTTATCTTATTCCCTCCCCTTAGTTTCTAACAATTCCCTGCCGGGTCAAATCCAAACTATCCATGCTAACCCTGACAGAGAACCTGCCCACAACCCCAGAGCTATCAGTAGCGACAACCTCAAGCGTGTTAACATTCTCCAGACTACTACTCCCCATTTGACTGACCAACTGTAATGCATTCTTCTCAACTGCAGATAAGCTAGTAAACAGCTAGTAAACACGCGCCACCGATATCTATGATCTCATCCGGACTAAGGAGCTGGATATCATTAGCCTCACAGAAACCTGGCTAAATTGCTCTTTCTCCCATATCCTTGACCTTCTAGTTATGAGATAATTCGTATGAACAGATCTTCAAAAAAGGGTGGAGGAATAGCTTGTATACACAGAAACACACTCTCGGTCCCACAATCAGAAACCCCCACTCCGAGCTCCAGCGAATATCTATCTATGCATCACCATATCTTGAAAAAACCCGCCCTGTCTGCAAATGACATACATTCTACCACCCCCGGGAGACAGTCTTTCCTTCACTGAGCACTTAGTGGAAATCATCTCATCCAATGACGACCCTCTAGTGTCCCAAATCTTCCTGTGAGACTTCAACCTCCACTGGTCTAACCCAAATGATCACATAGTAAATTGTCTCAAATCTTTCCTTTTGGATAAAGAACGGACACAATTCTGTGATATCCCAACTCACAACAAGGGTGAAACTCTGGAACTCATCATAGATAAAGGGACACCATCACACTGGACTCTATTACCCCATGCGATGGGTCCTACCACTACTGCATCCTCTTCTTCATTAACAGGAAGGTGTCTATAAAGGGGGTCCAGCCCAAGAAAACAGAGCAATGGAAAAGGAACCTCTGAAATATAAACACTGAAGAACTAGCTACCTGTAATAAAAATGCCTCGTCTCCCCCAAGCAGACTTGAAGGATGTTCATATCCTCACTGATTTTTATAATTTCACTATCTCTGGTATCATGGATGCTATAGCCACTTTACAACATAAAAATGGCTCCTACAAAATTTCCAGACCTTGATTCAACTCCAACCTAAACTCAGGACGGCGTAAACTGAGGGCGGCCAAAAGATCCTGGAGATCCATACCATCCATCGAACATTGAAACCTTCTTAGAGCTATCAAGAATTCTTAAAACGACGGGGCGTGGCTAGCCGGCCATGATAGCAGTCCGGTACTGCTAGAGCTCCGGGACAGACGGGGGCATTATCCTGACCATCGGCACCTTGGGACCCCCCAGGGACGAGGCGACGGACGGGGGAACACTAGCGGAGCCCAGCTGTGCCTTTGTGACCCGCTGAAGGACGAAGGAGGTCCCATATAATCCAGCGCTGCTCGAGTGGGCCTGCTGTGGAGTGGCTGGGCCGAAGCTCAGAGCCACAGTGGTAGATGAGGCCGAAACACCCGAGCTGGGCGACGCCGGAAGTACCCGGTCCAGAGACCCTGCGGCACAGCAACACCACCGCAAGGGTCCGGACGCCTATTTGAGTGGCGTAACTAATGACACTGAGCGGAAACGGGCGGACATATAACCCGTGTTTGCCGTGGTGAAGGGGAGGAGCGCATTGGGACATCACGCTGCTGAGGTCCGCCGCGGGACCGGTGAACTGTGTGACACCACCGGCGGAAGGTAGGGGACTGGGGAAGAGGAGCGGCACAGAGATATTAGGCGCCCCCCCCCCCGATTACGGGAGATTGCCGTCTACAATGGAGCTGCAGGAGATCCCAGCCAGATGCGGAAACCACGAGAGAGACCTTCCCCTCCCCCTCTTCGATACAGCCACAGCTCAGGCCTACCTCATTAGATAGAGTCACCTCTGGCCCCACGATACACAGAGGGGATCTAAGAATGCGCGTTAACAGCGCGGAAGACTTCAAGGCCCGGATTGGGGCCGAACTCTGGGCCGTGAAGCAAACGGCGCTGCAGGGGGGCGCAGAGGCCTGGGTCCTTGAGTTCTGGACTGGAGCGCAGGATATCGGAGAGGGGCGGCTTACTCCCCAGTTAGGGACGCATTCTGACTAAGGTGAGGATTGCGCAAAAATGGACCCCCAACTACCTCAACTTGTAGGGGTGCAGTGTCTCCTGCCAGAACCCACTAACCCCGACAGGCCGGGGGACCGCCGTGGAGTGTTTTCTGGGATGGATCCCTCATGCAAGATTGATTCCTGGGACGGGGCCTCCCCCGGGGACCCCTACAGAGCTAACTACTTGAGGAACACGAGTACAGGTCATCATGGTCCGCAAGGGAGTGAGAGTGACAGAGAGTTTGGGCGGTCCCATGACGATCTGTGCTGTGCAGACTGCTGGAGATGGGGGGTCTTCTTGGGGGCCTCCGCGCAACACCACGGAGGTGAGCAACAAGTGGACAAACTGGACATAATTCTTAAAGAAATACGTGACTCTAGGGCTGCGCTAGAACAGCAGACTGGTACCCTGGCCACAAACTTGTCCCTGTTAAAAGCAGACCACAACAAACTGACGGATAAAGTCAAGGACCAGGGCCTAGCTATAGCGGACCTTACGCCAACGGTAGCGGACCATACTACCTCTATCCAGCAACTCCAACAGCAGGTCACCTCCCTCATGGACCGGGTGGAGGAAGCGGAAGGCCGTAATCGCCGCTATAAAATATCCACGTCATAGGCCTTCCGGAATGGTGTGAGGAGCCCACGCTGCAGACTTTATGGAACAGTGGTTCCGGGATCATATCACGGTGGAAGGTCTCTCGCCACATTTTTGCGTAGAAAGGGCACACAGGATCCCAACTGGTCGGCCCAGACCAGGCCGTCCCCCACGCCCTCTCATTGTACGGATACTCAATTATCGAGACAGGGATGTTTTGTTGCAGAAGGCGGGGGGGAAATCCCTCATCCAGTACGACAACCAACAGATCTCCCTTTATCCGGACTATACCAACACAGTCCAGAAGCAATGCTCCTCGTACATGGAGGTGAAGAGGAAGTTACAAAAGGCTAAGCTTAAGTACGCGCTCCTCTTCCCGGCTTGTCTGAAGATCATTCATGGCAGGAAGACACACTTCTTTGAGAGCCCTTCGGACGTCGAAGAGTGGTTGGAGGTGATGGGCATTGATGGGACCCAGGAGGTCGCCCAGGCACGGCACGAGACGGGGTCCCCGGAACCGAGACGGAAGGCGAGACGACACGCCCCTTCACGGGAACAACAGAAAGAAACCAAATGGAAGCCCTGGCGATGGTGGGCACATTCTGGGAAGACTCCGGAAAGATTGCAACGGACTCGGAAGACAGCACTGTCCACTTGGATTCGGACCATAGTTAATCCTGTTCCCTACCGTCACGCCTCGAGCGGCAGTTGACCTGCTGGACAATTGAGAGAGAGGATGGCCCGATGGGAGCGGACTACTTGTAAGACAAACGTATTGTATCCTTTAAACTATGATCTTTCTTTATAGCTCAATGTTTTAGAACACTGAAAGGGATGCGTGCAACTTGAATCATGTATTTATTGCTGTTTTACGATGCAAAGCCTATGTTTCTTTATCTGGCTCAAGTAACATCCCATCCTGTATGGGCGGGCCCCCCCCACTCTTCCACTCCCCTCGAGAGAGCACAATTCACTGCTGCGGGGGCGGGTCCTACCGGGATGTCTGTAAACAGCGAATGTGAATCAAAATTTTTCTTTTTGTAGTTTTGCCCCCAGGGACAGGGTACCGTTGAGCCAGCAGTACCCAGTAGGAATGACAAGATGATTAAATTGGTGCTAGGCCACCCCCCCAATGGCGAATGCACTAGTGTTCAGGATATTTTGTTCCTTGTTCTAATGTTGGGTCCAGCACTGTTGCTCTGCTGCGTCGTTTCTGTTCAGTTCTTAAAATGGGAAATGGGGTGGGTAGTCTCCTGGTGGTTAGTAAGTAGGGATCATGTCAAGGGCCTCCGGCCACTCCTGAGTTGGACTATGTATGAGTATGAGTAGGATTGTATAGATTTACTACTTGGAATGTGCGGGGACTTGGGGCAATACAGAAACGACATCGGATACACTCCTTCCTACTTTGACACCACACGCAGGTCGCTTTCCTTCAGGAATCCCACCTCACTGCATCGGAAGCCCTAAAGTTGAGGAAAAAATGGAGAAGTACTATTTACTCTACGACATACTCTGCCTTTTCCAGAGGGGTGACTATTTGGGTCAGACATGGTACACCGTTTGAAGAGCTAGAGCGAAAGGTGGATGAGCAGGGCCGATTCATATTGGTGAAGGGCACCCTAGATGGTACGCTGATAGTGATTGGCTTTATCTACGCCCCGAATTTTGATCAAGATAAATTCTTAACTTCGGTAGGCCTGGCGCTCGCAGATTGGGCGGGAATCCCCTGGGTTTTAGGTGGTGACTGGAACATGGTTCTGGACTTGGACGGTGACAGATCACAGCCCCCCCTACAAATGGCCGGGGTCTCCCGACTGACAGAGATGTTCCCGACATGGGCGAAAGGTTGGGGCCTGATAGATATATGGCGTGCCCTACAGCCGGAGCTAAAGGAATATTCTTATTATTCATACTTACACTCGTTGCACACTAGGACTGACAGATTCATGTGTTCCGGGTCATTGGTCTCGAAGGTAGGAAACCCGGAGTACTTAGCCAAAACCTTTTCAGATCACAGACCTCTGTCGTTCAGTCTCCTCTGGGGCCGAGTCCCAACCCCGGTTCCTACCTGGCGGTTAAACCTGCTCCTCCTGGAGGACGGCCCCTTCCGGGCGACCTTGTCTGATACTCTGAATAAATACTTTATAGAAAATTGGGACTCCGCCACCTCCAATCTGGTGGTGTGGGACGCCATGAAAGTTGTGGTGCGGGGTGCGGCCATAAGCTAGCTGGTGGGAGCCAGACAGGAAATTTACCGAAAACTCTGCGAGATAGAAGGTCGGTTAAAGATACTTGAAAGGGAAGCGAGTGAAGACCCCTCAGAAAAAAGAGGAGAGTTGCAAAAAGGGAATATAGATCATGCTGATACATTGGAAAAGTTGAGGGTCATAGACCATTAAGAATATCTACGCCGACAGCATACGGAGGCAGACAGATCGGGGGCTTTACTGGTCCGCTTAGTACGAGACCAACCCGACCCTCCGGTGATAACCCAAATATGTGCCTAGTCGGGCGACCTGGTTCGTACACAATTTGAGATCAACAAAGCTCTTCATGACCATCAGAAATTGTTGGCCGAGAGGATCCCCACCGAGTGTCCAAGTTCCTCCGCGACCTTCCATTCCCGGCTTTGACGGCTTACGCCCAGCGGGAACTAGAAGGGCCCATCACACAGCGTGAAATACGGACTGCCATTAAATCCCTTCACCGCAATAAAACACCGGGTATAGACGGGCTCCCTGTGGAGTTTTACGTGACCTACTCTGACACCCTGGTGCCTGTTCTAGAAAAAGTATACCGGACGGTGCTTGAGGAGGGACACTTGCCTGAATCAACGATGCAGGCAGTGGTTATCTCTATACCTAAACCTGGCAGGGATATCTTGGACATGTCAAACTATAGGCCACTGTTGATGCTCTCTACGGAGTATAAAATACTTAGCAAGGCGATTGCCTTGAGGCTACAAACCCATCTTCCTACCCTTGTCCAATCTGACCATGTGGGTTTCTCCCGGGACTGAGCACCTCCTTGAATACACGGAGGTTGCACGCACTCATGGCAACTACGCCGCTGGAATACCCCAGGGCTGGCTGTGTAGCGCTGGATCTCAGGCAGGCATTTGACTCCTTGTCTTGGTCATTCATGTTTGCAACCCTGGAGAGATTCGGGCTTCCAGATTCCTTCTTGGTGTGGATCAGACTGCTTTACACAGATCCTTCGGCTAGGGCGCGCACAGGACGGCCCGTCTCCGATAGCTACTCAGTACACCGAGGCACCCGGCAATGTTGCCCCCTGTCCCCACTCTTATTTGTCCTCGCCCTCGAGCCCCTGGCTATAGCCTTGCGGGCCCGGGGAGAACAGATGGGCATCCCGATTCGGGATACACATAACTTGGTATCGATCTACGCAGATGATATCTTACTATACTTTAAAGACCTAGAGGTGGATCACACTGCTATATACAATATCTTTAACCACCTTGAGGAGGTTTCGGGTTTGGCAATTAACCCAGACAAATCGCAGGGTTTTTATTTCAGGGAAACGCCAAGCCCTGTATCCATCCCTTTTGGAGCTTACCTAATCCCGGTAGCCCAGACCACATTTAAGTACCTGGGGGTACAAGTGTATAGGTCGCCAGAAGACCAAATTGACGGGAATATTAAACGAGCTATTACGCGTCTTCGCAACTCTATGGGCTTCTGGACTTCTTTGCCCCTGTCCGTCATGGGCAGAATTACGATATCCAAGATGGTTATGCTCCCCGCATGCTGTATTTTTTCGTTAATCTCCCTGTAATTCTACCTCAACAAGTATTTGATACGCTCAATGCCCTCTTATTCAGCCTCATTTGGGGGTGTCGGTAGGAGACTGATTAGCCCTACGCAAGATGCAGCTGGGGACTAGATCAGGGGGCCTAGGAGCCCCAGACTTCCGACGCTATTAATATGCTAGCCAACTCCAGTGGCTATCCTACTGGACGGCAGGTAGGAATCTCCACGAAATTGACTACACACCGGGAAGGCTGGGACGGGGAGAGCTACACGCCCTGCTGCTCCCGAGAAGTCGGATTCCCACAGATTGTCATCCGCTTTTGCTCACGGCTTTGCTGTGTTGGAGGAAAGCCCTGGCATACACTTCACCGGCTGTACCATATGCAGCAAACATCCCCCTACTGGGAATCCCAAAACCACAGGCTAGGCTTACAGAAAGGGTATTGCGCTCCTGGGCAACGGCAGGGATAACAGGAGTGGGCGCCTTTTTTGGAGACGGTAACCTACTAGATCATGACACCTTCTTGCAGGCCACCTGTTACACGCCACAGTCACGCACTATATTAAGAACCATTTGGGCGCCACAACGACTCCAACCTGCACAGAATGAACTGGTTCATTTATTATACTACATAGGAGCAGGGGGACACTTAGTCCATTGGCTTTACACAGGGGTCAGAATGCATGCATCAATCTCGATCATGACACTTAGGAACACCTGGGTTCAAGAAACATGCACGATGCTAACAGATTAAGAGTGGCAGTTGATCCTGGAACACCCTAGGTAGGTTTCACGAAACGTTAAGTTCAGATTTATACAGGTGATGGTCTTGCACAGAGCCTATCTGACCCCCAAAAGGCTACACAAAATGTTTCCGAACTCCCCCCACTGCTGCCCACGTTGTGGAGAGGACAAGGCTGGGCTCCTACATATGGTCTGGGCCTGTGCACGCATATGGGGGTATTGGTCGGAGGTATGCCAGGCACTACGGACGGTCACTCATTTGCCAGTACCAGAAGAAGCACTGCCCTGCCTAGTGGGGTCTCGTAGGCGACCTAAATCACTGAAGGCCCAGTTGAAATTCCTTGATCTGGCACTCCTACTGGCAGTCAGAGCATTAACGATGAGGTGGAAATCCCCCAGATCACCGGAGACACCATTATGGCAGATAGAAGTAGTGAAGTGGGGAAGAGCAGAGGGGACAGCTCTTCGAAGGGAGGAGGCGCGAGGTCAAAGAAAAATCCCATATCACAAGACTGGGAGATTATGCTAATGGTGCTGGAAGAAATGGACCTAGCCCTGGCACCTGGGAATGGAGCGTAGGGACAGTGAACACTATAGAGGTCACTCTGGCGAGATCTGTTAGTTCCAGAGAAAGCGCACAACTTACCAGGATTCATCACTTGACAGTGTACATATTAGATATAGTTGGCTAGAGTTAGCTCAAGGAGGATTCCGTCACCACCAGGAGGAGGGAGGGATAGAGCATGGGAGGGTTGTCAGGGGAGGAGGAGGGATGTTGGGTGTGTTATTTGGTTCTCTTCCTATTGTACTACAGGACAATGTAGCAGATATACTGCTGATTCGCATTAGAGCCGGAAAGAAGTAATATGTTAGACAGACTCAAGGACATTACATTACTCATCACACTGTACGTGTCTCGAAGGCTACCCCCTGAGTTTAAGGGAAGATAAGATTGGGGAGAAAAACGGAAAAGGTGGTTGATGCATACATATGTTGAAAATGATCTGCACAGCTATGAATGAAGAGTGTTAAAAAATTTTTTTAAAAGAATTCTTACAACAAAAAAATCAGGTCTGCAAAAGCCCACTTCTTCAGATCCCAACTTAATCAAGCTAAAAACTGCCCTAAGAAACTTTTTGAACTCACCAAACAACAATCGGTCAAGGTACTAAACCGCCATGACCTTGGTGACGGCTCTCCCATATGTGACAAGTCAATGCTTGAATAATGCAAGGCACGATCCCCGACTGTCTAAAAGCAGCGCTGGTATCCCCCATTCTAAAAAAAACTACAGCAGAAAGCTCTGATCTGAATAACTTAAGTCCCATTTCTAACATCTCCACTCTGGTGAAACTTCTTGAAAAATGTGTGCTAACACAACTCTGCTTACATATCGAGACATTCCAAATGTTGGCTCATCATCAATCTGGTTTCCAGAGAGGGGACAGCACCGAATCTGCACTCACTCACATGATGGAGCACATTTTAAAATTCCTAGACCAAAATTAATCTTGACCTATCTTCTGCTTTAAACTACTATCCACTCCAGAACACAGGATGGGCTTATCAAGGTCGGTATTGAAATGGTTCACTTCCTTCCTCCAAAACAGATCCCAAAGAATCAAGATGAATCAATCCCTTTCTCAGCCCTATATGTTAACTATGGGGGTTCCACAGCATTCTGATACTCGTAAGGGTCAAGTTCACGCTATACAAAACTTTCTAAATAAATAAATACTCTGTGACTGCTTCGGCCCACGCACACTTCACAAAACCGGGCAAGTCCACTGCATGGGGAGCAGGGGGACATGTGAACAAACAGAATCACCAGCCTTGCTGTCCCCTCTAATGAATGTGCACTTCCAGGGCACAGTCCAGACGCTTAGCAGCAATTAATCGTAATTGGCAGATGAACTGGGGTTCTTCTCAGCCCAAGGGCGTGACGCCGTACTCATGCGCTGCCAGTTTGGCATGGAATAATTAGGACAGTTAAAGAGAGGAGTTCCAGAGCTGGGATGACGCAGTGTACACACGTAAAGAATGGGACGAGTGGTGCGCACCGGTATACTCTGCTTCGCCAGCAAATTACGGAGTTTTTCAAAAAAACTTTAAGCTCCAAAACGGAGCACGAAGTGACAAAAATCTACAAACTCGGCCGGCGGAGTAGAGTTGCCCTCCCACTGTTAATCTGAATCATCACACAGGAGTACAAAACATAAACTCAAGACCAGCTGCCTGGGCTTACTCAGGCCAGACAGCAGTCTTAATGGCACAGTGCAGTTTTTATGTCAGTGCTTAGCATTAGGTCTAAATATTCCTACGGAGAAATTGTTCTTACTTCAGACTATATTTTTGTAAAACTAAGGAAAACTGTTACTTTGCTTAGATTGTAAAATTCTAATACTTATGTAGGTTGTTGTAATGTTTAAAAAATAGTTGTAAGAAAATGACTTTTTTTTTTTTTTTTTTTTTGTAAGACATTTATTATGAACAAATGAAAAAGAAGATGCACACTGCGTCACACCAACAACCCGGAGGCAGGCCGCTATCAGGTAGGACATACAAAGATTACATAGAAATAGCTCAGAGGCCTTCATCCGGCCGGGTTAATCATTCAGAGGTAAACATGAGATACAATAAAATCTTCAGCGTTTGCAGTGCAACTTCAGCGAGTAAACGGTCTTACTTTTCTCACAGTGCTGCTGACAATTGAAAGATAGCGAAAATCAATGAAGCCGCCCCTAAGTAAGCAGCAGTCAACCACCCGCTACTGCGGCCTATAAAAAGGATGTGTCTGTCAGCACCATTTTTCTCCCAACAGGACCCCCCAACAAGCTAAACCAAAAACGTCAAACATAGGTGCAAGTACGTGGAAACAGCATCCATACAACCCTACAGTTCACAAAGGGGTCTCGTGGGCCTGCCACAGGTCGTTCAGAGAGAGGGCCAGCCATGTTCAGGGCGGGCATGGAAAGGTATCTTGTCTGTGCACGTATTGGCGAAGGGCGTGTGGGGTGGGGGGTGGGGGGGAGGGGTAGTGAATAGGCCACAGGAGGACCAGTGGGACGGGGGGGGGGGCCAGGGACACAATCCGGGTCAGTGGAGGCGGCAAACGCATAACTTGCGTCTGGGCAGGGCCTGTCAGTGTAAGCGCGGGACTGCGGGACCACAATCATTAACCTACGCAGCGCGCACCTTTAGCCCATGTCGTCTGAAATACTCGTAGCACGTGAGGTACCTGGGGAGTCTGAGCTCGTGCGTTCTGTAGTCCACTGTACAAACGGGCCCCATATGTCAGTGGGTCTGGAAGCGGTGGGCATTGTCTCCCAATAGTGCGTCAGTTGTGTGTGGCCGTAAGTCACATCTCTAATCCAGCTCTCAAGTGTGGGGAGGGCCGGCCTGCCCCAGTGTAGAGCGATCTGCCGTTTGGCATATAAAAGGAGTAATGCATGCAGTCTCCTGTCGCAGGGCTCAGTGTTCTTAACATACCCCAGCAGACCCAGCAGTGGGGACGGTGAGTCACTCCTTTGTGTGATTTGATTAATGGCATTGAAGATCTCTGACCAGTATACCCTCAGCTTGGGGCAGCTCCAAGCCACATGAATAAAGGTTGCATCGTCACCCCCACATTTCCAGCAAGAGGCATCCTCACGGATACCCATTCGGCGTAGTAGTGCCGGAGAGCGGTAATATCTGTGTAGGAATTTGAAGTGGATAAGCCGCAGTCGATAATTTGGGGATAGAGCTGTGAGTTGCGTACAGCAATACTCCCATGCGTCATCCGGCAACTGGTCCCCTAGGTCCGCAGCCCAAGCGGTCTTGGCCGTGGCCACTGTCACCGGGGCTTGTTCCTGCATGCAGTTATATAATCTGGACACCAGCTTCTTGGGGGAAGGTCGTGAAAGCAAGTTTTGGAGGGCGGCTAGTGTGTAAGGTTCTTCCGGGAAACACGGTCCTATCTTCTTGCAAGATTGCCTAAGGGAATGATATAGTAATTTGTCAGCAAATGTGCAGGGCTGGTCATCCCCATCAGCAGGCATCTCGAAAAAGGTGCCATCTGGATATAGGTCAGCGAAGGTGAGAAGCCGATTACCACGGATAGTGAGGACGTCACCTCTTGCTGTCAAACAAGGCAGCATCGGATTGCCCCTCAAAGGGACAGCTGGCGCATAAAGCAGGGAGAGAAGTTCTCGCCAGGACCAGCGGACCATTTCCACTGTGTCTACCTCACGCGACGGGCATGTAACTTTTCCATATAGTGCCACTCGTAATGGCAAGGGGGCGACCACTGCCAGTTCCACCGCCGCATGTGGCTGGTAAGGGGTGGGGTAGGCCCAGAAATGCAGGAACTGAGCTTGCGCACAGAGTGAATAGAGCTTCAAGTCCGGGGCACCCAGGCCCCCCTGTCGGAGCGGAAGCGTGAGTAGGTCCCAGGAGACTCTGGCTTGACCGCCAGCCCACACCAGTTACAGCAGCAGTGAGCGGACCCGGGCGTGGAAGTGCGCTGTCATAGGCAGTGGTACGTTGACGAACAAGTACAAGAATTTGGGGAGGACCACCATTTTGGTCAGTGCAATTCTCGCGACCAGGGACAGCGGTAGCCTATTCCAGACTTCGACCTTTCCTTCCAGCCAGTCCACCGCCCTACCAAAATTCAGCGACCACATCTCCTGCACATCTCGGCTGATCCAGATGCCCAAATACTTGACAGCTTCCGTCTCCCACCTGAGGGGGTAGTCAGGGGCAGGGCGATCAGTGCTCTCCGTCAGGGGGAAGGCCACTGACTTCGACCAGTTAATGGATATCCCCGCCAAACCCTCAAATCGTACAAATTCCCGAAGTAGCGGGCTCAGGTTGTCTTTAGGGTTCAGGACGTACAAGGTGACATCATCCGCGTACAGCGAGATCAGTAAGCTTCTAGCACTAAATCCGATGCCCCTGGCGGTGTGGTGCTGCCTAATTCGAGCCGCTAGCGGCTCCATCGCAATCGCAAAGAGGAGCGGGGACAGAGGGCAACCCTGCCTAGTACCCCTTGAGACATTGAATGGCTTGGAGACGAGACCATTAACGCTCACCCGGGCTCTGGGTTCCGTGTAAAGGAGCTTGATCAGGGTCATGAAGTTCTGGCTGAATCCCATCCGCCTTAGTACACTGAAGAGGTAGGGCCATTCCAAGGAGTCAAAGGCTTTGGTGGCGTCCAGAAACACCACCGCCGCCTGTACTGACGGGTGTAGATAGTGAAGGACCGAAAAGATCGTTCTGAGATTATGTGATGTCGCTCGGCCAGGGATGAATCCCGACTGATCTGGGAGCGCTATCATAGGCAACATCGGTTGTAATCTATCTGCAATGACTTTCGCGTATATCTTGGCATCCACGTTTATAAGGGACAGGGGCCTGTAGGAGTCTAGCTGCTGTTCATCCTTATCCGGCTTGAGGAGCGTGACAATTAGAGCCTCACGCATGGAGTCTGGAAGGGAATTTGACTCGAGAGCCTCGACAAATACAGAGTGTAGTCTCGGCGCTAGTTCAGCTACGTAGGTTTTATAAAAGGAGGTGGTCAGGCCATCTGGGCCAGGAGCTTTATTGGCCGGCATGCTTTTAATCACCTGGGCGATATCTTGTACTGTGACGGTGAGGTCCATGTATTGTCTGTGGTTGTTGTTGAACCACACGAGTGCTATGGAGTCAAGGAAGTCTCGCAGTGATGCCGGTGTCGTGGGTTGTCTTGAGGTGTACAGGGTAGCATAGAAGTCTGCGAAGGCGCCTAACACCGTCTCTTGGCCTACCACTAGGTTTCCGGTGTTATCATAAATAGTGTGTATATAGTTCGATTGTGTGCGAGGAGCAATCAGTCTGGCAAGAGTCCTGCTTGGCCTATCTCCCTCCCCATACCTGCGCGCCTCTGCTTGCTTCCCTAGAAACCGCACCTCCCGCTCCGCCTCCTCATTAAAGGCCATCAATTTTGCTTTCAGAACGCCAGCAGTCGCCAACGACGGGTCGGAGCTGAATGCAACATCAAGGTCCCTCAGTTCCCCCTCAAGTTTAGCTAACGCGTCTCTTATGGTGCGTAGGACCCCTGCTTTTCGTGCAATACATTGACCCCTGATTACAGCTTTAAATGCATCCCACACAATAGCTTCAGATGTGGCAGACCCAGCATTCTCAACAAAGTAGTTAGTGATGTCCTCTCTTATCTCCTCTACGAACACAGGGTCTGTGAGCACGTGTGGGGGAAGGCGCCATTGGAACGCCCTATGCGTAGTGTCGGGGGGATGCAATTCCAACATACACGGAGCATGGTCTGACAGTGATCTAGCCATGATATCAACATTCGACACCCATGTCGCAACCTCAGGAGACACCAACCAGAAGTCTAGTCGCGACCATGCAGCTTTATGGTAGGTGTAGCAGGTCCCTACTCTTGCTCCCGGGTTTCTAGCTCGCCACACATCTGAAAGCAGACCCTCACTCATGATATCAGATATCCCTTGACGGGCTCTAGTGTGCTGCGGTCTGCTCACACCTCTGCGATCCATGTCATCATTTAACACAATGTTGAAGTCCCCCCCCAACACAACCGTCTGGCAATTCAGCAACACAATTTTCGCCCAAACATTTCTGAAAAAGTCAGGATCATCCACATTTGGGCCATAGATTGCAGCTAGGACAATGGGTCGCCCCTGTAAAGACCCATGGAGCAGGACATATCTTCCCTCCGCATCCCGCACATGGGAGTACTCCCGCCAATCCAACCCCCTGCGAATGAGTATAGCAACGCCCCTCGCATAATTTGAGTAAATGGAAGAATAAACGTGCGCCCATCTGGAATTTTTCAATCTAGCTGAGGGGGTGACATTCAGATGGGTTTCTTGTAGGAAGCAAATATCTACATTGTGTCTTGACAACACGCCATGCAGCAAACGGGCCTTTTTGAAGTCCCCAAGGCCTCTAATGTTCCAAGTCCAGAGTTTGATACCTCCCATTAAAGCACTTGACAGCCCCAAACCCCCATCCCATATCCCCGCCCCCGGAGGCCATTCAGGCACCTAGACACCATAGCTGCAGACCCAGCGCACAAATATATAGGCATGTGTAGTAGTACCTTGCACCAAATACGAACCAAAACTCGCAACATATGAAAAACCCCCATCCACCCCCCTCCCTCAGCAACCCCCCAATTAGGTCGTGACATATCCCAGTAACATGCACGCAATGCGTGGAAATACCCCAACATCAACAACAAAGGGAGGCACCCCATGAGGCGTGGTGCGCACGGCAAACACCCCCGTATACGCGTGGTGGCTACAATCAAACTTTAGGGTTCCTGGGTCCTGGCAGTGCCCCCATCCCGTAGTCCTCAAGGTCCGCAGACAACCAATGTCCCAGCGGAAGCGCGGAGACAGCAGCAAAAGCTGGCGCACAAAAGCGTCTCAGTAACTTACCCCCAATTAGTCAGTTCGGGAGGAGCAAACCTGTGCGAGAGATCAATCCGGCTTTCAACCTCAACACAAAGAGTAAATTTGCAGCCGTGCAGGGTGAGCGTTGTAGAGACCTCAGTCATTGTCACTCAGGTGCTCCGAAGCTTCCTCAAGTCTTGGCGATTTTCTCCTGGCCCCAGCACAAATGTGTTTAGCGAACTTGAGGGCAGATTTGGCGTCAGTGAAGAAGTGAGAGGTGTTTTCGTGGTGAACCTTCAGCTTTGCCGGGTATAGGAGAGAGTAGGGCACGCCAGCTTGTAGTAGAATTTTCTTTGCTGGTAAGAATTCCTTCCGGGCCGCTTGCACCAGAGGGGTGAAATCTGGGTAGAAGGAGATGTGATTACCCTGATGTGTGATCTTACCCTTCTCTCTCGCCAAACGTAGAATGACGTCCCTATCTTGGTAGTTAAGTCTCGGACGTGGTGGGGCTCCCACCGGGGGTTTCTTCCCAAGGGACCTGTGTGCCCTCTCCACCGTGAAAACCGGGGACAAATCCGGATCGAACAGTTCATGCAGGAGGCTCGACACAAACGATTCCATCTTTCCTGTGTTTGTAGTCTCTGGAATGCCCGTAATGCGGATGTTGGATCTTCTGGAGCGTGCTTCCAAATCGTCCGACTTGGCGCGCAAATTGTCGAGTTCCCGCTCCAGCGTCGTGATGTGTCGCTTGGCCTGTTGCTGGAATTCGCAACATTCAGTTTGCCTATTTTCGAGACAGTTCAGTCTCTTCTCGTGGGTGTCCACCTTTGCCTTCACGGTTTCGAGTTGCGCCGTCATGTTATCAAGCTTCGCATCTATGCTCTTCAAGCTGGTTCTCACCTCCATGATGAGGGCCCCAAAGTCTATGTCCGGGGCAGCACCCTGCGATGACGATGCGCCAACATCCGACTCCATTGTCGTGTTCTTCGGTGGCTTTCTACTGTCAAAGGTCAGCTTAGGTTGTTTGGCGTCATTTTTCCCCATCTCAGCAGTCCAGAGAAATCCACCGGCCACGCAATGTGGCAGCACCCCTCTGCGCCACCGCTAGCAAGTGTCCTGGTTGAACGTGACCGTCCAGGCAGTGCCAGTGCGCGCCAGGCGTGACTATTCAAACGCGGTATGTCGGGCCAGCCGCGTGAATGACCTCTGTAGGTGCCCAGTGAGTTCAGCAAACTGCAACGCTTGACTAGGGCCTTCTCCGGATTCAAAATGGCGGGCTCCCGCAGTGCAATGAGGGATCCACTCGCACCGCTAGAAAAGCGCAGCACAGGGGCTCAAGGGGATCAGGGCTGCAAGGCGCCTCTCCGTGTGTGCAGCGGTGTGTCCCGCCGAGTTGAAGGTCAGCGGGAGGTCCAGGCGCAGCTGCGGAACGGCAGGATCGACAGGGAGCCTCGTCCCTCCTTAACACGCTCTCACCTCCTCTCCGGTCGTCGCCGTGATGTAGATGGCGCAGGCTCAACCTCTCCGACCCCCACCGGTCTCAACACTGGTCAGCGCCGCCTCCGGCGGTCGCAGGATCACCGCACCACGGCGCGGCTGTTCTGCCAAGCCGCGCCGGTCTCCGCTAGCTCCCCGCAGCCTCTCGCCAGGGTAGCTCTCCGTCGGCAGCAGTGGGGGTTCAACAGTGAGGCGCCCTCAGCAAGTACCGCCCAATCTGCAGGGGCCTCCACAGCCGCGGCCCACAGTGTTTCGCGGCTTCCAGCAAGAGGCACTTCCGGCGCGGGTCAGGACCAGCCCGCCAGCCGGCGAAAATGTAGTCCGTCTCCGCTTCTAAGGGGAGCCGTCTCCGCGCTCCAAACTCGGGTCGGAGGATCACCAGGGTGTAGGTAGCAGAACCCGGGAGGTGTGGGGGTCTGCAGTCGCCAGGAACAGGATAATTAAAGGATTAATAGGAGTAGCCGGCGGAGCTCACTCAGAGAGCGGCCATCTCGCTGCTCGGCTAGCCACGCCCCCCCAAGAAAATGACTTTTAATGGCTTAATGTTAGATGGTTTAAATAGGGTTCTTTCCTGAGGAGAATTTTCTGAACCACACAAGCTGACAGTATTCAATGTTCACGAATACCTGCAAAGATCCTATGACAAAGTAGACAAATTTGGGACAAGGTTTACATCAGATACTTTTTTTTGTTACTGAATATTGATCTATGCCAATGGTATATCGCTATTGATATCATCCTCAGACTCCTCTGGTACACAGAGATAGTTACAATTTCTAGTTTGTTCAAACCATTAACTCCCAGAAACTACAAATGAGCTTGCCTTACAATTTTTTTTTGCGTACTAACTGTGCATCAAATAATAATCAAAAATAAAATGAATAAAAACTGTGTACCATAAAAAGATGTATATTTTTGGATAGCGTCCAAGAATATGATTATGGGGGTCGGTCTCGTTCATACCACCAAGAATTTTCGGATGTCCATAATGGAATGTAATTATGAGGGATGTTGGAACTGGGGTCACCAGTCCCCTAGGGTAGCATGGCACGAGCGGGTAGGCATCAGAAAGCATATGTGTTAAGCAACCATGCAGCACACGCAACCACTGAGTCAGAAACCTGGGCACGCAATCAGTGACACCACTCCAGTGAGCTTGTGTAAAAACTCAAGTCAACTTTATTAAGATAGAGCAGGATCAGGGTATTTAGGAATTCATCATAAAATTAGCTTCATAGATCTCCTTTCAGATACCTGTGTGTCAACACTTGGCATTAAACTTCAGCTGAATAAATATTAGATATTCCATAAATATTAAATATTGGATAACTACATTCTTAGTAAAACACAGGCTTGACCTATGCCTTGCTTCTTATCACCTGTAAGAATTACATTATAAAGTTATGAATACACACTGCGTTAAATACCCATCTTCCTTTCCTCAGGTAAGCGAAGAGCATCTCCATAACAGTAACATCTCTCCGCTGTCGGAGTAAGCAGTGCATTAAGTGATAATAAAAACATTTCATTAGATGTGTAACATCTTATTAGCCTCAGAATTAAGCGGCCATAACTCACCTCCTCTATTAGGAGTCAAACTTATGAATGCATACAGGATGTATTATAAATAACTTTAGGTCCGAGTTAACCCCTTCAACGGTCAACTAGGAAGACCCACCTCCTAGACCAGGTACTGCATTTTCGTATTCAGGAATAAACCTCCCCTCTTATGGGAGTAACCATTTCCTTATATCTCTAGAGGCCTACGGGAACCACTGCATTAGGCTGGAGTAAACATGACATGTGGCCCAAGAGACATTTCACCACGTAGGGTTAAGCGCCCCATTACCTAATGCAACCAGCTAATTACTCTCTTCGAGCAAGCATAGGCATTTTCATGGAGCGAGAACAAGCGTTCCATTGGGTAAAGTAAGCACCTTTCCTTAGGTAAGGATAACCACTTTCTGAGGCAGCTAACAGCTTTCAGATAACACTGCCTTAGGCAGAAATATACATATCCTACGTTTGGGGACAGAACATTTTAGTACCTAGCTGTAGGAGTTTCAGGAAACCTGGCACTAGGCGGGATTTAACATGTCATCTAATAGGTCCTCCAGGATTGCAGAACTAAACAGGACTAAACATTTCCTTTTGCACAGATCAGCATTTCCTCATGAAAGGGAAAACATTTTATGTAAAGCCATTCAATTTTTTATATCACTAACTTATTTAAATAAAGATTAAAACATTGCCTTACCCAGCATTGGGCATTTCCCGGAGTTATACTTAGGGAACATTGCACTTGGCATATTACCCTTCTCTATGCATAGGTAAAACAGTTCCCTGTGGACCAGGCAACAGCTCATTAAAGTTTGGATAACAATTCATTAGACAAGGGCAACCAGGCAATTAACTACCAGTTACCCTAAGCAAGAATAACCATTCCATTTCAACAGGGATTCATATCTAATTCTGTCTGGTAAGTATAAAACCTTTCATTAGATGTAAAACATTTAATCAACATACCCCTATGCAAGGATTAACATTTCATTCCAACTGGTCACTTTAGCAATAACCATCTAATTGGCAGACACAAAGTCCTTCCTGAGGGCTTTGCTGACAATCCGGGGCTCTTACCCAGTTTAACGGGGCCAACGGGGCCCAACACAGTCTCCCTCAGGGAAGGGCGAACACGGGCCTCCCTCCGGCCTTCTGCCTTCCTCCCCAGGGGGGTTTTCACCTTCTCCTTCGGCTCATGGAGGAGCCCTTATGCCGGTTCCGGGGTCTGACGGGGAGAGCTCCGGCCCTCTAGTAGGCCTCCCACGTCCTTGGATTGAGGCCCGGCAGATTAGGGATAGCCCGGGGCCTCTGATGCAGCAATGGAGGCCCCGATCCGCCAAGGCACAGTCTTTCCAGCAAGTAAGTGCCGGCCGCCAACCACAGCGCGGCCGGCAAAGGGGCTTGACAATTGCAGCCAATGGCTGCGCGGCAATGGGCGGGGGTGCGGCCGATGACACGGCGCACCTCCGTCACGTGAGGTGAGGTCGGGGCTTCACGGCCTGTCAGGCCCAGCGCGACCTGACAGGAATTCCGGCGGCCCCCTCCTGACACCGGGGGTTGCCGTGGAGACTCCTTCTGCTTGGCCTGGGCTGCGGCGGTGATCGCAACACTCAGCAATGCTGCGGCGGCCCTCTCCAGGCACCGGGGGCTGCCGAGGACGATGACTGCACTCCCAGCAGTCCCACCTGGACAACCGGGGCGGCGGTGGTGAGTGGACCCGGCCTGCGCCTCTCCACAGCGCTAAGTAGCAGGATGGCGGCCAAAGCGCTGCAGGGGTTACAACAGGACCGTATGTTCAGCGCTTTGCCAGGCAATAGGGTTTTTCGAGGCGGCAACCTCCTCCAGTCCCTCAGCGCTCCTCATAGGGACAGCAGGAGAACGCTGGGAAAGTAGGGCTGACAGCACGATTCATTCCCAATCCCTTTTGGGCAGTCCAGCGCCTGGAGCAGAGATATAGCGCTTGTATGGGTGCCGCCGTTCTAGGGAGTCCAGCGCTCTTCCAGGGGCACACAAGAAAGCGCTTGAGGGGCAATACAGCTCGACTCAGTTTTCTGTAGATTAGCAAGGCGGCTCAATCAGGACAGCAATCCAGGCAGATATAGCGCTTCAGGATTCTAGCGCTTCAGGGCCACTATAGCCTCAAGAATCACAGCGCACTCTGGCAATATCAGCAGGCTCAGTGCTTCTCACAGGGACACAGTAGATAAGCGCTTGAGGGGCAATATGGCGCTGAGCCAGCAGGCAGTTTATTTAAGTTGGCAGCAGGTCAGCAGGACCAACGGGACAGGCCACCCAACCATGTCAAACCAACCAAAGGGATCCCAGGTGGCGTCAGGGAGCGCGGGGAGCGACACAGCGCCAATACCTGGTTGATTTCTTAATAGTCCTGTGGTGATTTAGTTTTCTTCTTGGCGTGTTGTTTCTTGCACCCTTAGTTTAGTTGCTTGGTTTCTTGTTCCTTGATTTAGTTGCTTGGTTTCTGGTTCCTTGAAGGGGGGATAAATTGGTGGCTGGTGTTCCAAGTTCTTCTCAGCCAATCCCTTCAAGTGGTCCCTGGGGGTTCCCTTCCGCGGGGTTAGGTCAGTGGGGGGGGGACAGGATACCTCAACACTTGTAAAGCAGCACACTAGGCCCTGTCATTCCAGCATAATAAGACCCTGCCCTGACCCCCACTGCCTATCCTCCTGCGTAGGTACTTCCCCAGGTCTTCCCTCAGTCCCTCTCCTCAGGAAAGTTTCCCTCCCTTTCCTTATATACTGCCAGTTGACAGTTGGTGGTGGCAGTTGGTGTCACCTCATCTCTCCCAGAAGGTTCCAGAGGCTTCCAGGAGGTTCCACCATTCTACCTGTGGACAGGCTGGCAGGCTAAGATGGATACATTGCCTGAGGGTTCCAGCCAGCCCCTGGCTACTAGAATGCGCCCACTAAACCACGCTGCTGCAGCAGTGGTCTGTGGCAGCCATATTAGGGGTATAAGGCACCTGCATTTTAACACTAGTTTTAAACTACACAGGGCATTCTCCACCACCCAAGGCCTACACACTGTTGTTTCAATAGGGGCATTCTAAATTAACAGGGGATAAAAAGCAAAAAATTTCTGGGGAAAGGGCCAAGTCTCACAAGGGACATTTAGTAAAATGTTTTTTGGGCACATGTATTCACACTAGCATCCAACAATTCTGTCAAATAATAGCAAATATCTTTCTAACCCGAAATGCGTTCAAACGTCTCACAAAAACAGCATGCATGTGATATTTTAAGACTAAAGGGAATCTACTGTAGCCATTTTTCAAAACTATAGAGCCAGGGACACCCAAGGAAATTGTGGCTCCAGTATTTGGGCCCGGGTCAGCCAGCACATAGGGATCTCCAACAAAACTAGAGGTTTTTCAAACCCAGAGACTTGAATGAAATGCACAACTTTTTGTTACTCAGAATCCCTGTAAACATCAAACTATCCATAAAAACAGTTATCTCTCAATAAACTACTAACCTGGCAAGCACTTGCTGCTGGTCCATGCTGGATGAAAGTTCAGTGAAATCTATAGTAGCAACAGTGGTTGTGTCGGAAAGAACACAGGAACACACAGAGTCAGTTTCGGGACCCTCACCATCACCTTTGATTCTGTATTGCGCATCTTGAGAATCTGCTGGGTCTGGCTACCAAGAAAACAAGAACCTTTTTCATTATACTGTCAAGGCATGTATAAATTGACATCAAAGGAGTGCATGAACAGATAAACGCTTAGAAGGAAATACGGGTCAGCTGAGCCAATAGCAGAACCGAGGTCAATATGAACTACTGAAAATGATTAAGGACTGAAACAGTGGGTTGCAACTTTATGACAATTCCATTTGCAGGAACCAAATGGCTTATAGGTAAGATGATTAATGTTGGGGGGGGGGGGGCTTTGTTGAGGTTTGATTGTTTTATGGATCTTTGGACTACAACGTCGAAATGTTTTGCACCCTTAATGGATGTATTATTGTCTTATCTCCTAATAAATCTCAATAAAGATAAAATTAATAAAAAGTGCCTCTAAATGCACCCAGCAGGGCATCCTTACAGTGCACTCTATACGTACGGTAGAGAACTTTCTAGTGTCTACCTTTGTGTTATATTATAATAAGCAATAAATATACTATGGGCAAGATGATTAATGTTTTAAACTACTCAAGGTTTTCCTGTCATCATTGCCCTTTTATATAAAAATGATTTTCTTCATGTTGAATGTGACCAAATATTTTTAAGATAACACAGGAAAATTGTTAAAAATTCAGTTATGAACTTAAAGCAACATATTTCTTTTCATAAGTTCAGGAGAGCACTTGTTTAGGATGTACTCCACAACAAATCCTGGAATTATTGGATCGTAATGAAAGTCTTGATTACATTCGCTTAACAAAGATGTGGTAAAAGAAACAGGATCAGAATGACTTAATATCGACCCCAACGCAAATGCAGTCCTTTAAACAAGCAGTCTTCAGCAACTGGCATATACTTAGGAATAAATGTGATGATGCAGCTACAAAACCACATCTGGGTTTTTCCAGACTGAAAAATTGTAGCAACGTTTCGCGTTCCTTTTTTTCATGAAAGGGTGCTTGCTAAATACAATGCTTCCTCTTGCTAAAAAAAATCCCCTTCCCTACTGCCCCCATTTCTATCCCTTGCGCCTTACCCCATGCAGAGGCCTCACATGCGTTTTCCAACTGCTTGGAGCAGTTGGTACATGTATGCGTTTAAAACACACAGAACAAGGGAATCCATGTGCTTTTCTGGCCAGATAAATCGAATCCCTACATGGCAGTTCCCCATTCCACAGGATCTGACTCGTAAATTGCAAGGCGCTGGGGTGATTTTCCTCCACGGAAATGGAAAACAATCACATGCAATTGTACAGTGTAGCAACACTGCCCCAGTACCGTTCAACTCATAATGAAGGTCTATGTGATGGCTTTGCTTTTCTCTGTTCTAGAACTCTCCTTGTAGTTTGAGGCTCTTATAGCTACTCATCTGCTACACAAATGTGAGAGGTCGAGCAAGAACTCCAACCATCACCAATGTTAAATGAGTCTACGACATGTTAGAACTAAAGAACATGTTACTTACTTTCAGAAAAAAAACGTATCTGATAGAGATTGTAGCTAGCTGCAGACTCTTCCTTAGAATATTACATAGGTGTCAGATTGGGTCCAGAAAATCTTGAACAGTACCTCTGCCCGCTGGTGGCTGGCATCGAATGGCTCCACACTCCACACTGGCGTTGTAAGTGTCATCTGCACCGGAAGAAACGTGTGTTGTGCCTAAATAAGCGCCCCCTAACGAGATGACTTAAGATCATGACTGTTTCTGTGCCAGAAGCATTGAGCCATTATAAAAGGTCGATGACCAGTGTGCACATTCTAAGGACCTAGATGGACCTATTACGTAGAAAGAGGCCATTTCATACAGCAGGGAGGATCGATAAGCAATCTGTGGCTAGATAGTCTATACCAGATATGGCGCTACCAATGGTAAGTAATGGGGTGAGCGTAACTTGTGTAATTCTGTGTAGTGTAATCACGCGAAATTACATAAGAATCCAGAGAGATTACGCAAAATTATGCGAAAAGAGTAATTCTGCAGTTAGTGCTTGTAGGAAGGTGGATACCTGACTATGGTTACCCCCAACTTTTTGCCTGGTGTTTTGCTGGTTTTTCGACTTAGTTGACCTGGGACCCTGCTATTCAGGGCCCCAGGCCTACTGCTCTCTCTCTAAAATGGATTCCATGTACCTTAGGTGCATTTACCAATTGGTACTGGGCCACCTTATCAGACCCTGTAACTCAGGGCATAGGTGTACCCAGGGCCTACCAGGGGCTGTAGCATGTATTATGCCACCCCTGGCTGGCCATCTAAATCTGACACAACTGGCTGAATGACAGCTGGGGCAAAGTGGTGTAATCACCCTTTGCTGTAGATATAGTATACCTATATCTAACCCTAAAATGGACACATAGATTCCTATCAGTCACTCCTATGGCAGGCCTTAACAATCCTGAAGGCAGAGTGCGTGGAATCATGTGAGATGGTGCTCTGGCATGAGCTGAGCCCGTCTGCAGCTTGCGGAACCAAGTCCTAATAGCGGTTCTATGATAACGCGTACCTTATACTCTTAAGTGCATTATAATTAGGGCTCCCGGTTTTCCGTTTTTACGGATATTTACATATAAATACAGACGGAAATCTATATTTCCTTTGTCTGTATTTATATATAAAAACGGCAAAACACTAGCAAATGTTGCTGCGCTGCCGCTGCATGCAGTTTCCTTTGCATGCCGAAATTCATTTAAAGGCAGCAGCAGGGGATCGTATCCTCCGCCGTCATGTGGGTGGGGGGAGGTGGGGGTTGTTGTCGTCTTCACAGTGCCGTGCTTCGATTTTTGTTTAAACATACAAATTTTAATAAAAACAGTTTCGGGATGGAGGGAAAGGGCGCGATGTTGCGCCATTCCATGATTGATTGCTGCCTAGTGAGCCCGAGTGTTAACAATCTGGGGAGGTGGGGGCGGGATGGAGGCTTCTGCTTAGGGGCTCAGAGCGGCCTTTAAGATAGCACCCTGTGCAGATGGAAATTCGGTGCAAATGCTAAAAAAACATAAGAGGCAGCAGGGAGTCCCTTTGGCCGTATCAAGTCACTCCTTGGCTGAGCAGGGACTGCACCCTGAATACAAACATCGCCAGACCTCCCTTAGCGCACGCAGAGCACCGATCGCTTAGATCATTAGCTTCCTTATGCTGAGGATGATTTTGTTAATGTGTGCCAGCAGGGGTGAGACGGCGAGGGAGGGCAAGGGGTTAATGCAGTGTTAAAAACAATGCCCACAGTATGATAGTGTAGGATTAAAACCAAATGAGACCGAAACGAGCTCTTAGCAACACTGACATGGCTGGAGCAAGACAACGGAAGTTCCGCTGTAGCATGACCTTAATCCACACAGACAGCACCACGCGCCGATCAGAATATTGGCGCCCGGGGCCTGGGCTCAAAGCCTCTCTTCAGTGACAATTTCTAGCGTTGTGTATTTCGATAGCAATATTTTAATTCTTTACCAGCCCAACGGCGATAGTATAATCACAAAGCCATCGAGAAAACGAAACAACACAGACTCCCAGCCTATCAATTGAGATAGTGAGTGTAACAGTGGTTTTGTTGGACCCATGCCAGAGCCATCAAGACCCGTTGTTAGACCCATGCCAGAGCCATCAAGACCCGTTGTTAGACCCATGCCAGAGCCACCAAGACCCAATGTTAGACCCATGCCAGAGCCATCAAGACCCGTTGTTAGACCCATGCCAGAGCCATCAAGACCCGTTGTTAGACCCATGCCAGAGCCATCAAGACCCGTTGTTAGACCCATGCCAGAGCCACCAAGACCCAATGTTAGACCCATGCCAGAGCCATCAAGACCCGTTGTTAGACCCATGCCAGAGCCATCAAGACCCGTTGTTAGACCCATGCCAGAGCCATCAAGACCCGTTGTTAGACCCATGCCAGAGCCATCAAGACCCGTTGTTAGACCCATGCCAGAGCCATCAAGACCCGTTGTTAGACCCATGCCAGAACCATCAAGACCCGTTGTTAGACCCATGCCAGAGCCATCAAGACCCGTTGTTAGACCCATGCCAGAGCCATCAAGACCCCTTTCTCCCAGTCACGTGGTTTTGCTCGGCCCTGAAGCTAATTTTCTTTCATGGCCTATCTCGAGTAGTTCCTATGGTAAGAGTATGAAATGCACTTTAGGTTATCTTCTGACTGTGTCTATTTAGGCACACTCTATGTCTTTCCTAAACATCACGTTTCTGCTGTACTAATAAATGTAAATTACTGCCAACCAACTTAATGGAACTGAATTTACTTACCTTGGAAGGATGAATGGTTGAGTTGGACTTGGGAGGGTAACAACTTGTGACTTGACTTTGACATCCGTGTACTTTTCAGCAAGGAACGCTCACTCCAGATAAGGACTGGGAGAGGGTGCACTGCTGTGAGATGCATTGTGGGAGGATTTTCAAAGTGTACCCATTGCTTGCCAATAGACATTATCTCTCCTCCATACATACTGAAGGCTGGCCCAGCTGGGGTGCATCAGTTTGCACGACAGGACACCTCTGTTGAATAACTGGGTGTGAGCGAGGAGCAGCATGCAATGGATAGAGGAAACTTGAGCAATCCAGCAACGTTGTATGAACCCCCTCACCAGTAGTTTAACATCACTTCCACAACCATTGCCTTTAATCCGATTTTTGTATTTTTAAAATTTATGGAGTTGACGCATATTTTCGTGTGCATGCTTTTCTTTAGTTTTATTGTGCACACTGTGACGGCCATCCATTCCTTGCACTCTGCGAGCTTCACCAAAATCCACTAGAAGTGGCTAGGTGACCATCGGGCATAAAGTTGGTTTGGGAAGAGAATAAAGCCAGTATTTAAGTAACTGTGCCCGAGAATTGCAGCCTATAATATTCACCTTTATATTTTGTTTCCCCCTTAGAGAGACCTGCTTTTGAAGGTTTAAACGTCATCCTGCTGCAGCCAGGGATGAGAAGGATTTGTGTTTTTAGATTCGGTCGTTCAGATAAATGCACAACTACATTTATACATTTCTAGTCAACCTGACATTAAACAAACATTATGCATTACGTGACGTCCCTTCCCTCGATTGTTCTCCAAGCCTATGCTAAAGCTGTATTTTATACTTGATTGTAGTGCGAGTACTAAGTTGTAAATCAGTTTTTAGATACTCATGGGGGCGCACCAAAATGAGAGTCCAAAAAGAATAAGTAGAGAAATGTTCTTTATTTATCTTTGTTCAGCAAAAAAAGGCACATCAATATTTTATTGATGTGCCTTTTTTTGCTGAACAAAGATAAATAAAGAACATTTCTCTACTTATTCTTTTTGGACTCTCATTTTGGTGCGCCCCCATGAGTATCTAAAAACTGTTTAACTGATCTGGAGAGCACAGCGACGCCAAACAGCAGCTGGTGTCGGGGTTGGCAGCACAATATCAAACTGACTTGATCATAGACTCATTGGCACTGGAGGTTAGGTGCGGCATTTTTTAAGGTCCGCTGCTGCTTTTTCGTACAAATAAGTTGTAAATCAGTATAGATTACAGGGAGGAAGTTAACAGAGATACAAAGAGAGACTGCAAAACAGAGAGAGAGCAAGAGGGACACAGCAAGGAGGTAGCACAAGAATAGAGCATAGTGGACAAGAAGAGCACTAGAAAAGAGAATGGGGGTGGGGGGCTGGAGCTGAGAAAAAGAAGAACTAAACCAACCAACTTCCTACCATCATTTACTCATTCTGGGTCCTCATGCTGCCCTATTTTTCACGCACTTTAACAGTGCTTGGAATGTGCATCTAAACTTGAGTAGGAGGGGTGCTTTTTCAATCGTACTTGTTAGGTCTGGTGGTTTAGTGGACCAATGTGTCCACTGTAGGGGCATGCTGTTGTTCTTGTGGTTACAGGTTCAAATCTGGGTTGGCCCACTTCACAAATAGACGTTATGTTACTTAGGCCGCCTGCTTGCAAAATATTCATTCCAGTTCCAGTTGAGGTTCCCCTATGAGATATTGTGGGTGCTTCTGTGGGCACGTGCATAGGGTTAGTACATAAGGCCTTTTATCTCTAAGTTCCTCAAAATGTGCCTTAATCAGTGAGTTCTCAGAATCTGACAATCACTCTGCGTCTCCCCTGTCTTTTGAGTGAAATCGAACAGATGAATGTATTGTGTTGACCAATAACAACCGGGCGCAGGTGTGCGTTGTCAATTTAAATAAATGCGGAAAAATACTAGCTGTAGCTGCGTCTTTTGCGTGTGGCAAAAATAAAGGTGGATAAATACAGAAAAAATGCCCAAAAAATAAATATGGATAAATACAGACGGAAATGGCCAAAAAATAAATACCATAAAACCGGGAGCCCTAATTATAATCCTCGCGGTTATTTGCTATCTTTGGTATCGCTTTATCAAAACATGTCGAGTAAGGTGTCATACGAATTGGAATACTAACCCCTCGCCAATTCTGGTGACGGGGTTAGCATTCCACCCTTCTAGAGGGACACGACATGTATGTAACTGTGAACCCCGGTTAAAGTTAACTCGAGCCTCAGCATCACAAAATGGATGCTGCCACCACAGACACAAGTCTGACCTCCTGCTGCTGGGAGCCCTTCCAGCGAGGAGAGCTTGGACAAAGGGTTTCCTGTCAGGGGCGGTGCTAGCACCGACCCAGACAGGGTTTTGTGTATCCTAGGTAGGCAGGGCTGAATAGGAAGGTGACTGCAAGTGGCACCCCGGTGCTCACTATGCATCTGCCAGTCTAAACCGGTTCCAGGGGCACACCAGCCCTTGAGCTGGGGAAAGTCCGGCATGGGAGAGGGGTGTAACCACCCCCCTTCCTGGTCTCACCCATGGGCAGGACCTAGTCCCGTACCAGCCCCTTTCTTTAGTATAAAGGTGGGAGCGGGGACCCCTTCCAAATTAGATAATTCCGAATCTTGATGACTTTCCACGAAAGAACTCTTGAACCTTTCAGAAGACTCTCCCCTGTGGCTAAGGAGTAGCCACCCTGCACCCGCAGGCACCATCCAAGCATAGCGGTTTACTGTAAGTCTCTCCTCCGGATCAAGACTGCCCAGCTCGACGAGAACCGGCTTCCCTGGCACCTCTGACCTCTGCCTGCATCGTCAGCTCAGCTGAGATTCCGGGGTGTGACCAGACCTCGAGGGACCGGCCATCTTCAGGACTCAGTGAACCCTCCACAGGTCACTTCACGATATGCTGCTCTTAGCTTCCAGGAGATGAGACAAATCTGTACATCCAGGAAGCTAAAACAGGGTTCTAACCCTATCATTCCCTTTCTGATTGGTCTCTTAGAGACTTATGATGCCAGGAGGACTGCAAACACAGATCCTTCTCATCCAGATGTGAATATGCCCCCCTTAGAAGGAACCCTTGGGGACCCTGACCTCCAAAACAATGGAACAATGAGTGAAGGTGAGGAGGAGGATCAGGAAGTGTCAGGGGATGAGGCAGACAAAGGTCAGGTAGAAGTCAGTAGACTTACCAGGACCAACTTAAGTAGGCATCAGAATGGACTTGGGGGACCCCCAGGGCCACTCTCAGGCAGACTTAACATTGGCAATGGACGAGTTAGGTCTCTATCCAGAGGTTCTAACAGATCCATTCGAACCAATGGCTCTCAGACCTCTTCTCGAAGAGGGATGCCATCCCCTAAGAGGAGAGAGCATGAAGCAAAGATGAGGGAGACCAATCTGAGGATTGAAAGGGAAGACTCACCAGGACCAACTTAAGTAGGCATGAGAATGGACTTGGGGGACCCCCAGGGCCACTCTCAGGCAGACTTAACATTGGGAATTGACGAGTTAGGTCTCTATCCAGAGGTTCTAACAGATCCATTCGAACCAATGGCTCTCAGACCTCTTCTCGAAGAGGGATGTCATCCCCTAAGAGGAGAGAGCATGAAGCAAAGATGAGGGAGACCAATCTGAGGATTGAAAGGGAAGAACTTGCCCTGGCCAAAGAGAGGCGTGCCTTTGCTAGAGAGCAGAAATTGAGTGGGGTAGACCCCACTGGTGGCAGCATTTTACCTAGAGAAAAGGACAGGAGTTTAGACACTAGACACCTGAGTAAGATAGTGCCCCCCTTTAAACAAGGGGATGATATCCACAAATGGATAACTGCTTTGGAGAGGGCCTGCACTGTCTAGTGCACCCCCCAGAGTCAGTGGGCAGCTGTCTTGTGGCTCTCCTTTGAAGGCAAAGGTAGAGATAAGCTCCTCACTACTAGAGCTGAGGATGCTAACAATTACCAAGTCCTGAAGAATACACTGATTGATGGGTTTGGCTTAACAACTGAACAGTACAGGTTGATGTTCAGAGACACCCAGAAAACTCAGTCTCAGGATTGAGCTGACTTTGTTGATTGTGCCACTAAGGCTCTAGAAGGCTGGCTATTGGGTAGTAAGGTTACTGATTACACAGGATTGTACAATCTGATTATGAGAGAGCAAGTCTTAAATAATTGTCAGAACCAGTTATTACACCAGCACCTGGTAGACTCTGATCTGACCTCTCCACAAGAATTGGGTAAGAGGGCAGACAAATGGGTCAGAACCAGGATCAGGCCTAAGAACCAGGGTGGTGACCAAAAGAAGGAATTAACCAAGCCTCAAGAGAAGGGTGGGAATAAATCTTCTCATCAAACCACAGGGCCCCAAAAATCCTCTGAAACGGGTAGGTCCCAAACTTCTCCCAACACCCAAAAGAAACCTTATTGTCATACCTGCAAACAGGTAGGCCATTACAAAAGTGACAGCAGTTGCCCCAAGGCCAACAACAATAAGGAAAACATACCCCCAGGTACTACTCCCAGACCTCCTGTTTCCACTAGTGGTAATCCCCCAGGTGGTGGGAGTGCCCCCAAGAATGTGGTGGGCATTACTTTCGGAAACCAAGTGGACTATGGCCTAGCCAGGTCCCCTAACACAACTCTTGTCTGTGAGACTGGCATGGGGTTTGCCAACTTCACTACTGGTTCCCACACTTTGGGGAATTATAGACAAGAACCCCTTATCAATGGTCAGAAAGTTGAGGCATTCAGAGACACAGGGGCCAGCATCACCATGGTGATTGACCATCTGGTCCCCTCTGCTCAACTGACCCCTGGTTTCATTTATCAGGTGACAGACATTCATGGAGTGAAAAGAAGGCATCCCATGGCAGTAATCGAGCTCAGCTGGGGTAATGTCACAGGGCCCATGAGAGTGGCAGTGGCAGACAACCTACCTGTAGATTGCTTACTGGGGAATGACCTGGAACTCTCAGCATGGGCTGAGGTGGAGCAAGAAACCCACTCCAGGATGATAGGCCTACCCAGAAAGGTTAGTGGGGCAGTAATAGCTACAGCCCCAGTCCAAGCACCATTCCTCCCTGAAAAGGTTGGAAGGGCAGTGGTGGCCACTGCCCAGGCTCAGACAGACTTTCCAGAACAGGATAGGAGGGCTGTGACAGTCACAGCCCAAACACAAACTGAGTGCCTTCCTGATAAGGTTGGTAAGGCTTTAATGGTCTCAGCCTCTACTCAAACAGATAGTGTTGTGAAGCCTGAAACTATGGATCACTCCACTCAGACAGAGAGCATTGAGGAGGAAGAGAAATCTCCCTCCCACCAGACTCTAGGAAAGGATCAGCCTCCTCAGGGAACTGATCTGACCCCTTGTGAAGGAACTGCCCCAGAGGTAGTCAGGCCTAGCCTGGCAGAGCCCCTGATGTCAGTGGACCCTTCCAAGGTGGGACCCAGTCTAGAGCAGGTAACCTGCCCCTCTCTAGCCTGCCTCAGTCAGCCCAGGGCTGTAGAGGTCAGGGAGGCCAGTGGTGGACCCCAAAGGGCCCCCTGTCCAAAAGAACTCCCCAATCAGCAGATTAGGGTCACTGAAGCTAGTAGACCTAGCCAAGTGAAAATAAAACAAACTCCTGAGGGATTCCCCTTAAAATTAGCTAGGGAACTCCCCCAGCTGGACACTGCTGGGCACAGCCAAACCTGGGGCCTAAAAACCCCAAACCTGACCTGTCCCTCCAGTAAGCCAAACAGAGAGACTCAGCCTCCAGCTTTAGGTAGCCAGAGGTTGACCCTGAGAGCTCATAGCAACTCAGTCATGGAAAGAAAGGCAGATTTGGTGAGTAGTGATTGGAGGAAGTTGAGCCCAAAAGTAGTGGAGCCTCACTTCAGTACTCCATCCCAGCACCAGCCTTTTACTTTGCCAAAACACACCACAGGCAGTGATTCCCTATAGTGGAGACCCTCAGATACCCTTAGGGTGAGGGATTGCTTAGTGGACCATGATACAAGGGGTAACCATGCCAGTGCAGGTACCACCTCATATGGCCACTCAGGCAATATAGGCTTACCTGGTCAAGGATAGCCTTATCTCCTTTCGTTTGGGGGGGGGGGGGGGGGGGGGGTTGTGTAGGAAGGTGGATACCTGACTATGGTTACACCCAACTTTTTGCCTGGTGTTTTGCTGGTTTTTCGACTTAGTTGACCTGGGACCCTGCTATTCAGGGCCCCAGGCCTACTGCTCTCTCTCTAAAATGGATTCCATGTACCTTAGGTGCATTTACCAATTGGTACTGGGCCACCTTATCAGACCCCGTAACTCAGGGCATAGGTGTACCCAGGGCCTACCAGGAGCTGCAGCATGTATTATGCCACCCCTGGCTGGCCATCTAAATCTGACACAACTGGCTGCACGACAGCTGGGGCAAAGTGGTGTAATCACCCTTTGCTGTAGATATAGTATACCTATATCTAACCCTAAAATGGACACATAGATTCGTATCAGTCACTCCTATGGCAGGCCTTAACAATCCTGAAGGCAGAGTGCGTGGAATCATGTGAGATGGTGCTCTGGCATGAGCTGAGCCCGTCTGCAGCTTGCGGAACCAAGTCCTAATAGCTGTTCTATGATAACGCGTACCAAGTCAAATCAAATCAAATCATCTTTATTCGGTTTCCATTTTGTGAAAGCCATAAAAGTACATAAAAACACAATAAATATTAAAAACTCATTCATTCTGTATCAAACAGTGCCTTAAAAGCGTTTTTTAGAAATCCACCTTAAGCAGGATACTCAGTCAAATTTCATAAGTTCATTCGGTGCCTAATACATAATTTCAGATACTGTGCCACAGATTTTGTCATCAGATTATTTTCCAAAAATTGTAGCGCCAAATAGGCAGGGCAACATTTGCGAATTTTTAAAACTTTTAATAATGGTATTATCCACCTCCTGCGTAATGGCGTATAGAATTTGCAGAAAAAGAGGACATGGATTGTAGACTGTGGGGACATTAGGTCACAGGGACACACTGAAATATTATGTGTCCAATCATTCTGATTAGGGAATAAAACTATATAATGATATAAATTAAACCTAAAACGAGTTAGAAGAAGTTTTTCGTATTGTGATAAGTCATACTACAAGTACGGTTGGATGGTTGGAACCAGCTGTATTAGTAGACATTGTTGGACTGATGGCTTCCCTATTTCACTCAACATCCGTAGTTGAGATAAGTGCGACAGACAGAGTGTTTTTAGTTCTTTTTTTGATATGTCTGTTACTGACAATGGGTCATCAAAGAATCTCGGAAGACCAATGTCTATAAGAAATGATTTCACGTAGACCAACCATTTTATCTTTGTCATGTTGTCTAATTTCATGAAGTCCAGAATTATTGTTCTTGTGAGCTGGCACTCGTCCGTTGCCCATATTCTGCGCCACAACATGATTGGTTGGATCTTGATAATATCGGAGATATAATCCACCCCAAGTTCAAGGTGACATCCAAATGTGGTTGTGCTTTTTGGGACAGCCAATAAGAATCTTAGAAAAGAGTTTTCGACTTTTTGTAATTGTTCTACGTTTGTCGTTCCCCAGACTCCTGCTCCGAAGGTGGCTGTGCTAATGCATTTTGCATTATACATCTTGATCATCTCGGTCGGAGGTCTTTTACCAAGACGAAGAGAGAAGGCCTTTAAAGCGCCAACTGTTCTTATAAGGGACAGTTTTCGGGAATTGATTGCTTCTTTCCACTTGAATGCCTCGTCAATGGTGATGCCTAGATAAGGGTACGTATTGGTTCTTTCAAGGGGAAGATTATCCACATAGATTTTCTTTACTTTTTTCCCCTTGGTACCGGCATGCATCACGTATGTTTTCTTTATATTGATTTTTAAATTTAAACTGGTCATAAAAGTGCAGTAGTTGTTTAAAGCCCGTTGAAGCTGGACTGGAGTTCGGGCGAGAATTACCGCGTCGTCGGCATATAATAATGCTGGAATCTGCCGACGACCGGCTTCTGGGAGATCTTTTACATCCTTTAACATTGCAGCCTCGAGACCGTTAGTATAGAGCGTGAATAGGAAAGGGGCCAGCACGCACCCTTGTCTGACCCCCTTCTGTATTGGAAAACTGTTGGTTAATTGTCCGGCTGTCCCAAATCTGACCTTTCCCGTGGCTCCGGTGTATAATTCGCGGAGAAAATCGACTATTGGTGGTTCAATCCCCATTTGCAGCATTATTGTCCAGAGTTTTGAGTGTTCCACACAGTTGAACGCTGCTGTGAGGTCGACATAAACCATATGTAGACAAGATCTTTTTGCAGTTACGTATTTTCCGGCCAATAGTGTTTGATTTAGGACTTGATCCACTGTACTCAGTCCTGCCCTAAACTCATATTGTAGGTCTGAAAGTACCCCATGTTCTTTCGACCACTCCTGGAGTCGATCAAGAAGTGTGCCCCCTGCCATTTTTCCGATCGAGTCCAGGAGGGAAATGGGACGGTAACAGGAGGGGCTATCTCTGTTGCCCTTCTTAAAAATGGGGACGAGTTTCGATGTAGACCAAGAGTCGGGGAGATCAGTGTCCTTTGCTGCGTTTAATACTTTAGTTAGAAGGGGAGACCAAAGGTCAGGTAGGAATTTATAGAGGTCCATGGGAACAGAGTCTGGTCCTGGTGCCTTGCCAGTTTTAGCAGTCTTTATAGCCTTCATCGTTTCATTGATTGTAAAATGTATTGCTAATGGATATTTCACCAATGGAAGAGGGTCCGGGGAAATTGAGTCTGTAGGTTTGGCCTCTCCAAAAACCCCTGAGAAGTGTTGCACCCAGTCCTCTGCATTTATGGCAACATCCAAGGAAGGGTCATCGTTGTTTTCTGATAGAAAAGGGGTTTTAACTATCTCCCAAAAAGCTGCGCTATCTTTTAGAGTACTGCTTTTTAGTAGTTGGGTCCAGAGATTTGCTTGTATGTCCTTTTTTCTTTGTTTGATTGCCTGCGTATAAACCTTCCTTAATATGATTACCTCTTCTCTGTTTCTTTCTTTTTTGGCTAGAGCCCTCTTTAAATCGGAATAGGCTTTTGTGCATTTCGTGTTGAACCATCCATTTCTTATAGTCTTATTTTGTTTGTTGGGCTTGGTTAATTCGTTTCTTATGTTTTTCACGATTTCATTGTAGTTAGTCATGATCTCTGTTGGGGTTGTAGAGGGGTCTAGGCACTTGTCGATTTCATTTCTACATGTTTTGATTATTCTTGTGCTGGTGGTTTCCTGGTCTATTTTGCCCCATTTGAGGGTATAACCGTTTAATCTGTCCAGTGTTAATGCTTCCTGGTGGAGCATGCCAGGATAGGCTTTGTCTGTTTTCTTTCGATGGTCGGGTTCTTGATACATCAATCTGAGTGGTAAATGATCGCTAAGTGCGTTGTTGTGCACCTCGAAGGTCTTAATGCGTGTGGCTTTATTGATGGATACTAATATGTAATCTATTAAAGTTTCAAAACCTCTTCCATGAAAGGTTGGAGTGAATTGGGTTATGGGCGTCATTATCATGTTGGCAAACCCTATATCTAATTCGGATATAATGGCCTGTATGTTGTTGCCTTCTGCGGTGTGGGTGAAATGAGTTAAGCAATTTCCTTGTTCATCTGTGATCCCACAGGTAGAGGTGTCACTTTTGTTACATATGCGAAGGTTGAAATCTCCTCCCCAAATTATTGTATGTGAGTCCTTAGCATGTTTTGTTTTAAGATCGTTAGTCTCTTTGGAAATTTCGTTTAAGTCCTTGGACAACTCCGTTGGGCTCATGTTGTTGTAGAAGTTTATAATGGTATAAACCTCTTGATTGATTCCTTGGATGTTAATGATCTGAAAGTTCTGATGAAGTATTACAGGAGTTATTTCACGACACTGCCCAAGGTTGGAAATGTATACTATTAGGCCTCCTTTGCTTCTCCCTGAATTAGATCTTATTGCTTGGGAGAAGTATGTTTTATATCCCAGAAGATGGATTGGGTCGTTAAGCCACGTCTCCTGGAGACAAATTACATCATTCGAATCGACCAATTCTAGAAAGCTTTTTTCGGAGTGTTTAGTCGCTAGCCCCGCAACATTCCAAAATAGCACGCTCCTATCAAGGTTTTCTCTGATAGCAACAGGTGGCGTTGTCTGAACACTAATTTCTTCAAATTGGATAAGTTGTATATCAGAATTCAAGTTTGGAGCGTTTACCTGCACCTTTAGGGCGATTTGTAACGCTGTCGGGGATCTGATGTGAGCCTTAGGAAGACGTTGAGGCTCTTGTATCTGATTTACCATATTTTGAATTTTTGTCATTGCTGTGGGTTCGTGTGGCCAAGTTTTTGTTACAAGGTGATCTTTATTAAATGTCTTGCTTTTAGGGTGATTAGCTGAGTTGTTTGGTGAGACTCTATTATTGGACAGAGGGGTCGTAGTATGGATCTGTGGTGATGGTCAGTCGACCATCTCTAAACAGCTGGAGCTGTTGAAAGTTGGTATTCCACCCCATGGTTCCCTGTATGGTAATTGCTGTACCCTCCTGCCATAGGTGTTCCAATCACCCCGGTCTTTATAATCGTGCCCCCATTCTCCCTGGTACCAACTCCTTTGGTTGTTTCCATAGCCCCAGACTCCCTGGTGCCAGCTTCTCTGTCCGTGATCAGGCTGGTTCCAGGACCAGTTTGAGGGCCAGTTAGGGTCCTCAGAACGATGGCCTTGTCGAGGGTAGAAAAAGGATAGACGTTTTACGTTTATTCCTCCGCTGTTTCCCGGTGAGTCCCATGAGCATATATAATCCACAGCACGGGGATTTTCGAAATTGACTATTATACAGTCACCGGGAATTGTTTTTGGTTGATAGCCTATCCATGAGGCCCTTCTCACCGTAGTGATTCTGGTAATGTTGTTAGGGTGATTAGGTCTGTTAATGTTCAGCCAGTAGCGGGTTTTGTTTAGTAAGGACCAAGTTGGTTCGTCTGTGTCGTTACTTAGTTCTGGAACCCCTATTAGGATGGCTACAAAAGGGGCTGCCTCCGGTGGGAGGTTTACTGGTTTAGGCCATCTTTTTTTTTTACCGTTCTGGTTTATTATTGTGCCTCTGTGTCTGATCATGCTGGGGGGTATTTGGTGCAGGTGGTCTGGAGGGAATATTTCCTGGGAGAGCTTTTGCTGGGGGAACATTTACTGGTGGCTGATTTTGTAGGCCTGGAGCTATTTTGAGGGGTTCTTGGGGGGTCTTAGTTTTTGATGAAGGAGTTGGGTTGTTTGAATTTTTCACTGGCTCTCCTAATTTTATGGTTGGAGTATTTGATGTAGCCGTGTTGTTAACTAGTTGTTTTGATTTGTTAGTGGACTTTACATTACCAACTAGGGCTTTAGGTCCAGGCAAGTTTGAGAGATCTTGAATTCTTGAGTTTGGAGGTTTTTTTGAAGTAGCAATTAATATCGCTACTTGCTTCTCTATGATTTCTAGGCTTTTTTGAATGGGTTGTAGCTGGTATTTGACTATTTCAGCTATTTCTTTTAGCAGGGAGGATTGTGTCTTGACGTTATTGAAGTTTCTTACTGAAGGTGGAACTAAGTTTTCTTGATGGGTCTGATTGGAGTTAACTCCATCGTTATGATCTTCGACTATGAGTACATCAGAGTTAGTGTTGCTGTTAACTTCAGTAGCTGCGGTAGATTTGATGTTATTTTGACTTTGGTCTTTGTTTAAGTCACAAGGTTTATAATGTGAGTCAAATTCAGAGTTTGTAGCAACTATGTTTGTAGGGTTTTTGAGTGTATTTCTTTATGTTGCGGGTGTTTCGGGATTGCTCCTTCCCTGATCCCTCTTATTTCACTCTGTGTGGGTTCATTTTGTGATGGCTGCGGACTTGCAAAGATATCGGGGGTTTGCTCGAGACCCTGAGTCAATTGTGAGTCTGACAGTTGTGAGGATACTGATAGATCGACAGAATTCGGAATTGCGTGTGTATGACCGCGTGTGTTTCCAGCATAGGGATGTTTTGTGGTAATACATTTGGCGTACACGCCTGTGCCAACATGCCCATTGACGAGCGTCTTGCTTGGTTTAGTTCATAGGAAACTCGTCGATCAATCAGCATTACAGTTTGATCGATGGTTTGGTTCCCTTTAGTGATGAATTGATCTATGGGGCCTACAGCGCTCGCCATATTTTTAAGTGTTTTGCTCCTGGAGCCCCTTGTAGTCATTATGTGTGTTTTGACCAGTCGAGTGACAGATTCCGGTTTACTCAAGGTTATAAACGTAGGTAGTGTGTGATCCCTCACTGGGCTGCGTACAGTTCCTTTCTTGGGAATTTACCTTGTGATAGTTGTTATGGGGGTGGGCCCAGCCCAGTCTTCTCCGGTCTGTGACGGGCTAGGACGGGCCCACCCTTGGCCCAGGCTTCGCCCAGCGCCCGCTCGCGTCCCGCGAGGGGGAACAGTGAGGACCTTTATGCGCCTCCTGGCGCGGAGTGATGACGGTGGGGCTGGAGACCTCGAGGGCTGCCGGGAGTTGTAGGCGGCCCCTCGCCTCACTCCACTCGGCGGCCCCGCTGTCAGATGTCAGAAAACAGCAGGGCGGCGGGAGGCTGGCGGTAATGGGTCTCGACAGCCCGGGAAGGTTATTTCTGGTTTCTCCTCTGGGCGTAGTGCAGGTGATGATTCAGGCAAAAGCGGGCAAAACAGCGTGACACCACTCGCTGCAGCAGTGAGGACCTTTATGCGCCTCCTGGCGCGGAGTGATGACGGTGGGGCTGGAGACCTCGAGGGCTGCCGGGAGTTGTAGGCAGCCCCTCGCCTCACTCCACTCGGCGGCCCCGCGGTCAGATGTCAGAAAACAGCAGGGCGGCGGGAGGCTGGCGGTAATGGGTCTCGACAGCCCGGGGAAGGTTATTTCTTGTTTCTCCTCTGGGCGTAGTGCAGGTGATGATTCAGGCAAAAGCGGGCAAAACAGCGTGACACCGCTCGCTGCAGCAGTGAGGACCTTTATGCGCCTCCTGGCGTGGAGTGATGACGGGGGGGCTGGAGACCTCGAGGGCTGCCGGGAGTTGTAGGCAGCCCCTCGCCTCACTCCACTCGGCGGCCCCGCTGTCAGATGTCAGAAAACAGCCAGGCGGCGGGAGGCTGGCGTTAATGGGTCTCGACAGCCCGGGGAAGGTTATTTCTGGTTTCTCCTCTGGGCGTAGTGCAGGTGATGATTCAGGCAAAAGCGGGCAAAACAGCGTTTATGTGAGAGGGTGCCCCTCTGCAGCTTTCGGAACCATCTCCTTATAGCTGTTCTATGATATAGCCATACCATATACTCTTAAGTGCATTATAATCCTCGCGGTTATTTGCTATCTTTGGTATCGCTTTATCAAAACATGTCGAGTAAGGTGTCATACGAATTGGAATACTAACCCCTCGCCAATTCTGGCGACGGGGTTAACATTCCACCCTTCTAGAGGGGCACAACATGTATGTAACAGTGAACCCCGGTTAAAGTTAACTCGAGCCTCAGCATCACAAAATGGATGCTGCCACCACAGACACAAGTCTGACCTCCTGCTGCTGGGAGTCCTTCCAGCGAGGAGAGCTTGGACAAAAGGTTTCCTGTCAGGGGCGGTGCTAGCACCGACCCAGACAGGGTTTTGTGTATCCTAGGTAGGCAGGGCTGAATAGGAAGGTGACTGCGAGTGGCACCCCGATGCTCACTATGCATCTGCCAGTCTAAACCGGTTCCAGGGGCACACCAGCCCCTGAGCTGGGGAAAGTCCGGCATGGGAGAGGGGTGTAACCACCCCCCTTCCTGGTCCCACCCATGGGCAGGACCTAGTCCCGTACCAGCCCCTTTCTTTAGTATAAAGGTGGGAGCGGGGACCCCTTCCAAATTAGATAATTCCGAATCTTGATGACTTTCCACGAAAGAACTCTTGAACCTTTCAGAAGACTTTCCCTTGTGGCTAAGGAGTAGCCACCCTGCACCCGCAGGCACCATCCAAGCATCGCGGTTTGCTGTAAGTCTCTCCTCCGGATCAAGACTGCCCAGCTCGACGAGAACCGGCTTCCCTGGCACCTCTGACCTCTACCTGCATCGTCAGCTCAGCTGAGATTCGTGGGTGTGACGAGACCTCGAGGGACCGGCCATCTTCAGGACTGCACGACGCTTGCCCAGCACGACCGCCGAGGGATCCTCGAGTGAGTGCTTTGGGGTGTGAGAAGCCCTAACCCTGAGCAGCTCCAGCACCGAAGTCCAGCCTCCCAGCATCCACGAGATCTGCGTGGGGCCCTTCTGCTCTTTGCTGCTCACCGCGACGTCTGGCTACTTGCCTGCTGGCTTGTGGCCTTCCCGACGACGAACGACGACATTTCCAACGCTGGTCTGGTTGCTCCAGACTGGCCCTTGCTCCCCTCCAACAGAGGAGCACCCCGGACCCTCCTGGTCCACACCAGATGCCATTTTATGTCCACCGCGTGGGCTTGCATTTGCCAAGACTTGTTGCCCCAATCCTGGGTCCAGCGACGTCGACAGCAGATACCATAGTGGGACAGCTCGCACCTCCATCCTGGTCGCCGACAACCCCTCCTGGTCCGTGAGACTGCAGAGCCCAGCGTCGCCCACTCACCTGGTCGAGGTGACTTCAGCCTGTGCCATCCTGGTGCCCATCTAATCACTGGCTAGTGATTCAGAACTTGGTCCCCTTTGCTTACAGGTGTCTTCCATCTTCGATCCAGGCTTGGATCACTTCAAACTTCAACACTGGTCGCCTGCCAGCAACTTCTTCTTTCAGGCTCCATAGACTGCAACGAGGATTCCCGACGTCTTTCCAGACCTATGCATCCGCAGCCCCTGGGCTAAGTAAACTCAGCATTTTGGTGCTCCAGCATAGCTTTGCTATCCAAAGGTCCAGATCCTTTTTCGTTTCAGCTCTACCTAGTCGGATTCGTCCGATAACACTAACTTTACGAAATCTAGCATCCATAGACTTTGTCCCGCATCCCGCGTGAGAGTGCACACTCTGCACCCGATCTCCCTAGGCCTCCTGCTAGTAATCTGAAGGTTCAGTAGTCAAGTCCTAGCGATCCTAAAGCCTATTAGAGTAGTACTTACCTAGTAATTTCGCATTCCACTTTTAGAGTATATGGTTTTTCGTGCCCCTCGGGCAGTTGTGTAAATTGTGCGACTTTGCGTATTTTCCTAAGAGCTTTGTATTGTGCTTAGCGCCCTGTCCTCATAAAGAGTCCAGGGCTGTTGTGTTCTAAATAAATATACTTTATTTTCATAACAACTTGTGTGGTGTCCTTTCACTTGGTGTTCAAGGGGTAAATGTGATGGTATAACAGCTGGCTGAACACGCCCTCTAGAGTTTAGCCTAAAGACTGCTCTTGTCCATGCTACTAGGATAGCTGGTCCAACGGTTGACTTACAACCAATCATCAATAAGGGTCGTTTGGAATGCCCGGTTACTCACCGGTAATAACCATTACTCCGAGTCCTGGTCTCCCCCTCCCATTCCTGATACGTGAGCAGCTAGTCTGCTCTACAGAACCCCTACCTAGCTGAGCTGTTGGCACTTCTCCCTAGGACGACGTCACCATCACGTGACTTCAAAAGGGGGAAGTGCCGGAAGAATCATCCTGAAAATACCAAAGACAACAGAACGAAACACATACAATCACCCACAGAAAACCCAAACCAGGGAGGGAGGGAAGGGCTCAGGAATGGGACGGGGAGACCAGGACTCGGAGTAATGGTTATTACCGGTGAGTAACCGGGCATTACCTCCTCGTCCTGGTCTCCCCGTCCCATTCCTGATACGTGAGCCCATACCCAAGCATACGGTGAATGTAAGAAAAAACAGACCAGAAAATTTGCAGTAAACAGGTCCATTTAATCCACAAAAGAAAGTACAAATCATAAATCATGTACAGCAGACAGGACCGAAGCCCCAAAAGCAGCGGAGCCGCCATCCCCAACTCCAGACAATAATGGGCAACAAAAGTGTGGGGAGAAGCCCACGTAGCAGCATTGCAAATGTCACGCAAAGAGGCACCCCTAAACATGGCCCAGGAGGACGAAACGCTCCGAGTCGACCGACCCTGAACAGAAGAAGGCAGGGGACATTGGACCGAAACATAAGCGGAAACCACTGCGCCCTTGACCCAACGAGACAAGGTGGACAAAGAAGGGCGAAGCCCCAGACCCGACAGGCCGTAGGTGACGAACAGGGAATCAACCTTACGGAAACCAGCCGTACGCTCCAAGTAGATGTGGAGAGCCCTCAACACATCCAAAGAATGGAGTAGCTCCTCCTCAGGAGAGGCAGGAGCCGGAAAAAACACAGGGAGAACAATATCCTCCTGACAGTGAAAAGTTGAAATCACCTTAGGGAGAAAAAACTGACTCGGACGGAGAACGACCTTGTCAGCGCAGAAGCGCAAGAAGGGGGGGGGGGAAGCCATCAGCGCACCAATCTCACCAACCCTACGCCCAGAGGTAATGGCCACCAGGAAGATAACTTTGGCAGAAAGGAATTTCAGGGCCACGGAGTCCAAAGGCTCAAACGGGGGACCCGTCAAAGCCCGTAGAAACAAGGGCAGATCCCAAGGAGGCACAGGGGAACGGGAGACAGGACGTTGAAGCAAGACACTCCTCAGAAGGCGAGCCACCAACGGGGAGACAGATGAAACAGTGGAACCCCGAAAGGCAAGAACGGCAGCCCACTGCGCCCGCAGGGAAGAAACCGCCAGTCCCAAGACAAAACCATCCCGTAAGAAGTCCAACACCCGCACGGCCTCACAGGAGGCAGGAGAGAGATCCCTCCCAAGACACCAGGTGGAAAAATTCTTCCAGTGACGGGCATAAGACTTCAAGGTGGAAGGACGCCGGGAAAGCTGAAGACACTGGGCAACCTCTAACGAGCAACCCAGACCCAGCAAACTCAACCTCTCAAGTGCCAAACCCCCAGCCGGAGGCGACGCAGGGAGGCAAGACTGAGAAGAGGAGCCCGCAGGGGGGAGGGAGACAGGGGAAACCTCCAATGAGGGCAAACGGCAAAAGTCAGCAGAAGGGGAAACCAAGACTGCCGAGACAACTCTGGAACCACCAGGAGAACCTCCGCCCGATCCAAACGAATCTTCCGGAGGACCCTCGGAATTAATGCAAATGGAGGGAAGGCAAACAGCAGACCCCCCGACCAAGGAATCAAGAAATCATCGGTCGCCCAAGCCAATGGAGACGGAATGATGCTGCAAAACAGAGGAAGAAGGGCGGAATCCTCCGAGGTAAAAAGATCCAGCCAAGGAAGGCGGAATCGGAGGACAATCTGTCCGAACAGATCCGGGGACAGACAGAGGGACACTGAGGCGGGGAACACCCTGCTCAAAGTATCCGCAGGCCCATTCTCCTTCCCCGGAAGATAGACCGCCGTCAGAGACAACAGATTCGACTCGGCCCAAAGGCCGATCTCCCGGGACAGGAGAAAGAGAGAATGACACATGCCCCCCAGGTGATTCACATAGGAGCGAACCACCTGATTGTCGGTCTGCACAGAGACCGCCCGACCCCGAAGGAGAGGAGCGAACCAAAGGAGAGCCAGCCAGACCGCCCTCAACTCCTTCCAGTTCGAGGACTGGAGGGACTCGAATCAGGACCACCGACCCTGACCCTTGGAAGAACCCAGAACAGCCCCCATCCCAATGCACTCGCATCCGTGGACAACACGACCACAGACTGAGGGGGAAGGAGATCGAACCCCCCGGTAAGGGAGAGAGGAGACAACCACCACTGGAGATCCGCCCGAATCCCCGGAGTGACAGGGATCAGAGTCTCGTAGTCCAAGGAGGCGGGATCCCAGTGAGAAAGGACATGATGCAACAGGGGGTACAGATGCAGCCTGGCCCAAGGAAGGAGATGCAGAGTGGACGCCATCTCCCCCTGACTCCGTAACCAGAGACGGGCAGACACCTGCGACTGGGAAAGAAGCCATGAAAGGTGGCGAAACAAAGTCAACTGGCGCTCCTGGGAGAGGAACACCATGCCCAGGTCCATCCGGAAGAAAGCCCCCAGGAACTTCAGGGACTGAGAGGGTACCAGGGAGGACTTCCGGTGGTTTATAAGGAACCCAAAGGAACCCAGCAGATGACACACCTGGGCCACATCCAACAGAGCCTGCGAAAAAGAGGGAGAGACAATCAACCAGTCATCCAGATATGGAAACTCCACCTCCTTCCATTCGTGAGACAGCACATTACGCACAGCACCATGCAAAGGCAAAGAATCCGGAGCAGGCTGGACATACTGCGTAAAAAAGTCATCCTCAACAACAGCATCCGCCGGAGGAGAAAAACCCAAGTTGGACCTCACATGGGCAAACAGGTCAGAGAGCTCAGCACCCTGAACAAAACGACCACGGAAACACTCATCCTCCTCAGGACCAAAGTCTTCCACAGGATCAACCTGTGCATCCAAAGAAACACGAGGCACCTTGGGAGGAGGCCCAGCCGCGTCCCTAGCCAGGAAAGCAGCGGCCACAGCCTCATTAATAATGAGGCGCAGGGCATCCAGAGGGGCCGCAAAAGAAGAAGCTTCTGAATCTATTGCAGAAGCACAAGTCCAAACAATACACCCAACAGGCAAAAACAAGGACAAAAAATCCCAAAAAGGACCCCATATATAGGCGAGGACCAGAACACCAGTGGGAGGGGGAAAAAACTGGGCCAGTATAAGAAGCCCAGCCAGCCGCCAAAATCGCCCCCTTAAATGATGCAAGACACCAAACTCCATGAAAAAGCCCCTGCCCGCTAAAGCAGGGTGAAAAACGGACCGGAGAATGCCCAGGAACAGCCGCTGGAGCAGGCCAACCCAAGCCAGGTGAGCACCACGAAGCACAGAGCACAGAAAGGCTGCTAACGCGAGCCGCGTGCAATAAAGTGCCCCCACAACAAAGCCGGCCGCTAACGCGAGCCGTGAGCAACAAAAAATGCCCCCATGAGGTTTAATCAATGTAAACATAAAGGAAGCCAAATGTAGCTCGGGGGAAGCGGCAGAGAAAACAAACCAGAGGCGGCCGCTAGAGCAGGCCACCGCATTTAAATAAATAAACAGCAGGGAGACTTACCCGAGAAAAAGGAAGCCTCCAGGAAACAGCTCAGCCAGGAACGCAGTCGTAGACTGCAGAAAAAAGAAAACAGAAAACAGGATGATTCTTCCGGCACTTCCCCCTTTTGTAGTCACGTGATGGTGACGTCGTCCTAGGGGGAAGTGCCAACAGCTCAGCTAGGTAGGGGTTCTGTAGAGCAGACTAGCTGCTCACGTATCAGGAATGGGACAGGGAGACCAGGACGAGGAGGTAATGATACACAGTGATCACTAGAATAGTGAGCACTACATATCAGGCCAACTTCTCACAGTGATATTTCTTAGCACAAAATCCCCCCTCATGTTCCAAATGGATTCTAGGATGACATTTTTTGCGCTAAGAAATATCGTTAAAGGCAGCACATGATTAGCAAGTGTAAGCAGACGGTAGCGAAATGTACGCTTGGTGTAGGATTTTTCCCGGCATTTAGCATTATTTTCTTTGCGTAAAATGCACCCTTACATCCAAAATGGACGCTAGGATGCATTTTTGCACTTTTGTTCAGTCTACATAGTATTATGAACTTTTGCTGCATCCATGCCATCGGCAATAGTCTAAGTCAGGTTGGCTCAGGCCTCCTCCGAGATTGTGAGCAGCTCTTGAACAACCTAATTCCTTCTCATGTGGCTGTATCGGCCGAAGACGCATGCAGTGTTCATTGACCACAGTGCAAGGCTGGTGGAAGGCAAAATCCTCTTCTGGAATAGATCCAGCCTCTAGGATTCTCCAACCAGTGGAGTGGAAGAGAAAGGGCCAGAATTCACCTTGGAGGTTGGGACCTGCACACCAGGCTGTCAGGAGTGGGATACTGGGTGAGGAAAGCTGGTTCTCTCGGAGCAGGACAGTGGTGAGGTGCAATCATCCTTTGCACATGAGTGCAGGGCTTAGCCCGGCCGCCAAGAACACCTTCAGAGAGAGCTTTGTTGACAGGCAGGAGAGGTCTGTGTAGGACACCCCTGGCTGAAGCAACTCCATCAAGACATTGGTCTTGACTTCTACTGAGGGTAGCATGACGTAGAGAACTTCAACCACCCTCTCCATTACAATAGAAAAGGAGGCCCCTTCTCTGCAGCCACACTAGGAGGAGAGACCTGTCCGGTGAGGTGTCCAGAATAATGGCATAAGACAGGTACTCATACCAGTTATCTTCAGCCAACAGTTCTTCAAGTGGATCAGGATAACTACAGGGACCAGATCCACCACAGTCCTGCTCCCCACAGGGCCTATTAAAGATAGGCGGCACTATCTCCAACCTGGATGGTCTAGTGCTGGTCAACGCAAGTGTACACATCGAGCAACTCCAATATGGCTCTGTATTAGAGTCGGGAATGCCTGTGGGGTCGGTGCCACTCAAGGGTATCAGTAGCATTGGGGATAGCGCTGCATGATTGAACTCCAGTGAAGGTTGTGGATTTGCGACTGGAGTCGGACCAGACCCAGGTACAAATCTAGTGACCAGACTGGTGCCAAGGGTGAACCTGCAGGTAGAAAGTCAGTCGGGGCACCTCTCGCATCCGTGGGGCCAGAAGGCGCCCCAGAGGAACCCAATCACCCAAATATGAGGCGCATGGCCTCATAAAACTCTTTGAGTTGGGTGGGGGTCACGGCGGCTCTGGGAAACTCCAAAATAGGGAGAGAACGGACCCGGAATCCGGCTCTGCAGGTGAAGTGCAGGAGAGGGGCCTAGACTGGAGGCATCGGCCGTTTACTTGGACTGGTGCAGTGAAGTCAGAGAGCACTTTGACTTCTTGGCCTTCTTTTGCTCGTGGGGCTTAGCCGATGACGACTTCGACCATGATGATGACTGATGGGCACAACTCAGAGAGCAGGCTCGGGACCTTCTACACGACCAGGACATGAAGCAGAGAGAGTCACCCAGTATCAATCGGCGCAAGGGGATTCTTACCCACTCCTGAATCCCTTTAGGATACATAGTGCAGCAAGCAGGCAGGCAGGCCCTGGAGTCATGGTCCATCTCCAGACACCACAAGCAAACCAGGAGCACGTCCTTCACAGAGATTTGTGTGTCGCAAGTTCCACAGGGTTTAAAGCACACAGGTTTCTTCAGGACATGCCTAAGAACACTGGGAGCAGCAATGCTTAAGAAAAGTCGACAAAATGTCAAAAAAGCGGATAATCCATCGCGGGAACCCATCTCTACGGATTCATCCGTTGCCAGCGCCAGATTTATTCAGGCACCGCACCGGCTCTATAATCGAGACCTGGACTCACCCGGTCAGGATCACCGATCCAACTCTGATCACCTGGACCTACTATCCCTGCACGACTGGCCCCCTTTACTGCCAGCATTCTGAGACTCCAGGCGCCGCTCCGGCTCTATAATCGAGACCCGGACTCACCCAGCCACGATCACTGATCCAACTCTGATCGCCTAGTCCTACTTTCACTGCACGACTGACCCCCTTTACTGCCAGCATTCTGAGACTCCAGCACTCCAAATCATCGCCAACCCTGTCCTGAAGAGGATCCTAAATCATCAAGGATCGAAACGCCGTCGACAAACACAGCGCGATCTTTTGGCGCATTTTCCCCAGGCTCAGAACTGTGTTAAAACTCAAAACATTTTAATCATGTATATTTAATGTGAAGCCTGTTTTTTGATTTTTCCTCACTTTGCGCCGACCACGCTGTTCACCACGTTCACTTGCGTCGTCACCTTCACTTTGTCATCACCCTGTCACCAAGTGTTATTTGGGTTGCTTCATGAATGTTTTCATGTACAGTGCTGCCTCTTAACTGTGCTCTCCATTTTTAACAAATTGGTGATTAATAACCATTTCTTGAATGCATTGAGACTCCTTGTGTTTCCTTTCTTGTAATACTTATTGTATGCATTTTTTTCAAACTGTCTTTGACATTGCTACCTATTGGGACACTGTATCCTATATAAGAACACTGGGAGCAGCAATGCTTAAGAAAAGTCGACAAAATGTCAAAAAAGCGGATAAAAAAATGACCAGGGTAGCTCTTTTGGATCCATGCTGTTAGGAAAGAAATGAAGGAAATGAAGTCAGCGCACTAGGGTGGCGCCTATATAAGCACTGGGCACTTCATTTCCAATGTGGACAAATCCTATGACATTGACACAGAACCTATCAGCGTGCAGGGGTACTGCTCAAGATTTTTTGTATCAACTCTGATGCCTGGGCAATATTGTACGGTAAGGAATCTGTGGCTAGAAGTCTATCAAATAGTAATGTTGTGTTCAAAGAAACATTTTTCAGGTCTGCCATGTGTATGGGTTCATGGTGTGTGGGTTTCCATTTGATGAGACAAAACTGCATTCAGTTCTCACTAACTGTCAGTTTTCACATTGATGGGAATCCTCTGAAAAGTCCTGAGATTGTCCTAGATGAAACCGGAAAAGTGTGGTGTTTTAGCGATAATAGCTGGAAACTGCAGCAAAGTGCACTTTAATGAAAATATATTTAAACCTGATTCCACCAGTTGCAGTAGCAAGGAGATAAATGAAGGCGATGGATATGAAGTGAACGGTATCCTTTTAGTGCGCAACAAAAGAAACCGTTTACACCTACCTACATAAGTTTTGTTGTTGGACTGTGCTCTGGCTTGAGCAAATATTTTCCCACTGTTTTCAGAAACGTCTAACGTGAAGAAACTTGGTGAGATCCGGAGCCAGGCTGCCAAGGCGAGTAGAGATGTATGTGTATCAGGATAAAGAAACAAGCCTCTTGTGGTGCGATAATAGAAATAGATTGCTATTCGGGGGATGAGAACAGAAATGGATAGTGGGAAGTCTACGTACCAGGCAGAATTGCCTGGGCTACATTGGTTTGATGCTGCATCTCCCTTCCTGATCTTGCAGATCATCTCCTGCACAATGGGAAATGCCGGAAAGGGGCAATTAAACTGTATTTTTGTTGCCTCTTGTCAGAAGTAGATTGGCTTGGGGTTTTTTCCATACCTGGAATATTCACTTTAGTATTAGGTATTTGAGTTCCAGTTTATACCATTCTATCATTGCCTCGATTGGCGAATATGTCCACTCGTTGCTTTGACCCAAAAAGTGTCCCACTTTGACTGAAATGGCATGCTGAACTGCCCATGTACACACGAGTAGGGCTTCTGTTGATAGTGTTGGACGTGCAGTCCTCCCAGCTTGGTTATATAAAACATCAACTGATGACATTCTATTTCTCTAATGGAGCATGGCTAGGCTTAGTAGAATAGCATCTAACACTGAGGAAACATCTTCACTTTGTTAGAAACCTTATTTTGGCGCAAATGGAGCCCTATTATTGCAACGATTGTGCATATACATTTTCAAAAGGTCTCGTGAGCAGCTGGCAGTTGGGAATCAGTGGAATTCCAGAGGACATCATCCCCATTACAGTCTGTAGCCATGATCTTGTGTTTTATTTTGTGATGTCTGGGACCCTTAACTTAGCCAGACAGACATGGCCAGTATTAATTACATACACATCTCACCCAAATAGGCTCAGTTTACACGAGGGGAAAGGAAACTGTATACTGAGGAAACATCGATACACAGAAAGCTGAGACATTTTGCATTACAGCAAACTGGGGTGACAGGCACTACTCAGATACCCTCACATGCACAAGCCACTGGCAGTAATCCACAAACCATAAATGTAATAATGGGGTGAAATTCTATGCTTGGTACCTAGGAAGATCTATCAGTTGGAGGTGATTTATCATCACTCACCTCCACAAAATTAACACCAGATAATGAGAATGTGCCCCCCAAAGGGAATGGTGCCAAATCCACTGCAATGTCAGTAATGGGGAAGCAGATTATCAACCCTCTGCACTACTACACATGGCATGCCCTCAATAGCTTATTATCCAAGATTGTCACTTAAATATAGGAGAAGCATGGTGCCTAGGATGAAACTGATAAGCAACATAGAGGTTTTAGCTGAAATCGTTATGGCTGTATTACAACTCTTTTGGCCATATGCCGACACTCAACAAGATGAGAAACAGGTGAAGGTACTGTAAATGAACTCTCAAATATCTGGCCATATGGGAGGAGATTTCTGGTTGTAAGAACCTCAATTAAAACGTGATTGTTGAAAAAGAAGTGAACACAAAGGAAATTAAACAGGATAAACAGCGATCTCATGTAAAGGGAAATAAATTCCGATATTATCATAAAGAGGAAGAACAAGTGTAGGGTAACTTGAGAGACCGAAAAGAATAAAGGCTCAAGAAAGGTATCAATCTGCTGATGAGGTTTATTGCCAATCTTCCCAGGATCGTGGAGATAAGAGATCAGATCCATTTTTTCTACGGACCAGAAAAGGGGCAGACCTCTCAGCAGGGGAGAGGGGGCGGAAGGTAATCAGAACCAAAGCAGTCCTTTCAAAAGAAAAAAAATAGCGCAAGTAGAAGGCTTTATGCCTCTCAAAAGAAAGGTCTTGCTGAAGAGTGAGTAATGGCCAGTGGCTGTCAAGACAGTACAGCAGAAATCACAATAGTTCATGTAAAGCTCAAACTCCCTAGATCACGGGGAAGACTATTGACTAATTTCAGACAGAAACACCAGGTTGATATTTAAACAAGCCGAATCTAATTTACAAAAGCTGGTTCCAAATTGAAGAGTATAGTGAGCGGGCAAGCTCAATGGTTTTATGGACTTAAGTGATCCTCTCTTATGATATTATACCTGCATAGAAAGACTGCCCCCACAAGTTCAAAACCAAAATCAAATGAAGCCAGAGGTGCATGGGATCTAAAACCCATTCGGGATGAATTGCAGTATCAGAGATTAATGAACAAGTTACTTACCTTCGGTAACATCTTTTCTGGTAGAAACTCTATCTAGCCACAGATTCCTTACCTTGAATTATTCCTAGGCATCAGACTGGATCTGGCAATGTTTTCATCAGCAGTACCCTTACACGCTGGTAAGTGGTATTGATCAGCTCAGTGTGGTGTCGCTGGATATGACGTGAGCAGTGCCTATATAGGAATTACCCCAGCAAGCTGACGTCGGTTTCTATTTGTGACTTTGTACACTAGGAGAGCGGAGCCACAAAGAACACTGACCACTGCTGTAGAAAGTTAGGGCCCTGAAAGCGGAAAGCCCTGCTCCTAAGAATCCGCTTGCATAGTGGAAAGGAGGTGTGAGTTGGTAAGGAATCTCCAGCTGGATGGAGTCTCTACCAGCTAAGGCGTTATCGAAGGACAGTAACTTGTTCATCTGATAGAGACTTCTAGCCACAGATTCTATGGCAGGACCGGAGGCTCAGATTATGCTTTTCTTTCTCTGCAATTTATTACAATAGGGAAAACACAACAGCCTCAGAAAAGCTCATAACGTAGAAAAAATGCTCATATCACAACAATGAAGCATTATCAATACACAATCCAAGAAAAAATGTCTCTGGGACTACAACTCCCATCCTGGTAACATAAACAGTCTGCCCGGAGTCCTTCTTCTATGATTACAGTCCATAGATAGGAAGTCCCTTCTCCATGTTCTTCCTCTTTCTTTGTTGCTTCCGCAGCCAGATAAGTGTTTTTCCTTCCTCGCAGTGTTTTAATGCTGTTTGGGGGGAATTCTGATGTATTTGTTCTGTGTTTTGGGGCTATGGGTCTCTGATGTCATTGTGTCCTTGCAGAGCCCGTACAAGTCGCGGAAGCGCAGTTTCGCGTCTTTCGGGTCTTTCACTTTTAAACATATTGCGGTGCACTAGCACCCGCTAGAGGGCGCTGCTGCGCCTCGGTCTCCGGCGCGGGTTTTCTCTTCACAGAGGAGCCGCGCTGAGGAGACCAACTGCAGCGGAGCCGAGCCCTCAAGCTGCCTCACAAACGCCCGTATTTTCGGGTCTCTACTCCTTTTGCCCCATATTTGAACGCCCCTCTGGGGGTCTGTACTGCGGTGTTCTGCCGCGTTTGACGCCTTAAGGCAAGATTGCACTTGTGAGATACTGGTGTGGTAGCGCGCGGTGAAGTAGCTGACCTGGTACCTCTAGGGTGGGTCTGCGCGCTGCGGGAGTAGTGCACCCTATTCTTGTCAGTTTCTGGCATCCAAAGCTTATTGCAGTCCTCCGGTCTGCCCTAATTTTACTGTGACACCCACGCTGCTTGGGTAGTGTATAAAACCCTTGTGCTAGCTTTGGCAGTATGGAGGAAGAGTACTATGGGGATGATTCACAGTCCTACCTACAAGATGAGGAGTTCTACCAGGCAGTAGACAGCTCCATCTACCGTTGCGTGACAGAGGTAGTAGCTCCTATGGAGGAGCGTCTCTCGGCACGCATAGTGGAGGAAAGCGCCAAGCTAGCTCAGGCGCACTCAGGAATTCCTCATGCCCTCCCAGGTCCATCAGGTGAGGGTCCCCCCGCTCCTAAGAAGCCCTGCAGAGAGGGATTACCGGAGGGTGCCCAGGGGGTGGACAAGGGAGCCTTTGAGTGTCTGCGTGACGCTTTCTTGGCTAAGGCGACCGAGTCCCCACCTGACCAACCTGCGGCCCCCGCCTCTGTGGTGGCTACTAGAACGGCCGCTTCGTCCCCGGGGGATTCCCCGGATTCGGATGGGGATGAGGAGTCGGTGCGATCCTGGCGACCTTCGAGCTCGGCCACCGAGTTACCACGGGACAGCTCAGGTATGCTGGACCAGGATGAAATCATGCATCCGCGGTCCGCAGCCTGGACCCCGGGTGACAAGGTGGCAAAGTTCGTGGGTAGTCGGTTGCGTAAACCCCTGGAGCAAGAGGCCAGGGGTTGCCTCCGTGGGGAATGTCCTAGGCCCACCTTGGAAGGGAAAGTTGCCATGACACAGGATTTAGATACCAAGATGGCGACATTTCTAGCTAAATTTATGAAAGATCCGTGTAAGGGTATTGATCGATCCTGGCGGTCGTGTAAAGACAAGCTGCTTGACGCGGTAGGATCTATTACTAAAATTCTTGATATGGCGGAGGAAGCTAAAGTTACAGGGACCGCCATTTCTCCCGACGTCTTGTCAAATTGGGCGCAGAGGGTGATTATATTTTTAGGCAACGCCAACTGCGCCCTTTCCACCGAACGCTGGAGGTCTTTCCTGATCAAACTAGACCCGAAGTTGGGGGACTTGGCCTCTTCGGAGGCAGGGGCGGTTGCCCAAGGCGGTCTCTTCTGGGAACCGTTTATTAAGGAGTTAGGGAAGTTCGTATCAACCTTCGCCTCCCTTGATAAGGCCCAGACCAGTATCAAACGCGTGTTCCAACAGCGTTTCTCTCAAGGGGCCGGTCGCGGTAGGGGCCGCGCGACCGGCCGTGGCGGGCAGAATGCCAGCAACAGAGGGAAAGGCTCCGGGCGAGGGCAGTACAACACCTCAGCCAATTTCAACTCCTTCTACCCTACAAGAGGGCAGCGTTTTGGAGGACGAGGTTTCAGGAAGAACTCCAACGCCAACAACGCAAACGGTGAGTGTTATCCCCGCAGAACGGGTTCAGATTGGCGGCCGGCTTGCGGCCTTTCGGAGGACGTGGGAGGACCTTACAGCGGATGCATGGGTGCTGCAAACTATCCGCAGGTTTCATATCGAATTCTACGATCAACCTTTTCAGGTGCGCGCCCCGCGCCCCATAACCTTTTCGGTGTCCGATGCCCAGTTGATAGACGAAGAGGTTGCGGAGCTCCTTCACAAAGGGGCCGTTCGTCAATCAACTCGGCACCCCTCAGGCTTCATCAGCAATCTTTTCTTAGTGGGTAAGCCCGGCAGGGGCCGCCGTCCGGTAATCAACCTCAAAGAGTTCAATGGATGGTTGGTTTATCGTCATTTCAAAATGGAGGGGATTCATCTCCTCCGGGATATCCTCCTTCCATGGGATTGGTTGGTACAGTTGGATCTCAAGGATGCTTATCTTGTGGTTCCAATCTATCCTCCACACCGTCGCTTCCTCCAGTTCCTCTGGCGGGAACAGGTGTTCGAGTTCACGGCCCTACCGTTCGGTCTATCCTCAGCTCCATCACGAAAGTGTTACACCCGTGGTAGAATTCTTGCGGGCTCAAGGGATTCGCCTGATCGTCTATTTAGACGACATTTTGCTGATGGCACAATGTCCACAAAGCTTGCTGTTACAACTGTGCCAGACTGTGGACCTTCTTCAGCAACTCGGTTTTGTCATCAATGGCGACAAGTCAGTTCTTGTACCCTCTCAGAAAGTAGAGTTTTTGGGATTTGTCGTCGATTCCGTCGACGCTTCCCTCAGCCTTCCGTCGCGGAAGTTGTCCAAGATCAAGCACGTCTTGCGGCAAACAATTGCAAAGTCTCACACGTCTTTACGACAAGTTGCCAGAGTGGTAGGCCTGCTATCGTCTTCGAATCAGGCCATCTTTCGGGGCCCTCTTCACTACAGGGCCTTCAGCGTCTCAAGGCTTATCATCTGCGCAAGGGCATGTCATACGACCAGATGGTTCCCCTCTCGAAAGAAGTCAAGGACGAGATGTCGTGGTGGCTGACTCACATGGAGGCCTGGAATGGCCGAGCGATTTTCGGGTCTACCCCGGACCTTGTTATCGAGTCCGATGCCAGCAGAGTCGGTTGGGGAGCGCGCTGTGGAGATTTTTCCACAGGCGGCACCTGGTCATTGGACGAACAGAAGTTGCATATAAACTGTCTGGAACTTCTGGCGGGTTCGTTCGCGGTACGCTGCTGGACCGGGGACTCGGTGAAATCGTGTGTCCTGCTAAAGATGGACAATGTGTCGGCAGTGCGATACGTGAACCACCTAGGAGGCTCGAGGTCCCGTGCACTGGCGAATTTGGCAAAGCAGTTCTGGGATTACTGTCTAGACCATTACGTATTGGTAACGGCGGAGTATCTGCCGGGTCAGGCCAACCAGGTGGCAGACTGGCACTCCAAATACCTTCGGGACTCCAGTCTGTGGATGTTGGATACTCAGGTCTTTCGCTGGCTCAACGAGCTGTGGGGTCCTTTCTCAGTGGACCGGTTTGCGTCCCGCTTGGACCATCAACTCCAGAGGTTCTTCAGTTGGAGGCCGGATCCGCTGGCAGAGGCCACGGGCGCGTTTCTCCAGGACTGGAGCAAGGAGAAGCCCTTTGCGTTTCCACCTTTTTCGATGGTGATGTGGACGGCGGCTCAGGTTCGCCGGCAGGACGTGGAGCTGGTTCTGGTGACGGCGCTATGGAGGTATCAAGTCTGGTTTCCAGTTCTTCTGGAACTTTCCTGGGATTCTCCAATCCTACTCCCCCAGTTTCCTCGCCTGCTCCTCAATCCCGATCGAGATCCGCATCATCTCATCGTTCAGGGCTCTCTCCGCCTCATGGCATGGAGGCTTTCAGGCGACGTTGGTCGCTCCCGGGCCTTTCGAGATCAGCTGAAGGTCTGTCGTCCAAAGACTGGGCTCTCAGTACGTCGAAGCGCTACAAATCCGCTTGGTCTAAGTGGGTTCGTTGATGTCTTCGACGGAACTTGGATCCCTTGGTCGCGGGAGTCGTTCCCGTGTTGAATTATTTGGCGGAACTGGCCGTGGATGGGTTTGACTACTGCACAATTAATGCTGTGCGTTCGGCTATTTCAGCGGCGCATCATCCAGTGGACGGTTCTCCGGTTTGTGTGCCGGCTCAGGGGGGCCATGGCCTCTAAGGCTTTCTCGGTGGGAGCTCGTTTAGAAGATTTGATGCGGGCCGCGGACTGGTCCTCTGATTCCACCTTTAAGAAGTTTTTCATGGTTTATTCCTCATGGTTAAATTTGGTCATGTGATTGTTTTACTTCGGCTGTAAGCATCTGTGCCTTCCATTACAACGCTTACCCTGTTCTATTTTTTCTGTTAGGAAATGACTGTTCCAAATCAGACCAATGACCGGAGTGATCTGAGTGCGTAATTCGCGCGAAGAAAGAGGAAGAACATGGAGAAGGGACTTCCTATCTATGGACTGTAATCATAGAAGAAGGACTCCGGGCAGACTGTTTACGTTACCAGGATGGGAGTTGTAGTCCCAGAGACATTTTTTCTTGGATTGTGTATTGATAATGCTTCATTGTTGTGATATGAGCATTTTTTCTACGTTGTGAGCTTTTCTGAGGCTGCTGTGTTTTCCCTATTGTAATAAATTGCAGAGAAAAAAAAGCATAATCCTCGCCTCCGTGTCCTTAATAGAATTGAAACTTACCGTTACATAAGCTAGGCAAATTTCGATTCCTTACCTTTGAATAGATACCCAAGCAATACCTCCAGGGAGGTAGGTCTACGATAAAATGTCATACCAAAAAGTTCAGTAGGACCAAATGGGCAATGCACCCGTTCCAATAGACCTGACTGTCAGGCAGTAGTGCTGTATGAATGCGTGCACGGAAGCCCACATTGCTGTCTGGTAAATGTCCAGGACCGGGACTCTGTGTTATAACGCAGTGGTCGCAGCCTTGGCTCTGGTGGAATGAACACAAGCCCTCAGGGCGTTGCTTATTGGACAGTGCATAGCAGATCTTAATGCAGAGCAGGATCCATTGGGAGATGGTCTGCCTTGTGCATAGCAATTCGCTTCTTCACTCCAACATACCCCACAAAGAGTTGGTTGTCCACCCGGAACTCCCTTGTGTGATCGAGGAATGACATCATTCTTTTTGGGTCCAGGTGGTGAAGTCACTCCTCTTCCTTAGAGGGATGTGGCAGAGCATAAAAAGTTGGCAGATTGATGGGCTGGCCTCCATGAAAACTAGCTTTAGGTCCAAGACGTCACCTATAGATCAGGTCTTTAGATTTGCTACTTTATATTGGAAGGCGGTCTTGATTGGCAAGGGAGACTTGTCTGCCTCCTATGTCAACCTCAAATCAGCATTCGATCTGGTACCACATGCAAGCTTATGTGCAGTTTTGGAGGATATGGGGATGCCTCTTGATATATTACCTCTGCTTATTAGGTTGAATGAAAAAAGAACTTTGCCTAGATCCAGTGGGGCTCGCAGGGACAAGTAACAGATAAGAATCCTGTAATAAGGGGTGTTCGTCAGGCTGCGTACTGGCCCCTACCTTATTCTCTATATATGTGAAAGGGTTCGTTCACCACCTCTTCTTTATAGAGGCCGACACACCCGTTCTGGCAAAAGTAAAGATACTGCTATTATTATTTGCAGACAATACACTTTTAATTTCTAACATGCTGAGTGGGCTGCAAAACGTTATAGCTAGCTTTGATGACTTTTGCATGCAGCGAGGCCTAGAGATAAATACTAAGAAAACAACATTTACTGCATTCAATCACTCCAAGAAGTTCAAAGGGAAGTTATCCCTGGCAGTGACGTATTAGAGCAGGTGGATTTGTATACGTATTTGGGTATCAAACTTGTACCTAACCTATCCTGGGGTCAGCACATTGATATGGCAGCCATAAACCATAGGCAGAGAATTGGAGCCATTTTAAAAGAACACCAGGCTACAAACACCAAGCCGGTTGAACCTGCTCTGAGAATCGATGAAGCAAAAGACCTGGGAGCCGCCATGTATTGCACTGATTTATGGGAGGTCAGTTGATATCACAGACCTTTTGACATCTGAAAACAAATCTGTAAGAGAACTGGTCTTGCTTCCAACTAGTACCACCCTGTATCCCTTATTATATTATGAGAGGAATCCAGTCCGGGTTTTGCTTGAGACCCGTAGGAGAGCACGGAGCACAGAGCACACTGAGCAGCGGGAGCAGTGGCAGCGGCGGGATCCCGGACCACGATCTAAGGGTGTCTGTAGCGGTATTGCCTCGCTTCTCTTGTGTATTGGCGTGCATTGGCGCTGCAAGTGAACCCCGGCCCTGCCCCGACCTTCAGCCCTAGGGGGGGCCCCTGGGCTCAGAGCGGATATTTGTGCGGACTATTGGAGGCGGAGAGGTTGCTGCGGCACGAGAAGCGGAATGGCTGCAGCGACCTAGCGTTTGCGTTGGCGTTGTGGTTTGTGCTTGCCGGTCGACCGCCGGCCAGAGCCAGAGTCTGCGCCCCCGGAGCCTGAGCCACACCACGACCTGGGAAGAGGTGAGAAGCGGCCCTGAGGCAAAGTGGGGGAAAACTGATAAGAATTGACCAGCCACGATACCACTGGCTCGTCGATCCTGCACTGAGGAAAAAATCCCTGCAAAAAACTGTGTGTGGTGCTCTGCAGGCCTGCTTGAATTGGGATTGGGGTGACGGAATTGTAGCGGAAGCGAGTCCACGAGTTCACGAGCGAGACAGCAAGACTGTACTCAGGACGGTGAGCCCTCCAGCAAAACCCAGCGCTGTGCCATGCCATGCTGCCTGACCCTGAACCCTGAATAGCCCCCTACTGATAACCCTGAATAGCCCCCTGCTGATCTTAAAAACCAAAGCCAAAAGCTAAGCTAAGCTAAGCTAAGTTAGAAACTAAAAGGCATTTGCAGGTATTTGCAGGGGCAACTCGCGGGGAGGTGAGTGGGCAGAAGCAGGGAAGAAGGGTGGCGACGGCCCGGGTCCTGGCCAACAACGCTGCTGTTGCTCAGAAACTGCCTGGTTGCAGTTTTGAAATCGCATCGGAAACCCCACAAGAATCCCCGCTGTGTTGAAATCCAGCAATCATAGAATATACTGCCAACTGGTCAGAACCTGTCGACTTTGGCAGTTTTGTTGACTGCAGCATCTTTGGCTTTTGAATATTGAATTAATCGTGGCCAAACCGGCAGTGGAACATTGTTGAAAACTGAGCCCTGGGCTGTCACACCGTCACATAACTGCAACATCGCCCCTCCCTGATGGCAGCTGCCCCAGTGTTGTGTGCTGTGCCCTTGCAAGCCGGGACACAGAGGGAGCAGACAGGCTTGGGAGGTACGAGCGGTGAGCCGCGGTGAGGCGCAGGGGACGCATAGACCACCGGAGCGGAGTAGCAGCCTCAAGATCACGGCCTACATCAGCGTTGTAGAGGGTCGCGGAAGGTCCGTGATCAAAACAAAGCTGCGGAGCCACAAGCATAGAAACGCGTAAAACACATAAAAACGCGAAGAGTCTGCAAAAAACGAAGCCGGAGAGAAAAAGTCATTAAGCCGACAGATCGTTAACAAGTAAGCGGGAAATCATGAGGTCCGGAAAAGTGCGGCAGGAGACAAATGACGAGACAAAAAGAAACAATGAAGATAAAGACCAGGGCCCACTAAAGACCGGGAAAAAAAAGAAAAAGACGGTACAGCAAAGAGAGAGACTTGTGTCTGCCCCCGAACTATCGACAACTAGTCCGAAAAAAACCATTGGAATTCAATTTTTTTTTTACTTGAAGGACCACATGGCGGTCATTTATGGCCAAACGTATGAACAAGAGCACCTGCCAAGTCCAATTACACCGGCGTCAAGGACAAACAACAGTGAACAGCCGCAAGTAAAGAGCAAGATAGAGGAAAAGGAAGCACAAAAATGCTCGATTGAGAACAACTCGCCAACTAAACCAACAAATCAGTCACAAACTTCTCAAATTCCTGCCAAGTCAAAAGGCAACATTGAAGATGGTAACTCAATGGTGGTACTAGCCCAAATAACAGCTCCCCAACTCAGGAAAAACCTGTGAAAATAGTAACCAGTAATACGGACAAAGACAATAGCCCTACTATAAGGGAAAACAAAACTGGGATCGAGCACATCATTGTAAAAGATGACATATGGTCAACCTCCTTCTCCTTACCCAATGAGACAAGCTTGGACAGACTAATGGAATCGAATACTCAAACAGGAAAGCTCATCCAATCCCAACGTAATGAAGAAACCAAGAATCAGCAAAGCCCGCAAGGTGGACACAGGCCGGCACAAGATCAGGAAAATGGACTGGGTGGAGAAGAAAGGTTAGAATCAACACCACTAAATCCAGACAAAAACCACGACAAAGGGGAAGAGGGGCAAGAAAAAAAAAAAGATGGCCAAAAACAATAAACCTGACGTCCCCAATTACGATCTCCTCTGTGAGTGGGTCAGAAGATGTGTCAGAGGTTTTGGGAGTTCAGGCTGGAGAGGGTAATAAGGCCCCATGGAGTGAAACATTATTAATAACCTTGGACCATGCAATTAGGGCACTGAATTTCCAGTCCGATAAAATGGATGTACAAATTGATTTAATAAATCTAATCGCTGGTCACATTTCAGGCATAAATACTAGGCTGGACCATATGGCATCGCTCCTACCTAGGAGGGTAGACACGGTATACCACGCAGATACCGCCCAGCCAAGCTGTGTATGTGGCAAATTGGTGGATAAACTGTCAAACCAACCTGACATCCTAAAAGATATCCTAGGGGCAGTTCAGTCTTCGATAGGAATAAAAAAAAAACAGGAGCCCCAAAGGGATAAAGGAGTTTGAAGAGGAAAATGGCAGCCTATACGAAGACAAGGAACAAAACACAAACAATGCCCAGGAACAAGAGAAAAAAAAGACAAACGAGGAGCGTTCAGAACAGAGAGCCCGTCGAATTGATGATACACAAAGCGTAAGCGACAATCAAAAAACAAAGTTAACAAAAAGACAAAGGAAACACGCCAGGAAGGGGAGGACCAAGCCTAAGGAGCTCCCTCTGACAAATGATCATACTTACCAAATCTTCAATCAAACAACCTCAAAGAAAGAGAACGGAAAAAAACGCTTCAAACCTCACAGGTAAGACCCTGGATCAATCAAACCAGTCAAGAGAGGAGAATGGATACAACTCGCTAATTGAATCAGTGACCTCTCCCATGTTGATCAAGTCAAATCACATACAAGGAGGAAAAAAGTTTGTCTACAAAAAAACATAAAACTACTCAGCTACAAAACAAAGAACGGATCCAAGTCGAAGGTGATGAAAAATGATCATGCGAAGAGGACAACAGAGACCAGGTAATAATGACACAGCGGATAAATGAAACCCCAACACATGCCGGTAGAAAAGTTAAACAAGACAAGTGGACCCAAAACTCTCCGAAGAACGTGGAAAAACAACCAATCGAAGGCAATAAAATCAACCAAAGGCAAATTATAAAAACAGATATGGAAGACGGAAGTGCCAGAACGCCGATTAAAATAAAGACAAACGGGTACGGGCGATCTTGCAACCTTCAACAAAAAGATCAGTACCTAGCGCATACACAGACATCTAAAAAAACAAAGTACGACAAACTGGAAGGTATAAAAAACAAAGGGAACAAGTTGAATACAGGTAGGCCAATCGCACCCATCTTTCAGCCCGATAGATAAACTACCGCAACTGGAGAAACAACAAAAAACGCCCTAGGACTAGGTAGAACAATAAACATGAAAGGAGAACCAATAAAAAACACACAACAGCAAGAAGAAAAGGAAGAAAAACCAGTAGTCCAAACAAAACAAGAATCCCCTGAAAAACTGACATTCGTACCAGAATATCAGACAACTGGAAGACAAGACTTCTTGAACAGAGGAAATATAATGCGGCTGCTCAAAGAAATTCCAGAATTAGATGAAATATCATCGCAAGAACTTCTGTCTGTAGAATTCAAAACCAACGTAAACAATCCGGACATAGAGGAGTTCTTAACAACTTGGTCGTCAAGAAATGTTGTAGACAGGATACTCACTATGAGCCTGACCTTTGAAGCATGGGACATTGGGCTGAGGTGACATCAACGGAAAAAATACCCATTCCCCCTTTTAAAAAACACCCAAAAAGAAATTCCAGAAAAGGAAGCCGGAAACCCTCAGAAATCATGCTTAAAGAGTGCATGCTCAGTAACCCCACAAAAAATACCACAATGAGCAAGGATCCAGGCAAACTCAGACGAACAAGAAACCATGCTGGAAAAGAGCACAGACTGGTCTTGGGTCGCAAAGGCGTTGAGCAATAAGAGTTCTTAGCCATTCTAAAAAGCCAAATGACATTAAAAAACACACCTGCGGATAACACTTTATGATCAAAACGAACCTGGGGAAAACTCAAAGAGCTCGGGACGAATCCATCACGTTGAACACACACACGATTAGCATTTGTTCCTGGAACGTCCATGGCTTCAACAGTATGGGGCAAGATCATTTGGGCACCCTAGAGGAGACCTAACAACATACATCACACAGTGGTACGGATGGCAAGTGGAAGAAGTAGATACTTGGGTTAATTGGCTGCAAGCAATAAAACTCACAGAGTGGACTAACTCAAATCAACACAACCATAACTTATTAATTCTCAATGTCTACGTACACCCAGACAAGAAACAGAAGAAGGAGAGATTAACAACACTATGGTCCTTGATCCAAGCACTACAAATCTCACACGGTTCGCATTTCCAGATCATTTCAGGAGATTTTAATAGTAACCTAAAAAAGGACAATTGTATAACTTAGGAGCTCGGAGACATGGGCCTATCAATTTTGAATGGGAACGTAAAGGGGGACAGACCCACATCAATAACTTTCTTAGGCGGTAATCGGAAATCAACAATAGACTTCACGATAATGAGCAATAACCTGGTGTCGAAAGTAAGCACTTTCTTGGTCGAGCAACGCACAGAAAGTGACCACTTCCCATTCATTACTAAAATCAATACGCTGGTCAACAAATCCCAAAAAATCAATACTGTTGCTCAACACACTGAAAAATTCAACCTTCGGAAAGTGATATGGGGAGGGAAAGACATAAAACCAACAATAGAAAAATTCAAAAAACAATTGTCGGAAATGACAAGTAAAGAAAAAGAAAACCCAATAACAACATGGGAATATTTATGTAGTGTCCTAACGAGAGACCCTCCACTCACAAAACCGAATAAAGGACAAATCGATGCAGGGAAGAAGCCTTGGTTCAACCTCTCCCTCAGGGAGGAAAAAAGGAACATTTCACGCGAAGTCCAGAATCAGGTAGCAATAGTGAAAAACGGAAAGAAACCGGATAAGGCGAAATTAAAGGCCATGCGTAAAGAAATATAAGACCCTGCTGAGTAAAGCAAAAAAACTATACTAAGAAGAAATCTGGACAAAATTACTAGTTGCAAGTAAAAATAAAAACGGTATTATTAAAAAATTGACAAAGGGCAACCTACTCAGACAAGAGGCAGGAATTGGAGAAAATAAATGGATCCATCATGTTAAAAACATGTTTTCTGGCAGGGAGAAAGGACAAAATCGACTGTGTAAAAAAGAGTGTGGAATATGCACCAAAAATTTAGAGCACGCAGAAGCTCTTTTTAGATCACAAGAAATCCAGCAGAAAGATATCAGCATGCCAACCGTGGCCGACGAGAATCGGTCCAAAAATAAAATGGGCAAGGAGCCTACAATACCATCATAAACACCAGAAGAAATAATACCATTCCTAGACACCCTGGTAACAACCAAACAGCTAAAAGGTATAATAAAACGTCTAAAAACAGAGGGTGGGGGGGCGTGGCCAAGATGGTAGCTTGAACGGACGCAGGTCTGCGTGGCTCCCTGCCCTGATTCCCCTTAAGCATTTATAAACATTGCAAATTGCCCCCAGACGCCGACCTTCGAGGGGCCCTGCTGTCCACAAAAGTCACACGCCCCCGACGCGGCTGGGGGGCCGGCGGCGTCACCTGAGAGCCCGGGAAACCGGAGAATCGTCCCGCCCGGGTAAGGCCCCGACCGGGAGGAGCGAGTGGTGTGGAGGGCGCCAAATCGAGGCCCCGGGCTGGGCCTATACGGACCGGTCGGAGAGGCGTTGGACGGCGGGAGACCCCATCGGGGGACGCCGCACGCCCCTCAGCCTCCGGAGACACAGAGAGAGCAAGGAGCTGGCCTGGCGCGCAGAGCTCCCGGCAGCTGGGAATCAGATGCGCCGGGAGTGCGAAAATCGAGGGCCCGGTATGGGCCTACGCGGCTGGGTAATGGCGGAGCGGAGGAGGAGTTAGCCCGCCGAGAGCAGCCACATAACCCCCAGAAAGGCCTGGAGAGCAGAGACCCGAGCAGACCTGTGGAGCTCCCGGCAGTGCATGACCAGACGTGCCGGGACTTAGGAATCGAGGGCCCGGTCGGGGTCTAGCGGGCTGGCACAGGCAGAGCTGGTGCAGGGTCAGCTCCTCGAGAGGAACCATGCGACCCCCGCAGTGACTCGTGGAGAAGAGCCTTGGCCGGAGTCACGGAGCTCTCGGCTGAGGGCGATTGGACGGGCAGGAGGCGAGGAACTTGAGGGCCCTGTCGGGGCCTAGGAGAGCCGGGCAGACCAGGGGGAAATTAGAGCGAGGGAGCGGTCGACCCCATTGCACGAAACCACACAGCCTCCAGTGAGACCAAGGGGGCAGTGGATCGGCCCAATGTGCGGAGCAGCTGGCGGTGAGTGGCCCGACACGTCCTGAACGAAGAAGCCAAAGCCCACGCGGGGCAGCGCAGCGACACAGAGGGGGTCGGCAACGCGACAGCACAGAGGGCGGTTGGCCCTGACGGAGGTAGCCTTGAACCCCCAGAGAGACCCCCGAAGAGGGAGGCAAGTCCCCCCCCCGAGGACTCAGAGCAAACCCTAGACCGGACCGAAGCGGCACAGGAAGCAGCTCGCCCCTGCGGAGGAAGCCCCCACCTGGCGGCCCTACTGCAGCTAACGTGCGTCCGGCTCCAGTGACCCCCCGAGACTGGAGACACCCTTGGGGCACACGGGGGAGAGAAGCGGCGGAGCGCATGGGCCGGTGAGCACCCCAGGCGCTGCTGGAAACCCTACCTGAGCGAGGCCCGAGAGCCGGGTCCTGAGGACACAGACCCGGAGAAACACTCGGGCCTACGAGGAGCCGACAGCACCAACCAGAAGCAGAGAGACACGAGAATCCAACCACTGGGGCAACTGACAAACGACCCAACACGCACAGCAACCACCCAGAGGCGCAGGCCCCAGTCAGAGCACGGCGTCACACACAGGGACCCACTGGGCAAAGAGGCGGGAACTGCAGGCCCGACATCGAGACTCGGTTCACCAGACGCAGGCCGGTAAGACGGGACCGCACAGAAGAAGCCTGTGCGGGTCATAGGAGTTGAAGGCCAGTCTTGGACCCTCCACCCGGGCCTTAGCAGAAGGCTTCACAGCTAGCAGGGGCGAGAAGGCGCGAGGCAAGACGTACAAGGGGCCTAGTGGTGGTGGCTCGCGACCGTGGAGGAGCCGGAGGGCCGAGGGCAGACGACGCAATCGTAGTGGAGAGAATCAGGAGGTTATCAGAGGAAAAGAGACGGGGGCGATAGACCCGGTCACGGTGGAAAGAGAGGCTGCAAATCTCAGACCAGAGGAGGCAGTGTGGGTGAGGATCACGGAAGACGCGACCCCAGGGCCCACAACGCACAATCCCGCAACGACCGGAGGAGTGACGAGAGACCCGGTTGGCCCATCCCCGCGGCCTGGGGAACGGCACGAGCACAGAGACGCGGGCACTGCCTCCCTTTATACTTCGATCCCGCAGGATGAAGCTATCCAGACGATAATGGATGTGTTGGATCAAAGAATCAGACCACACTGGGTCCCGACATCTTTTCTAATTAAGCTACTGGAAATAGCCATGAAGAAGAATTATTTCATATTTGAAAATCAATTCTATTTCCAATGCAAGGGGGTAGCGATGGGGGCTACGTATGCTCCGAGCCTAGCTATTATCTTCATGGATAAATACGAGGAAGATCATCTATACACTGAGTCGAATCCATACCTTAATAACATTGAGGTATGGAAAAGGTGCATTGACGACGTCATAATGATCTGGAAGGGAGATCAGGGATCATTAGACAAATTCTTCGTATGGTTAAACCAGAGGAATGAGGATATTCAGTTCACCATGACGAGGAGCACGGAATCAATAGACTTCCTTGACTTAACTTTCAAAATTGAAGATAATACACTATACTGCAATCTCTATCGGAAGCCCTCAGAGAGGAATACTTTGTTGATGTACGGGTCGCATCACCCGCGCAATTTGAGGGATAATTTGCCCTACGGCCAATATCTTAGCATAAGAAGAAATTGTAGCCAGAGAAAAGATTTCTTCCGGGAAGCTGAAGACCTGACTAACCGTTTAATGGAGAGAGGTTAGCCAAGAAGTCTACTAAAACGTGCTAAAAAGAGAGCATGGTATAATTCAAGGGAGAATCTATTGGAGGTTAAAGATAAAAAAAGAAGACTCCAATAATATTGTATGTGTTACCACGTTTAACACCAAAAGCAATGATGTGAAGAAAATAATATCCAAGTATTGGAATTTGGTTGCTGGCGAATTGAAAACCACAAAAAAAACGACTTTCGCTTTCAAGAGAGGAAGGAATGTGAAGGACAAAGTGGTACAAGCATATTTGGAGCCAAAAAAGCCACCTGACATCAGGAGTATGTTCAACTTTCCTCCCATTACTGGTCTTCACAAATGTGGCTCATGCAAGGCTTGTGATCTTTGCCAAGAAGGGGACACTTTCTCACATGAGAATAGGATTTACCAACTCCGCGAATTCTGTAACTGTAATAGCATGAATCTTATTTATGCAATCCAATGCCCCTGTACTAAAATATACGTGGTACAAACCACACAAAAAATAAAGACACGCATCCTGCAACATGTAAGTAGGGTGAAATGTAAGACTGTAGGAGCACCCCTAGTGGACCACTTCTCTAATCTGAAACATGCCCCGTCAGACATCAAGTGGTGGGTACTAGAAAGAGTACACATTGGCCAGAGAGGGGGTTCAATTTCACAATCGTTAAAGTATAAGGAATGTCGCTGGATTCACACTTTAAACTCTGTGATAAACGGGCTGAATGAAGTTGAGGAAACTCATAGACAAATGGGGCAGTTATAGGAATTGCTGGCTCTCCATTTCCCTATACCAAACTGGTTCCTGTGATATGTGGATGTTGATAATGTTGTCATTGAAGTACCTTATTCATTTTTTTGATGTGTGGAATGGTATTGTATTATTTAAATTCCATAAGACCCAAACAGGTACCTTATTGCACTCAAGCGGTACAAAGTTTAATTGTAAACATATAACTGACGAAACTAAGTACAATGTATATACCATCAGGTCTTTGTCAAAAAAGCATGAAATGTAAGACGTGTCTAAATAAGTATGACCAGAATTAGTCGGCCAAATTAATGGACAATTGAAAACGAGGGCAATGTCAAATAACTGGAAGATGCCCCGCACATTTAGATTTTTGAGCCTTCGCGGTTGCCTAGTAACCTTGGTCACGTTTGACTACACGCAAGTCTGCCACGCAGTTCGAAACTCCGAATACAGTTATTTAAACAAAATAAACATTAACATACTGAGGATAGCGGAATCAATTGCCGTAGCCCAAATGAATGGTCAATCGAGTACAAGGTCGAGAATATGCCCCGTTAATTTAGATTTTTGAGCGTCCATGGTTGCTAAGTAACCATGATCACGTGTGATGACTAGTTCCGGGTCACGCACATTTTTACGCTGTATGCCGCAAATAAATCTTGTTGTTCCGTGTTGGTGCGAGTTAGTCTACAGCATGGGCGGCGCTGATGAAGAGAGGAAGAAATAACCCGAACCGCTGCATTATTCACGCCGCACGTAGGTGAGTCTTGACCCACAAGCGGCTTGTACGCATTGTTGAATGCGTGTTTTTAATAAAGTTGCGGATTGTAATGCGCATATTTTATCACTGTTAGGAGAGAAAGTGCTGGCGTTTCCCAACAAGGAATTCCCAAGTCGGAAGGGATTAAACTTAAGGACTACATCATTTTTAGTTGGCGCCTCGAATTCTGAGTGAGGTGAGCATACTAAAATGATTAATTTGGTAGTTGAAAACACATTTATGGACAGGGAATCAATTATTAAGCACATGACCCTTGTTATTTATTTAGAGAGAAGTGACCCGATAATAAGCAACTTTTGTGAAGTTATCGTCGGCGACAGAAGTCACTGTCATACCGACAGGTAAGCAAGATGCATGGAGTTTAGTAATCATTGTCATTTCTTAATGACTTAATTTTTTAAAATAAAGAAAAAGGAATTTTAAAATTAAAATAAGGCACTAATTAGGCTCTTTCCCTAACAGAGCTGAATTCTTCAGTTCCCTAACCACCAGATGCCCGGCTGGGCTTCATGGTATAAGGTGAGTCCATTTAGCCATTAGTGGCCAATATTGGTATATGTCCCAATTCAGAATCCATAATAACACCATCCCTTGTCAATTATTTCACGTAGGCTGTCCCCCCGTCCCACACAGTCCTGAGAAAGACCCCTCGTGACGCCAAAAGGGCGCTTTCAGAGGGTCGAAACGTCGACGTATAACATGCTGGACCTATAGTGCTAATTTCCTGTATTAAATACTGACTAATGCGGTGTATAGGTTGATATTGCACAATATAGGCCCTACTTAAGTCGTCTTTTTTATATCCCATTTGTATATAATTGCATGAACTTTTTTGTCACACCTGCGCCGTGAGCACTGAGCACTCTATGTCACTTTGCACCATCTATTCACCTTTCAGCCTTTTTGTAAAATTGTATAATTAGGGTATACGTGAATGATTACAATTCATAAAGTACAATATGAAAATATCGAGGGTTTGGATTCTGTTTTTTAATGAACTGTTTTTTATTAGGAATCTTTGGTTGAAATGCTTTAAATGCTAAAATGTTAATTGAATAGTTGACTTGACATTGCTATTTTGAAAGAAATACGTGGTACCCATATGAACCATTTGTTGTTATTACTCGAAGTTGAGGCGCAGCAGGTAACGCCGCGATGGCGAATAGTAACCGCAGAGGAGGCCGCTCCATCACTGACCTGTTGTTGAAACAGCCGTCTAAAGGAGATAAGTCCCAAACAGCATCGCCGCCGCCCACGCCCGCCACCAACCTGGGTGCGACCAAGGAGGAGGCCCCTGTCACGAGGTCCTTTCTTGAGTCCTTGTTCGGCACACTACGGGAAGACTTTCAGACCCTAAAACAAGAACTGGTGAGTGAACAGAAGGAACTGCGCCGGGATATGGACGGGCTAGGGGAGAGAGTGGCAACAATGGAAGATTCCAATCACGTCCGCTGTGAAGAGCTGGTGCAGGAAGTTCTGCGATTGCGAGAACAGCAAGTGGACCTTCAAGCACATAACGAAGACTTAGAGAAGCGCTCCCGGCGGAACAACATAAGGGTCCGGGGAGTGCCATCAAAGGCGGAAGGGAATAGTGTCACTATGTACATCCAGGATCTGTTCCGGGAAATTCTCAAGGAGCCCGCGGACTTCCCCATCCGTATTGATCGGGCGCACCGGGTGGGGCTGGCGCGTCGTGCCCCGCCCCCCCCCGACATACTAGCTTTTCTCCCAGACTTTCCACTCAAAGAGAGGATTCTTAGAGAGGCGCGCCAGTCCCAGCCTATCCGGTTCCGAGACGCCTCAGTGGAACTCTTTCAAGACCTCTCTGCGATAACACTCCAAAAACTGAGGGACTTCAAAATTGTCACCACGTTCCTGAGGGATAAAGGGGTGCCCTACTCTTGGGGCCACCCGTTCAGGCTAATCTTTCGGTGGGACGGAGCCCTTCACCAGATGCGCTCCCTCCAGGACACCTGCGCCCTCCTGGGGCTCGAGATGCCGGATCAAGACCATAGCGACGACGCCACTACGGAGTCGTCACAGGAGAATCAGTCACAAGCCCGACGAGATGGCTGGCAGAAAGTTCGAAGACGGCGACAACCTAAGTCGCGTGCACGCCCGGATCAGACAACGATTGCCAAGGAGCATGCAGCGCCAGTCCAGGAAGTGGCAAAAGACACCTCGGCCTTCTTAAGACAGCAACGAAGGGGGCCTTCTTAAGACAGCAACGAAGGGGGCATACATTTGAAGCCACGACAAAGGGGGGAGAGGGGTGGGGGGCCACGAAGGTCGCTGATGCCACATTCCCCATCTAATTTTGACTCCACAGGTTTGGGTCTATTTTGACTTTGGTTACTCTACAGGTTTGCACTATAATAGACTGACCTGGGACTATGACTCTTACTTGGGTTTCACTGGTTGGGATCAGGGGAGGGGGGGGGCAGTGAGTGGGACTGGGAAAGGGGGGGAGAGGCACGGTTGGGGTTGCCAGGAGGGGCACTTTTTTGGGGTTGGGGTTGGGGGTAGGGTGGGGGGAGGGACCTCCTTGTCCACTAGTGCTGAGAGGAACCGTTTTTCTTTTTTTCCCTTTTCTCCTATTGCGCTGACAGCTCACACACATAGCGCGCCTGCCTCTGCTGCATGTCCGGGATGACTCAACCCTTGACCGTTCTCTCACTGAATGTGAGGGGGCTTAATAGCCTAAACAAGCGCAGGGCGATTCTCTCTTTTCTGAGGAACTCACGAGTGGACATCTGCCTATTGCAGGAGACACACCTACTACCCAAAGATCACCACAGACTTAAATCCCACTCCTTCCCAGAGCAGTTCTTCTCATCGGCATCCAAGAAAGTGGCTGGGGTGGCGAACCTAGTAGCAAGATCCTTCAGGGGACGGGTGTTGCAAAAAGAAGCAGAGATTAAGGGCAGACTATTGGTCCATCGCTTCCTGGTGGCGGGACAGACGTTGTTGATAGGCTCGGCATACGCACCTAATGACGGACAGGAACGATACCTGCACTCAGCGCTAGAAGCGGCCACAGCCAACACGCACCCACACTTACTGATAGGGGGAGATCTCAACCTAGTATTTCACAACACAGCAGACCGCTCTAACCAGAGCTTCGGTCAGGTCGGGGCACTTTCCATGGTGGGACACGCACATCTTGCAGATTTAGGTTTGGTCAACCTGTGGAGACTCTCCCACCCCCGAGCCACAGCCTACACGCACTATTCGGCTGCCCATAAGTCCTACGCGCGACTAGACTATTTCTTATGCTCTACCCAGCTGGCGGCGCGCACGCAAGATGTTGAGATCCTGCCAGCCTCGCTGTCGGATCACTCCCCAGTAGTGGCGTCCTTCCTGATACCGGACACTCCCGGTCCACAACGACACTGGCTCCTGCGCGATGGCCTATTGCAAAACCCTGCCACGATTGAGAAGATTACAACAGCCATCGGCCACTTCCTCGCTCATAACGCCAACGGCGACACCTCCAAAGCCACCCAATGGGCTACGCTTAAAGCCATCCTGCGGGGCGACTTTATCTCGGTGGCCGCGGCCAACAATAGGGAGCGCGCACAGAAGAGGGCCGAATTTACGCAAAGAGTAGCAGAGCTGGAGCAGATGCACCAGCGCACAGGGGCAGCCAGGGAGAGGAAGATGTTAACTGCCCTAGATCAGGATGTAGCGGAGTTTGCAGCCTTGCGCCTGAAACATGCCTACTACACCGGGGGAGACCGATGTGGGAAATTGTTGGCATGCAAGCTGCGAGAGCAGCGCCAGAGGCAACACATTCGGACTATCCAACCTAGCAGGGGTGGCCCGATTACAGAGGACGAGGCCATAGCTGCAGCGTTCGGAGGCTCTACGCCGACTTGTATGACGCAGACAATCTAGATCTGCAAGCTGGCAGCAATTATCTGGATGGGGCGACCCTCCCGTCCCTGAACGAGGCGCAGGCAAAGTCGCCCGATCGGCCCATTGGCCTGGAGGAAGTCATCTCTGCAATCTCCCGACTCAAATTAGGGAAATCGCCGGGCCCAGACGGCTACCCTGCGACTTTTTATAAGAAATTCTGCCCGCAGGTGTCCCCCCTACTGCGAGATCTGTTCCATACCTTTGATCAGCCGGGATCCATCCCTCCGGAGCTGCTGGAAGCCCCAATCTCGGTGATACCCAAACCCGGTAGAGACCCGACTAGGTGCGGTTCCTACAGGCCAATATCTTTATTAAATATCGACCTCAAGCTCTATACAAGTATCATAGCCGGCCGACTGGCTCCCTATATGCAACAGCTGGTAGAACCTGACCAGGCTGGCTTCATCCCTCAAAGGCAAACGAGCGATAACACAAAACGTGTCCTCCACCTGATCGAGGCTGGGTCACGAGCGAGGCCGGGCTGCATGCTCCTCACCATAGACGCTGAAAAAGCGTTTGATCTGGTGCACTGGCCCTATCTTGACCTGGCGCTACAACGATTCGGCTTTGGGGAAACTCTCCCAAACCGCATATTCAACTGCTATAGGCAACGAAACGCTACGGTCCGGGTGAATGGTCACACCTCACCACGTTTCCCGATTGGCAGAGGGACCAGACAGGGCTGCCCGCTTTCCCCCCTCTTATTCGCGCTCTATATGGAGCCATTGGCACAGCGCATTAGACAACACCGACTCATCCAGGGCATCCCACTTGGTGGGGACACACACAAAATCAGTTTGTATGCGGATGACATTCTGCTCTCTCTCATGGACCCGATGCAATCCCTGCGGGCGCTCTTTATCGAGCTGCATACCTTTGCCCTGGCCTCGGGCTTTAAAATTAATGTGGATAAGTCAGAGGCGCTGAATGTGTCCCTGCCCCCAGAGGTGTTGGCGGAAGATAAGGCAGAATTTGACCTGCAATGGTCTACTTCTACTGTTCCCTACCTGGGAGTCTTGCTAGCGCCAACAATACGAGCTACAGCAGAGGTCAACTATGCCAGACTCAGCACATGCCTCAATGAGGCTCTTAGGAAATGGAAGAACCTCACACTTTGCAGGCTGGGTCGCATGCCGCTGCTCCCACAGGTCCTCTGCGTCTTCCAGACTCTCCCGCTGCGCCCGCCAGCGGGATGGCTCCAGAAAACGCAAGCTGATCTGACACGTTTTGTATGGAACGGCCGCCGCCCCCGCTTTAAGCACCTGATCGTAACGCTCCCCCGGCACATGGGGGAGTAGGGCTGCCCGACCTTATCCTGTACTTTCAAGCGCACACGTGTGGAGTGGTACCAGTTGGAGTCCAGCAAGCACTGGCTTTTTCAAGACCAGGTGAAGGCGGGCCGTACCCTCCAGGGTGTTCCCTTCCTACCACGGCGCCACAGGCCACCTAACCTATACGCATCGTATATCACTAGTACGGTCATGAAAGTGTGGGACAAAGTGGCAGTCCGGAGAGATCTCACTTTCTTTCCCTCCCCGCTAACGCCAATATTCGACAACCCGGATTTTACCCCAGGCCTAGACACACAGGCATTCGCAGCTTGGAGAACTACGCCCTGCAGGGAGGTGGGCCATATGTTTGACCTTCAGGGCATCCTTCCTTTCCAGAAGGTGAAGGAGGCCTATGGCGTACCAGAAGCAGACCGTATGCCCTATCTGCAGGTCCGACATTGGGTCCTACATACGTCGATCAAACCGGGAGCGCAGCGCTTTCTTACGCCCTATGAAAAATGGCTACTGACACGCACGTCGGAGAAGAAACTGCTCTCGGACATATACCAACACCTGCTTCTTACTAACATATCCACATATAACGCGGGGAGGGCTAGATGGGAAAAGGACCTAGGAAGGCAGCTCTAGCGCAAAGAATGCGAAGGGATATACCATAGGGCCCGGCATTCGGCCTATCACACAGGTCTCACTGAGACACTCACAAAGGTGGCTACCTACTGGTATTACACCCCGGAGCGCATACACCGCTGGGACCCCCAGGTCAGTGACCGCTGCTGGAGAGGCTGCGGAGAGTTAGGCACACTTGAGCACTTGCTGTGGAGTTGCGAGCGGCTGCAGCAACATTGGACCACTATCCTAGACCTGATAGACACGCATTTAGACACCCAGCTCCCACCATTTCCTGCCCACGTGTTACTGGGTCTACCCAACGCATTGATGTACCCCCTAAAGTCTATGAGAGGGAGGCTGATAGCAATTGCTCTAGGGGCAGCTGTGCAAAACATTGTGGCCCGCTGGAGAGATCCTCAACCTCCTGTGCAACTGGGCTGGCTGCACAGCCTTTGGACTATTCTGGGAATGGAGAAGCTCTGACCACGGCGGGCAGAGGGGACGAATTTGCGGACCTCTGGCGGCCATTTTTGACCCTACTTACGGGGGAGTTCAGGGAATTGAGCTGTCCCCGTTACCTGCGATTGTTGCATCTTGCTGACACACCACTCTCAGAGATCAAGACAAAGCCACGCAGAAAGACATCCCAGAAATAGGGTTTCATCCATGGTACCCTAGCCACTGCTACTGGTTTCTTTAGTGTTTCCTTTCTTCTTACTCAGCGGACAAGGGGGAAGTTGGGGGTAGGGTGGGGGAGGGGGTTAGTTGGGGTTTTTCGTACAACGCAGGCATCGTTACAGCGACCGACTGATTATCAGTCTTTCAAACGCGGCCGGCCCAGCTGGGTTGTAGGCGGCATGCTGTGTTTAATATGCTTCGTAAGGAACTCGCATTGGCAATGGCGCAGCAACTGTATTGTCACTGTTCGGCCTGTGCCTCCACAAGCACCAGTCGGTGTATTTGCTTTGAATAAAAAGATTTAATACTAAAAACAGAGGGTGCAGCAGGTCCTAACGGGCTCCCAAATGCGCTTTTTAAATACTCCCCGGAGTTCTGGGCAGAATATTTAGCACCACTCTTTAATTGGATCTATAGCCAGAACAAAATGCCCAAGTCCTGGAAAGGGAATATAATACACCTCATTTTCAAGCAGGGCGATCACAACGACCCAGGGAATTACAGGCTAATATCGCGGATCGACGTGGAAGCGAAACTTTATGGATCATGCTTGCTGCAGCATCTCCAAGACTGGATGCAGGACACAAATATAATACCCATGTTTCAAACGGGTTTCAGGCCAAGAACGGGCACTTTAACAAATTTTACAACCTTGGCCCTTCTAAAGGAAAAAGCAGAAGCAAAGAAGACCAGACTGTTTGCTTGTTTTATAGACCTGCGATCCGCCTTCGATAGGGTGAATCGGAACAGACTATGGGAAAAATTAAGATCATGGGGGTTACCGAAGAACCTATTGGAGGCTATAATAAGCCTGTACAGTGACACCTGGGCTAGAGTCAAACTGGGAGACAGTAGCAGCATTACTGCCGAAATACGCACGCAACAGGGCCTAAAACAAGGCTGTGTACTGGCCCCAAGATTATTTAATCTCTACATGGCGGACATTACCAAACACATACAGGCGGGGGAAGGTCACCCACAGAACTTGGCAAACACCCCAATTCCCTTTCTGCAATATGCCGACAACATAGTTGTGTTGAGTCAAACCCCAATAGGGCTGCAAAGAATGATAAACAACCTTGTAATTTATTTGGAGCACGAAAGCTTGGAATTAAATAAAGAAAAGACCAAAGTAGTCCGCTTAGTAGATCCGAAGAAACCAACATTCAAATGGTACGCAAACAGTACCCAAATAAAGGAGGAAGTATCCTATAAATATCTAGGATTAAAATTGGGTCGAGGCCTGACCAACAAAGAACATAAAATAGACCTAAAGGTGAAAACACACTCCCTGATCTATGCACATCGGTTATTGCGGAAAAAATTGAGCTGTCCAAATTACACACACTTGCTAAACGTGATGAAATCACAGACCTTACCCACCTTGTCATACGCATTGGCCACCTGATGTGGCAAAGAAGCGGGGCTGCTAAATAACCTACAAACAAAGGTATATAAACCGGCTCTAAATCTTCCAAAATCAGCCTCACCAGCACAGGTACGCCTAGAATTTGGCCTGCTGAATCCGAAATTTCGCAGTATGGGTACTTTTGCGAAACTTTGCCACAAATTACGTTTGTCAGAGGAAGGCTCACTGGACAGCCTGTGTTGGAATGAAATCGAAAACAAGCAGAAACAGTCTATACTAGGCAGCTGGGGAGACTTCTTGTTGCAATCCTTGAGGGGTTTAAAAATCCAATCAACATGGGATTCAATCCCGGACAGAACCAGCTTTGATAAGACAACAAACAACGCTGTCAAATGGGAATCCTTTCTTGAAGACAAATCGATAATTTCGAAGCGACAACAAGGGTGGTCAGTGATAAACTCATATTCTGGGACAAAGCCACAGCCTTATTTAGAAAGTCATTTTAATGAGAATCTAAAACAGAGATATATAGAACAACGACTGGGCTTACAGCCTTCTAAGGACTTGCTACCATCCTGGAAGGGCAGTTATACAGACCCTCATTGTTGCCTATGTGGGTACCAAAATAAAACATTACCCCACCTGCTATGTGTTTGCCCGGCTCTTATGGACTTAAGGAGACGACTTTTAAAAAACATTTTTAATAAACTGAACATTCGTACATGTAGGCAAGCTGTAATTCGATGGTTGGAGGGATAGTCTCCCGTGTTGGCTTGTAGGGGGGTCAAATACATGAGAAAAGTAGAATCACTCCTACGACAAGCGGAACATGGGGAGACAAGAGATGTTTTTTTAACATGTACAAAATAAGACCATTTTAACAAATTTCGACGATTATCTAATGCACTGTAATTTTGTAATCATTTTTAATAATTGGAAACAATGAATTTTGAATTTTGTATCCCTTATTTTTAGACCTGGGCATGAAAAAGGTATCCCAGAAATTGCTTCTGCAACCTCTTTAATATTGGTGTAGGTTCTGGACCACATCAGAACTGAGACACTATATAGCCGCTTTAGAGGAATTAATTATGCTTGATAAAGGAAATCGATTTTGGTGACCTGGGCCAGTGCCCCTAGGTGGACAAGCTTCCTTCAAAAGATATATTGAAAAATAATTATTGGCCCCACGTTCTCCAGCAGGACAAGCAGGCAATGGGGGGGGAGGTGGGAGGCTGCAACACTGACATGCAACTTCTTAAATTCTAAGTCCACACCAACTCTAGAGTTGTATTGGGACCTAATCACTGTTCCTCATGATAGGAATCTTTACCACCAGTTTAGAGTGGGCACATGTGAGAAGTTGGCCTGGTATATGATGACCACTAATTCTAGTGAGCATCTTGTACCAGTCCAAACGACCCTTATGGTGATTGGTTTTAAGTCAACCTTATAGACAAGCTATCCTACTGGTAGCATGGACTTAAAGCAGTCTTAGGCTTAACTCAAGAGGGCATGTGAAGCCAGCTGTTTTACCATATGCAATCCTTCTTAATACCATATGAAAGGACATCACACAAGTTATATATTATAAAATATATGTATTTATTTCTAGAATAATCCCCTTAACTCTTTATGAGCACAGGAGCACAAGCGTTAAACAAAGGACACAGTATAACATACAATAAGCTGCACAATTATGGATAGGCCGGGTGGCCACTCAAACCGTATAAGTACCACGTCACGAACAATGAACAGGCCTAGGGCCTTGGGAATCGCTGGGCCTACACTGGACTAACGAAGGTTAGGTCGGGAGAGGCCCACAGGATACGGGTGCAGAGTCTATAGGCAACCGCATTTACCATACAAGTCAATGGTGCGTAAAAATCAGAAAGTTATAGGTTTCGGAGACTTCTGACTGGACTAGAACTTAGCCACTTAAAACTAGGACACTAGAGGTGTAATCCCCTATGGGAGCACCGGAATTAACTCGTTACCTCACCCACAGGAAGCGGGTGCATAGGTGCCAAAGTGTGTCGGGTTTCGTCGTGGAGTTCTATGGAGCCTGTAGATGAAGATGCTGCAGGAGGCCAGGACAAAAGAGTCTGGTTGGATCCAAGGGTGGATCGAAGATGTAGAGTACCTGAAAGCAGAGGGAGCAGAGTTCAGGTCACTAGCCAGTGACCAGCGAGGAACCAGGAAGGAACCAGGCGATGTCGGGTTGCAATCAGGTGATGTCGAGGTGTTTGTCTCCGCTGCCACGTGGACCAGGAAGGATCGAGGAGGCCCAGCTGGTGAACACGAGCTGTCCCACGAAGGCTCTTGCTGTCGGTGGTGTCGGCACTTGATTCGGCGTCACCAAGCCTTGGCAAAGGCAACCCACGCAGGATTCGAAGATGGCTTCTTGATCGGACAGGGAAGGTCAGATCAATGGCTCCTTTTCAGGAGAGCTGGGGTTAGTCTGGAGCAACCAGACCAGCAGTGTAGTTTCGTAGTTTCGTCGTCACAGAGGCCACTAGCCAACGGGCAAGCGACCGGAAAACGCGTCGAGCAGCAAAATGCAAAAGGGCCCCACGCAGCACTCAGCGAGTGTGGAAAGGTGATCTTTAGTGCAAAAGCTGGTCGGGGCTGAGGCTTCTCGTACCCCAAAGCACAGCGTCGAGGGAGCCTCGGGGACTGCACAGGAAGCACTTTGTTGACTTTTCAAGATGGCCGGTCCCACTTCTCTCGTCGCCTCCACGGGTCTAAGCTTTGCTAGGACTGTGGATCGGGCTGTTGGAAGTCTGGGAGTCTGGGTCTTGTCGGTCTCTGTCGTTCGAGCTCTGGCGGGAGCAACGGCAAAGAAAGTCTTGTCGCGCTGATGGTGCCTGCTTGCATAAGGTGGCCACTCCTTGACCACAAGGGAGATTCTTCAGTCTTCTACGTTGAGTAGGATGTCGAAGGGTCCAGATGTATGTTTCAAAGTTTCAGTCAGGATGATCTAAATTGCATTGGCACAGCTTCTAACTTTCTTCCACATCAAGGGGCTGGATCACCTGCTAGGTCCCTCCTATGGGTGGAACCCAGGAAGGGGGTGGTTACACCCCTTTCCCTTTGTCCAGTTTCGCGCCAGAGCTGGGGCTGGAGTGCCCCAGCACCGGTTTGAACTGGACTATGCATGGGGTGCCTGTGCGCCTCAGGCAGTGTCTAGTTTCATTCAACCCTCCCTGCTACAATCCACTATCTCCTGTCTGGGGTGGTGGAACACCTCCCTGTGACAGGATACCATTTGTCCAGGCCTCCCCTGCCGGAGTTTCGGTCAGCAGCAGGAGGCCAGACTCGTGTCTGTGGCAGCAGCATCCATTTTGTGATGCTGGGGCTCTGGTTAGATTTAACCGCGTTTAAGCAAAGTAACATGTCTTCTCCCTCTAGAAGGGTGGAATGCTACCCCCGTTGCCAGGACTGGCGAAGGGGTAGTATTCCAAAGCGTATGACACCTTACACGACATGTTTTGATAAAGCCAAACCAAAGTTAGCAAGGAACCGCGAGGATTATAATGCACTTAAGAGTATGGTATGGCAATATCCCGGAACAGCTAAGGGGAGTTGGTCCCGACAGCTGCAGACAGGCTCAGCTCATGCTAGAGCACCATCTCACATAAAACCAACCACTCTGCCTCCAGGATTGATAAGGCCTGCCATAGGAGTGACTTATAGGTGTATATGTGTCCAGATATAGGTTTAGATATAGGCATACTATATCTAAGCAAGGGGTGATTACCCAACCTTGCCCCAGCTGAGTGATCAGCCAGTTGTGTCAGTTTGGATAGCCAGCCAGGGGTGGCAAAAGATATGCTGCAGCCCCTGGTAGGCCTTGGATACACCTATGCCCTGGGTACCTATAGTACACTGTACAGGGGCTGATAAGGTGACCCAATGTCCAATTGGGTATGTACCTAAAGTACATGGATGTGAATTTAGAGAGAGAACAGCAGGCTGTGGGTCTGATTAGCAGGCCCACAGCCACATTAAGTCGAAAACCAGTGAAGCAAAAAGCAAAAATTGGGTTGACCATAGGAAAGCAGACCCTACTCTCCCACAGCACACTCCCTGTCAAAACATTTACTGTAAAATGGAAAAGTTTATCTTGTGAATAGTGCCCATGTTGCGAAGAACAGAAGGAAAATGTCCTGCATGTGTTGTTGGCATGCAAAGCATACACTAGGTTCTGATTTGTTTGGATTGCACCAGTGTAGGGGACGCTGGGCACCCCAAGCCATACAATTTCCTTAAGAATATTATATTGTGATACATCTTCTTTGTTCGTATGTGCTATTGCAAAATTTCTAGGTTTGATGTGGCCCAAAAGACGGGCTATCATTGCTGCCAAGTGACATAGTGATTTTAATGTTTAATGAATTCATGTTCATCAGATTTGTAACAAATTGTATTTATTGAGTTTTTACTGTATAATATTATTTTGGGGGGGGAATTTGAGTGCAGTTACTCATGTAATCTTAATCTTAGTTGTGTATAGCGGAGTACTGATAACTTCAATAACTATGTGCTCAAGAATCATATGCTATTTTTTTATGTACTACTTTTTATGGCTTAAACCAAAATAAAGTAATTTGAAAGAAAGATAGTGCTGATTTTCGGTGGAAATAAAGCACTAGACCGTATAACCAGCTTGTCTAGGTAGATGTTCAGGTATGGAGGCTTGGATGACAAAGCCTGAAGCTCCCTGACCCTCAGGGCAGATGTTATCGCCACCAGGAAGGCCGTCATGATGGTAAGGAGCCTTAGAGGACAGTTGTGCAAGAGCTCAAAGGGAGCGCACATCAGGAATGTCAGGGCGAGATTAAGGTCCCACTGAGGCATCAAAAAAGTAGAAGGAGGAAACATATGTTGTAAACCTTTCACGAACCTATGTACAATAGAGGATTGACAAGGGATGGCTAGTCAGGTAACCACAGGAAGGCTGAGCTAGCAGGAAGATAACCCTTTGAGGTACTCAGAGCAGAGCCCTGCTGAGCAATGGAAAGAATAAAGAGAAGAACCTGAAAAAGGGGAGCAGAAATGGGGTCATATGGTTTTTCTGTACACCAGGCCACAAACTTGCCCCAAAGGCAGGAGTATTCAGACTTGGTGGAGAGATGCCTGACTGCCAGAATAACGTTACAGGTTTAGGGAAGAAGATGAAAGCTCTCAACTGTCACTGCTCAATCTTCAAGCAGGAAGGTGGAGCGTTGACAGGTTTGGGTGAGGAACCCTGCCCTGCTGCTGCAAAGGAAGATCCTCCCAAAGGACCAGCCTGATTGGAGGACCAATGGCCATGCTCAACAGCTTGAGATACCAAAGTCTCCGAGCTAAGTCCTGAGCCACAAGAAACACTTGGGCCGGGCTGCTACTGATCTTCTTGAGAACTCTGGGCAGGAGTGGTGTGTGCAGAAAGGTGTACAGTATACCTAAGCTCCACTCAAGACAAAAAGTGTCTCTGAGCCAGAGGCGCCTTGGAAACGCCAGCGTGCATAATTGTTGGAATAGTATGTTGTTGGTGGTGGCAAACAGTTTAAACCAAGGTTCTCCCCAATGCTGTAAGAGACCTTGTACCACCGTCGGATAGAGACACTATTCATGATCCTCTAGGTATCTTCGGCTGAGTTTGTCTGCCCTGACATTCAGCAAGCCAGCCAGGTATTGAACCCCCAAGGATAGGCTCTGATGTTCCACCATGTCTAGACACGCTGGGTCTTCTGGCAAAGGGTCCATGACTTCAAAGTTTAGGATGTGCACAACCTAAGGTTTATCCACGTTATCTGTGCCTCATAGGGTATCACTCTCCTCCCAGAGTGTATACGAATAATCAAATAGTCGCAGGACTATTGATCCATAGCCCTCTCACCCTGGGCACAAGAAGATTGCTGGTACTCCAGCTGTTGCAATTCAAACATAATTCTGTTGAGTGTTCATACACTTAAATTTATTTTCATCGTGTTCAAATGTTTTTCATGTTAAGTTCACATGTTAATTTTCTCCTTTTACATCGTTTGTTTGTTGTTCCCAAAATAAATCACATCCAATGCATTTCGGTGCACATAGCACCTTCATCAGGGAAACCTGTTGATTAATAAAACAAAACTTGCTTTAGCCTGTCCTAATTTATATTCTACATGCTATAAACGTACATAGAAACTTAATGTGATAACATTGTTCTTACGCAAATGCGTGGCTTAACGTCAGTGACATAGTGATACAAAAATACTGCAAGATGCTTGACGAGTTTTAAGTGAACTAATGAGCTTCTGTGTTTATAGTGCGAGCTAGTAATTCAATATGTCTGTGGAACGTATTTGCTAACTGCTAATCTAAATATAACCACTATGGTTATGGGGCCGCTCGCTCGCTTGCACATATTTAAATAACTGCGCGCTGGGTTTATGGGATGCTCCTAACATATTCCGCTCATTGTCACTCTTACTGCTCACCTTTTAAACGACATCTTTTTAATTTGGAAAGGCCATGGTGAAACTTTATGCAGAGAGTTGGAAACATTAAACAGCAGAAATGAACGGATTAGCTCCACGTGGCAAATGAGCACCACAAAAATCCAGTTTCTAGACGTAGAGATTACCAGATGCAATCATCAATTTCAGACTAACCTCTATCGAAAGCCCACAGATAGAAACAATATATTGAAATATGAAAGTCATCACCCTCAATCTCTGAAAACACACCTGCCATACTCACAGTTCCTCAGGGTAAGAAGAGTGGTCTCGGAAACTCAGGAATGTCAGACACAAATAACAACCATGGTCAAAAGGTTTCAGGATAGAGGATATCCTGAACAAGCCATTCAACCAGCATTGATAAGAGCACAAAAACCAACCAGGGATGAACTCCTAAAGAACAAAATGAAACCGCCTACTGAAAGAATAACATGTGTGAGTAAATATTCCAATGTGAGCACCCAGTTTAAAAATATCATTAGAAAACATTGGCAAATATTAAAATGGGAAGTAGATTTCAAAGGCATTTTTTCAGAAGAACCACTGTTTGCATTCACTAGAGGAAAAAATCTAGGGGAAATGTTGAAATACCCTATAGAGCGACCCCCACAGAGTTCACATCGTGGAACTATCCCATGTATGAATTGCAGCAGCTGCCACAACATCATGAAGGGGAATGAGATAACCCATCCCATGAAAGGGTTCAAAATACCGCTAAGAGTCAGCGGGACATGCGACACAATGAACATAATATATATGCTAAAATGTCCTTGCGGTTCAGTATATGTAGGCCACACTGAACGAAAATTGAAAACACGCCTTACAGAACATAAAAGTAATATAAGAACAGAATCTGCTAAATCAACGGTGGCCATCCATTTTAAAGAGAAACACCACCATATAAGCCAACTGCGGGCATGCATTTTGGAAATAGTGCCTAAAGCTGAAGGCACAGTAAACAAGAAAAACGTACTCAAAAGAGAGAATCACTGGATTTATCATTTGAACAGTCTGAAGCCCAATGGGCTTAATCATCGGACAGAATTTTTGTGCTACTTATGAATTTAAAAGTATCATTGTAATATGCATTATGTTGTAACTATGTCAGTTAAACATTCATTTTCAAGACCGATTAGGCATAGTGGCGCGACATCGTAAGGGCGGGCAGCCAGCAAGAAACATAATTTCCTTAATTTGTTAGAGCCGTAGATTGTTTGTGACAACAAAGTTATTGTTTTTTAATAAAACGGCATGCGCGTTAATGCGCAGGCCTGAAACCGCCGGTAGTACTAAGTACAGACTTGACCCCGGAGTCACCGATAGAAACAACGCGGAGTTCGCGTAGGCGAAGCAAACAGCTTACAACGTTTAAAAGGTGAGCAGTAAGAGTGATAATGAGCTGAATATGTTAGGAGCATCCCATAAACCCAGCGCGCAGTAATTTAAATATGTGCAAGCGAGCGAGCGGCCCCATAACCATAGTGGTTATATTTAGATTAGCAGTTAGCAAATATGTTCCACAGACATATTGAATTACTAGCTCGCACTATAAACACAGAAGCTCATTAGTTCACTTAAAACTCGTCAAGCATCTTGCAGTATTTTTGTATCACTATGTCACTGACGTTAAGCCACGCATTTGCGTAAGAACAATGTTATCACATTAAGTTTCTATGTACGTTTATAGCATGTAGAATATAAATTAGGACAGGCTAAAGCAAGTTTTGTTTTATTAATCAACAGGTTTCCCTGATGAAGGTGCTATGTGCACGGAAATGCATTGGATGTCATTTATTTTGGGAACAACAAACAAACGATGTAAAAGGAGAAAATTAACATGTGAACTTAACATGAAAAACATTTGAACACGATGAAAAATAAATTTAAGTGTATGAACACTCAACAGAATTATGTTTGAATTGCAACAGCTGGAGTACCAGCAATCTTCTTGTGCCCAGGGTGAGAAGGAAAGGGTCCATGACCCCACCTCGCCCTATGTTTTGCAGTAGCACATGGTAGTGGTATTGTCTATGAACACCTGCACTAGCCTACCCTTGATGTAGGGTAGAAAGGCTTTTGATGCCAGCAGGATTGCCCCGAGGTCCAGAAGGTTGATGTGGAGTCTAGATTCCACTGGAGACCAGAGGCCTCTGATCTACACCTCTCCAAGATGGCCACCCCATCCCAGAAGTGATGCATCTGTCCCCACTGTCATATCTGGTTGGGGAAGGGAGAGGGGTCTGCCGCTGACCAAATTGCGGTTTGTTAACCACTACTGAAGAGCTTTTGTGGGTCCCTCTGAGATCTGGACCATGTCAGGGAGATTTCTCTGATGCTGCGCCCACTGAAACTAATGGTCCCGCTGCAGAGCCAGCATATGCTAGCGGGCATGGGTCACAAGCAAGATGCAAGATTCCATGAGGCCAAGCAGCCTCCAAGTCAGCCTCCCCAAAATCCATGACAGAGGTTGAAACATTGGTATCATAGCCCGAATATCCTAGACTCGCCATTTGGGAAGATTGACCAGAACCTGCACCATATATCTAGAACAGCTCTGATCAACGAGGGCATCTGAGAGGGAGTTCGGTATGACTTTGGCATGTTGAAAGCGAAATCCGGCAAATGCAGCAGGTCCGCCATAGTCTGGAGGTGGGAGACGGCAGCCTGAGGTGAGCCCACCTTCGACCGCCAGTCATCGGGATAGTAGAAGACTGGCACCACTGATCTCTGTAGATGAGCAGCAATCACCACCATCACCTTAGTGAACACCTGAGGAGCACTGGTGAGGCCAAAAGAAAGCTCAGTGAACCGAAAGTGCTTGTGGCCCACCGTGAACAGCAGGTAACGTCCTGCAAGTCCAATGACCATCAAGCCTCCCGGGTCCAGGGCACACAAGACTTGAGCCTCCGTCCTTCTTGAGCAGCAGAAATTAGCAATCAAGACCCACTTCTCATGTTTGCACCCTCTCTATGGCTCCCTTGACCAAGATAGCCATCACTGCCTGCAGAGCTAAAACAGATGGCCCTCCGTCAGCCTGACACAAGCAGGAGGCATGGTGGAGGAGTAGTCTCAAAGATGAGGAAGTAGTTCCTTCAGACAACCTGCAGAACTCATTGGTCTGATGTTATAGCTTGCCAGTGGGGCAGGTGATGGCAGATCCTACCACCCACTGGCTGCCCATGATGGTAAGGGGGAAGACTATAAGGGGTTGTAGGCTGCGGATGCCAGGGGGTGGTGGACTGACCCGACCCAAGTGGTCTGGGGGTACAGCATACTCGGCCCTGCAGCGGCTGGGAAGCTTATGCCCCATAGTGGCTGGGTGGGTATAAACGCGGCTGGAAGCTCTTTTCGTGGAATGAAAGGTGGACTGGGGGTGGCGAGGGACCATGGAAAGGCCCAAGGACCTGGCCATAGCCCTGTTGCCCTAAATTCACTCCAGCAATGAATGTGACTTGTCTCTGAAGAGGCGGGAGCCTCAAAGGGCATATCTATAAGGGATGCTTGGACATCCCCAGAAAAGCCAGTTGTCCTCAGACAGGCATGGCGCCATGGCGCACCATCGATAAAACCGCTCTGCCCAGCAAGTCGGTAGTATCTAGTCCACATTAGAGAGTGAACTTGGCTGCATCTCCATTGTCAGCAACAGCTTGGGAGCGGACCGGGCCTCCTCTGGGATCGGCGGCAGCACCTGCGCTACCATATCGCAGAGTGTGGGATTAGCTGCCCAAAAGTAACACAGGGTTCTCAGACCGCTGTGCCAGGCTGGTGGAAGAAAATATCTTCTTTCCAAAGGTGTCTAGCCTCTCGGATTCACTTTCCGGGGGTGCGGCAGTGAATGCGCCATTAGGGGTGGAAGCTTTGACCACCAAGCTTTCCAGGATAGGAGGATGTGTGAGGAAGCTGGGGTCCTTTGGAGCAGGGTGGTGGGCTATTGTCCTGTTCACAGGAGCCTCAATGCTGGACTTGGACCAGGTCCCAAGCAGGGCTGCGTTAAAAGGGAGAAGTGGTTCCGAGGGGGGACACTCCCAGCTGAAGCAAGTCTGTCAAGATGTTCGTCTTCACCACCACTGAAGACAGGGTAAGGTCAGGACCTCAGCCACCCTTCTCACCACCATTGTAAATGGCGCTCCCTGTTCCATAGTGTTGCAGGGATTCTGTGTAGGCACAGAACTGTGCGCAGGAAACTAGGACCTCAGTGACTTGTGGTGTACCAGAAATTCACCTCAGTACCCAGAACCCCTATCCGACTTGCATCAGTGTCTCATTAGCTCTCCGTCCTACAGTGAAGCTACCAATGATTAGACAACCCAGAACATGCGACTTAGGGTGCTCTCAGGAATGGTGGGAATCAAGAACACTCCTTCGTTTTTATACTTATACCAGTCCAAAACGTGAGTAATCAGAGACATGGAAAAGTTTAAAAGATGAAGTATTTTTGCTAACATAAGCAGGCATATGATTAGAAATATTACGATCAGCATTGTTACAATTCCATAAAACACAAAGGGAGAAATCATGTTACAATGATAGTGGGAAAAAGGTCATATAGCGCCTTGTGAACCACCCTCCCCTGCTAGGAACTAGGTTTTATAATAATAGAAGGTCTCTTAGGCTTAAATGGGGAACCCCATACCTCCAACATCAGCACAGATGAATCACATCGTAGGATGAGCAAAGCTCTCTGTGTCTGGAAAAGGTTTTTCTCCAAGTGCCCAAATCATGCATGCAGTGCAATATTAAAGGCACTAGAATTTCAGTTGGGTGCAGCTGTGTGCATGTTGTGTCTAGAGCGTGGGCCAATAAACCTGAATAACAGCATACATTGTTATGGTGATCTTGAAGACTTCTGCACGCAGTGTACAGACTAAGGTCGCAGTGCAAGTCTAGGGATGTGAAAAACAGACCGTTCTCATGCGAGGAAAAATCAAGCAGTTTAACTTACAACAACAGTTATATGTAGTGTTGTGTGCAAAAGCTGCAAAACGTAAAAATTGAGTTTAAACTTCCAATAAGCTTATGCTAAGATAGCAATGTGTGCAAGCAAGGCCCTGTCTTCACTACACTCTACCCTGGTCGGCCACATACAAAAATGGGAAGCAATTTAGGAACGCAGAGTTCAAGTTCGAGTGAGACAGAACCAAGTTCATAAATTGCCAACCTGGACAATTGGAAGTGACAAGTGCGAAACTGTTAGGTAAAAAAAAACAAACAGTAAGCAACGGTATACTGCCCATCATGGAGAGAAAAAAAAAATCCTGCGAGTACAAATACGCGTAGAAGATGGAACTGTGCCAAATCAAGCGTATAGGCACAGTATGTTGCAACAACCTCCAAAAGGAAGTCATTGTTATCATCAGCCATCCAATGTATTAAATTGAAGGAACATACATGTTCTTCGATAGCTGGAGCCTCTAGCACCATCAGAGGACACCTTGCGTGTTCTTCGAGGTAAATCAGTGCCAGGAAGTCATGTGCAGCATCACATATATTCCAATTCCCTAGAACTCCATGCACCTCTGCGCAGGCCATAATCCCGACACCAGAATAGTCCAACTCATGGGCCACTAAGAGACTCATTAGTCGATCATGATCCGGAGCAGGAGACACTGTGTTGTAGAGACATAAATCCAGAGGCCATTCAAAAGAGCAATCCAGGCAATGGAAAACGGGTTGCACGCAAGTAAAGTAAGAGAACTGAAAGGATAATCCATATGCTACACTCAAAGTAGCCAGAGGTAGTGTTCCATAATATTCAAGTATTCTGTTGCGCAACTGGAACAGTCGGAGCAAGCTCTCTTGTGACACAGAATGTGCAGCCTTTTTTGAGCAGGCAAATCAACAGCAGCACACCGGCAGCCAAGGCGAGAATTAATGGTAATCCGCTGAAGGTGCTGGAAAAAATAGAATGAAAAAATACCGGTATCACACCAAATATAGTTTGGAATGAGGTCACAAGGCCAGAGCTCACAATAAAAAAAAAAATGCGTCAAGCCAGTCGTTGACGAGGCATTGAATATAGTGTGAATCAAAGCACCGAAATGAAGTGGGAGATCAGTATTTTAAAAGCGCATGCACCTCGGTGTGGGTGTGTGCCACGTGAAGGACAAATGTTTCACGGGAAGAAGTAAGGGCAACTTCTTTCTGGGACAATAAAGCCCTTATTCTGCTCATCTTGTTGAACTCTGCTTTCAAGGTCGGAATGGAAGGCCAGATGGATACATCGAGTCTCCCATGCGGGGGCGGGAAAAGCACATTTTTACAGCAAACTACACGTTGGGAGACGGTCACAATGTACAGAATTCCTGCCAACATACAGCAGCAATCTTCATTATTAGAAAGTAAATAGCTACAGTTAGCCAGCAGCGTGAAAGTTGGTTTTATAGCTGGCACTGGATTACCTTTTAAAATGCAGGCTAAATTCGGGGCTTGCGTGTTACATGAGCCACGCAATTGTATGTTCCTGCAAACCAGTGAATGATTAGGTTTAGAATTAGATTCGGCAACAGAAAATGGTAAAGGTGTTAATTTTTCAAGATGCAAAAGTGAATATGTTGCATCCTTCATGGGCATAAAATGCTGTTTTTCAGTCAGATTAAACAGTAAAAACAGTGATGAGGTATTCATGTAGTCCCAAGGCACTTTCCCAGACTTTTAAGTTTGTAAAGTCCACGCAAATTGCATAATAGAACGTAATTGATTTTGACCATGATATAAAATATACTTCATCCTGTACAATATCCATAACAGATGACACAATATTTTCTAAGATGTAAATTCTGGAAGAAAGAGTATTAATGATATTGTCAACGACAGCAAGCACTTTTTCTAAATTAGCTTGATCAATTGCTCTTAATCTAGAAGCAGCTTCAATTTGGGACAGTTTCCAAACTTCATTGTAAATAGCATATATCCATCTTTTGGACCTGCCTCCTACAGGGCCTTTAACAAAGTCATTCAAATCAACATCATCAGTAAGTTTAGACAAATGAAGTTTAACTGATGTTAAAGTGGAATGTTTAAGCCAGCTCTGGCACAATTTGCCTACTGAATAGGTAGTAACAGAATGGGCGTTTTTTAAACGGGGTCCACTCTAACCTATGTATAGCCTGGGGCCTGACCCAGAAAACGATGTTGGCATGAATCTGAACTTTTCTGCCATAATAACCAACCTTGAGGACCCAAGCTGGAAATTTTAAAGGAGGAATTTGTTATCAGGGACCGCAACTCATCTAAGGACCCATCGGTGTTATTGTACCATGTAGGGTATTCCCCCAAATCAGGAATCAAAGGGGCATTTAATTTTTTAGATGTAGCCAATCCAAAGCAAGTAGTTTGTGAAATCTTAGAGTTCAAAAACAACATGTGGTTAGGGCTCAGACATGCACAAAGCAAATCTTCAGTGCCTTGCATTTGCAAGCTTTTAGAAACCCAAACAGATTTAAGATCAATAGTATCTTTCCACAGCTCATAGCCCCCTATAGCTAATTGATCTATAAAGGACTTCGAATAAAGTAATTTAGTGTGGGTGCGTCTAACTTTGGAAGAGGACTTTGCAGTCATTTTTTTTAAAAAGCTTCAGGATTGGATTGATTAAAATCAGTAAAATATGTAAACTTCTTCAAAAGAGTTTTCGGGCTGTCTTCAATTGGGGCTGGGCAATGTTCCCATCGTGTATAATTAACCACATTTCTAAATGAGTTAGCTTTATGCAGAAAATAATTGCCATATTGTTGATAGCAGAATAAGTCTGCATAATTAGAGTCGAAGTACAAATCATCAGCATCAAAAACAGCATATTGCAAATCACAAAAAAGAGCCTCTAAGGCTTGGACATCCCAATCAACAGAGCGTATGTTTTGTTTCACAACATCACCCGTTGAAACAAAGAACATTGGGGACATTAATAACCTCTGTAGGGCCATGAATCTGAAAATGTACAGCATCCCATACAACTAACACAGGCCAAGCAGTGATGTTCACAAAAGTCTGGTCCCTCTTCATGATGTGTGACGGGGAGTGGGGAGCCAATGTTCCATCAATTAACCTAATTGTAGATTTCTTTAACATAAAGTCCATTCACTAGACGAAAAAATACAACTACAAATTCAAACGCCATGAATAAAAAAAATTGAGAAAAGCACCAGCCAAATGTAAGTCGAAGGGGGTATAAAAATAATTCTTTTAACCCAAACAGCAAAACCAGAAATTTTCAATGGAGAACTCGATATTGTAGAGTTAGTGTCAAATGAAAAAGTGACTGGTCAACTGCACTTTTCTGCATACCAGGCAATGACACATATGTGGGATAGGTATACTCAGTATCTTCATGGGGATCACCAGCCGTTGGATTCAATAATGGATTAGTAATCGTATGCATCTCAATGGCAAAGTCAGGCCTGATGGTGTTTGCCGAGGCCAAAACAGAATTTCGCAGCATTGTGGGACAAGAGACCGCTGGAGTCATACTAAGAAGAATTGTCCACTCGCTAAAATTTGACATTGTCAATGGAGAAGTAAATGTTATCCTTGGGACCAGGAAGCAGAGGTAAAATAACTGTTCTTGTACCCTGCATCCCAAGGACTGGAACAGGTGCACAATAATAGGGGACAAACTCCTTCTTGTTCTCCACCTCCGCACGGGCCAGGTCACCGACTCGGGGTAGCCAGCCAACTACTGGAATCTGAAGCGTAGCATCAGTTGTGGAGGGCGAATGTTCCTTTGCAAGACTGTCTCGAGTCTCTTGTAGGCTCTGTAATACAGCAGAATTATCATCAACGACAAAAGGGTGCGGCCGACGCCTCCATGTGTAGACCCTCAAGGTCCGGGACAACTATTTTTATGCCAAAGACCATTTGGTATGGGGTCCGCCCACCCAGAGACCTTCTGGGGAGATTATTAAGTGCACGTTGAATGCTATAGAGATGGGTGTTGTAATCTTCCTTCCTGCTTACTTTTTCATTTGTTACATTCCTTCTTCCCCCCATACCCTTCTCCATTGGTATGTTCAACCAGAGTTTGCCTTAGAATGTTGGCATCCCTCATTCTTGGAGAGTGGGTGACAGAATAAAGTCAGTTCTTACCTTCTTCTGTTTCAAGATTCTTCTTTACAACAATGGGCTAGCCAGTTTCTGCCAGTACCTAAAACCCTAGCTGTCAAGGATTGCTTTAAGTCATGGTTCATTCACTCCACAACGGAATTGCCCTCAGGCCTGTATGGAGACGAAAATTTGACCTGCACCCCAAAGACCTCATGGCTTCCTTGTACACCTTAGAGGCAAATGCTGTACCCTGGTCTGAATGGAGGGTGCCACATGCAAAAAATTCCCACAAAGACACGCAAATCCCTGACAACAGTTTGAGCATCAGCTGTGGTTCTGAAATTCTGGACCCTGCTGTGATATGGTACCGAGGTCCAACACTCGTGTCACAAAATATCGTCGTACCATGACGAATTGGGTATCGGCAGACCGGTAATGATTAGGACATCATCCCTATGCATTTGCGTCGTGATTGAGCGATGCTAACTCCCTTAAATCATGGTTTCCGTTCTGAACCCTCGGTCCCATTTTGTGAACAGGCATCCATCATATGGCTTGCCCTCATATAGTCAATTGATTGAGGCCGAGTTTGATCTGAAAGGACACGTCCACCTTAGCTGACTTCCCCATGACCTGGCCAAACTGACTCCACTGCCTCCAGCCAAACCTGTTCAGGCAGTCCCTCGCCCAGTGGCTGAGTAAGATAGCATCAAGGCACAACATGCCATAAACCATTCACTACATACAGACCATGTTTTCTACACACATACACCTGTCCATGTTTCTTGTTTATGGCCAGTTTTACGATGAGGAAGTGCCCGATTTTATTGGGGTTTCATCGATATCTGATGGGAGTTCTGGGCCTGGCTGGGTAATCCATCACGAACTGGACATCTAAAATATGGGTTGGCCAACATGACTGTGCTTTTTGCTCTATTGTGGAAATATGTCTATGACCGTATTGTAAACTGATGAATTCTTGCCTGCAGCTGTTATTTCTGTATATAAGGAGAAGGCTGGTTCTGTAAAAACGAACAGTCTCCTGAGAACTTACGACCCGTGCTGTTGTAATTCTAGGACGCTTGTTACTTGGTTGCAGCCAATAAAACTCGATCTCTGACTTCACCTAGAAGACTCTTGGTTTCTGTGGTCCGGAACAGGGAGAACTCAGAGGTCTTCGGGTGTTATCCCCTGGCACCACCGGGTTCCTAAAAACCCGGCACCTCAGTTGGCGCCCAACTCGGGGCGGTATCAGGCGGTGAAGGTCCAAGCCAGATGTTCGTGAGGAGCTTCGTGTGAAAATTCCAGAGGACGGCCAGCCACTTCAGCGACCCCTGTATGTCGACGTGGTTCCGAAGGTCTTTGCTGCGAGGTTCCCCGCGTCCCGACGGCTACGAAGGACTGCTGCCCTGACTATCGCCCTGTTTTGGACCCAGTGATCCTTGGTAGAGCGAAATGATAGACGAGTCTTCTGGTGACGTCATCGATCTTCAATACTTCAGTTAAGTATAAGTGGAGCGTCTCCCAGTCCTTAGTTTGATTCTTAGTTTTGGTATCCTTGAGATACACCTTGTTTGGAACTTGCAAGCGCCAAAACCGAGGGATTCGTGTATTCACGAGAATATCATGAATAGATAATCCCTTGAAGTTTGAAGCTAGACTAGTGAGCGAAGATGCCTGGTCTTAGCAGACTTGGAAACTTGTTTTGTCTTGGTTGTAGTAAGGACTCCCGATTAGAGGATTCGTGTCCGGTTCCTCCGATTGGAACTCCAACATATGAGTTATATATAAAGCACGGAGTAGGCCCTATCACGTATAATGAAGTGTGGATGAAATACACCCGTAAAGATGGTGTTTTAAAATGGCCCCAATATGGTAGCTTTGACGCAGAAATTTTAGACAACCTCGAGGTCAAACTGTTTAAGAAGAAAGCCCGGCCGGCGATGTTTGACTCTTTCCGCTTATGGCGAAAAGAAGCCAAACAGAAAGAAATTAAATTAGCAAAGAAAAACAAAAGAGGTATGTCAATGGTACAAGCTGCCATTGCATACAGGGATAATGAGGAAGAGCAAGAGAGTGAACAAGTGCTCAGAAGCAAGAAATTAGCAGTAGATAAATGCTACCCGATGTTGCCCCATGAAGGACAAGGTTCAAAGGGAACAACCGAGAAAGATCCACTAATGTCCCATTTATTGAATTCACCACCCCCATACACATCGAGTATTACTGGACCCTCGAAGCGTTTTGTTATACCGCGCCCCGGCGCACGAAATGCAGCTCTTGCACAAACACCAGCTCCTCTTCAGCTGGTTCCTACTTCTCCGGCGCAGCCTTCTCAAGGGCCGCCGCCTTTGCTACATACTACCTCTACTGTTCTACGACTTTGCCCACTGCTCCAACTGTTTTTCATGATGCTACTTCTGCCACTGCCTCGACTTCCTCTGCTGTTGCCTCGACTTCCTCTTTGCATCAGCCTGTCTTCTCTGGCACATCTGCCTCTCCGCAAGCTTCTCCTTCTGTTCGACAGAGAGTGGCAAGTACTGTCACTGGTCTGTTCTCACCTTTCTTTGGGTCGCCTAAAACTACCCCTAAAACAGGACGTAGACAGTTGCGTAGTCAACTGCCTGATTATGAGGAAAGAGAAGTGCTGAATGAGTTAGCACGCAAATGGGTTACTGACACTGTTAGATACGATGTTCAGTCTGTTATGGAAGTCTTCCGACAATGGGATGCACCCACTCAGAGATATGTATTCGAAGAGATGTGTGTATACCTTTGCGAAGATTTGGAGACAAATGATCCAAAACGAAAAATGAAGGAACTATTCCGTATGCGATTCAAATTCTATGAAGGCATGATTGTAGGTGCCGATGTTGAAAAAGCAATAGACTTGTTGTTATCTTATAAGAGTAAAGGAAACGTGTCTAGATCACTATATGAGGATGACATGTCATGTAGGAAAAAGGCGCGACATTACCCCATGAGAGAGGTTCCTCCAGTTTGGAGGGAAGGTGATGCGAATGCAAATCCACCCGTTCTGCCGCATTTCCAGCGTGTATGGGTACATGTCCCCTGGAAAAGATCTGAAGTTTTAGCACTCAAGCAGACATTACCTGATCCTCGTAAAAATCCTGCAGGGTATTATAAGGAGTTATCTCAGACTGCCAACTCATGTATAATGAATTTAGCGGATGTAGACATGTTGTTTGGGAATGTTGTTCCACAGCCCTTGTGGAGTAAGATTCGTCATACAGATCATGACCAAGAACTAGGTGACACGTGGGCTAACATTACTGCTGCAGATGCTAGACAAGTTGGTGGTTCCAAACCTGAACCTTTAGTAGCTGAACTTCCTGGTAGAATTATCACGTACATGAAGACATTAATGCCTGAATTGCGTGTAAATTGGGACAAGTTGTCTGCGTGCAAGCAGAAAAAAGATGAGAATGTGTCTGACTTTTTCACAAGGTTTGAAGAGACTTTCGTCGATCACAGTGGTCAGGATATGGCTACCGAGGGTGGCCAAAGATTGTTTGTAGACAAATTCGTACATAATTTGCTTCCTGAACTGTGTAATAAATTGAAAGATTCAGAGAGTGCTTGGGCTGTTTCCACGTCAGCACAGATTTTAGCCACAGCCCAGTACTACGAAAATAGGCGCAAAGATGAGCTAGATAAGGCAGACAAAAAGACTAAAGATTTAAAAACTAAAGTTCTTCTCCAGCAAGCCTATCCGCCTCGCACTCCTAGTCAGCCCAATTATCAGCAACCACAGCAGTATTCGAGAAACCCGCAAGGAAACGAGTTTTCTCATCAGCGTTTACCGTATGGTCCGAATCAGTGTGCGTATTGCAAGGAAGAGGGTCATTTCAAGAATAATTGTCCAGCTTTATTGCGACGGTTAAATGGTGTTTCTGGTGCAAGAGGTAGAGGTGTTCAACAGGCTCCTAGGGGTATGGGCCGCGGAAATTTCCCCCAGAATACCACTTCTTTTCCACCTCAGAATTCTATGAATAGCTTTGATCAACAGAATAATGCGTCTTCTAGGTCAGCTCAGTACTATGCTGACGACTATTACGCAGAAAACGAGAATGAGGGTAATAATTGCTAGGACAGCCACTGACAAAGAGAGGGAGTTGTTTCAGTTCCAGTAGATCAGAATGGACCTTATGTCGAGGTGATTACATCAGGAGTGTTAGAACCTTTTCTGCTGGATACTGGTGCTACGAAAAGTTCTATTATGCACTCAAAACTTCCTGGCGCACCTTTGTCTGGCGAAATGAATCTTTCAGTAGGTTTTTCTGGCACCCCGGTTAGAAACCCAATCTCTAGTCCTATGCCCCTTTCTGTTGGCCCATGCTAATTAGAAGCACCCCTCATTCTTACAACAGGTTGTGGTGAAAATGTGTTAGGTTTGGATTTGTTAAAGAGACTACACGCAACTTTGTACTGTTCTCCTTTAGGAGTACAACTTACCCTAGGTAAGAAAGTTATTTCTCCAATGTATTTGGCAAAGGAGAATATTCCAACTGAATTGTCATCTCTTCCAGATGTACTTTGGGCTACTGGTTCTAATGATGTGGGTCTTTTGGAGATAGCGCCATATGTCATAACATTGAAAGCCAATGTTAGGTTGCCACGTATTCCCCAATACAAGATCTCTAGCGAATGTGAAAAGGCGTTGTTAGCGATCATTTATGATCTGATTGAGAAAGATGTCATTGAAGAGACAACAGGCAACATTTGTAACAGTCCTGTTTTGCCAGTCTTAAAGCGTACTGATCCTTCACAGCCCCTTGTGTACAGATTTGTGATTGATCTCAGAGAAGTGAATAACATTGTTGTGCCACAGTTTCCAGTTGTCCCCGACATTACTGCCTTATTGACAATGGTTCCAGCTTCAGCCACTTGGTTTTCGGTGATTGACCTGAAGAACGCCTTCTTCAGCATCCCGATTGCTGAGGAGAGCAGAGATATTTTTGGCTTCAATTTAGGAGGACGAAGCTTCCGCTTCGAACGCGCTCCTCAGGGCCATTGTGAAAGTCCATCGATATTCAGTCAGGCTCTGAAAACACAACTTGACACGATTGTTCTACCTGATGGTGCGACTCTGATTCAGTATGTAGACGATCTGCTGATCGCTGCGGATACTGAAGAGATTTGCAAGCAAGCCACATTGTCGTTGTTGCGTCATTTATGTGACATGAAGCACAAAGTCTCTCTTTCAAAACTGCAATTTTGTCGACAAGAAGTGACCTACTTAGGTCACATCTTATCGAAGGAGGGAAGGAGACTGACCCCAGAAAGAATACAGGCAATTGCAAGATTGAGTGTCCCAAGGACACAAAGAGAAGTGCGTGCTTTATTGGGCATTACATCGTACTGTAGACAATGGATACCACATTTTTCACTATTGGCTAAACCTTTGCTGGCACTAATCTGTAAAGACACACCCGATCCTATGCCTTGGTCTGAAGATTGTCAGACAAGCTTCCACGAGTTGCGTGATGCATTATGTTCGGCTCCTGTGTTGGGCAACCCCGACTACAGTAAGCCTTTTACATTATATGTCCATGAGAAGGAAGGTTGCGCATTATCAGTCCTGACACAATACTTTGGGGACAAACAGCGCCCATGCGCGTATTTCTCAGCGACTCTAGATCCTGTAGCTAAGGCATTACCAAGTTGCTTGAGGGCCACTGCTGCAGCAGCTGTCTGTATTCAACAGTCTGCTGGGTTAGTCATGAATAATACTCTGATCGTTATGGTCCCACATGCAGTAGACATTTTACTAAACAGAACGAAGACACAGCACTTAACTAGTGCTCGACTGCCCATTTATGAGCTGACACTATTAGCGAGTCACATACACATAAAGAGGTGTGATACACTCAACCCTGCTACGTTATTGCCTATTCCGGCAGAGACAGATGAGGTTGAAAGACATGATTGCTGCTTTAGGACAGAAGAAGAGATAAAAGGGAGAGTAGACTTGCAGGACACTCCCCTTCCTGAATGTAATGATAATTTATGGGTTGATGGTTCATGCTTCAAGTTGCCAAATGGTGATACGACTGCAGCATATGCTGTAACAACATTGCACACGATTGTAGAGGCCGCGCGCGTTCCTCACGATTCCGCGCAAGCAGCCGAGTTGGTTGCACTTACAAGAGCGTGTGTGTTGGCAAAAGGAAAGCGAGTGAATGTGTATACCGATAGCTAATACGCCTTTGGCGTGGCCCACAGTTTTGGAAGATTGTGGCGTGAACGTGGGTTCCTGACGTCACATGGTGCAAGAATCCAACATGGTCAGCTAGTTAACGAGCTTCTCGAGTCACTGACCTTGCCACTACAATTTGAGATTGTAAAATGCAGTGCACACAGAAAGATTCAAGATGATGTTGGTCGTGGGAATGCATTTGCAGATGAAGTTGCGAAAGAGACTGCAAGGAACACCATGAGTCGAATGTATGTTGTAGGTCCTGCGAGATGGATCGCCGATGTGGGTATGTGTGAGGACACTATTGAAAGTGTGAAGTCTATACAATCTGATGCCACTGAAAAAGAGGTGAATGAATGGAGAGAAAGCAAGGGTAGATTGCATGCGAATGGTTGTTGGGTCGAATTGTCAGAGCATCAACGATGGCTGTTACCCGATGCATATGTGCTTGCAGTGGTGACAATGGCCCATGGAATGGCCCACATTAGTGCGAAAGGAATCTGCAAATTGTTGGCCCCAGTATGGTAGAATAATGGTATCCTGAAATGCGCAGAGAATTTGGTCAGGAACTGTATGGTGTGTTTTAAGTACAATCCCGGTAGGGGAACCCCAACTCCAGCTGGTCATTTTGCGCCTCCAACGTATCCGTTCGAGGTTTTGCAGCTCGATTTCATCCACATGGAGAGGTGCAACAATCTGAAATACGTGCTTGTTGTTGTCTGCGCCTTCTCCAGGTGGGTGGAAGCGTATCCCCTTAAGGACAACACTGCCTTGTCAACTGCCAAAGCCCTGGTCAAAGAATTCTTCCCTAGATTCGGTATGCCTAGAATGGTCTGGAGTGATAATGGAAGTGAATTTGTGGGACGAGTGATGAAGAGAGTGTGCGAATGTCTAGGCATACACCAGAAATTCCACGCTGCAAATCACCCCCAATCTGGGGGATTAGTAGAATGTTACAACAGCACCCTAAAACTCAAACTAGCCAAGATCCAAGCTAGCACAGGTCTCAAATGGCCTGACGCCCTGCCTTTAGCACTCCTGTCCACCAGAATGACTGTCCATTCCAGACTAGGACTTAGCCCTCACGAGATTGTGTTTGGCCGCCCAGCCAACATCTGGGGTGTGCCAAGGCCCAAGAGACTAAGCGAAATAGAGCACCCTGTACTGCTTGACTATTTGCAGGAATTGACAACTAAATTGCATGTTTTACACCAACTGGTCCACAGCTCCTCTCCACCGGCGTCTGACGATCCAGGCCACGTCATTGAACCTGGCTCCTGGGTCCTAGTCCGGAACTTCAGGCGAACCAAGAACGAGGAGCCTCGCTGGACCGGACCTTTCCAGGTCCTGCTATCTACCCGCTCTGCAGTACGTGTCCACGGGAAAAAACATTGGGTGCACGGCGCCCACTGTAAACGGGTCCCGCTGCCCCTTCCATATGACCGGTGGGTCCAGGAGGGAATTGCTGACTCCGAGACCGAGTCCGTACCACGTTTTGCACTCTTTAGCGATGCACGATTGAAAGGAACTGGTACCGAAAAAGAGAGTGATCGTATTCTGCAAGGATTTGTGCCACCATCAATGCAGTTGGACACTACAGAACCTGAAACGTTGTTTGAAGACCACACCGCACCGGGGAAACAACGGTATAATCTAAGGTCAAGGAACACGAACTAATAAAAGCAAGCTTATAAGGTTTCCCCCCAAGAACTATTTTTGATTTTACAGCTCTCTCGCCCAGGGAACTTGCGCATTTTTGATTTTCGAACCGCCATCCGGTTTTGCTGCTAGGGTCGCGGTTGATAGTCTGGGGAGTGCAGCTGGAGACGCTTAGGTCAACGGTTCTGGTCGGTCTGAGGGAATTACCCCGGACTGAACAGAAAGCACTCCTTGGCAGAATCAATCTCCCACCGCGGGCAGCAACTAGAGGATGGAGTTTCCAAGGGTAGAGAGACCTGCTAGATCCGCGAACTTTAAAAGGAAAATACGCACTGTGATGGCCAGAAAAAGATTCTCGATAATATGTATTTTAATGTTGTGTAGCATAATGATGTTCTTGATTGGCTATACTTTATTCACATTTCAAGTTACCTTTGTAAATAACACTCAGCCCACACCTCCTCCTACCGTTCCTCCACACTCCTTTCACCCTCTACCTGAACACGAGTCTGCCAGAAGACTAGAATTTGTAAATAACTCATTCATCCAGCTCTTACACCAGCACCAGTCTATAATGAACACATCGAACTGTTGGATATGTGGACTTATGCCGCACACAACAGACAAGGGTATCCCTTACTTCGTCCTGCCATTCAGTTACTATGGTTCTCTGTGGGCTTTCCAGACAATGTTCCTGTTTGCCATAGAACCATATCCCCCGCGTCCCACAGGGAGCAATTCCAGCAACAAGGCACTAGTGACAGGAATAAGGAATATGAGCAGGGATATCGACACGTACCGAACGATTCCCAAAGATGAGACAAGGACAGTTAGGGGTGTCGTGAGTCAAGACGACACTGCGGGTCAGGAGTTTGGAGACTTCACAAAGGGTTTTCTGCCGTTTTGGGGGCCCATGGTGAACAGCAGGAACATTCGCCAGTTAACGAGGGTAGTTGAATCCGCCGTGACCGAAACGGCCGGTGCCCTTAGTAACTTGACAGCTGAGCTCCAGTTGGACCGACTTATGACTCTTCAGAACAGGGTTGCCCTAGATGTCATACTTGCAGACCGTGGTGGTGTATGTAGGGTGATCCAATCCAGTTGCTGCATTTTCATCCCTGATAATGCTCCGACTGTACCAGGCCATCTCCAAACTGCACAAAATCTCTGATTCCCTTCACGTGGATAAAGGGGATTGGTCCCTGCTAGGGTGGTTCTGGGAACTGATCTCTGCCTGGGGATGGAAAACTCTGATCTTCATCAGGATTATCTTAGCCATTCTGTTTATGTTCTGCCTGTTTGTGCAGTGCGCTCCTGCAATATGTGGCCTCTGCGCTACTTCATGTGTAAGGAAGCCTGTGTCAAGGGACGAATTGAGCAACAGTATGATGCTACAGCAGCATCTCCATGACTTCATGAATACCGATTTGGACTCAGATTAGCATGAGTTATTGCCTAATATGAGGGCAAAAGGAGGGTCTGTGGTTCTGAAATTCTGGACCCTCCTGTGATATGGTACCGAGGTCCAACACTCGTGTCACAAAATATCGTCGTACCATGACGAATTGGGTATCGGCAGACCGGTAATGATTAGGACATCATCCCTATGCATTTGCGTCGTGATTGAGCGATGCTAACTCCCTTAAATCATGGTTTCCGTTCTGAACCCTCGGACTCCATTTTGTGAACAGGCATCCATCTTATGGCTTGCCCTCATATAGTCAATTGATTGAGGCCGAGTTTGATCTGAAAGGACACGTCCACCTTAGCTGACTTCCCCATGACCTGGCCAAACTGACTCCACTGCCTCCAGCCAAACCTGTTCAGGCAGTCCCTCGCCCAGTGGCCGAGTAAGATAGCATCAAGGCACAACATGCCATAAACCATTCACTACATACAGACCATGTTTTCTACACACATACACCTGTCCATGTTTCTTGTTTATGGCCAGTTTTACGATGAGGAGGTGCCCGATTGTATTGGGGTTTCATCGATATCTGATGGGAGTTCTGGGCCTGGCTGGGTAATCCATCACGAACTGGACATCTAAAATATGGGTTGGCCGACATGACTGTGCTTTTTGCTCTATTGTGGAAATATGTCTATGACCGTATTGTAAACTGAAGAATTCTTGCCTGCAGCTGTTATTTCTGTATATAAGGAGAAGGCTGGTTCTGTAAAAACGAACAGTCTCCTGAGAACTTACGACCCGTGCTGTTGTAATTCTAGGACGCTTGTTACTTGGTTGCAGCCAATAAAACTCGATCTCTGACTTCACCTAGAAGACTCTTGGTTTCTGTGGTCCGGAACAGGGAGAACTCAGAGGTCTTCGGGTGTTATCCCCTGGCACCACCGGGTTCCTAAAAACCCGGCACCTCAAGCGCTGCGTTGAGGCCAGACCCATAAAAAGTGTGTGCACTAATCCACTGCAACTAAGATAAACTTATACGCAGTATCAGAAGAGAAAGACCGCAGTGATCTAAATACACACCCAAGTGGTTTATTAGATATGTACAACTGTGTCTGTGGTGGACACGTAGCAGTCGAAGGTTTAATCTGCTGACAAATGTCACCAGTAAGGACATATTCACGAGTCTGTTTGTACAAACCGCGGCACCAGTAACGTTGCTGTAAGATAGATACAGTCGCTGAGAAGCCGGTATAAGCCGAGGCCATGCCCTCGTGAGCCACTGTTATCAATGTTTGCCTGCAGTCCGCGTTGGGAATCAATCTGTCTCCAACTTTGTTAATTCTCACATAGGGTACTTTATCAGGACTAGTGATAAGAGTATTTAGAAGGGAAACCTGTCGGGTAATTACCTCCCTTCTATGTTTCAGCAATGGCTGCCAAGATGTCATCATCAATCTTACTTTTGGATTGTGAAACTGCTGCTACTACATAGGATGCCACTGCTGTCTTTGCTGCCAGACTGTTACCCCCAGCGTGTACTCTGGTGACAAAGAGTATGAATTACATTCGCGAGAGGCAAACGCTCTTTTAGTTCTGCAACTCGAACCCAAAGCATTTTGTGTTTGATTGTGCTACCTTTGGAATCTCGAAATTGATTCTGAGTCCAAAAGAATAAATTGTCATTGAAAGACTGAACACAGTAGTAAGAGTCACTTACAATTTGAGAAGTCACATGAGGATCAGCAAACTCCAGTGCAAGCACCAGAGCACGTAGGTCTGCCAACTGGGTGGTACAGTCCCCTAATGCCTGCGTGTGCACAACATCGGACTTGCATTCGCCATTCACTATGGTACCAAAATACTATTGCGCAGGCTGCTGAATAAGCATGCTTAGATCAAGTCGCCGGTTGCGTGAACCGTCAGTGTAAATGATACAATGGTACTCCTCAAGCGGGCGCAAGGACAAAGGAGCAGGAAGGACAAATTCATACTGTAAATACTCCTGTGTCTGCAATGAGGGGTCAAAAATAAACGTGACATCCGGAGACATCAGTGAAGTGGCCCATTGTATCCAACAAGGATGCAAAGCTTTAGAATTTGGTACACTGGCTTTCGTCACCGCCTCAAGGATACGGTGTAACAACCAACATGCCTTTCCCCTGTGACAGCGCTCTCTTTTTCAGAATCGCCATCTGAACTGCAATCAAAACTTTCTCGACAGTAGAAAATGGCATTTCAGCCGAAGTGTACAAGTGTGACTTGTAAGTAATAGGGACTGTGTCTCCTTCATTGAACGTCAAGTACGTGAAACCCACTGTGCCTGGCACAATTCTTATTACCAGGTTTGTGTGGTTGTTACGTGTCAATAAGTATTTAGATTCAAGAAGATCAGACTGCAAAGAATGCAGATTTGCTGAATGTTCTGGCAGTCAGTAAGATTTGGTAAAAGTAGGTTGTATCAAGGCATACAGCGGCTTGATACGCTGGCATAATCGGGTATGGAAGTACGCCAGAAATTCAAAAAACCCAGTAAAGATTGTAGCTTTTTCAGAGTTGTAGGAGCGTGCAACAGTGTGCATTTCTCCAGAAAGTGAGGTGCCAAACCTCGATCTTCGTTGTTGAGCTCATAGCCCAGGAACAACACTGTGTACTCTGCAATGTGTGATTTTGCAAAGTTAAATTTGTAACCGAAGTCCACAAACATAACAACGATGCGGTCAACGCAACACAGATACAGCCACAATTTGTCGTCTGTGGGATAAATATCATCAACATACGGGTTGATGCTGTCTAACAGGAGACTACACATGCGGCGAAGACGCCTGGGATGTTTTTGTAGCCGTGGCCAATCTTTTGAACTGTCTTTTTTTGCCGCCAAAAGTGAAGGCTGTCCATTGAGTACTAAGAGAGGACAGGTTATGGCCAAAAAAAGCCATTGGATATGTCAAGTGTGGTCTTAAACCTTTTTCTCACGAGACTAGCCACCAGGGCAGAACTGTGAGTATTCTGTCTTGTGCAGGTCTGACAATGAGAGTTCAAATGCCGATAATCCAAAACTAGGCGGTACGACCCATCAGGTTTGGTTACTGTGAAAAGAGGATTATTCATTGGTGACACACATGTTTCAATCACACCTTGATATTCCAATTGTTCAAGGATTTCTGCAACGGGAGCTTTCGCTTCCCGCCGCATGGGATATTGGGGTTGAGGCTGTGGCATAGACCGCAATGGAATCTCATGTCTGGGTGAAAGTTTGTCCCATTCGACCTGAGTACGGTACAAAGCCAGTGCAAGCACCTCAGCCCACTCTTCTGCAAAATTCTGAGCCTGCTCCTTCGGCACAGTGTGCGCGGAACTAGGGAGGATTACCTCCTCCCCTCTCGGAACGGCCAAAACGAAAGGTGGGGGCCAGTCCGCCTCCGCTAACAAAATGTCATATGTAGAGGTCAGATTTTCTACCCAAAATCCCTTTTATGTTACGTTTTATGTCACCTTCAATAAAAAGGACTATGTCATATAGCCTGTCAGGGGGAGCCACTCTAGTGTCAGCAGTTTCCACTGTGATAAAAGTGTCAGTTGCTGTCGCCTTGAGATATGGACGCAGTGCTTGCCGCACTACTGTAACCTCCCCGGTGCTGTCTAGCAGCGTTAGCGCCCATGTCAGAATCCGAAGCTGTGTTCTCACTATCCGTGGCATATCTTGCGGTTAAAGCAGCAACTTTCTTTTTCTGAAACTGAGGGCGTTGACATTGAACGTCATCCTGCTTGCCTTTACCTTCTGTCCGACGGGGCTGCTCACGTCCTTTTGGGGTACCCCGGCCTCTGTCGTGTTCTACTTTACTGGTTTGTGAGCAGGGTGATTCCTGCAAAGAACGAGGAGAACGTTGTTCGGTAACCTGAAAGCTATCAGGAGACTTGATTCTCTCGCGGTCGAGCAAATATTATGTGCGCTCAGTAGTCACAGGTATTGGTGATGCAGGACGCGACCCTTGTTTCTTTTGCTGCTTCCCCTGCTTTTGAGTTTTCCAATTTTGTTTAGGAAAAACTGGACGGTCATCTTTACTAGACTCAGCCGTCTGAGTTTGCGGTTGAGCTGCTGTTTTAGCAAAAGGCTTAACCCCAAACTATTGCGGCCAATGGTCTTATAAGCCTCCACAATAATTTTCGCAACTGCTGGGGTTTATCGGCTTCGGGGACATTGCACAAAGCATTTGACACCTGAAAGTTTACCGCATCTCCCTTGACGTTTGCAAGGATGAGATCGGTAATTACGTCAAACACTCTGACAAGTCTCATTCCCAACTCGACAGCCGCCTCCGAACCGTGTTGATCCTGAACAAGCTTGATCACGGAGGGCAGGACAGTCATAACGGTGTGCCGAAGCACTTCACATAGACTGCCGCCAATACTTTACCCCAGGTCTTAAAAATCGGGCGCCTCAGGCACCAAGTCTTTCTGCAAACTTATGGTCAGAATCCTGTGTTTTTCAACAGGAGTCGTATTAGGAATACTGCTTCCAGTTGGTCAAATTTCTAGGCAAGCCAAAAAAGCATCTCATCCTTATCCAGGGGGCGCTTGCCCATAACTTAATTAAACATGACGGGACTAATTTTTACCCGCCCGGTCCAACTAGTAGAGCTGCAGCTCCAGGTGCCCCCACCTGGATGTTGGGGCAAACGTATTGCACTAAAGCCCTATGTACCCCAACTATGGAGAAATAGAGTAATCGTAACTCACTTATAGCAACTGCTTGATAACGTGGATGCAGTGTGAACCCAGCCAAGACTGGCCAAGTGGCCCCAGGAATAGACAAGGGACATAACCAAACAGGCATTACAGGGTGGGGAAGGGCGCCATTAAAACAAACTTGATGCTGCCAAGCAGAAATCGGTATCTCCTGTGTCCTATATAGTGCATAAGCAGCAGGCACCGCTGTGTGTGAATACGTATGGAATGTACCATCATCCGCAGCAGGAAACGTAACCCAAGAGTAGAAAAGCTCAAATGGGAACGCAGCACTAACCACAAACAGCACTGCCATACCTTCAGCGGTAATTCTGTACTGCATCAAATGATTCCGGAGTGGTACCGGACTATGTAGAGGTATATCAATATCACCTATAAGGACATAGTATAGATAAGATAATTAATATAAATTGTAGCACTAATGGGTAGTAATTCTAAGTACGAACCTTTTGTCAATCTCAAGCTTGAAAGAACCTATAATTTATCCATATAGGTAGGTTAATCCATCACTGCTGTCAACCGGAATCAGGAGTGAAGGTGTAGTGGACTATTATAAGCACTAATCGAGTGTTCCGAATATAAGACCGAACGTTAGGTGCGTCATGTTGCAGCGATCCTGTGTAGGCACAGAATTGTGCGCAGGAAACCAGGACCTCAGTGACTTGTGGTGTACCTGAAACTCACCTCAGAACCCAGAACCCCTATTCAACTAGCATCAGTGTCTCATTAGCTCTCCGTCCTACAGCGAAGCTACCAATGATTAGACAACCCAGAACATGCAACTTAGGGTACTCTCAGGAATGGTGGGAATCAAGAACCCTCTTTCATTTTTATTCTCATATCAGTCCACAACGTGAGTAATCAGAGACACGGAAAAGATTAAAATGTTTCTTTTTATCTACGTGCTCTAAGATGCAGTATTTTTGCTAACATAAGCAGGCATATGATTAGAAATAATATGATCAGCATTGTTCCAATTCTGTAAAACACAAAGGGAGAAATCATGTTACAATGATAGAGGAAACAGGTCATATAGCGCCTTGTGAACCACCCTCCCCTGCTAGGAACTAGGTTTTATAATAATAGAATGTCTTTTAGGCTTAATTGAGAACCCCATACCACCAAGATCAGCAGAGGTGAATCACATCTCGCCTTGTGAACCACCCTCCCCTGCTAGGAACTAGGTTTTATAATAATAGAAGGTCTTTTAGGCTTAATAGGGAACCCCATACCTCCAAGATCAGCAGAGGTGAATCACATCTCAGGATCAGCAAAGCTCTCTGTGTCTGGAAAAGGTTTTTCTCCAAGTGCCCAAATCATGCATGCAGTGCAAAATTAAAGGCACTAGAATTTCAGTTGGGTGCAGCTGTGTGCAAGTTGTGACTAGAGCGTGGGCCGATCAACCTGAATAACAGCATACATTGTTATGGTGACCTTGAAGACTTCTGCACGCAGTGTACAGACTAAGGTCGCGGTGTAAGTCGAGGGATGTTAAAAGCAGACCGTTCTCATGTGGAAGTTTGGCAGCGATCACTGTTAGCATGAGCTGAAGCCATTTTGTTTCCGGCAGCTATTTTGATTGACCATATGCTCCTTCCGTCTTGGCTGTTGCCTACCCTGTGCTTTGCTAGAATAACTGTCTATACTTAGCTCCTTTAGCACTGCACATGCTCAGAAGAGTCTGTAGTTGCTCATGCACCTGTCTTAGTTTGTAAATGTCAGGCTGTTTCAACTGATGCTAGCAACTTCATTGCTCCTCCTACTTTGTTGACTGAGCATTTTCTGCATGTCTATAAATGTGAAAAACGATTCTTATGTGTACTTGTACTGCCGCCTTTTGAGCTCTTGTGTGGGTATAAAAGACCCACAGTCTCTGTACTCCTTGTGCTACCTCATATACTGCCTGAGGGTTTTGTATAGATTTAGTTCCACTCATGAGGTTTAATAAATTGTTCTTTTGATATTCTAACTTCCGTATCAATCTCTATTTATTGGTCTGAGGACTTGTGCACAAAGAAGGGTGAACCCCTAGCACCAGTAGGCCTTGGTGAGGTCTACTTCAACAAATTGGCGCCCGTCACGTGGGGCTCATCGGCAACTCAGAGGCCCGACGGAGTGGTCTTGACGGAGGATTGTAATCTCGCTACGGATGATCACTGCATGAGGCGACCCTTATTTTAGCAGGCCAAGGCGCTTATCTGGTTTTCCCGATATTGACCCTCCAGGTGGTGCCAGTCCTCGACTGAGATCCCTTCTGGCGTTCGTCATGCAGAGACCATTTGGTTGATTCAGAACTTGGCACTTGGAAGCTGGAGACTTTTGCTTGGTAAGGTCGTCTGATGCGACACTCGTTGTTTGTTTGTCCAAAATTTTGGAATTGTTTGGATATATATAAATTGCAATTTATATAGGTAGGTAATGAGGAGATTTTTCTCTAACTTTTGAAAATTTTAACGCCACACATTGTGTTAAGTGTCACTTGACGCATATCAATCAATCAATCAATCAAAAACCACTTTATTCGATTAATAAAAATCATAAAAGTATGCTATACAAATAAATGAAGCCAAATTTACATAAATTCATGATAAAAACAGTTAAAAAACTGTTTAAAAACGATTTCATTAAAATCAATTATTCACTATCATCATAACTTAATGCAACAGATAATGCGGCTCAGGCAAGTCCGCCAATCTAAGTTTCCTACAGCGAGTAGATGCAACAAGGAAATTAGCAACACTAAACATAATCACAGGATTTTCCATTAATTGTAAGTAATATAGTGCTGGCTTAGTTTGTACAAACCCCTTATCTTTTAATAATGGAAAAATAAACTTTTTCCTAACTCCTGTGTAGAAGCAACAAAAAAAGGTAAAGTGCATTGTATCTTGAAGAGAGTGGCTGTCACACTTACAGGGGGCAGCATCCTCAGTCCTACACCATCCTTTAATTTCACTTAATAACAGGTGGATCTGATTAAAACAAAACTTTGTTAATAACCAACGGTGGTAGGGGATCGTTACAGTAGTCAGGTACAATTGAATGGATAAGGACGAAATTAACAAGTAATGGGCCATTACCATAGGTTTTCTTAATTGTACTGATTCCCTCTCCTGCTCTCTGATCTTAATGAAGTTAGATTTGACCCAGAGTAAGTCAGCTTTTACCAGGCCCTCCGGGTTTGTGAAGATCTCTGGCCGCCCCAATTCCCTAGTTTTTGATTTAATGAAAGGCAACCACTGAATTTCCTTGGCTTTCTCTAATTTCATGCAGTCCCTTAGTATCTTGTGGTTCAGGGTAAGGTTAGGGTTCAACCAAGTTTTGATCCATAGTAAAATGGGGGCCATACTTATCAAATCTGAGATATACCCCATACCTAGCTCCAGATGGACCGCATAGGTAGCCGTTGATTGGGGAAGGGCTAGGAGGGCACGGAGAAATGTATTCTCCTCCTTCTGAATGGACTCAGATTGCTTATATCCCCATATTGCGGTCCCATAACTTGCAATTGATATTGTTTTTGCTTTGTAAATAGATAGAATTGCTTCACAGGGTTTACCCCCTAAGCGCTTAGCAAAGCCTAATATTGCAGCAGACGATCTTCTAACAGCATTTACTTTAGTGGCAATTTGGGGAACCCAGGTCCCTTTGTCATCAAACTGAACCCCCAAGTACATGAAAACTTTCACTCCAGAGATCGCACAGTCATTACAATAAAGTGTTTTAGTACTGTTCTTTCTCTAGCCCATCGACATGACATGGGATTTTCCATTATTAATCACTAGGTCCAGAGACCTCATAAACTCCCCAAAGGAGTTTAGTAGCCTTTGTAAACCCAGTGGTGTCCGTGCCAATAAAACGGCATTGTCTGCGTATAGGAGAACTGGGAGGGACGTTCCTCCGCATACGCGGTATGTCAAGTGTGGCCTTTGTCAGAGTTTCTTCTAGGGAATTTATATATAAGGTGAAAAGCATATGGGCAAATATGCACCCTTGGCGCACCCCTCTACCTGATTTAAACCTGGTAGTGCATTTGCCCTCCTGGGTCATCCTTATTGAAGCATACAGATCCCTGTGTAGCTCAGCCAGAAAGTACACCAATGGCCGATCAATCCCTAGGTTCAGGAGTATTGTCCACAGCCTTGACCTATTAACTAGGTCAAAGGCCGTGGACAAATCCATGAATCCCAGGAAGATTGAACCCTTAGCAGCGAACGTATATTTATTTATTATTAAATGTAAATTAAGGCACTGGTCCTCCGTTCCTCTGGCAGATCTAAACCCATACTGGGCATTAGATAAAATGTCTTTCTCAGAGACCCAATCTGCTATTTTGGCTAGGATAACTTTCCCTAAGATTTTAATAGAGGAGTCTAATAGAGATATGGGCCTATAGCACCTGAGGTCCCCCCTTTGGCCCTTTTTAAACACCGGGATGATGATTGAGTGGGACCATGAAACCGGCGACCCAGTTACGGCTGATGAATTAAAGACATTGGTTAAAATGTTGGCCCAATATTTGGGATGGGCCTTACACAGGTCCGAGGGCACACCATCGGGGCCGGGGGCCTTATGTCCAGCCGTACCCTCTATTGCCTTCCCAACCTCTTCTACGGAAAATGTCAATGGCAGACATGGAGGATCGGTAACGGGCACCTAAAAAATTTCATTCTCAATATTGCTACCGTAAATTGTTTTAAAATGGCTTAGCCAATCCTTCTCTGAGATATTAACTTCTAACTTACAGTTCTCTGAACCAGTGAACAGAGGATTATTAATGATGGTCCAAAACTTAGAGCTGTCCCTCAATGTTGCCTTATCCATCAGCGCTACCCAGGCCTCCTTTTTAATTTAATTTTTTCGTGCCTGTACTATGGATTTATACTCCTTCCTGAGCCGTGTGACTTGCAATTTGTCCTTAGGTGTCTTTTTAAGGGCCTTCAAGAGTATGTTATGAGCTCTAGAGCATTTATGGTCAAACCTAGATTTAACTGTAAGCTCTTTATCTACTTGATGACATATAGCTTCATAAGATGCTATTACGTCCACCCCGTTACTTGAAGGATCAGCGCATATATTAAGTTTAGCACCAACCTTCGTACTTATAGTGCTAAAAAAGTCTTCGGGGGTAACTTTATTCTATTTTAGCCTTCTCCCTTGGTCTTTTACATTTACATCAATTTCAGCTTCTTGAGTGGCTATTTTGTTAAAGAAGGAAATACCATTATCCAGCTCTAGTACTACCGGATTATGGTCACTGAAGGTAGAAAAAACAGCATTATAAAAAATTACAAAACTTAAGAGTCCCGAAGATAAGAATATATAATCTATTATCGATTCACTATCCCTAGCTCTATATGTTACGACACAGTCACTCCTGTCAAAAAACCCAGGCTCGTACAAATCCGTGTTTGAGAGGAGGTCCTCCATGGCTTCCCCCTTAGAGCTATGTTCAAAATGTTGGGGAAATGAATTAACGGGACCTTCGCTATCCCCGTACTGGCAGTTTAAATTACATAAATGAACATTGAAGTCCCCCATCACGATATAGTGAACAAAAGTGGTTTGATTTTCCTTATATATTGTTAAAAAATTTGACAATGAAGAAACGTGCTCGTTTGGGCACTCACCTTGCATGGAGTTGTAAAAATTAATAAGTAATAATTTAATGTTATCTGGCAGGCAAACTTCCACTATTAGGAAATTAGGGGAAAAAGAATCCATCATTTTTGCTGTGCCTGCTATATTTACTGAGACCAAAAGCACACAACCCCCTCTATCTCTCCCTGCTGTTGAGATACAAGCTGGTACAAAATATGATGTTTACCCAGTAACCCAGAAGTCACACTCTCTATCCCAAGTCTCCTGCAGGGTTACAATGTCATACTGTTTGACAAATTTTAACCAGACATTATCGTCCCTTTTTGCACGTAGCCCTGCAATGTTCCAACTTATCAATTTGACCCTCTCCCCCGTCCTCTCTGCATCACTTGGTATATTTTGTGGTATAAATTGAGGCACACTAGTGGGGCCAACCAGTCAATCGATCTCCCCCACCTAGGACAAAGGGGAAAATCGGTTGGATATGGCCAGACCCTCCCTGTTCGCCTCACGATATACATTGTGAGGCTTAGGAAGTAATCCCGATTTTTGGGTTCTCCAGCTGGGTTGATGCTCTCTAGCCGATTTGGCGGGGATGCTTTGAGTGGGCCACAATAAATCCTGACCACTCCGAACCTGATGTACTTTTTCACCAGTATTACCTGGTCTAACAAGAGGATAGAAAAATCCCAACGGCATAGCTCTAATACCTTCACCATGCTTATTTTTGATGCATCCCACAAAAGTCGTATCGCCTCGTCAGAATTGTTAAAATTCACATTGAGGCAATCCCCCTTCATATGTTTTTTGTGCGACCCAGCCACCCCACCCGTCTGCCCATAATAATGCTAGAGGATATTTCTTTATCCCCCGTGCAATTTTCATTGCACCAGTTCTTTATGTTTTTTAGGAGAGTTTCTGATGATTCTACCTCCCCAACTACCAATGGGGGGACATTAACTATTATTGCGACAAAGGGGGTGGCTTTAGGTGGGAGGTTAATGGTAGGTTGGGGTACCAAGACTTTATCCCTTATGGGTTCCTTCCTATTCTTCAGGTCCCTCGTAAGTGTAGTTGTGCTCTTGGGGCCTGATCCCCCCAACGAGCCCTCGATACTAATTTCTTCCCGGGGAGAGGGTGTAATTAGAGGGAGTGGTACTGGGCTCTTTATTTTGGTTGAAAATGATAGTAAGCGCACGTTCCACCCCCCCCCCCTCCCCCCCCCCCCCCCCTTCGATCCGGGGCTTTTTGGGCCATGGGAATTGTCGGGAGAGAGCCTTCGCTTTGAGTAGGGGTTTGTTCCCTCGCTAGCAGAAAAGCATTTAAGCGCTCACATTTCTTTAATATTCCCGCAACACATTCATTCAAAGTATCAATTATGTCTTTGGCAATCATTGTCAGTGTAGATTCCAATTTTCTAGATATAATGTTCTCCACCATGTCCCTGATAGTAACTTCTAGTTTACTCAGTATTATCGTTCCTTTTTTTACCGGAGTTTCATTAGACCGCTTCGACTTCTTATACTGTCTCTATCCATTTTTCTTTACAATGTTTTTCCCATCCCCTTCAGGCCCAGTCATCAGCACAGTATTAGCAGGATTGTCCGGATTATCAGGGTTATCAGACTTATCCGGATCATGGCCAGATGAGGCAATATAGTCAGATGATGGGGTGGACTTTGGTGGCTCAATTACAATCCGAGGCTCCAGGGGGACATGGCTGGAAGATAAACTAACGTGAACGGGCAGACCCAGCATCTGGGTGTTGTTATCATCCAAGCCCAATTCTCTTTCAGTGTTTGCAATTTCAGTATTTAGTACCCCTACGGCTGATGTTAAACAAGATATGATATTGGCCGAGTTACGAGGTACTTTCACCTTAGATGATTGAAGTTTACGCTTACCCATATTGCTTCGTGGATGTAAGGGGGGTGGCCCGTCCCATCCCGTCCCTCGTCGTCCCCGGATGGCCACAGACGCCCTCTGCCTGGGCTCCGCCCGGCGCCGCCCGCGCGGTGGAGGGAGCTGCCGTTGTTTAAGCGCCTCCGGGCTCGCTCTGGCGGAAGTGGGCGGTGGTGTTCCCGTGGCAGGCTGGGAGCTGTAGTCTCCCCCCTCAGCGGCCGAGCGATGGAACCAGCACGGCGGCGCGGGAAACTAACAGCGTCAGGGCCCCAGCGATGTCTGTGTCTGGAGAGCTGAGGTGAGGCTTGTGGCTGCCCCTTGCAGGTATCGAAAATGCCCCCCACTTGACGTATAATATTGTATATGCTACAATATTTTTGGCATGCTTGTTTCAAGCACACTTCGTAGAATGTGTTGCTTTTTTGGAGGTACCAATATGGATCTAGAGCAGAATCAGCCGGCTCCCCCAGAGGGGACACCAAATAGGGATATGTACATTAAAAACTGTATTTCTTCTATAATGTATAGTGCACTATGGAATAAATAAACTAGCAAGGATCCTGAGTTGCGATGGCCTATAAATGGGTCATTTGATCTTAGTAAAATTCAGTATGTGTAACAATGTGTGTTTAAGTGCAAAAGTAGATGAGATATGTTTGACTGTGAATGAATGAGGGAGAAAGAAGCGCGTGAACGAGTGAGAAGAGAGCAAGCTTTAGCAGAAAAAAAACAGCGCAAAAATATCTATGGAAAAGCGCTGGGGATGAAAAATAGAGAAATGAAGGAGATAAAAGAGAGAGAGGATAGGGAGCGTTGTTACAGGTAAATAGCCAATACCCTGTCCAGCGCCCCCTTTATCCTCTACTTAATAAACCGCAGGACGATTCCATTGTATTAGATTCTCTCCGTACTTTTCCTTCTGCCCCCGAGGTTCATTCTGGTGATGGCAAGTCTCTCTCAGATCAGGAAAAAACAGAATCAGATGCTAACCGACAGACTCGCTCTTTTCTGACCGCTGACCGTGCAGCCACTCTTAGGTCTATTGCCCGAAAAGCAGCTTGTGGTGACACTTCTGCTTCAAATCTTGTAGCTCTATTTCAGCAATGGCCGGAGTCAGAGCAGTTATATTTTACAGGGAGGTTTACTGGAGAAGTAATTGAATGGTTTAGAAAGCATTCCACAAAAATTAGAGCCTGTTCATATATAAAATGATCATAAACAGTTGAATGACAGTCTTTCTCCCTTCCCAGGTGGCTGATTTAATTAGACGTGTGGTTAAACTGCAAACTGATGCACTCCGTTTGCGAGAGGAGAAAAAGAAAGCTGCTACAGTTGCACAAACAGTTCAGACCGCCGTGCTGCAGCATGGCAATCCAGGGACAGATAAGGATGTTGTAGTTCATGGGAAACCAATGCGGGAAGCTGCGCCCTTGTATGTCCCTCCTAGGGGTGCGGGAACGGATGACAATAAAAGTTCAGCTGATGCAAAGGGATATTTTATTTATAATTGGGTCTATACTCCTTGGAGTAGAGCGGATGTCATGGCTCTTAAAGCTGCTTTGCCTGATCCGCCGAAAAATCAGGCCACTTTTTATGAAGAAGTTGAAGGAGCTATAAGTTCTTGTACGATGACTTTGTCTGATATTGATATGTTTTTTGCGCTTATTCTACCCCCTGATATGTGGAGATCTATTTGTAAAGTAGATGATCATACAGCTTTTGGAGAGATTTGGAAGGAACTAGAGAGGATAGATGCAGAAAGGGAACCCGCTTAGAAACCACAACAAGAAATTTTAGATCTTCCAAAGCTTATAATAAATACATTGAAAACTCTCATTCCTCCTAAAAAGATAAGATTGGACTGTGTTAGCATCCTGTGACCAAAAGGCAGACAAATCGGTCTCTGACTTCTTTACACGTTTTGAGGAGACATTCCACAACTTTAGTGGCCAGTCATTGACAGATGACATGGCAGGCATCTGTTTGTCGATAAATTTGTCGCAAACATGTTGCCAGGAATAGCTAGTCGCCTAAAGGCCAGCGAAAGTTCCTGGGCTACGTCTTCCCCAGTCTCTCTTTTGACTATGGCTCACTATTATGAACATCAGGAATTGGAAGCTAAGGGCAACGAGGAAAAAAAGGCTAAGGACTTAAAAACAAAGGTTATGTTAGCTCAGTTATGGTTCATCCTATAGAGGTAGTGGCAGAGGCGGACGTGCAATGTATCGCCCTGGCACACTCTCTTACCCCCGAGCTACTCTGTCTTTTGATCAGTGCGCTTATTGTAGGGAGATTGTACATTGAGCTGTTGAATGCCCACGTTTGTGCACTCAACACTATCAGCGTGGTCGAGGACAAATGAGAAGCCGCCCAGGGAATTCAGGACATAGGGGAGGTATGGATGGACGGTTGTGCTATCGATTTTGTCCCCGGGCTCTAAAAAGCCATGGCAAATAACATCTGAGAGTGAAGCCGTGGAATTTCTCCTTTGTAACAACCTGAGGCGGGTGAAATGGGATAGGATTGTAACTAATGCAAATTCCCACACACAAATGAAGGCAGCTGTAGAGAGTACCCTAGTAGATTGACAGCACATGAAAAATGTAATGCTACAATCATAAAAGCTCATGATGAATTGTTTGCAAAAATCAATTCTTTTTTTAAAAAGACATATAAACCAAATGATAAAGGACCAGTTAGGCAGGACAGATGGTATAACAAAAGCTGCAGAGAGGTATATAGGCAGTTGTTCACAGCCATTAAATTAAAAGATATGGGTAGAATAAGAAATGCTCGAACCCTCTGCAAAACCACCTTAGTAACAGCAAAAAGGGATTGGGATGAACAAAGATGGTTAGAGCTCCTACAGGATAGTAAGGGAAAAACATGCAGCGTTTTGGGAATTTGGTTAAATGGGGGAATGTTGGGTCAGGGCAAAAGCCATGTAACCATGTTGCCCAGGCCACGTGGGTCTCCCTTTTTGAGGAGCAATTCACTGCTAAAGATGGTGATGACACCGATTTTTTAATTCCCAAGGTTGACCAGCCTCTGTTATTTCTCCAACAAGAGGTGGAGAATGCTCTGAAGGCAGTACCTAGGGGGAGAGCACCAGGGTTAGATCGCATCCCAGCTGATCTGTTTGTTCATGATAAAGAGAACTGGGTACAGTATCTTTTTTTTGGTTATCAAATGCTATTGCAAATGGAGCCCCCATCCCAGAATCTTGGCATAGTGCTGAAATACTACCAATTTATAAAAAAGGGGATCGCTCCTGTCCGAGTAACTAGAGGTCGATTAGCCTTATTGATTCTATTCAAAAGATTACCGCAAGGCTAGTGTTGAGTCGGATACAGGATTGGATTGAAACCAAAGACATACTATCTCCCCTCCATGCAGGATTTTGTTCCAATACAAGCACCATTGACCAAGTTTTCCGGTTTTTATTAATTTATTGGCGCACTGTTGTAATAGCAGGTGGCACCATTTATGCCGCTTTGTTGACCTTAAGTCAGCATTTGATATGGTACCGCGAATGACGCTATAGGAAGTATTGCATCACCTTGGGATGCCAGCAGAACTTTTATCTATGGTAGTGCGATTGCACAAGGACATTTTCGCACAAGTCTGATGAGGCTCCCAGGGAGAAGTAACCCCACGATTTCCAGTCTCCAAAGGGGTGCAGCAAGGGTGTGTCCTATCCCCAACCTTATTTTCATTATTTAATAATGGGGTTGTAAATTATTTTCTTACACACCTGACAGACGCTCCTTCCCTTGCTGGCACTAAAGTACTGTTACTCATGTTTGGGGACGACACCTTGATTATATCAAAGACACAAGCAGGGTTAGATAGGGTACTCAGGTGATTTGAGGTGTTTTGCCAAGATCACAATTTAGTGATTAACGTGGATAAGACTAAATGTATGGTCTTGCACAAGCAGAATGCAGTCAAAGGGAGTGTAGCCATGAACGGGAAGCAATTAAAACAGACAGACCTGTTTACATACTTAGGGATTACCCTGAGCAGAAAATTAAACTGGATGCCCCACATAGACCTCATGGCCTTTAAACACAGCCAACTAGCTGGGATCTTATTAAAATAACTCCGTCTTTCTCAAACCGAGCCTATAGGTCCAGCAATTAAGATTTATAACATCAAGATCAGGTCCTCCATAATGTATTATGCAGAACCTTTGGGTTTCAATGACCTTTCTTCCCTGATACTAGCCCAGAACAAATTTGAGACTCCACTAACACCTTTGTTGTCCAACTTGGGCTGTAATCTGCTGGTGAAGGAAGTACTATTCAGACCAGTATGGGCATGGGTCATTTGTGGGAAGACCCGGTTGGTAATCAGTTTCCATCAAAAAAAGAATTTAAGGAGGCTTACTGGTCTATGGTTAAGGCAGAGCATATACACTCCACAAAAGTTAATTCACTGACTGGCCTATTTTTGGAGCATAAGTGCTCCCAAATATGAAAACTTTTGGGATCTTATAACTATACCCAGTGATAGGAGATTATATTTCCAATTTAGGGTAGGCAGCCCGCTGGTTAACTTTTTCACTACAAAATGGTCTACTACGTGTAATAGTAAATGTTTGTACTGTAAAGAGCAGGATGAAACAGTACATCATATCCTATTTGCTTGCCCAATATATAAAATCCCCCGTAAAAAATGGTTAAAACCAATCTGCTCCAAAATGGGTACTCGGTCGAGCTCTATAGCTTTGCGCATCCTTATGACCAACACTAATGAGCTAATGGTAATAACTATTGCTAAATTCTTAAGTTGGTCTTGGAGAATTCGTGCAAACTTTTCTAAAAATCCGTCTACAGGGGCCACAGTTAATACTGAGAAAGACTCATCCCCTGTTAGGGATTTAGCATGATTAAGCTGAAGTTTGTGAAATGACAAAAAGGAACAGTTGATTTTATATATATATATATATATATATATATATATATATATATATATATATACAACGTAGTTTTGGCAAGAAAACAAGCCACAGTTCACGGCGGGCAACACGGCAGGGATTGCCACTCCCACAAATACCAACGTAATCCAGTAATGGAAAAATAAATGAATCCACTGGAGCCATGGCCACAATTCATAAACGGTCTTTTATTTTAGGCTCTCGGGTAGACCCGACGCGTTTCGCAGTTACCTCACTGCTTTCTCAAGGGTGATTCAATAAAGTGCAATACACACATTTAAAGGTGCAGGGTTCCAACTTAATAAACATAGTAAAAATACTTCCGTTTTTTAGTTTCAAGCAGAGTAAACACAAATAATTTTCACATTGCCCTTAAATTCATTGTAGCCATTCCTTATCAATAATAGTCACTTTTTGAATATAGCCCCAGTGGGCTAGTATCATAAGTTCTAATGATAACATATCAGAAAAACATTCCTTGTAGCACCTTGATTTACATATTTCAAATTTTCAAAATTATAACATTTGGGCTTTTAATATAAAGTCTCTTAGTGATGTAGCTCTAGTGAGCATATATTCCCAGCCTCTGGGCAAAACATCTTTGGAAGTTACGTCTTTTGTCTGCAAAGAAACAAACGGAAAACTGACTTTAAAACTAGTTCGAACCCTCAGTGTCCAAAATATAAACTTAAGACTTTAAAATCAAACAAAGATATGCAGTAAGCAGGAGGTTAGGATACAGAGCATGATTCATCTCAGGTGTATAGAAATTTCATTGTCCACATTTAAACCATAAGGAATCACGGTGTTATATTTTATAATTATCTTTGACTCTAGTTTCCTTAATTCTAGTGTGCGGTTCCCTCCTCTCTCTCTCAAGAGTATTGTGTCAAGCACACAGAATTTAAGCAGGCTTGGGTTTTGGTTGTGTTTTTCAAAAAAGTGTCGAGCAACCGGGTACTGCTTGTCATTTTTACTGATTGCGGGCAGATGTTCTAAGATGCGCAATTTGGCCTTTTTGATCGTACTGCCTATATAACATAAATCACATGGGCATCTCAAGGCATAAATGGCAAATTCTGTATCACAGGATAGGTGTTTCAATATTTGAAATGCAGCAAAATCTTTGTTTAGTTTTATTGTTTTGCAGTTATGGCTATAACGGCAGGCTTTACACTTAGAACATGTAAAGAAACCTTGTACTGGGTTTCTTTTCTTGGTTTCTCTGATCTCACTTGTCATAAGTATATCCTTCAATGATTTGTTACGTCTAAATGTTATAGATGGCTCAACAGACAAGTTCTCTTTCAAATCTTCATCAGTTCTAAGAACCTCCCAAAACTTCCTTAGACTCCTACGTACCTCCCATGCCTGGTTGTGGTATGTAGTAATGAATCTCATCCTATTGTCACTAGACAATTCTTTCTCTTTGTGAATGAGCAGATCCTCTCTCTTCACTAGGGCAACTTTATCAACTGCTGTTTGGATAGTTGAACAGCTGTATCCCCTCTCCTTGAATCTAAATATCATCAATTGCTGTTCTGTTTCAAAATCCCCGGACAAGTTGCAGTTGCGTTTGGCACGCAGCAATTCACCGTAGGGGATACTATTGATAAGGTTTTTAGGATGACAACTCTGGGCTAGCAATAAACTATTGCCAGCTGTCTTTTTTCGATACAATTTACTACAAATCGTGTTATTGACAATATTCAATTCTAGATCAAGGAATTCAATTTTCTTCTTACTCATTTGATGAAGATTTGAAAGAGAACTTGTCTGTAGAGCCATCTATAACATTTAGACGTAACAAATCATTGAAGGATATACTTATGACAAGTGAGATCAGAGAAACCAAGAAAAGAAACCCAGTACAAGGTTTCTTTACATGTTCTAAGTGTAAAGCCTGCCGTTATAGCCATAACTGCAAAACAATAAAACTAAACAAAGATTTTGCTGCATTTCAAATATTGAAACACCTATCCTGTGATACAGAATTTGCCATTTATGCCTTGAAATGCCCATATGATTTATGTTATATAGGCAGTACGATCAAAAAGGCCAAATTGCGCATCTTAGAACATCTGCGGGCAATCAGTAAAAATGACAAGCAGTACCCGGTTGCTCGACACTTTTTTGAAAAACACAACCAAAACCCAAGCCTGCTTAAATTCTGTGTGCTTGACACAATACCCTTGAGAGAGAGAGGAGGGAACCGCACACTAGAATTAAGGAAACTAGAGTCAAAGATAATTATAAAATATAACACCGTGATTCCTTATGGTTTAAATGTGGACAATGAAATTTCTATACACCTGAGATGAATCCTGCTCTGTATCCTAACCTCCTGCTTACTGCATATCTTTGTTTGATTTTAAAGTCTTAAGTTTATATTTTGGACACTGAGGGTTCGAACTAGTTTTAAAGTCAGTTTTCCGTTTGTTTCTTTGCAGACAAAAGACGTAACTTCCAAAGATGTTTTGCCCAGAGGCTGGGAATATTTGCTCACTAGAGCTACATCACTAAGAGACTTTATATTGAAAGCCCAAATGTTATAATTTTGAAAATTTGAAATATGTAAATCGAGGTGCTACAAGGAATGTGTTTCTGATATGTTATCATTAGAACTTATGATATTAGCCCACTGGGGCTATATTCAAAAAGTGACTATTATTGATAAGGAATGGCTACAATGAATTTAAGGGCAATGTGAAAATTATTTGTGTTTACTCTGCTTGAAACTAAAAAACTGAAGTATTTTTACTATGTTTATTAAGTTGGAACCCTGCACCTTTAAATGTGTGTATTGCACTTTATTGAATCACCCTTGTCAAAGCAGTGAGGTAACTGCGAAACGCGTCGGGTCTACCCGAGAGCCTAAAATAAAAAACCGTTTATGAATTGTGGCCATGGCTCCAGTGGATTCATTTATTTTTCCATAACTGGATTACGTTGGTATATATATATATATATATATATATATATATATATATATATATATATATATATATATACACATATTTTTTATTATTTTTAATGGTCAATTTTTTTTGCGTCATATGATAAAGTCCCCCGTGAGGGACGAAACGCGTCATGGCTGTTGCTTCATGTTGGGAACAATAAAATAATAGCAACTGACAAAATTTGATGGTCTGCGCTCTTTATTGGTGCTTCCAAAACAACAGCCGAATGAGAAGGAGTTCATATGTGTGTGTGTATATATATATATATATATATATATATATATATATATATATATATATATATGTATATATATATATATATATATGTATTCTCGCTCCAAGGTTGTCCACCATTGAGTAGCACACGAGCAGCAGCTTAATTTATGCGTAGGTGAGGACGGGAATCCGCTTGCAGATGCCGCTCCGTAATGGATCTGCCCGACGCGTTTCGAAGCTCCATATGCTTCTCTTCAGGGGCTTTAACGTAAGCGGCGTGCATGACCGCCAACCAACTTCTCCATTTTCCATATGCCACACCCACCATTGGGAGGCTCAGATGAGACTGTGCGTTATGGGAAGTATGGTGTGGAAAGCACAAATCAAGTCCTGTATGGACCCCGCAAGAGTGCCCGTCCTCGATTCCATGTACGGCTGCTGCTTCACTGCCGTGACCCCCAAGGCTCGCGGGGTGGTGCCTGCTCTGCGGCTGGACAGCCACATGTATATTCTCGCTCCAAGGTTGTCCACCATTGAGTAGCACATGAGCAGCAGCTTAATTTATGCGTAGGTGAGGACGGGAATCTGCTTGCAGATGCCGCTCCGTAATGGATCTGCCCGACGCGTTTCGAAGCTCCATATGCTTCTCTTCAGGGGCTTTAACGTAAGCGGCGTGCATGACCGCCAACCAACTTCTACATTTTCCATATGCCACACCCACCATTGGGAGGCTCAGATGAGACTGTGCGTTATGGGAAGTATGGTGTGGAAAGCACAAATCAAGTATGCCGTGGGGGTCACGGCAGTGAAGCAGCAGCTGTATATGGAATCGAGGACGGGCACTCTTGCGGGGTCCATACAGGGCTTGATTTGTGCTTTCTACACCATACTTCCCATAACGCACAGTCTCATCTGAGCCTCCCAATGGTGGGTGTGGCATATGGAAAATGGAGAAGGTGGTTGGCGGTCATGCACGCCGCTTACGTTAAAGCCCCTGAAGAGAAGCATATGGAGCTTTGAAACGCGTCGGGCAGATCCATTACGGAGCGGCATCTGCAAGCGGATTCCCGTCCTCACCTACGCATAAATTAAGCTGCTATTCGTGTGCTACTCAATGGTGGACAACCTTGGAGCGAGAATATACATGCGGCCGTCCAGCCGCAGAGCAGGCACCACCCCGCTAGCCTTGGGGGTCACGGCAGTGAAGCAGCAGCCGTACATGGAATCGAGGACGGGCACTCTTGCGGGGTCCATACAGGACTTGATTTGTGCTTTCCACACCATACTTCCCATAACGCACAGTCTCATCTGAGCCTCCCAATGGTGGGTGAGGCATATGGAAAATGGAGAAGTTGGTTGGCGGTCATGCACACCCCTTACGTTAAAGCCCCTGAAGAGAAGCATATGGAGCTTCGAAACGCGTCGGGCAGATCCATTACGGAGCGGCATCTGCAAGCGGATTCCCGTCCTCACCTACGCATAAATTAAGCTGCTACTCGTGTGCTACTCAATGGTGGACAACCTTGGAGCGAGAATATACATGCGGCCGTCCAGCCGCAGAGCAGGCACCACCCCGCTAGCCTTGGGGGTCACGGCAGTGAAGCAGCAGCCGTACATTCAATCGAGGACGGGCACTCTTGCGGGGTCCATACAGGACTTGATTTGTGCTTTCCACACCATATTTCCCATAACGCACAGTATCATCTGAGCCTCCCAATGGTGGGTGTGGCATATGGAAAATGGAGAAGTTGGTTGGCGGTCATGCACGACGCTTACGTTAAAGCCCCTGAAGAGAAGCATATGGAGCTTTGAAACGCGTCGGGCAGATCCATTACGGAGCGGCATCTGCAAGCGGATTCCCGTCCTCACCTACGCATAAATTAAGCTGCTGCTCGTGTGCTACTCAATGGTGGACAACCTTGGAGCGAGAATATATATATATATATATATATATATATATATATATATATATATATATATTTTTTTTTTTTTTTTTTTTAATTAGTTTTATTGGTCAATGTTTAATTTGTACAGTGTTTATGAGTTGTTAATCCATTCACTGGAATTGTTGATGACAAAAAGTGATTTTAAATAATTTTTGGTATCATTGGACACTGTATTTTATGGTAAATGGCTTTTATGATTGATTTAATCGAAATAAAGCTTAAATTGAATTGAATGGAGGTATGGATGATCGCACTAGGTTTGAAGCTGTTGAGCATACTCTGAATTCTTCTAATACTTTTGATAGATGAAATCAATATCAAATGTCTGATTATTCGACTTCTGATTTGAAGGATTCTGCTTATGCACAGGAATGTCTAGGATGGGATAAGGAATCAGTTGAAGTCCCAGTAGATCAGCAGGGTCCTTATGTTAACGCACATGTTTTGGGTTCTACTGATCGGTTTTTGGTTGACACTGGAGCTACTTGTACTGCCCTGTCTAAACAATTGGTTCCAAGGGCTCCCCTGTATGGCTTTACAATCGCATCGAAAAGATTCGATGGGACACCTTCCCTTAGCCCATTGTCACAAACACTTGCAATAAAATGTTCTGCTGCATGCCCATTTTTGCTCTTCCCTTACACACCGGAAAATATTCTGGGTCTCGATATGCTCAAGCATTTTCGAGCTACGATACCTTGTTCCCCAGAAGGCGTGCGTGTCATTTTGAAGGATAACTATCACATGGTTGAGAAATCTTATCTCATTAGAGAAGATATTGCTTTGGCATCACTTCCTAGTACTTTGTGGGCTACATCAGATTCCGATTTGGGGCAATTGGTTATTCCACTAGTTCATATTCAACTGAAGGAAGGCGCTTGATTACCTCGACTGCCTCAATATAAAATTTCTCGAGAAGGTGAGGAGGCACTCATACGCATTGTTCAAGATTTGCTTGGAGTAGGAGTTGTGGAAGAAGTCCCCTACAATATTTGCAATAGCCCTATCCTTCCCATACTGAAGAAAGGCACTGATACTAAAATCCACAGGTTTATCATTGATTTGCGAGAGGTTAATAAGATTGTAGTGCCCCAATACCCGGTAGTCTCTGACATCACAACACTCCTTACCATGGTTCCTCCGACTGCGACTACCTTTTCTTTGATTGATTTGAAGAATGCCTTCTTCTCAATCCCTATTCATCCTGACAGCCGATATTTGTTCGGCTTCACTTTGAATAATCGATCCTTCAGATTTTGTAGAGCTCCACAGGGGTATACAGAGGGTCCTAGTATTTACAGCCAAGTATTGAAAAGGCATCTTGATTCTTTCCCTGTGCCAACAGGGGTGCCTCTCATACAATATGTTGATGACATCTTGTTGGCGGCTGATACCTCTGAACAGTGAGAAGAAAGAACACTGTCATTGCTTTCATTTCTTGCATCACAAAATCACAAGGTTCCTCAGAAGAAATTGCAATATTGTAGACAGAAGGTTACCTATTTAGGTCACCTCCTGTCTATGGAGGGACGTGCACTCACACCAGATCGCATTCAAGCTGTCTTAGACACTCCTGTGCCCCGCACTCAGAAAGATGTTCGTGCATTCATTGGTCTTACTTCTTTCTGTAGGCAGTGGATCTCTAGCTTCTCACATATTGTTAAACCCTTGTTGGCCCTTCTTACTTAAAACACTCCAATATCCCTTCCATGGACGACTGAATGCCAGAATGCTTTCCAGCAGTTGCGTCATGTTCAGCACCAGTATTAGGTACTCCAGACTACACTAAGGCTTTCATGCTCTATGTACACGAGAGGAAACGATTTATAACAACAGGCGATTCCATACACCCTATCGGTGAGGCCGTTAAGAGACAATCGCACTGCTTTTTATATTGATCAGCACAACCTGCAGTGGGCACAACACAGCAATATTTAACTTCCTGTGCAGAGCAGAATGAGTATTTGAGTATTCAGAATTTAAAATAAAGCACATACATGAGAAACGCTTAGGTGATTCACTGCATAAATAGCTGAAATAAATGCACGATTAATATACAACAAAGACTGAATACATTAAGAATCTAGTGGTTACAAAGATCACAAGGGAAGACGATAAGAGTGAAGCTATTCTGGGGACAGATAGCTGACTTTTGAGGATGGCTTTCAATGGTGGACGTGCAGCACACTGACACGACAGAGTGAGATTATCCACTCGTAAGGTAATTTTGCCACTGATCAAACTACAAAATCTGTAGCAAATCTGCACAATGTAGCAGCAGTAACCTGGTCACACACTAAAGGAGACATGGAAATACACTCAAGAGTGCAGTCATCACACAAACAGATAGCCCCTGCTTTCTTGGGAAGTACAACTAGAAAAGGTGGTCATCCTAAAGTCACATAACAGGGAAGGAGTTCTGATTTCATTAAAGCAGTTCATGAAGGGGTAGGTGCAGCCCACAAAGGAGTCTCAGCTACTCTGCTTATATTACAGGAAAGCAAATGGTAGCCATTAATGTCCAAATTAACTCAGCAGTATAGGCTACAGTGATCTGTAGATAAATAAAACCTCAGACAACAGGGAGATCCCTATAATCCCCTCTTGTGAAAGGAGCACGGCCATTTTAAATCATTTACCTTAAACACGTAGGTTTGCTCGGAACAATAAATAAATACAAATGCATGTTGATAGTTGTAGTTTCCAGTAGTTGCTTTATGAAGATGTAGCCAAAGATCCAGATCATGGTTTGCGCAGTCGCAAAAGACGTGTACGTAGTAGCAATTGGTGAAGTGTGTACCTCTCACTGAGATCAAGGGCCGGATTTTACTTTCAAAGTCTAAGAACAAGATATTTTTAGGTGAAAGTTCACCTTCAATTCTTGCTTCTCTTTAGGCTCAGTACAAACAGGTCAGAAGAGAAAGCCACTAGTATGATTAAACAAGCCTTGACAGTGAAGGTCTTAAGTAATGGAAAACCATAGCTAAACAACCTATACTACACACAGAGAGCTTTAAATCCTACACCAAGGTATGTCCTGTAAAACCGCAAGCATTATGAAATGGTGTTCAGCCCAAAGATGTATATGCCAGATGTTTAAGGAAGAGAGAATCCTCATTACTAGTCACTCCTCGATATGTTAATGGGTTTTGAGATTACATGTCAAAGGTTGAGTGAAGCACCAGTGGCTGCAGTCCCATCAATGTGTGGTGGTTACTCAAGGATGGATAACTTGTGGGTGAAGAGCATTTGGTCCCACCAAGAGAGAACCCATACCAGTTATAACAAAAGAGGGAACAGGAAAGGTGGTTATACCACTGTTGTCCAGAAGAATAAAAGAATAAGAGACAGGTGGCAATTAAGTGGGTTAAGCTGTACCATGTGGCCTATACTGTGGAGCCAACCAGTGCAGATGTCAGATATTGAGAACTATGATAACATCACAAATTGTGTCACAGTTGTAACACCGTCAATGAAGAGTAACCAAATCCAAGCAGTAAACAATGAATAATAGAACATACAGTGGCAACAACAGCTACATCATCATGAGATGGCTTGAGTTTAGGCGTGCCATGGAGTTTTATCCAGAGCATCAATGAACTCCTGTCCAGACAGCATTGCCATTGATGCCATTCATGATTTGGCTGACTGTGATTGTGTTGCTAAACCAAATGGAACACAGTGAATATATTCCAGAAATCGAATATTCCCACTGAGTAACAATGAAGCTTGGTAAACAAGAAGGGTTACATACAGTTTCTAGAAGTGTGTCAAATAAGTCTGGGGTCAAAATGATAGCTTCTCCACTGCAAGATGGATTCTACTGGGAGAATTTGGGCTACCAAATCCTGATACCAACTGAGACTGTACACGTCCCATATACAATTTGCCTGAATCTAGATGACATCTTATCACCAGCACTTTTAGCCATTGACTTGCAAAGGAACATCATAATGGCCTTTCTAGCACACCCACAATCCTATACTTCTAGGTACAATGCAGACCCCCATCTTACTATGAATAATTACAAATAAGGTCATAATCGATGTGCTAAATAGTTGTACAAGAATGGTCTTTCCTCACAATTAGTGGGAGCAGTCGGCTGTGCTGATATGGGGGGGGAGACAATGATTTTGCATAGTTCTACAATAATGGTCTTTCCACACTATTAGTGGGAGCAGTGTGCTGTGTTACCACCTACACCAGTTGCTCTGTTTGCTCCCTTCAGTTGCCACATTTGCTGTGGAATGGTTCTTTAGGCCCGCCCCTCTCCATTCACTCGGTTAGAGGCTTTCGTGCCTAGTGCTGTTTGTGTAGTTCTTGATTGTTTCACTGGTGGTGGGTGAGATTTGGAGGGGATCCCTCAAGTTCAGTCTGGGATCTTGGGGCTCATCTTTTCTGTTCCCTCTTGTTTCTTTTGGGCCTCGGTCATTGTTTATGCAGCTGTTTGCAAATTTGGAGCTGCTGGTTACTACTGTGCAGAGAGCTGCACAGACGTAATGTGAGTGGCGGCATTGCCGTCACGTGACTGGAGGCGCGTTGATCAGGTGACGGAGGGACCGTCTGTTTTTATTGCATCCTACTTTACCTAGAAGCTTGCCTTAATTTCCCTTTCCTGTTCGGAAGGAATCCAGAAGTCTGCTGCACCACCTTGATTGCCTGCCTTCTCTGCTGGGTCCCATTCTTCCTGGGCGGCCCAACAGTGTACTGTTCCCTGCTGTATGGACCAGTCTGCCTTGTTTGAGGTTACTTCTTACTCCCTCTGGACTATCAACAGCTAGTCAACCCCTGTATGTAAACCCTGTTCGCAGCCCCTTCCTAGTTCTCTTTGGCAGATCATAAAGGATTTGAGAATGTGTTTTTTACTCCCTCTTGATTGCCCTCGTTGGGTCTCATGACTGTGACTTATCGTCCTGATTTCAAAGTTCCCTATGCTGGCAATAGCAACAATGTGTGGATGTAGTCCTATGGATTAAGAGGAGTCCGGTGGTGCTTTTGCGACTCCTAAGGATTATTGTGTGTTCTATATAGGATCTGATGCATTACATGATATGGGTGAGCATGTTCCACTGATATCTCTTCTGAGTAAGTCAGATTGAATCTACCTTCTAGATATGTGTATGAATGTTGTATATGCTCACCACCATTGTGATCTGTCTTAGTTGGAGATGGTTCACGGCTAGAAAATGGCCAAGATTCTTCTCAGGTTACTTGTGTTTAAGGCTGACAGTTTAGTGATGTCGCTTTTTGTCTTCCGCTACTATTCTGATTCATACAAGAGTGTGGACAGAATGTAGCTCTGGTAAAGCCTCAGTGTGGCCATGGTCCTGTACTGACATTACCTCAACATTTTGTTTAGCATCCTGAATGCATTCCTGGCCTTGTTCAGTCTGCTCTTGTAGTCACTGCCTGCCCCTCCATCATGTATGATAGTACTGCCTAGGTAGGTAACTCTTCAGTCATGGCTAGATACACTCCAACCACCTTGACTGGAGAAGGATTTGGAATGTTGAGCGGCATGACTTCTGATTTCCTTGTGTTGTTCATCAGAACACTTGCTGTGCATAGGCGTTGAGGCGAGAAATCTATTCCTGCACATGCTGGTGTGTGTGAGAGAGCAAGGCAAGGTCATCTGCATAGTAAAGGTCCTCCAGTGTAGAAAATAAGGTTCATCTGAAGCCTCTGGTTGGTCTTCTGTTGTGCTTCACATCACCCAATTGATGACTAGGTTGAAGAGCAACGCTGACATCATGCATCCCTGTCTCACTGTGGTCTTGACTTCGAAGCTATACTCACTATTTTACTTGGGACTGACAGAAGGGTGATTCCACATCAGTTGCTACTGTTGGGTAATGCTCTTGGATGCCTTGGTTCCAATCATCTGGTACTTTCTTTCCCTCCCAAATCGATGTAAAGGGTGTTTTTTGGTTTCTTGACTGAAGTTTCCGGGTCTGCCTTGAACATTTCTGCAATAAGGTTGTCATGGGTAGGATTTTTTTTGCTATTGAGAGATCAGTTGGCAGTGACGACTTCTTCTTTCTGTGGTGGGATGTGTTCACATCCAAGTCTGACTCTGCTTCTTGGATGTCCGCTTCGTTTGTTGGTGCTGGTCTGGTCAACACTTCTTTGAAGTGCTCGGCCCAGAGTGCCTTTCTCTGTTAGGAGTAGTCTGCATTGCTTGCCCTTGATAAAGATTTTGTATGGGGCACAAGATTTACAATGGACTAACTTTGTGATCTTCCCGGTTTTCCTCGACTGGCTGCCTCCTCTGCGAGTTTATCCATGTATGCCCGCTTGTCTGCTCTTGTGTTTCATCTGAGTGTTCTGCTTGCTTGTATGTACTGTTGCTTGTACTTCTCTTGCAGCCTCTCAGATTTGGCTTCCATGAGTTTTTTTGCTGTCCTCATGTCTTCAGAAACCTGCCATGTATCTTGCCTTATCCATTCCTTCCTCTTCCTTGTCTTGGTTCCCAGACATGCTTCACTGCTCTTCACATTTGTCTAAAATACCTGTTCTCATTCCTTGCATCGGCCAGTGGCTCAGACTGATCTTCTGTAAATGCCAGGCATTCAAACCTATTTTTGATTTGTAAAACAGTTGCCTTCTTGGTCTTGGGGTCCTGTATTTTGCCACATCAGAGTGCTGTTGCCCTGATGTTTTGCACTCTGCTTTTCTGAACTTCAGCTTCACAAGAGCGGTCACTAGATGGTGATCGCTGCAGACATAAGCTCTCCTCACTCTAACATCTTGCAGAGAACGTCTCCAGGTGCCGCTTATCATCAGGTGATCATTCTGTTTCTGTCTCTGCCATTGGGCGAGCACCATGTTAGTTTGTGAATATAACAGTGGGAGAAGGGAGTACCACCAATGACCAAATCATTTTTTGCACAAACTTCCAACAGACTTTCTTCATTGTCATTGATAAATCCACAACCTTCCCACGGCTCTATCATGGTTCAAAATACCTATATTTTTGTTGTATAGGTATACATGGTAAAGGCATATGCATGGTAAAGACTTGCACAGTAAAGACATTGTGTGGTAATGGTAATGCATGGTAATGACTACATGGTAAAGGTTCTTTCCTGTGGATGGAAGGCAGAAAATAATATAGACAGTGCTTGGGAGTAGGGGTGGAATTAGATTGAAACTTGGGTGGGGGAACTAAGATTCTGAAAGTGGTGGGGCGGGCAGAGCTAGCTTCAAAGCCCAAGTCACTATTTTTCAAAAACTCTTTCTTCACTGTAAAATGTTGCATTTTAAGACTCACTGGGCTAGTATATTGGCTTGTTGTGGAATTCCATGCCCCAGTTTCGGGGAAAGTCAGTGGCAAATTGTATCTTCTAACACACAAAATGCCCAGTTGAATAGAGATTCTTTCCCTTCATTTCTTTTTCTTTCCTTCTTCTTGCAGATTTTCTTACTTCCTTGTTGCCTTCCTTCCTGTTTTTCCTTATGCCTTCCTTTTTTTTCCTTATGCCTTCCTTTTTCCTTGCTTCTTCTTAAAAGGTAAGGCTAGGAGCCAATGCGAGACGGATAGTTTCTCTTTAGATCTGTGTTAGCCAATACCTTTTGATTTTACTAAAAGTATCTATATTATATATTTACTCTTTGGGATTCAGCCAGATTTCATCCATTTGTCCAGGGCCAGCTTGGGAACCGAAGGCAGACTTGGCAGTTTTCTCGGACCAGTCCTGGAGAGAGGAGGCGGGGTTTTGGGGATGACTACCTGGTCCCTGGGTAGCACTGCCTGCCCCGGTAGGCTGGAAACGCTTGTTTGCTGCTTTTGTTACTGGGGGCCGATATTTGCAGCAGTGCTGCAAAACAAGCCCCTAGTAACCAAACCAGTCCCCACTGCTTCAAAACCAGCCCCCACCCTTCCAGCCTTCAAGGAAAATGCCTGATGCCCGCTACGGCCAGTACGGCCCTGCATTTGTCTGTGACTGTGTCATTCACATTTTTCTTCAACCCACTCCAGCATGACTCAAGCAGCAATGTTAGCTCACTTCAGCCACTGACTGATTTTACTCTGGCCTTATAGCCCGCTGCAGAGGGCTATACAGGTTATTAAAGCTACTCAACCGAAGTTATAGATCCAAGCTGCAGAAAAGAGCCTATAACGAGGGAGAGGGCCTTTAACAAACGGTATAGCCAGAGGCAGAAGGGCTATAAGGCTATTCCAACATTCCACCCACTAAGGGTAGAATATTCTAAATTTAAAAGGGAGAAACACAAAGACAAACATTGGAATGTTGGAGCAGAAGGCTTATAACAGCCTTTAAAAGCCCGAAGCTACTCCCTTGTCCTCAATGGAGCTCTCAGCATTCCAATGTTCTAATATGTGTTACAACGTGCTGTCCTTTGACAAGGAGCACATCTACTCATAAGGTATTTCCGAACAATAGAGTTTTGCAAACACCATGTGAAAACAAAACAAAAGCTGCCAAAAGGCTTACTAGCCAATGCCATACTTATTGGCTTTGCCAATACCTGTTGTACTTGGTGCTCATAAGTTACACTCATTCTAATGCAGCACACTGAGCTGTGAACTGTCATCAAAGCACTGCATACAGATCGCAAGACATAGGATTAGAACCTTATTGTTTCTCTCCTCAATCTTTTGTTATCCTTAGGTTGTTAAAAGAGTTCTTTCGGGTAGTAATACAATTTTAATAGTATGGCGTCCCCAATCACTGTGGTACTTTTCCAATCTTGAGTTCATGAGGCACATTTGCAAATACTTTGAGCACCAGGTTTGTATCACAAAAAAGACTCGAACTTGCTGCAAAATGTAGTTTAGGAGTTTACGTTCCAGTGCAAATCCTTAATTGCTTTGAAAAGTAGCCCTAAAGTAACAAAATGTAGCACCATGAGTTACTTTGTATCAAGGAGGTGTACCATGGCTGGAATATGGACGTTCCCATGCACACACCCACCCATGTATTTTGATGCTAATCCCTAGCTACTAACTTAGGAAGAAAAGGATTTGCATTAAAAGATTTCGCCTCCTCAAGGCATTCGTAAAGTTGGAGAAAATATTTATTTTCTCCATACCTTTTCGACATTGTATTGGGGATGTGCAGTGCTGCCCACATGCAAAGAGGTAAAGTGTCTGGAACCGTACCCTTGCAGAACTAAACCTATGTTTGACTAAACCTCACCTGAAATGACGCTATCAATTCTGTAAGTTGTAGAGCAGCCCAACACCTGCCTCGATTCGCATACCATGTCCCTTGTTCACCAACCACATATTACTGTACTGCACCACTAGTGGAAGAGCTGGCGAGCGCCCCAGGTAATGTGTGCCACCTTCGCCCAGTCCTGGCTTTTGAACTAAAGAGAGGCAGCTTGCGGGGACATTTGAGCCCATGATTTTTATGATAAAAAGAAAAAATACAAGCACTGAAATATAACCTGCGGTTGGCTTTAAAGCCAAGATCAGCTGAAGGTTCCATACATGGTCTGAGCCACTTGATGGCTATAGTGAAATATACTTGGAGATAAAATATCAGCGTGCTCACAGCAGCGAGGTAATACACCCAGCCTTCACATAAGAGCGCCTATAGGCTAAAGATGTTTTACCATGGTGGACATGTTCTTCCCTTTCTACTGGGCTCTACTTGATACACTAATGCCCACATTGGTGTAAAACCGGGGTCATCGACAACTGAACTAGTTAGAACCAACCGACAAATTATAATAATTTGTAACACAAAGGTTCATCTCTGTATCCTCTATGGCTTGGAGTCTTCATCACTCTTCTTCATTGTGATAATTTTATGCACAACACTGAAATGAAAGGCTGAGTTGGCCTTGTGAAGATTTAAACCTACCACATTCAAGTTACGCTAATATTAATACTACACAACAGGCACGCCAACTTTCTCAACTATGCCACCGCTTTAACCTGAAACAAACAATTGGAAGAACGACTGCGGCAAGAGGTTGCATGTCATGTGTGACAGCTTCAAGCAGTTGTGTTTTTTAAGTATAGGTGTACCTCTCTATCTATGCCCTCAGTATTCACCATCATTTTACTGTCACCATTTCAAGCTCCTGTAACTAAAAAAAAGCCCAGACCTTGTAGCTTTGCCAATGCTTGTTTTAAGGTTGCCACTAGATTGATTCTTTACATCTATTCTGATGATGATGAGCCCCCGTAATTAGGACACGACGGTTCAAATCAGTTAATTTTTCACTAGTTTGATTTTTATGCATGACTACTATTAAGCAAGCGCCTTATAGACTAAAGTTAATTACATTGAATAACGCTATCCCATGCTAGTACTCATTGTTAGACACGGACAAACCAATCATTGTGTGTTGCACTAGTTTTTTCCAGATACACTTTTTGCACCACGTTCGCTTAGCACAAATTGTTTCTCTAGCTCTCTAGCCCTTCTACAAGACTAAACGTATACAATCTAATGTTTCCATTATATTGTGGCCCATGTGCTCTACGCTTTGTAATGTGATTTATTTACATCTTAAGCACTTATAGGATAAATAGGTTTAACCTATTAACCGTTTACTGTGCAGATTTAATAGATTAATGCTCAACAGGAAGCTATGGTGTTGGTACATTAATACCTACGTCGATGGATACAGTGCTCCGAATGAACATGGTGCCTGCTTGGAAGTAACAGGTAGGATTCTACCCCAGGGGCTCACGTGAGACGTTGCAGGTGCTGCTTCTTACTGAACAAAGGCTGTGTTTGCATTCTACTGAGTTCTATCGCTCCATGCTCACATTGTTTTTACTTAGCTGATGATTGTATATGTGTCGAAGAGCCTTTCCCCAGTAGCTTTGGAAAATGCTGTGTCCATACTATTCTGCTGCTTCTTCTGCAATACAATAGGCCAGGTAAAAAAAACACATTCCCACTCATTAACACTGTGAAACTGGTACAGAGACCTCCCAAATCGAAGTGGGCTTGGAAAACAAGACACTTAAACACAGGAGTGTCCTACTAGACTGCACCCAAAATGGCTGCCGCTATGCCGTTGGTGCAGTCACACCCTTTTTTCATATCTGTGTTCAATTACCTTGGTAGATACATTTTCAGTTATTTCCTCAGTGGGCAAAGATGGGCCAAGATTCGGAGAAGTACTACGGACGGCCTCTTCCATGACTTCAGCAGTGGCAGCAGCATCTAGAAGAACAAACTCATACTATCACATGATGACTAAAGCCTCAACCAATCTTTTCTACCGATGTGAAGTAAATACAAAATGAGTTTTCAACTGTTTATTTTGGCTGTTACAGAAGTACAACTTTATTACCTGGCACATCCTCTACAGAAGGCATCTGTGTATAGTTTACATACCTGGCTGAATATCGCCGAGCAAGCCAACCAGCTCAAAACTGTTTAACGAAATAGCTGTACTAACCTCACATGTGATCGGAACTAAAAACACAAGTCTTCCGCATGATGTCACAAATGCAACAGAATGGCAGTGACAGAATCAACACTTAAGATTCTTTTTGAACTAGGGAGAAGATGGGAAATTATTCGATGGGGGGAGCGAGCATGAGGTTCAAGTTTGAATCGAAAGCCGGGTCTGATCGCTCAGTGGACTAATGCATCCCCTGCCGGGGCCTGTGTTCGACCTCACGGTCACTCCAAATCCCGGCGGGTCCACCCAGTCTTCCATCCATCTGAGGTCAATAACATGAGTACCGTTGGGTAAAAAGAAACCTCTGTTATTCAGCGCCAAGATACCCATCAGGGTGTACGCGTGCTTTACAAATACACACGTTATGTTATGTTAGACGTTAGAAACACTGATTAACCACTGATAAAGTTACAGTAACTACAATGTTCATCCTCAGTATTAGACGTCCGCTTAATGAGTATGTGTGATGCAATTCAATAAAGCATTGAAATGGTACAGGGAGGAGGAGACGAGTGACAGATTGCCACATCCATGTTTCTGCAAGAAGCAGGCAGTTTCGTAGATTTCAGAATAACAAACACGGCAGCTGATTTCTCCGATGAGGCCATCATGGTTATTGGTCTGTTGGCACAGCTCAGTCTCCAGACACTGGGGTGTAGGCTGAGTAGATTCAAGGGGAGGACTTTACTCTGTGGCTGAGACAAGAGTTCCCCCTGACTTGGAACCATGATCGAAGAAAAGTTGCTCATGCCCAAAAGCTCTGTTTATCACATTCCCCTGGCTCAATCCGGAGCAAATAAAATGAGATGTGCCTGGTAGTTTCTGACCTTTTTCATAACTCAGGGCAGAAGAGAAAGTGGGAAGGCATACAGGAGACCTGTGCTCCAGTCCAGCTAGAACACATCTCATATCGAGTAGTCTTGCAGAAACTCAAATGCCCAAATCTTTTGACACTGCACGTTGTCGCCTGTGGCCAAGAGATCTAGCCAGGGTGGAGGCCAATGCCGGAAGATGCCCTGTGCAACCTCAGACTGTAGTCACCATTCATGGTGCCAGACACTGTCTAGTGAGCTTGTCCGCTCTGGCATTTAAGGACCCTGCCAGGTGGTCTGTGATCAGGAAGATGCCCTGACACTCCAATCAACTCCAGAGGTGCAGAGCTTCCAGGCAGAGGGACAAGGACCCCACACTGTTGAATCTATTGCAATACCACATAGGGGTGGTGTTGTCGATTAGAACATGCACCGGCCTCCCTTTGGTGGATGGTAGGAAGACCACTCTCAGAGGCACCCTCCTCTACCGACCTCCAGGATCCCGTGCACAATTCAGTGACGACATCACCGACTTTATCACCCCACACGCCTCCCCTCCGAGGATTACATTCTACTGGGAGACCTCAACTTTCACCTCGAAAAGAGCAATGACAGCAACGCCACCACCCTTCTGGACAATCTCGCCAACCTCGGACTCAAACAAATTGTCACTACCCCCACCCACATCGCAGGTCACACACTTGACCCTATCTTCACCTCCAGCAAACATGTCTCCTTCAGTCACACCACCACTCTCCATTGGACGGACCACAGCTGCGTTCACTTTATCTACAATAAGATTACAACTCACAACCACCCTCAACCTTCTCTCCGAAGAAACTGGAACAAAATCACCATCGACCAGATCTCCTCATCGCTCCTTCAGAACCCCCCTGTCCACTCCTCAAACCCCGACCAAGCAGTCATCAACCTCACCCAATGGCTTTCAAACAGCGCTGACATCCTAGCACCATTGAAAAAACATCAAACCAAACTAGGCAGCAAAAACGCCTCCTGGTTCAACGATGATCTTAAGAAATCGAAGAAACTCTGTCGCTCCCTCGAGAAGGCCTGGAAAAAAGACCCAAACACCAGCACCAGGGACGCCTTCAAAAAAGCCACCCGCATACACCACCAACTAATCCGTTCTGCCAAAAAAGCCGCATTCAAAGACCGACTAGATAACAACGCCCACAACAGCAAGGAATTATTCAACATTGTCAAAGAATTTACCAACCCCTCAGCCAACTCCAACGACATCACCCCCTCTCAAACCCTCTGCGACTCCCTAGCTTCCTTCTTCCACAACAAAATCACAGACATCCACAACAGCTTCGACAACCAACGCGGAGACCAACCCACCCAACCTTCTGCCGTACCTTCACCCCCCTTGAACATCCTTAACAACTGGAACCCAATCTCCACTGAGGACACCATCCGCCTGATGAACTCCATCCACTCAGGATCCCCCACAGACCCATGCCCCCACCACATCTTCAACAAAGCAGACTCCATCATAGCACCACACCTCAGAGACGTCATCAACTGCTCCCTCAACTCCGCCACCTTCCCGGAAAGCAGGAAACACGCCGAACTTAGCACTCTTCTGAAAAAGCCCACAGCTGACCCCACCGAACTCAAAAACTACCGCCCCATCTCGCTCCTTCCATTCCCGGCCAAAGTCATCGAGAAAGCTGTCAACAACCAGCTCGCCGCCTTCCTCGAATCCAACAAATCCCTCGACCCTTCACAGTCCGGCTTCCGAGCCAAACACAGCACGGAGACCGCCCTCATCGCAGCAACAGACGACATTCGAACTCTACTGGACAATGGAGACACAGTCGCCCTCATCCTCCTTGACCTCTCCGCAGCCTTCGACACAGTCTGCCATAGCACCCTTCTACAGCGCCTCAGAAACATCGGAATCCAAGGAAAAGCACTGGAATGGATCACCTCGTTCCTCACCGGAAGAACACAGAGAGTCCGCCTCCCACCGTTCAAGTCAGAGGCCTCTGAACTCATTTGCGGCGTGCCACAAGGATCTTCACTCAGCCCCACCCTCTTCAACGTATACATGAGCCCCCTCGCGGACATCGCACGCCAACACAACCTCAACATCATCTCCTACGCTGATGACACTCAACTTATCCTCTCACTCAGCAAAGACCCTAACACCGCCAAAACCAACTTATATGAAGGAATTAAAGAAGTTGCCGAGTGGATGAAGCACAGCCGTCTGAAACTGAACTCAGACAAAACAGAAGTCCTTATCCTAGGCACCTCTCCCTCCGCCTGGGATGACTCTTGGTGGCCAGAGGCCCTAGGAAAAGCACCCATCCCGACAGACCACGCGAATAACCTGGGTGTCATCCTCGACTCCTCACTCTCAATGACCAGACAAGTCAACGCCGTTTCATCATCCTGCTTTAACATTCTCCGCATGCTCAAAAAAACATTTCGCTGGATCCCCACCGAAACCAGAAAAACGGTCACCCATGCTCTGGTTACAAGCCGCCTGGACTACGGAAACACCCTTTACGCCGGTACCACCGCCAAACTTCAGAAAAAACTCCAACGCATCCAGAACGCATCAGCCAGACTCATACTAGACATCCAGCGCAAAGACCACATTTCTGCCCACCTGAAAAACCTCTACTGGCTTCCCGTCAATAAGAGGATAACATTCCGCCTCCTAACCCACGCACACAAAGCACTTTACGAACTTGGACCCGAATGCCTCAACACACGACTTTCCTTCTACACCCCCCCTCGCCAGCTACGCTCATCCAAACTAGCCCTTGCCGCGGTCCCTCGCATCAACAAAACCACCATGGGAGGAAGATCCTTCTCCTACCTGGCAGCTAAAACCTGGAACTCACTTCCCATTCACCTTCGCCACACTCAGAACTACCTAGCATTCAGAAAGCAACTTAAAACCTGGATATTCGACATGTAATTCCCCTCCCATCCTCAAGCGCCTTGAGACCCTCTGGGTATGTAGCGCGCTATATAAATTCTTACTTGACTTGACTTGAAGCGAATAGCTTGTATCTCAAGCAGTTTATTATGGAGTTGGGCTTCCATTGGAGACCAGGGTCCTCTGATCTCCACCTTACCCAGATGATCTTCCCAATCCAGCCGTGACATGTCTGTCTCCACCATCGGTACAAAAGGGGGTGGTGATGGACGAAGCATCTGAACCAATCAAACACTCACACCCAGTCAAAAGTTCTGGGTTTGATCCATCACCGTTCTTTAGCCCACTCTGCCACCCCAGTTCAGACATGGCTATATGCAAATCAGTCTGACCCTGTGCCTCATGGGAACAGTCGAGCCTGAACTGCCAAGCCATGCCTTCCCTGGACCGGAAACAAGCTTCCGAGGACCGGTTTCTGGCATTCCAGCCGTCTTCAGCCCGGCTTGCTTGAATCCAGTGGCAAAGTGAGCAAGGGACTCACGTCTGAGCATACCCTGCCACACTTATTTATTTATTTGCTTATATAGCGCAGGAATTCAACCCCCGAAGGGGTATCTCCACGCTTGTGTTCTTACCAAAGCTATATCCAGATAGAAAAAAAAACATCAGGCAGGGAAAAGATATCTACATGGTCAAGAACAAGTGGGTCTTTAAGCATTTCCCAAAGATGGCCAAATTGGGATTTTGCCTAAGGGTAAGAGGCAGGGAGTTCCCGAGGGTAGGGCCTCTATAGGAGAGAGCTCGGCCTCCCCGTCTTTCCTTTTTTATCCGTGGTACTTGGACCAGAGATTGGGTCTGAGAACGCAGAGAACGACCTGGCTCATAAGGTCTGAAAATTTCTGATAAATACTTAGGACCAGCACCAGACAGGCATTTATGAATTGTACAGCATATCTTGAATTTCACCCTCTGGCGAATAGGCAACCAGTGTAATTTGTTCAACAGGGGGCGAGAGGGGGATCTAGATGGAACATTCAAGATTAGTCTGGCCGTTGTATTTTGGGCTACCTGTAGCCTACCAAATTGTTCCTCATTGGCAGAGATGAGCAGCCCATTACAGTAGTCTAGTCTACTGATTACCAATGCCTGGACTAGAGTTTTCCTATGGCAGTCCGCTAGATAAGGGAATACCCTTTTCAGAAGTCCAATGACCCTAAAACAAGATCCAGTTACCTGATTAACCTGATCTTTAAGTGTCAAGGATTGATCAAGTCGAACCCCCAAGTTTTTTACTATCTCTTTAGGACTGGGGACAGAGCCTAGTTCGGGAGGCCACCACTCAGGTGGCCATAGGAGCGGGGCCTCTCCGAAGAGCATGACCTCCGTCTTGCCTACGTTACATTGCAGGCAATTAGAGGTTATCCAGTGGGATACAGCTCTCATCCCAGCAGCAAAGGAGTTTTTAACTGCTGGCGTCAATGTCTGAAAAGGAAACAGCAGCTGAGTGTCGTCTGCGTATGATATTGGTGTGAACCCATATTCTCTCACAATTTCAGCCAAAGGGGCCACATACACATTAAACAATGTGGGGCTTAGGCATGAGCCCTGTGGGACCCCCTTGGTGAGCTCCCTAGAGATGGAAAAATGGGAGCCCAATCGAACACTTTGTGAGCGGCCAGTGATGAAACTTTCTAGCCATGCTAGAGCAGTTACGCCTATCCCTACCCTCTTCAGACGACTGATAAGAATGTCATGTGACACCGTGTCAAAGGCAGCAGACAAATCCAACAGCACCAGAATCATGGATCCTCCTCTATCCTGTGCCATCCGAATGGTATCGGTCACGGAGAGGAGAGCTGATTCGGTGCTGTGATTTGGTCTAAACCCAGATTGAGAAGGGTCTAGACCGTCTGCTGCCTCGATGTATTTGGACAGGTGTGTATTGACATGTTTCTCAGTCATCTTACTCAGATGGGGTAAGAGGGAGATCGTGCGGAGGTTGTTCAAGTCTGACCATGGCAGCGCTGCGTTTTTACGAATAGGGTTCACAATCGCCTTTTTCCAGACACTGGGCACTTGTCCTTCCTTAAGAGAGACATTAACTAATGTACAAAAGCCTTGAGAAAGCAGGCTCCCTAGAGAAACTATCATCTTGGCGGGCAGGAGATCGTTTGGAGATCCTGATTTGATATTACTATACAAAGTAGTGACCTCAGACAAGCTGACCTCCAGAATAGTTGTAAATCCACTGCTTTCAATCTCTGATTTCCTATGAGAGGACGGGTCAACATTGTTCTTACAGTTTTAAGATTGTGTTATTTTCTGGTAGATAGACTCAATTTTGTTTTCGAAGAATGCAGAGATGTCATTGCATAAAACTTGTGTAAACTCATCAGGGCTTTCGCAAGCCACAGGTTTTACAAATGATTGGAGAATTTTATAAAGATCTCTGGAGGAGTTCTCTGCCTCTGTAAGTTGTAAGGCAAGACTATTTTTCCTAGCCAGTTTTATATTTTTGTGATATTTAGCTAGGGCCTCCAAGTACAACTTTTTACTACTGAGTGTGTGCGTCTTTCTCCAAACTTTCTCCAACTTTCTACATCTCTGTTTCTCTACCCTCAATTCTTCTGAATACCATATCTCCTGCTTATCTTTGGGATTCCTTTTGTACAGTTTCAGAGGAGCAAGCGAATCTACTGCCTCTAAGAGAGCTTTATTGAACTTAGTAAGACCTATTTCAACATTGTCGTTCTCAGAAATAGATGGTTCTTTCCAGGCCTTCTGAAGTCCTTCAAAGGTTATATTACGCCATTTCCTGCGCCATATTGCAGGGAGTGGCTTTTGATGTGGCAAGTGAAGACCTAGGGCAGGCTGCAGTATCGAGCCCAGGCAGTACAGGGGCACTGCTACCACTGTGAGTGACAATTTGGGCAACTAAAATAACATTAAAATTACAATGCTAACATATACGGCGAAATAGTTAAAATCGCGTTTTCAGACTCCTACTGGTCCCACGCATCAATGCCTGACTGTCGGTGTTTTTAGATAGCTTGCAGTTGAACAGCGGTTCGGGGAACTCTGCCACCGTCCTCCTTACCGCCAAAAGCGCCTTGGCGGCCAAAAGCGGTACAAAAGGGGGTGGTGATGGACGGAGCATCTGAACCAATCAAACACTCACACCCAGTCAAAAGATCTGGGTTTGATCCATCACCGTTCTTTAGCCCACTCTGCCACCCCAGTTCAGACATGACTATATGCAAATCAGTCTGACCCTGTGCCTCATGGGAACAGTCCAGCCCGAACTGCCAAGCCATGCCTTCCCTGGACCGGAAACAAGCTTCCAAGGACCGGTTTCTGGCATTCCAGCCGTCTTCAGCCCAGCTTGCTTGAATCCAGTGGCAAAGTGAGCAAGGGACTCACGTCTGAGCATACCCTGCCACACTTATGGCGGCCAAAAGCGGTACAAAAGGGGGTGGTGATGGACGGAGCATCTGAACCAATCAAACACTCACACCCAGTCAAAAGATCTGGGTTTGATCCATCACCGTTCTTTAGCCCACTCTGCCACCCCAGTTCAGACATGGCTATATGCAAATCAGTCTGACCCTGTGCCTCATGGGAACAGTCCAGCCTGAACTGCCAAGCCATGCCTTCCCTGGACCGGAAACAAGCTTCCGAGGACCAGTTTCTGGCATTCCAGCTGTCTTCAGCCTGGCCTACTTGAATCCATTGGCAAAGTGAGCAAGGGACTCACTTCTGAGCATACCCTGCCACACTTATGGCGGCCAAAAGCGGTACAAAAGGGGGTGGTGATGGACGGAGCATCTGAACCAATCAAACACTCACACCCAGTCAAAAGATCTGGGTTTGATCCATCACAGTTCTTTAGCCCACTCTGCCACCCCAGTTCAGACATGGCTATATGCAAATCAGTCTGACCCTGTGCCTCATGGGAACAGTCCAGCCCGAACTGCCAAGCCATGCCTTCCCTGGACCGGAAACAAGCTTCCGAGGAGCGGTTTCTGGCATTCCAGCCGTCTTCAGCCCGGCTTGCTTGAATCCAGTGGCAAAAAGAGCAAGGGACTCACGTCTGAGCATACCCTGCCATACTTATGGCGGCCAAAAGCGGTACAAAAGGGGGTGGTGATGGACGGAGCATCTGAACCAATCAAACACTCACACCCAGTCAAAAGATCTGGGTTTGATCCATCACCGTTCTTTAGCCCACTCTGCCACCCCAGTTCAGACATGGCTATATGCAAATCAGTCTGACCCTGTGCCTCATGGGAACAGTCCAGCCCGAACTGCCAAGCCATGCCTTCCCAAGACCGGAAACAAGCTTCCGAGGACCAGTTTCTGGCATTCCAGCTGTCTTCAGCCCGGCCTGCTTGAATCCAGTGGCAAAGTGAGAAAGGGACTCACGTCTGAGCATACCCTGCCACACTTATGGCGGCCAAAAGCGGTACAAAAGGGGGTGGTGATGGACGGAGCATCTGAACCAATCAAACACTCACACCCAGTCAAAAGATCTGGGTTTGATCCATCACTGTTCTTTAGCCCACTCTGCCACCCCAGTTCAGACATGGCTATATGCAAATCAGTCTGACCCTGTGCCTCATGGGAACAGTCCAGCCCGAACTGCCAAGCCATGCCTTCCCTGGACCGGAAACAAGCTTCAGAGGACCGGTTTCTGGCATTCCAGCCGTCTTCAGCCCGGCTTGCTTGAATCCAGTGGCAAAGTGAGCAAGGGACTCACGTCTGAGCATACCCTGCCACACTTATGGCGGCCAAAAGCGGTACAAAAGGGGGTGATGATGGACGAAGCATCTGAACCAATCAAAAACTCACACCCAGTGAAAAGATCTGGGTTTGACCCATCACCGTTCTTTAGTCCACTCTGCCACCCCAGTTCAGACATGGCAATATGCAAATCAGTCTGACCCTGTGCCTCATGGGAACAGTCCAGCCCGAACTGCCAAGCCATGCCTTCCCTGGACCGGAAACAAGCTTCCGAGGACCGGTTTCTGGCATTCCAGCCGTCTTCAGCCCGGCTTGCTTGAATCCAGTGGCAAAGTGAGCAAGGGACGCATGTCTGAGCATACCCTGCCACACTTATGGCGGCCAAAAGCGGTACAAAAGGGGGTGGTGATGGACGGAGCATCTGAACCAATCAAACACTCACACCCAGTCAAAAGATCTGGGTTTGATCCATCACCGTTCTTTAGCCCACTCTGCCACCCCAGTTCAGACATGGCTATATGAAAATCAGTCTGACCCTGTGCCTCATGGGAACAGTCCAGCCCAAACTGCCAAGCCATGCCTTCCCTGGACCGGAAACAAGCTTCAGAGGACCGGTTTCTGGCATTCCACCCGTCTTCAGCCCGGCTTGCTTGAATCCAGTGGCAAAGTGAGCAAGGGACTCACGTCTGAGCATACCCTGCCACACTTATGGGGGCCAAAAGCGGTACAAAAGGGGGTGGTGATGGACGGAGCATCTGAACCAATCAAACACTCACACCCAGTCAAAAGGTCTGGGTTTGATCCATCACCGTTCTTTAGCCCACTCTGCCACCCCAGTTCAGACATGGCAATATGCAAATCAGTCTGACCCTGTGCCTCATGGGAACAGTCCAGCCCGAACTGCCAAGCCATGCCTTCCCTGGACCGGAAACAAGCTTCCGAGGACCGGTTTCTGGCATTCCAGCCGTCTTCAGCCCGGCTTGCTTGAATCCAGTGGCAAAGTGAGCAAGGGACTCACGTCTGAGCATACCCTGCCACACTTATGGCGGCCAAAAGCGGTACAAAAGGGGGTGGTGATGGACGGAGCATCTGAACCAATCAAACACTCACACCCAGTCAAAAGATCTGGGTTTGATCCATCACCGTTCTTTAGTCCACTCTGCCACCCCAGTTCAGACATGGCTATATGCAAATCAGTCTGACCCTGTGCCTCATGGGAACAGTCCAGCCCGAACTGCCAAGCCATGCCTTCCCTGGACCGGAAACAAGCTTCCGAGGACCGGTTTCTGGCATTCCAGCCATCTTCAGCCCGGCTTGCTTGAATCCAGTGGCAAAGTGAGCAAGGGACTAACGTCTGAGCATACCCTGCCACTCTTATGGCGGCCAAAAGGGGGTGGTGATGGACGGAGCATCTGAACCAATCAAACACTCACACCCAGTCAAAAGATCTGGGTTTGATCCATCACCATTCTTTAGCCCACTCTGCCACCCCAGTTCAGACATGGCTATATGCAAACCAGTCTGACCCTGTGCCTCATGGGAACAGTCCAGCCCGAACTGCCAAGCCATGCCTTCCCTGGACCGGAAACAAGCTTCCGAGGACCCGTTTCTGGCATTCCAGCCATCTTCAGCCCAGCTTGCTTGAATCCAGTGGCAAAGTGAGCAAGGGACTCACGTCTGAGCATACCCTGCCACACTATGGCGGCCAAAAGCGGTACAAAAGGGGGTGGTAATGGACGGAGCATCTGAACCAATCAAACACTCACACCCAGTCAAAAGATCTGGGTTTGATCCATCACCGTTCTTTAGCCCACTCTGCCACCCCAGTTCAGACATGGCTATGTGCAAATCAGTCTGACCCTGTGCCTCATGGGAACAGTCCAGCCCGAACTGCCAAGCCATGCCTTCCCTGTTCCGGAAACAAGCTTCCGAGGACCGGTTTCTGGCATTCCAGCCGTCTTCAGCCCGACTTGCTTGAATCCAGTGGCAAAGTGAGCAAGGGACTCACGTCTGAGCATACCCTGCCACACTTATGGCGGCCAAAAGCGGTACAAAAGGGGGTGGTGATGGACGGAGCATCTGAACCAATCAAACACTCACACCCAGTCAAAAGATCTGGGTTTGATCCATCACAGTTCTTTAGCCCACTCTGCCACCCCAGTTCAGACATGGCTATATGCAAATCAGTCTGACCCTGTGCCTCATGGGAACAGTCCAGCCTGAACTGCCAAGCCATGCCTTCCCTGGACCGGAAACAAGCTTCCGAGGACCCGTTTCTGGCATTCCAGCCGTCTTCAGCCCGGCTTGCTTGAATCCAGTGGCAAAGTGAGCAATGGACTCACGTCTGAGCATACCCTGCCACACTTATGGCGGCCAAAAGCGGTACAAAAGGGGGTGGTGATGGACAGAGCATCTGAACCAATCAAACACTTCCACCCAGTCAAAAGATCTGGGTTTGATCCATCACCGTTCTTTAGCCCACTCAGCCACCCCAGTTCAGACATGGCTATATGCAAATCAGTCTGACCCTGTGCCTCATGGGAACAGTCCAGCCCGAACTGCTAAGCCATGCCTTCCCTGGACCGGAAACAAGCTTCCGAGGACCGGTTTCTGGCATTCCAGCCGTCTTCAGCCTGGCTTGCTTGAATCCAGTGGCAAAGTGAGCAAGGGACTCACGTCTGTGCATACCCTGCCACACTTATGGCAGCCAAAAGCGGTACAAAAGGGGGTGGTGATGGACGGAGCATCTGAACCAATCAAACACTCACACCCAGTCAAAAGATCTGGGTTTGATCCATCACCGTTCTTTAGCCCACTTTGCCACCCCAGTTCAGACATGGCTATATGCAAATCAGTCTGACCCTGTGCCTCATGGGAACAGTCCAGCCCGAACTGCCAAGCCATGCCTTCCCTGGACCGGAAAAAAGCTTCAGAGGACCGGTTTCTGGCATTCCACCCGTCTTCAGTCCGGCTTGCTTGAATTCAGTGGCAAAGTGAGCAAGGGACTCACGTCTGAGCATACCCTGCCACACTTATGGCGGCCAAAAGGGGGTGGTGATGGACGGAGTATCTGAACTAATCAAACACTCACACCCAGTCAAAAGATCTGGGTTTGATCCATCACCGGTCTTTAGCCCACTCTGCCACACCAGTTCAGACATGGCTATATGCAAATCAGTCTGACCCTGTGCCTCATGGGAACAGTCCAGCCCGAACCGCCAAGCCATGCCTTCCCTGGACCGGAAACAAGCTTCCGAGGACCAGTTTCTGGCATTCCAGCTGTCTTCAGCCCGGCCTGCTTGAATCCAGTGGCAAAGTGAGCAAGGGACTCACGTCTGAGCATACCCTGCCACAATTACGGCGGCCAAAAGCGGTACAAAAGGGGGTGGTGATGGACGGAGCATCTGAACCAATCAAACACTCACACCCAGTCAAAAGATCTGGGTTTGATCCATCACCGTTCTTTAGCCCACTCTGCCATCCCTGACCTCTTAAGAAGAGCAGCGACCACCATCTTCACTTTTGTGAAGATCAGAGTACACTGGTGAGGCAAGAGGGGAGGACGACAAACTGATAACGCTTCTGGCTACCTGGCACTGCAAGTAACGTTTATGGGACTGAAGGAGAGGTGTGAAAACACGCACCCTTCAGGTCCAAGGATACCATCCAGTTGATTAGGCCCAGGACAAGCAGGATCTGGTCCAGAATGAGCATTTTGAATTGCGTCCATCCCTAGGAGGGCATTCAGAGGAAAAAGGTCTCGAAGGGGGCAAAAGCCACCGTCCTTCTCGGTCACAAGGAAACCGCGAGAGTAGCAGCCCTCTTGGATTTCCAGTCCAGACCTGTTTCTGTAGCTCATTTGGAAAGTAAAACTTGTACCTCTTGCTATGAAACGGACAGGACTTCCTCTGAGATTTGCTTTAATGTTGGGAGAAGACCTGGCGGAGCAGAAAGTCGGGAATAACCATGTTGAACGATTTGAAGGAAAAATAAGCCAGACACGATGGATCACCACCTTGGGAGAAAGTGCTGGATCCTACCTTCCACAGGGTGATGCGCATACCACTAATGGCATGCTAAAGCAGCTTGGTGGCTGTTGCACAGGGGAATGGGACTGGAAGCACTGGTGCCCTTGTTGGCCTGTAGGTTGCCTACCAGATCTTTGTCTCAGGTCTTGAAAGGACTGGGGTGATTGAAGATGTGGCTGGAGATACTGACACTACCTATCTGCCAGACCCCTTAAGTAGCCTCAGAAGTTCCTAAACTGGTAAAGAAGCTGTTTGCCAGGTGCCAACAGACCCTGGGAATGTTCTGTGTTTCTACTTTCTATGAGACGTTCCAGGGCAGAATCAGCTTTCTTGCTGAAAAGCCATGAACCATCAAAAGGCATAGCCAAGAGAGAGGCCTGAATATCTCTAGAAAATCCTGTACAGTGCATCTCCACATGGTGCCGGAGCACCATACTGGTGCTAAGCGCCCTCCTCAGTCAAGCAGGAGTATCAAGACAGGCACAACTCATGTAGCTGGCCGCACCCTAACTATCCTGAAATGTCAGTCAGTGACGCCCTAAGGTCCTCCAGAACCACCGGCAAGATCTTGCTGGCCATATCTTACAGGGCATGCATATTTCAGCCCAATCAGCTGACTGCATAGACCTATTTCAGTGCTTGGCTAGCCAAGGAGAACATTCCTTTTCAAAATGCTTAATCGCCCAGTCTACCTCCCCGGAGGAGTTGTGAAGAGTGAACTGGGGTTCACCTTGCTAACTGAAGCCTGAACAACTAGGCTGTGTGGAGTAGAATGTTTAGTGATAAAATCAGGATCACCACCTGCCTATTTATCGGTGGGCAAGAACATGGCTTTGACCAAAAGCCTTTTAAGGTATCAGAATCAGGGAGCAAGGGCTGAGGGGTGGCTGGGCCAGGCTATAAGAGTTTGGTTAGGACATCAGTCTTAGTATAAATATGGGGCAGCTATAAGTCTGAGACTTGAGCGGCTCATCCGACTACTACTACAATTTCAACCCTGCATTAGAGAATGCATCAAGCCATCTGACCTCTTGTAAGTTTATATACAAACTGTCATCATAATGAGAGAGCAGCTCATCCCCATCCCCATTTTCATCTCTGGGTGATGATGAGCTTTGCCAGAATGCAAGCCGAAAGGAAAGTAAAGCCTCTGATTGTGTGCCAGTCCTAGTGGAGGCACTGGATCAGAGTCAGGCTGCATGCTGACTGGTTGAGCTTTATTAATTTGGTAGCACGACATAGGTCGGGATTAGGCTAAAGTCGATTTGGGGACAAACATTGGAATCAGCACCGGATCCTCTTCTGACACAGATGGCATCTGTACTGATAAGAAATCAACAAGGGTAGGACTGGCATAGATTGTGACCCAGGGTGGAAGTTTGTACTGAAATTGGTGCAGGGCCTGAAACTGGTATAAAGTACTCAGACAGCGCTAAGCACAGATCCACAGGTGGTAACCCGACTAGAGGGCCCTACAGATGTTTGGGGCCCGAAAGTACATCTGATGGAGCAGAAATACCACAAAAAATCTCCAGCCTGGACTCCTTAAAGGCGTCAATTTGCTGCAGCATCTCCAATGGTTGGTGAAATTCAGGGCGTACTGGGATCAACTGTGAAATCAGCTTTGCATGCGGAGATCTGAAGGGAGGCCAACTAATATCATTGCACTCTAACACCATCTCTTTGCATGAAGAATGGCAAGATGGGTTGAGTTCTGCTTCACTTTCTTGTGCTTGCATTTAGATTTCGATTATGACTTAACATGGGCCTTCGGCGGTGAAGTTGACCTCCTGCTGCAGGAACCTACAACCTTGACATAGGATGGTAGCAGGCAGGCCATACATGAGAACTGCAACTTCTTCTTGTGTTTGAGCAACACACAGCTTTGCCTCTCTGTCCTGATTGCCTTTTGGTGCAATGGGGCACACTTGTTGCACAAATTTGAGTCATGTCCAGAGCCACCAACATATGACCTCTTGTGGGTCATATGTTTTCTACGGTCACAGCATGGGTGGAAACCTGTATCTTTGGAGGAGATATTGTTCATATTGTATTTTGTTCAGTTTTCAGGAGATGTCGGAAGGCCAATAAAATCAAGAGCGGGGTGCTGGATCTGAGTCTAAAGGCATGGAAAGTGAGGAATTGATGCCAGCATGCAGGGTTAGTATTTATATGCTGCTCTGCCCCACCACTTCTGGGGTAGTAGGAAGTCAATGTGAAGCAGTATGGTGTCACCTATCTGTGCATGGGAACTTGTAACACAAAAGTCTTTCGGACCAAGTTTGACATCTTAAGAGCATTCTAAGGTGAGAAATCTGTGGTTAGAAGTATTTATCAGAAGTGAACATTTAGATAAATACAATAATAAATACCACATACCACATCCTGCTCAGATAACACCTTTAGATGTCTCTAGAACCACAGATTCTGAAAGGAGTTTATAGATATGGAAAGAAAACTAATCTGCTTAAAATGAAAATCAGAAAACCATTTTGGAAGAAAATTTGGATAGCTGTAAATTAAGAATAACAATATATCTCCTAATTGTAGGGCTTGCATTGGAAGAAAATGAATTTGACTAACTGTAATCAATTTTTAAAGTATGGTATCCTAAACTAGAAATATTTCAGAGATTAAATGGTGCCTACATTCACTTTACAAGTCCTCTAGCCACACGGAATGCTTAACAAATATGGTGTCAGAAATTGGGTTGTTGGTTGAGTGGGATGCTAACCCTGCTCCAGCAACAGCCACAATTCCTTTAGGGGTAAACCACTAAAGTCACTAAATTAGCCTGTGCTAAAACCTCTGGTAGCTTGGCACAAAAGAAGTCAGACTTAATATAGAGGCAATTGGTAAAATATTTGTGCATGCACACAAACAGCAATAAAGTGAAAACACAGAAAAAATGCCACCCTATTTTAGAAAAATAGAGTATATTTTAATACATTATTTGACAAAACTCCACTCAGTAGAACTGGAGTTATGAATTTTTAAAGTTTAAGGTAAAAACAAGCCTCTAAAAGATCAAATACAAACCACTGAAATCTAGTCGCACGAGAACGGGGCAAGGTCAAAAAATATGGCTGGCCATTTCGCATTGCTAGTCAAATGCAAAAAGTGGATTGGTACTTATGTTCGGACCTAGTATTTTTTTTTACATAAAGTCTCTGAGAAGGTAGTTCTGCAAGGTATGGCTGCAGGAGAGATTCGAGGAAGAGGCATCATCGTCGGGGAGCTGCTGGATGAAGTAGTGGTGAATATTTCTTTGTTCAGACTTACAGCCTTATTCATGAAGCTGAAATCGGCTCGCAAAGGGCCAGATTCTGAGAATCTGGCCCTTTGCGAGTGCGATTTTTGCATTTGGGATTCATCATCCCAAATGCAAAAATCGCTAATTGCGATCTCACAATTTTGCGAGGAATTACATTTAAGGAATCTCTATTTGAGGTTCCTTAAATGCAATTCATCATCCAATTTTGTTTTGCGACAGTTTCGTGCCGCAATTTACCGCGAGGTCAGACCTCGTGGTAAATTGCGAAAACTCAGAAAAATGCTTTTAAATGCATTTTTCTGAGTTGCATGCTACACACACACATGTCCTTTGGACATGTGTGTGTGCAACACCTGTGTAAAATTTCATTTGAGGGGTGCTACAGGGTTTCCTTTGGACACCCCTGGCACCCTTCAAATCGCTATCTTATTTGCGATTAGCTAATTGCTAATCGCAAATAAGGAATACTCCCCATTCATTCCTATGGGCCTTTTGGCCCATAGGAATGAATGGCGAGTTATTCCTTATTTGCGATTAGCAATTTGCTAATCGCAAATAAGGATTGTGTAGGAATCGCAAATCTTTTTGCGATTCCTACATGAATCCCGTTTTGCGAGTCCTTAATAGCGATTCGCTATGAATCGCTATTAGGGGCTCGCAAAACGGGAGAATGATGAATCAGGCTGTTAGTCTCTTTTTTGGAATTCAAAAATCTCCAGCGGGACGAAGCTAGATGATGTAGCCGACAGGAGTTCCATGAGGCTGGAAACCCCTTGGCGAGGGACCTCTGAATAGGATTTGCAAATGCAGAGAAGAACATAACAGGATCTACCTCTAAGTCAGGCCGACCGATGATGCACCTTGGGTGGATAGACGAGTCGGTTTGGTCCTGATCATACTTCAGTTCTCAGAGCAGTTTTGGCTTCTCGCTATCTGGACACCTTAAGCACCACCACCAAGATTCCAGGCCTGGAGGAGCACCACTTGAGGGGTTAGGACACACACAAGCTGCATCCAGGTCGGGATTCAAAATGGTTGGAGCCTTTTCTGTCACAGAATCTCTGATCAGGAGGCCAGCCAACTAGCCCTTGGAATCACTCTGATAGACCTGGGTTCAAGCAGTGGAACACGGCGCAAGCAACAGGTCACAACTTTGAGGGTTTGAGGCAGACTCCAGGCAACAAAACAGTTTTTCCAAGTGAAGCAAAAGGAGTTTTGTGGAGTGCACAGCAGACCAGAACAGCAGGCAGTCCTTTGAGAATATATCTGCAGGTCCAGAAAGCGCACAGATAAGCGGGTCGGAGGATCCTATTTTTAAACTTGGTGCCTTCTTTGAAGAAGGATACGTTTCTACAGAATTCTCTTTGAAGTGCCAGACGTTTCATGTTTTCTATGCCCTGGCTCCTGGCTGTCTGCATGAACAATGCAAGGGTGACTAGTCCTTTGTGTGAAAGCAAAGCACAGCCTATTCAGAGGCAAGTATGGCTGTGCCCAGCAACGCCCCCGAGCCTGTCAGTTGACGGCTCATCCAGACACACCTAATCCCTCCATTGTGTGGCTGTCTGGGAAGAATAAACAAAGTCCAAATGCCAACTACACCCAGTCATACGACCCAGGAACAGGCTGCAGGCACTAAAAGACAAAGTGCAGGAAAATTACAACTTTCTAAAAGTCCATAACCACACTGGGGCAACCCAATATTCCCCCATGTAACTGAGTAATCGGTACAGAAAACAAATGTTGCTAGAGGAGTTGTTTTACAAGTACTTTCCAGTTTGTTGCTCAATCAATCCAGCACTCTTAAAATACACACATGAACAAATCCTGGGCACACGTATAGACTCAATAGTTAATACACTCCTTCGGTGAGAGACGAGCAACAACGTGGACCCTGCACCACCAGGCTCCACACCCACACAGACGTACCCGCCCGTTTAATCTCATCATTACCAGACAGCCAAACCACGGCTGTCTCGACACCCGTACACCGGGTTGGAATTATCACCGGTCTTTCAATGCCTGTACTACGCGTTTTAAGCCCTAAAGAGTCACAGGCATTGACCTGTTGACGAAACACGTGTCAGCTGGTCTTGTTTTCCTCATGAACATCTTCACATAAACAACCCTTAAGAAAACCACCAGTGTCGACTGCATCATATTTCCAAAATTGTATTAACTATTGAGTCTATACGTGTGCCCAGGATTTGTTCATGTTTGTTTGGCAAAAGGCTATTAGCTCTTCCCTCATTCAGGTGTGTTGGGTCTTCCTCTGACCTGGCAGCACCACACGCTTTTGTTCCCCATTCTGTCAGTATCCTGTAAGGTTACCTGCCCGAGCGCCACTTGCCTGCTACCCTAAAATCCTGTGCAGAATCAACTCTTAAAATACAGAAACACATTATTCAAAATGTAACCAAAAACATAATAATGAGACTTTAAGACGTAGTTAACTAACAAAACATTTCCTATTTAGTACTTGCAATTTTTCTTAATCATACAAAAAAGGAATATGAACAATATTCAGGGTCAAACATACATTTTAGACATTTTAATGCAACAACACTATTGAGCTCCTCATGATCTAGCCATAAAGGGCCAGATGTAGGTAATTCATATTTACCGACTCTTAAATACCGAATTTTACCGATTCTGTATTTAAGAGTCGGTAAATATGAAGGGGGGAGATGTAGGTATTACAGATTCTGTAAATACCGAATCGGTATTGCCCATTGATTCCTATGGGGCTTAAAGCCCATAGGAATCAATGGGCAATACCGATTCTGTAATTACAGAATCGGTAAATACCGAATTTTGCAAGGGTGCAGGGGGTGTCACTTTGACACCCTCTGGCACCCCAAAAATAGGCATGTGCGCCATGTGGCACACAGACATGCCCTAAGGCATTTTATTCAGTATTTTAACACCCAATTGGATTGGGTGGTAAAATACCGAATTTGTAGGGCCTTTGGGACTCAGAAGAGTCCCACCTACATCTGGGAATTACCGAATCGGTAAAAATACTGATTCGGTAAATTTACAGAATCTGTCAAATCTGGCCCCCTACATCTCAAGATGCCAAATACCGGTCGGAAACGGCCGAATTCAGCCGTTTCCGACCGGTATTTGCCACCTACATCGGGCCCATATTGTACAATAGTTCTCAAGAAAAGAACATTGGGGAGTGATAAATCCTCTTAACTGCATATGTTCATAGATACAGTTAGATTACATCTAATTTCTTCCAACTTTCAAAAGGACTTAAATACACTGTATCACTGTGAATGATGTTAGACAGAGGAACTGTCAATGTTTCGGTGTTTGTTGTATGTGTCTGACTATATAATTTGTGATTATTCTAATTGTGTGTAGCTCGAGTGGTTGGGTCTAGATGTCTGAAAAGGAGACATTGATATATAGTTATGAGTATATTACGAAGATAGCGGGGGTCCATCTTTATTTGGACAACACAGAACCTCGATAGCTTATGTGCAAATAGATACAATTGTAGCCAACTTAGAAAGACAACACAAAAAACTAATAAGTACTGAATTACACGCTAAATTCTTAACAGATTGTCTCAATGCGAACATTATTCCAATAGACCTCCTGCACGGGACATACTGATCATCCTTATAGTTTTTATTAGCCTTTCAAAACATACAGTAAAATTGGTGGAGGTGGTTTTTACCCCCTTGTGGATTGTTTCCCAAGCACTTGCCATGTGTACCTCCCAGCTATCCTGCACTGATTGTGTGGCTGTGGAAGAGTCCTCTCTCAGGGCCCTGTATATGTGTGAGACTCATTTCCTGCCCCCAGCCATGACCAACTGGACTTCCAGGGTCCGGAAGTGCGTGGAGCCTCAGGGAACATTGGCCATGCCTTATGCGCTGTTGTTGCTATTTCAGCAAATTGCAGGAATTACCCCGCCCCACGCTGAAAACACCTCCATGGCATCTGCCATTGTAATAAACTAGTTGCTAGAGGAATAAATCCTCCAGCGAATCACAGCCACCTTTGTGCTATTTCAATAGGTGCAGAATCCAGATCCTATCCGGAGTAAACGGAGCCCTCTTCAGCACCATCTTAACTGCAATCACGCCGGTGCCCTCAAACCCATTGTCAGAATTTCAGGTAATGAATACTCGCTGCACGTGCCACGCAGCAGCCTATGTTCTCAATTATCGTGTTCGTCTAACCAGTGAACTGCGTATTGGAGTTGCGTGGCCAAATAGTAATACTCTAAGCATGGCATTTCTAGTCCACCGTCGCTATATACGTTTCAATGTCGCCAGGCCGACCCTTTTCTTCACAGTGTCCCACAGTAACTCCATGATCACTTTGTCCAGATCTGTGAAAATCGGGCTACGTATGTCAAACAGAGTTCCCTGGAAGAAGTATAAGAACCTGGGAAGTATTACCATCTTTGCCAGGGCGATCTTACCCATAAATGATGGTTGAAGGGTGTGCCAGAATTTAATATGTTTCAGGCCATCCATTACCCTACCCATGTAGGCCTCCTCAAAGTCCTCAGCCCTGTTTTAAATTTAATCCCCAGATAAATGTCCATCTTCGGTTCTCAGGGGAGAGGAAGCGGTGGCAGATCAAGTTCGGTGGAGTGGTGTGGCTCACTGGTTAGAGGCGGCAGACCCGGAAGCAGAGAACGGCCCGGGACCAGGGTTCAATTCCCGACGCGGCAGGGTCGTGGACCAGGGTCAGCGGACTCGATAATTCTCGCCTCGGTGCCTACTCTAACCAGTGATCACACTCGGCAACTCTGGGCATTAGCTTGCCTCATCTCTACAACGGCCCCCACATTCGCCGGGGATGCCTGGTTTCACCTTGGAGATACCCAGTAGGGACCATCTCACAGGGATAGCCAGGACGGGTTCCCCAGCGGTCTACAGCGCCAGGACGCCTCAGGGCAGCAGTGCGCTTTACAAGACACATTACATTACATTACAGTTCAGTCCGGCCTGCCAATACGCCCAGGGGAACAGTTTGGACTTACTGCGGTTTATGTGCAGCCCAGTGTGTTCACCATATTCTGCCAGAATTGCCAGCATGATGGGGACAGTGTACCTAGGACTTCATAAGTATAACAATTCAACAGTCTGCGTAGAGGGACACCACATGGGTTGCATCTCCAATCTGGATACCCCACCCCTGCAGCATTGTCTTAAGGCAGCAAGCTGTTGGCTCCATAGCCACAACAAAAAGCAGTGGTCTTTAGGGCACTCCTGGCAGGTCGCCCCAGCTCAACACAAATCTCAGCGATACTGTCCTACCTACTCGCACCTTAGCCAATTTTATATTGTTTCCACCGATGCCTACCTTGCGTAACACCACCCACAGAAATTCCCACAAGTCAAAAGCTTGTTCAATGTCCAACAGCGCAAGCGTATACTAGTCATCTCGTAAGGTGGGAGAGTGTAGCACCATTGATAGCCGTCGCAAGTAGCACAGAGTGTTCCAATTCGGCAGGATGAACCTGCACTGGTCCTCCGCTATCAGCAGAGGCAAGTAAGCCAACAATCTTGTGGACAGACGCTTTCTAAGGATTTTCAGGTCAACACTGAGCAATGATGAAGGGTGGTAGGAGGAAACCACTGTTCCGTCCCTATCGGGCTCGGGTAGCATCACTATTATTGCCCCCTCATAGACTCTGGAACCAACCCCATTTCATAAGCCTCCTCGTAGACTTCCACCAGACATGCAGCCAGGTGCCACTATCTAGTGTGATAAACCTCAACTGGTAAGCCTTCACTGCTGCGAGCCTTAGCCGTCTTCAGTGCTTTCATTGCTACCATTATCTCATCTTTGGTGATGGGGGCATCCAGATGTATTGCTTCTGATTTGAAACAATAGTACACACCTAAACCTTGCACTCCAGAGAGGAGGCAAATTCATTGCTTCACCTTTCAATAACACATGTATAACAGCACTCCCAAAAGACGAGGTAACAAAACAAGACCCAACATTCTCTTAAGGCGGGGCAACAAAATAGGTCCAGGTGGATTTAAAGTGACACACAGATTTATTAATCCAATATTTTCAGAAAGAAGGCAAAATATATTGGTTAATGCAGACTCGCACATATCAAGTGACTTAGGCACAAAGCAGAATAACTGTGGCATATATACATTGAGCAGAAAAACTTAGAAATTATATACACAAAGTAAGTAAAAGAAATACATAACCAATCGGTCACTCCACATTCTTGCCAAAATCGACTGGAGGAGCTCTTGTCAGCCCGGGCAGAATTTTCGATTGGGACTCTCAAAGTTTCCTGCGGCGACACATCTACACATCAAGCAGCTCGCGTCTGGTTGCCAAGATTCCCTGCTTTTATTACCTTTACTCAACCTGGGGATAAGGTTCTAGAAACCTCGCCCCTTTTCTTTGGTTACGAAAAACCGAGCTGACTGTACTGATCTGTGTCAAGGTCAAGACAGAAGCTAGCCAGGCCCCTGTATTTTGACTCTGAGACAGAGCTGTACATTCCACACATTTCTCTAGCTGCAACAATCTCTGCCCTGAAAAGTACCAAGCATGCATCCCACACAACATGTTCCAGTTTACTCTGCTAGGCATTGAACTGCGTGTGAGCACAGAATATGGAGTCGGTTAGACAATATGAAGTCAGCACAGAAAATGGAGTCAGTTATATAAATTGGAGTGAAAGGTCAATATATTGTTCTCAATAGCATATATGCCATCCCTTGACCATTGACTTTCATAACACACGGTCTGAAATCAACTGTTTTGGGTCGAAGCTTAGACAAAAGGTTAGGCACACACTGGTTACAACAACATAATGATATCAAGGTACATATTGCTAATATTATCACGCCTAAAACAGAACGAAGTTACCAAAATCCAGCAAACACCCAATCAATCCCACAATCCTTTTTCTACATCCTGCTTGACAACCTTATCCAACTTGTTTAAAGCCTCTCTGTAAGACTGAATTGATTTAGAATGATCTGAAAGAGTGAAGCAACACATTCTATCAAAATCTGAACATCAATGAGGGGCGTGGCTTGGCAGGCCATCATGGCGGACATGTGCTAGTCAGCTCCATCCAGCCCGACAGTAATCCTACCGATATCCCTCGGACCCTTGACCAGTCCTGGATGGGGCATTTTGGCACCACTAACCTGCGGTGGCGGTCCGGTGAGCAGCCGCAGCGTCTGGAGCAGCTGAGGGCCGACGCTTGCATGTCCGCGTGGAACGGCCTAGAGGCGGACTGCGGAGCCAGGGTGTGGAGTTTGGCAGGCCCTGGGTGCAGTGCGAGCTGCGCACCGCCCGCCGGAGTTTGTGGCCGCGGCGCACTGTCCTGCATGCCCAGCCTCTGAGGCGGCTTTCGCGGGCGGATCAGCCACAGAGTCCAGGCGGAGAACTTGGTGAGAAGACGGAGAAGGGGGTGCACCGGCCCGCGGGTTAGGATTGCTGCAGCCGCGCACTGTGCTTGAGAAGGAGGCCTGTCTCCTGGGCCCCGGGCGCGGGAGTGCCCTCCTCCTGTGAATTCGTCCGTGGCAGGGTTGTTAGCAGCGGCGATGGCGGAGAGTGGGGGCCCCCCCCCTCGGGCCTGCGTGTCCGCCTGTGTACCGGCGGCTGGATTGGGCCGCTGGGGGGGCTCTAGATGGCTGCAGGCCCTGGCTGGTTTTTCCTCAGACCTCCCTTCCCCTCCTGGGACCTACGTTGGTGGTGGTGAGCGGGGCTGAAGGTGCTTCCATCTGGGTGATTCCTTTGGCCTGGGCGGAGATAGGCCCAGCTAGGTACGTGGCCCAGAGGGACGCCCCGCGACGGGCTTGCAATAGGAGGGGGCCCGGTGTGGCAGCGCTGCTGCTGGGTGAAGAAACTAGGAGCCCCTGAAGATCACAGTGAACTTGCTTCACTGTGTGGACCTCAGGCAGGGGCCTGAGCTGGTGGAGGTTCCTGATCTGACTGTGGAGACGGGGTCCGGGGTCGGCGGCCATATCGGGCCGCCCGCAGGAGGGAAGTGCGCGGGGACAGTTCCGTGCCCACCTTTCCATCTCAGGGGGACTGACACCGGCGGTCGAGCGGGCCTTGAGGGGCCCTGAGGACGGCGCCACCGGTTGGGCCACGCAGCTAGGGTGTTTTGGAGCATCGGAGGGCAGGTAGCCCGTATCTACGCTGTTGGCGGGGGGCCATTCGCCGATTGAGGCTTCCACTGGTGGATTGCGGGCCCCGCACCGGGGGTGCCTTCCTTCCTCTGGGCCACAAGGAATTACAAGGGAACCCTACTCACTGAGGAAGCAGGGCACGTACTTTATCTAGAAAACAGTGGCTCCTGTGGTGCAATAAATGTACGGTTTCAATATTTCTGCCTCTTTCATGTGGTCTTCCTTTCGGGCACAGTTACGGTGTATGCGCAAAAACTGCCCGAAAGGGAGGCCATCTCTGAGCGCTCTTGGATGTTGACTTTTGTATGATAGTAATGTATTCCTCTCCATGGGTTTTCTATTTAGTGACATAAACAGTTTGTCATCTTCGTTTTGGATATTCAAATCCAGAAATGCGATGGTTGATTTGTGTAGTGTTGACGTGAAGGTAAGATGTGTTTGGACTTGATTAAGATAATTCTTTTCGCTGCCACTCCACACTAAAGAAATGTTGTCTATATACCTATACAAGCATTTGATTTTGGAATGGTGAGGGTTTAGGTTGCTCAGTGCAAAGGTCAGCTCAACATGGTAGGTCAGCTCAACATGGTTCATTTTTTTTTTTAAACATAATTTATTGGTTTTTTTCCACAAGGCATACATCAATCATTATAG